>NC_087469.1:1885909-2514545 GCF_036321535.1 Camelus dromedarius
ATGCCAAATACTTTCCTGCAAGTATGAATTTTATCCTCATGACAGGAAAGGCAGATGATACTATTTAAAATTTCAAAGACTTTCTTTTAAGTGACTTTTCCAAGGTCACAGTGTTGGAGTTAGGACTCAAATCTGTTTCTGATGTCAAATCACATTCTCTTTCCCCTGTTGTCTGCCATCATTTGTGTGTAGTTTACTTTCTGTAAATGGGTAATGCCAGTGTAACTGACAGAACTGTAAATAATTTTGGGCTTCCCATTGTGTGCAGTCACTTGGAATTCAGAATTGATATATTTACCTGTTTAGACTTGGGCATGAAAGGAGACGAGAGGTATTGCTGAGTGCCAGGTGCAGGTGGTGTCTTCTGGAACACTGCCCTGTCACAGTTCTTTTCTGTTCGACAGGATCAAGGCATTGACAGAGAAACACATCCCCTCAGCACTGGAGAGGTCGTCATGAGTGAAGGAGCAATGAAAGAAATGGGCAGGAAAGAGCACACTTGGGCTGATCAGGTGCTAAGGAGAAGGTGGCTTGACTGCCCACCATAGAAAGGGACTCGGTTTGTCTTGCTTTATTGGCTCTTGGGTGTCTTGAAAATTAACCTCCAGTGTTAGAGAAGAGCATGAATAAATATATAATTAAAATAATTAAATGGAAAATGACTTTAAAGCATGTTCCTAAATATGAGAATGAAATCTCTAAACATATCCTTTTCTCTCTCATATTTTATGATTGTTTAGAAATGGGACTGACAGGTGGATTCCATCTTAGCTTAGCAAGTGTCCTTTTAAAGCTTTCTCAGCAGTAAACTTAGATCAGTTTTAATTATGGTTTGAATGATACTCAAAGATTACTTGTCCTTAGAGTTGAATCTATATTCTGTTTACATTTACTCTTACATTTTGGCACAAAATTCTTAGTATTTCAAGAACTCGCTGTTGGTGGTAAAGCATAGATAAGCTAACTTTATTATTAGATTGTTGTTTATAAGTGTTCTCTTATAAAAATATTCAAAGTTCTGAATCAAGATTCCACTATATGGGAGCTGGGAGTTTTTCTGCCTCTTGTCTTGTCTCCTTTCCTCTTTCTCTTCCTTCTCACTTTCTCTTTTCTCTCTTCCCAGCAGCAATGACTGAGTGCCTACTAGGTGTGTGAGGTTCTTAATGAGTTTCAGAAGCTTATACTTTAGTTAACATAGCAGATTATTATTATTACTGTTTTTTTAAATTAAAGTGTAGTCAGTTACAATGTGTCAATTTCTGGTGTACAGCCTAATGTCCCAGTTATGTGTATGTACATATATTCATTGTCATACTCTTTTTCATTATTAATTTCATTAAAGATTATTACAAGATATTAAATAAAGAATAATTTTATTTTTTATCTTTTTTTATAGTCATTAACCGTTGCAAATCTCAAGCTCCCAAATTTATCCCTTCCCACCCCCTCAGAGCAGATTATTAAACCAGAATTTCAGTACAGAAATTCAGTACAGAATCTTGGATTTCTGTCCATTTATTGATTCTTGAAACCAGATGTTTTAAAGCGTTCATATTGGCACCACAGTTCAGAAGACATCCTGAGGGAAGTTGTGCCTTAAGTAATGGGTATAAGTTCATCGGAAGGGGAAAAAGAATTCTAAGCAAAGAGTACAGAATGAGCCAAACCATTGCTGCAATAAAGTGTGTGCTATTTCTGGCATGGTGTTCAGTTTCAGTTTCTGAGCCTTAGTGTCCACCTCTGTAAAATAACTACTTGGCAGAGTTGTTGTGATGCTTAGACAACAGCCAGCACAGTCTGTGTCCGTAGAAGGAGCACAGTGAAGGTCAGCTACTCTTCCCATTTGATAAAGTACAATAGGAGCCCGTAGGTAAAGGGGTGATGGCGCTTTGCCAGTGCCGTGGCTAGGCAGTGTCTGGGGTAGCATGGGAAAATAAGGCCTTTTTCTGAAGTGGGACACATTGTAGGAAGAAAAAGCAATGCATTTCACTTATTCCAGGTGTAGTGTCAGGAAACAAGACTGCTTTTATGACGACAGCATAGTTAATAGAGCATTATCAGTGCCCTGCCCAGATCTGGAGAGCGCTAAGCCCTGAGCTGATATCACACGTCCATTTGACGTCACAGCCAGGTATTTAAGGAGAGTTCGTAACTGGATATAATCAGACTGTAACGAGGCAAGCACAGTGCCTTGTAGAAATGAGTCACTTGGTTATAAATTACTGGGTTGATATTTCATGTGGAGTCATTAAATGAAATTTATTATTATACGAGTATTTTTCCAGGTTGAGTTCTCTGTCCAGTTAACTGGCAGTATTCTTGTGGATATTAATACTGTGCAGTATACTTCTAGAAGGTATTATAAAGAAGATTTTAGGCTATGGTTGGATATTGTTTATACTTTTAAGGCTGTTAATTTAAAAATGGACATTCTAGAGGAAGGGATGCCTGTGTTTGGGGAGTGATTGGGCATGCTGATGGACTACTTCAGGGGAGTGCTGATTTAGCTGTTTTCAAACCCCCGTAATTATTCAATTTAAAAATGGGAATGAACCATGTTAACTCATTTCCAGAAACTTCTTGCAGACAGCTTTGTTTTTGTAGAAGAAGATCGGGAAACGATGAACATCTGTTGGTTTTCTATAATCTGCCCTGCCTTTGAATACTGTGTCTCATTGCTTGAACTCTTATTACAGTCTTGTGCAATGTTATCCCCATTTTGTGGGTTAAGAAATAGAGGCTTTGAAAAGTTCGGTTGCTTGCCTAATGGTCCAAATTGGGAAAGTGGCAGGACTGAAATTGGTCATGCCCAGACCTAGCTGACTTTTTTGATTGTGCTTTTTTGATGCCTGTCATTTCTATATTTTAGTGTCTCTTTTTTAGTGTTCTTTTTCTCTTCTTTTACTTTGCACTAGCACCACCACTATTCTGCCCCAGATCATTTTCACCCCAGACTTGGCTTGTGGGAGAAGCCTCATAATTGGTCCCAAATGTTGTTGTTCTGAAGCATCTTCCTGCAAACCTCTGTCAAGTCAATATATATATATTTTTCATGTGGCTGACCTTCCATGCTTCCCTTTAGTTCATCCTTTTTAATCGGGTTTTGTAAGCTAGCCCCTAGCCTGTTACATGCCCAGCCCCCCAGCCCAGCCTCCCCAGTGTGTTTCACTTACCCTGAGGGGATGCCATTCTAGGGCATTCTCAGCACCCTCGCCTTTCACAGCTCATCTTTCAAGATTCAGTGCTGATCTTGCTTCTTCCTTAAAGCCTTTCTTTACTTATTTATCCCACTGGCCTCCGGATTCCAGCTGTTTGTTTTGCTAGTACTTTTCTTTTTGGTACTTCATAATGTGCCTACATGAAGGTCTTAATTTCCATTTCCTCTCTACCTGGTGATTACTGAGATTGTCATAACCTTTGTGTGCAAGGGTCTTATGTAATGCTGTTGAATCAAACAGAGTGGAAAGCCCTTTAAAATAAAACCTAGGAGTCAGGATGCTTTATTCTTAATTTTTCGTTCCATGAAGTGGAACACAGTCTTAATCATTGAGTGGCTCAGAGGGAGCTGCTCTCTTGTCTTCTTACAGGTGCCTTTCCTTTCCTTTCCTTTTTTTTTTTTTTTTTGGTATCTTGTTCTTAATTCTTAAAAGTTTCATTCCAGTTCAAAAAGAATAGTTTACTGTGTGACTTGAAACGTAGATGTGGATGCTTAGGTGAGTTGCTATATATATATTTTTTCTTCCCTATTTGAGTTTTGTATGCAAATGATTTCCTGAGGACGTAAATTCACAATGGAAAGCTGAAAGTTTTCGGCTTGATGTTTATTTTTTCACATGCTGGGTCATTATTATATCAAAAATATTTTGACCTGTTTCCTTTCATTTCCTAGTTCTATACATATTCAATGTTTAAAGCAACTTCTGACTACTGAATTTTATCATGACCTACTTTTTATAGCCTAAATTCCAGGAGCTACATTTATCAGCTTATCTTCATTTTAAGGTAGAGTTAATGAAAAAAATATTTGAAATAGGACATGTTGTCTTTGAGCGTCATATAAGTTGCCCTTGACCTTGACTGTTAAGATAATCAGAAATAAAGAGCTTTTCAAAGTCATCAACAAGTGTACACACACACACACACATACATACATACATATGTGTATATATATATATATATATATAACAGCTATAACTTTAGAGAATTCAGGTTCTCTGCTTATGAACAGACTAGTTCAAGTATCCTCTTAATGAGATCCTTTGTTCTTGAGTCTAAGCCATCATTATATGTATATTTACCTAAAACTTTTTAGTGCGAGGACTGTCTTTTTGGTGGCACTGAATTTCACTCTTCAATTTGTCCAAATGTATTTCCCTTTCGACTTTGTTCTTTTCAGTATATGTTTTTGAAACACAGCTTCAAAAATCCATGCTGTATCCAAGTCCAAGGCAGCAGCTGAAGCTAGTGCCATCTAGTGGTGACAGGCAGAATTAGATCATGTTTGCTTTGATGTGAAGCTTTTGTTCCTATTTTAAGTGAAATGAAGGCTTATTAAGTGAAGTCTTAATGATGATTTTAGAAAAATTCACTCCTTTAGCAAATATTTACCACACACCTGCTATGTGCCAGGCATTAGAACATCACCATTCCCTCTCATGGAGCTTATGTTCTAGCAGGGGGGAGATGGACAAAATATATATACATGTGTTGTGGGAAAATGAAGCAAGGCAAGGGGGAGGCAGAGTTCAGGAGGTGAGGTGTTGCATTTCAAAGAGTGGGATGGTCAGAGGCGTCTCCCTGGGAGTGTGTAAGTCACCCTTCTCCCATTTTTAGGTTAAGTATTTAGATGTTTTAAGCACTGAAGATTACGGTGCCCCCACTGCCCATATGTAATTTGAAATAAAAGGAATTCTACATTTTAAAACAGTTAGAGTCAAGTTATTATTTTTACATGATGACCACTTCCTTGCTTTTGTTGAAATACGCTATTTCAGAAACGTTTTTTCTTAAAATACCCCAGCTTTGCTGGTCCCCTGAGCATGCGTGTGATTTGCCAATTGGTTAATTGCACCTGAAAGCTCAGCCTGGTAGCGGGAATGGATAGAGAATTCAGATCCTCTTGGGAGCAGATACCAGCAAGTAAATCAGAGCAATGGCACTTTAGTAAAGTTCAGTGGGAAGAGGGATGCTGGTATATTAAGAACTAAGTATAAACTATATACTTATAAAATAAGTATAAGCTTAGCATAGTGATTTCATGACTGTTTAAATTTTTAAAGTCTTCAGGGCAGTGCTTCTTACGCTATGTTTGCTGAAGGGCTAATATTTTAATTTCCAATCCATCGCAGACCAATAATGTTATGCAATCTGTTAACGAAAAATTACCAAAAAAGTGAAATGGATCTCTCTTTGTTTCCCTGGTTCTTTTCTTTCTCTGCCTTCTCTTTCTTTCTCTGGGTTAGATGATTGTTTTTCTCTTTTTACCATTTGATCATATCGCCTCCTTCTGTATTCTACCCTGCGCCCCGTCCCACCTCTTCTGTTTGTGTGGCCAGAAGAGAATGCAGTGTGGTGTGATGTTTGAGTGTGTGTAAGGAATGATGTTTAATGAATGGAGCATACTGTTTGTCATGTAGAAATTTGTGCAGTTTCCCTTGAACTCTTTCATGCTTTTGGGTTATTTTTGATGGATGAGATTTGCCTCTGTAACGGAAAACACCACGATTTGGATATGAGGATTTGCTGGCCCTTTTTAGTATTGGTTTTTTGTTTAAATAGTGCACTTTAAACAAGGAAGGAAGGAAAGATTAAGAGGAAGAATTGATTGGTAAGTGGGCTTTTGGTTGACATATTGACGAGACAAAGAGATGTGTAGTAAGATGCATCTCCTTGGGAGCAGGTAGCAGCAGTTGCTTGTAGCTGCATTCTCTGCAGATCTCCCACATGGTAGACACTGAATGCTTGTTTATAGTGTGGGGTCATTTTCTTTCAATGAGCCTCTCCTGTGGCATTCATTGACCGCACTTTCATTCCCTAGGATCAAAATAAAAGAAATCAATAATGTGCTCTCCTTAAAGAAATCATAATTAGAAACATCTCCAATGAAGTTTCAATAAAGTGAATTTAAAATTTTTTATTTACTTTTCAAGCCTGGAGTCTTTTGCCATAGGACAAAAAGCTTATCTCTATTAGGCAAGAGGCAGACCATCAATCTCTGGACATTTTTTCCCCCAAGAACACTCTTGCTGTTTTTGGTTTGTTTTCCTTTCTTTTCTTCTTTTAGCATGCCTGCTGGCTGTTAGACTAGAGGTGACAGACGGTCCTGATACACTGTTGGGCAGAGAATCTGCTGGTTTTTATTTGGCATAATAAATGACTGAAAACAGAGTGATATTTTATTACAGTTCTTATAAAGCCAATATAGTGGTGACTCTTATTGTGCATTAATTTTAAGCTCCAGGCACAAGTGCCTTAGAATACTGGGCACTATTAATGTCCTTGGAATAGCTGACGAAAATCCTAAGCATTCAGCAAGCCTGATAAAAATCACATATTGCAACTTTTCTGAGAGAAAATAAAGGATGAAGCTCATATTTTCAGGGATAAACTCTCTTGATGCAATTTTTTCCTGTTGGTCTGTTCCCTTCCCACCCCTTACATTGATAGAATAAGCAAATCAATTAATTTCTGGGTGGCAATCAGTATAAAACCTGCCTCCAAATAACAATTCCTACCTGAGTTTGTTTTCTAAATGGCATATTTCCAATTACACCTTCTGAGTGATCACAATTAGCATGAGACTTTCCCTGTCCGCATTTTCATATCTACTGGTTTTTGTCATGGGAAGCCAGAGTGCAGCGGAACGCTTTCTTCCTTGCTGTGATACCTAATTTTGGAAAGTACACTGATTTCAGAATGTTTGATGTAGGAAATGGTTGCGTATTCCAAAAAACACTTAGCAAGAACTTGCTGAGTAATGTTCTCCCCTCTGGTTTGGTTCAGCATTGTTTTCTTTTCTCTGTATCTTCTGATCTGTCTGGATTGTTTTTCCCATCTGCTAACATGCCGTAAAGTAGAACTTTACAAAATCAAAGAGCAGGTAGATTTCTTTTAGGTTCTGTGTCTACTCCCCAGCCAAATCTTCTGAGACTAAACTCTTTTTTTTTTTTTTAAGGAATCTGAAAATCTAGCTTTTAGTGAATCTTACTTTCTTCTTACTATTTTCCATTAAGAGTTTTTAGGTTGACTCAGTTTCAAGCATACTTAGTAATAGGTGTCTTAATGGCTATTAAACCATTTTATTTAATAACTTGAACAAAGTATTGGTTTTTTAATGGGTGTTTTCAGACATAATACTCTATTTCTCCCCCTTCCACAAAAAGGAGGGAGCAAGATTTTTATTCCCCCATAAGGTGTTATCAGTGTCCTGGAGCCTACCTGCGTATCTAGTTTCCAGCCGGTCTACTACCAGCAGCTTCTTTAACCAGATTTATAATGGATTGATACTTACAGAATTAAAGGTGGTATACTGGGCCACCTCTCTTACACCTCCCATTAACCAGCCCTGTTCTGTGGTAGAAATTGCAGATTAATTTGGCTTTTCTTTTCATTATTGAAAAGAGAAAAACAGATTATTTCTAGGTTTTGAGAACCATGAAGCGTCTGAGATTCTACCCTAGTTGCCACAAGTTAGCCTGCCACATTTTGATAGATGTTTGCTGGACAGCTCATGGCACAGCAGGCTGCATGAGCTTCAAGTTTGCATTGGTTTCTCTGCCTCTAAAACTCCACAGGGGCCACAAAGAGGTGACCTCAGGTTGGAGCTGTCCACCGATTGGTTGTGTCAGAGCTAGGAAGCCCCCAGCCTTAGAAGAGGACTGCTAGGCAACCTGCCCATTCTTCATCCAGAGGGAGACAGTATCCTTATTAACCTGGTCAGGAGCAGATCTGTTCATGGCCCCCAAGGGAGATACGATCTCTGCCTTCTAAGGCTGTATGCTATATTCACATCCTTGAAAAGGTAATCTGGAAGAATAACTGATTTAAGACGTGCAGACGCAGAGAGACCCGCGGGCGACTGTCCTTCAATGCTAGGTAGCAGCTGGAAGTCAGAGCTGTTTCCTTCTGTCTTTCTGTTTTGGTCTACTTCTCCCAAATCAGAATGGAGGAAAACTACTTTAGTTTAAATGATCAACATGAATTCCAGAGACAGATGCCGCCATGTGAGAACTGTTGCTTTTGTTTGATAAGACCTAAAATAGTGGCTAGTTAACGTTTGCTGGGACCGAGTCAGGTGCTCCAAAGCGTGCATCCCACACAGCCTGACCTTACACTCTCAAAGCACTGAGCACGGTCACATTGTTTGTTTTCCCCACTACACTGTGTACCTTTGGAGTACTGGGAATATATATTATTCATTTTTGTGTCTTTATTATCTGTCAGGGTTGCCTGTCA
This sequence comes from Camelus dromedarius, assembly GCF_036321535.1. Lineage (NCBI taxonomy): Eukaryota > Metazoa > Chordata > Mammalia > Artiodactyla > Camelidae > Camelus > Camelus dromedarius. The sequence goes on from NC_087469.1 coordinate 1,894,364, forward strand.
TCATAGCAGGTTCTTAGTAACTGTTTGCTGAATGAAGTGAATGAATGGATAAGCAAAGGAGTAGAACCTCTTTAAATTCACATCTGGTTGATCTTTTGTCTGTTTAATCAGATTCCTTAGCCCAATTTGAGACTGTACCATTTGATAGAAAAATGTACCAGGAACCTAAGGGATCAGAAAATATTTGTTGACTGAATGGGTTACTCCGAGATAGGACCCATGTATTAGATTTGAAAAGCTGGGTTAGATATGTAGTAAATACCTTGTGTGAAATCTTCCCTAAACCTGACTGAATTCATTCATCATCCTTTTCTCCGCAGATTGATTACTTTGATCTCTAGGACCTGCTTGCTTGATGTGGCCATCTGTGTTCTCGAGAAAAATAAAAAATTTAAGTGAAATTTTGGCTTCTCACCTTTTTCTAAAGATAGTTGAGAAAATTCTTTAGAAAAACTAACTTCTTAGGTTGAACCACCAGTAATTTTATTTTAGAGTGAGTTTGCTTGAAGAGATCAGTTTGATCCTAATATGGTCCATCTGTGGCTTATTTTAGGTCTAAATGTGTATATAGTTCTGAGTAAAGACAGAGGGTATGTGTATAAATCACTATTGCCAGGAGCCTTTGCAAGACTCTTTCCCACAGTTGGGTACTTCTTCAGCCGAGACCTTAACTTTGGCAATGGCAAAGGCAAAGGCAGAGGCCGATGGAGGCAGACCTGCTTCTCGGTGCCAGCCCAAGCACGCCTCCACGGGCAGCACCTCTAGAGTCCTGTTGTCCCCGCGTTTGAGAAGTTTGGAGAAGCAGTCTAAGAACTGCTAGGCAGTACTTGTGCTGTCTCTTTTGAGACATCAGTAAGCGTGATAATCAAAACTATCTAGTTATTTTAAACCAGCAATGAAAGTAGAGTTGTTTTGGCAAGTCTGTGTGTTCACATCTGTGTTGGGTTTATATGTTCTTGCCAAACGTGTGTTTAGTAGGATAAAGGAGAATAATGATTCATAAGGTTTTTCAAATTCAGATCTGCAGTTCATTTATACTTAATTATATCCTCATTAATATCATTTTGAATGGCTTTATGAAGTTTTCTAGGAATTCCTCAAATAGACGTTGAAAGAAAGAGCAGTTGGAGAGCACATTTACAATACTGTTCATGCACTGATTTGCACACATTGTGTGAAATGTAAAGCCTTAGCAGGTGCCAAGAAGCCATCATTTAATGAGGCTATTTGTCTCTGGTTTTCTCAGGTTGAAAGACCCTGCTGGACGACCTAGAATACCAGCTTCTTTCTTATTCTGTTGAGATCTCTGTAAAAACACCCACAGCACTGCAGGGATTTGTATAATTTAAATAATTTATAGTTCCCAGACCCAAAAGTCTGCTAAGGAAAAAATACAAGTGCTGCTGAACCTTTAGGCAGAGTGGGTTAGCCTGAGCATTTAGGATTGTTTTTGTCAGTTGACCTTAAATATCTTCTGCCACAATCCACCCCCCTCCCCACCTGCTGTAGTTAATTAGTTGTTTGTTTGACTCACTTAATGTGGACATGTTACTGTACCAAATATGAAACAATTAGACTTGTCAGCTCCCAGGAAATTTACAAAGTTGAGGAGAATAGGATATTTATGTGGAAACTGTCAGTGAAATAACAGTATAAGATAGCTGTGTAAAAAAGGTAATGTGAAATATTTACCTGTAGTAATAAAATGTTTTGAATTTGGGCTAGAGTCCTGGAGATCTTTCTGGATTAGATGGGGCTTGATTAGTATTGAAGGCTGCATTGGATCTGATAGGTTGAGAAAGAGGGAAAGGGTGTGAGCAGAGCCAGGGGCAGTAGTTTGATTTGAAAGAGCAGATCTTTGCAGGAAGTGGTGAGGAGCCATGAAACAAGTGAAGAGTGATATCTATGTATATGTTTTTGTGTTATCCAAGGTCACTACCATGACCACCACTGCAGTTTAAATACAAATCTGATCATAGTATCAAGTAAAGGAAACTTGGTGCAGATCCGTCTTAAAACATGACTTCTAAAAGTGAGTCCTCCTTCTTACAATTCTCTGAATAGTCTTAATTATTAAGTATTCTAATTAGCATTTATAATTGTGACCTTTATCAGCAAGAAGGTAAATAATTCAGATACTGAACTCTTCTGGACCTTGAAGACCTGATATATGGTTAGATATGTTGGAAATTAGTGCATTGTGTTATTCCCTTCTCAGTGGAAGATTTAGCATGTCTTGATAACACATTTATTGAGATATAATTCACATGTCATATGATTAACCCATTTACAGTGTACAACTCAGTAGCTTTTAGTATATTTGCAGAGTTTTCCAACTATCACCACTGTTATGGAATGTTTCGTCTCCTCCAAAAGGAAATCCCACACCCTTTAGCTATTAATGCTTAATCTCCCATTTTTCCTCAATGATAAGCAACCACTAATATATTTTGTAACTCCACAGGTTTGCTTATTTTGAATATTCCATATAAACGGAATCACGTATGTAGTCTTATGTGACTGGCTTCTTTTGCTTAACATAATGTTTTTAAGCTTCATTTATATTGTTGCATGTTTCAGCACTTCATTCTTTTTTTATGGCAGAGTAATATTCCACTGTATAGATATACCACATTTTGTTTATCCATTCATCAGTGTCTATCTTTTGGCAATTATGAATGATGCTGCTATGAACATTTGTTCACAGCTTTTTGTGTGGATGTAAATAATACTTTTCTGTTGGGTATATGCCCAAGAGTGTCATATGGTAACCATGTTTAACTTCTTGAGGCAGTACAGGTCTGTTTTCCACAGTGATTCCGCATTTCCACTAACAGTGTATGAGAGCTCCAATCCTTCCGTATCTTCACTAGCACTTGTTACCATCTGTCTTTTTGATTATAGTCATCCTACTGGGTGTGAAGTGGTATCTCATTGTGGATTTGACTTGCATTTCCCTGATGACAATGGGTTGCTTATACTCATGTTGTTTGTCGCTTGGTTGAGTATAGGAGAGCATAAGCGTTAAAAGATGACTAACAATACTTATTAGCTCAGATATGTTACAGAAATATTTTGGAGGGAGATGGTGCAAGGACATGTGAAGGTAGGACTTGAATTGAGCCTTGAAGGAAGGAATTTAGCTAGGAATTGTGATTGTTGGCTTTTAAGCAAGGCAACAGCATAAGCAAAGACTTGCAGAAGGAAATGAACCTGTCATGTTGTGAAAGGGGACTGGGTGGAGTTGTGAAGGTATGTGGAAGGGACTCTTAGCTGAATTTAGGGTGGGTAGGTTGTGCTGGATTAAGAAGCTCAGTATATGAACTTGAGCTTGGTAATGTACATAGGGGTTAATTAAAATATTTTTGTTTAGGGGATTATATGTAAATCATTTTCAGTATATCAGTCTGAATAAAATATAAATCTAGGAGAGCAGATAGGTTTCCTGTTATGTGCTAACCGATCAGTTGGTGGTGGCAGCCTGTGTCTCTGTACTGAAAAGACTGATAGATTCAGTTTGGATCAATGGGCAGAGTGTGGTGATTGAATAGTGAGGCCCACTTTTAATATGGTATGGAAGAGTTTTGATATGATTAATACTTATTTCCATTTCTAGGGAGACTGAGGTGATAGCAGTGAACATAAGAAACATGCAAAGAAGAGTTAATGCTGTAACGTTGTGGGGGCAAAATGTTTGTGACTTCTCCCCTGGCCTGCCTTTTGATTTCTGGGGAACTTACCTACCTGTGTACTTCTAATTTCTTTGGCTCGGTCCCCATCCTCCTCATGCGTGCTACTATCCTCTCTCTGTTCTTTTCTTGCGCTGTTAAGTTAGTCCCCTGACTGATCTCCTTTCTCAAATCTGCCCTCTAAACATAGCCGTCAGAATTGTCTCAATTAAATGCACTTTAATCAGTACTACTAAGAAGCTTCCTCTTGCTGTTCGTACTATGACCCCAAAGTTACTGAGTCGTGGAATTCATTTCATCAGACTCTTCATGGATTCTGGCCTTCTTGAGACCTTTGGGTGTACTTGGTTTATTATTAGGTTTCAGACAGAAACACACACATACACTACGTAACATTGAAAACAAATTTAAGTCTGCATAGGGGCTTCTATGGTGTAGATATAGTAAGTTCATAATAAACGGACTCTCTTTCAGTTAAGAATTGTAAGTTTTGGACAAAACAAAAACTTGAGGAAGAGCAAAAGTAAGCAGATTTTAGAGGGGGAGTGAAAACTTGCAAGAAAGGACTGGCTTTGGCACAGGGTGGATTATCTGTCCTGGCTCGTCTGCCCTGAGGATGGGCCACAGTTACAGAGCGGGGAAACCTCTCATAGGAGGTGTGCAGTCTTTCTGGTTTGAGGAGACGAGTTGGGGCTGGGGCAGTTGCACCCTCTGAGGGAGAGGAGACCCCTGGAAGAGAGAGCCAGAGAAGGAGAGCTCCAGATCATTTCAGGGCCGATTAGCTCTCCTTTGTCAGCAAATGATACAGCCAGTAGGTCTAAAAATAATCAATAGCCACATGAGGACTTTGAGAATCTGTCTGGACAACACTCTCAACCACCTAGGCCTAACTGATATTTTAGAACGGGGTATCCAACAACTGCAGACTGTTCATTCTTGTCTTGTTCACATAATACATAATGTCATAAAATAAGCTTCAGTATGTTTCAAAGTGTTGAATTCCCACAGAGAATGTACTTTGATTACAACTGAATTAAAATAGAACTCAATAAAACATCTAGAAAGACCACAAATACTGGGAAACCAAATCTGGTCAAAGCCTGAAGATAGTGAGTATCCTTGCTAATTATTTGGTTTTAGTTTCTCATTGCAAATATGGACCTGAATTTGCATTTTAAATAGTTGGTTAGAAATACAGAGAAACACAGAATGGGTTACATACGAATACTGAAACCTGTGTCTGAAATTTTTCCTTCGCTTTATTGAAATATAACCATTTGGATATTTCTTATAAAGGCCAGAGTGGTGAAGGAAATAGAATTCCATTATTATGCACAGTGTATAAAGCAGGATTGTTACAGGGTACTATAATTCTCCCCAATTGGTGTTTATACTGTTACTGATTGGAATCTTTATTCCAGGAATGAGGGATTACATATTTATTTCACTCTTCAAGTTTCTGAGCTTACTGACAGGTTGCATGTTTTATCCAGTCAAATTTAAAAGTTCTCTTAATGCTTAAAGGTCAAAGAACTAATCCTCTTTTGTTATCCTTGAAAGGGAAAAACCATTAATTTTCCTGTTAAATGCTTCCTTTAAATGCTTGGCCTTCTTCGTCATGCTTCATGGAGTTGTCACTGCTATAATTTTTTTTCTCTAAATGTCAGTATACATAGAGTGTGTACGACATAATGAACTGTGGCTGAATCACATTTAATGTGTAAAATTTTGTTGATAAAATTGAGTTACTGTGAAAGAAATCACATCAAAACTAAGTGTTTAATGATCATTTAGAGAGTCTAGAATTTCACCCAGGTGTTTATCTTGATTTAAGTAAAATTACTCCTACTTGCAAATGGATGATAAAAAATGTCATTTATACCTTATTATTACAAAGGGTTTTGCTTTGTTAAGAACATTAGGTAAAACAAGTATTTAAGAACTGTATTTTACTGAAATTCTGCATTGAATTTATTGGTTGGTAATATAGGTAATCCTGTAAGTGCTCTGTAAAAATGATTTTTATCCTGTGCTTGTAATTCCCTTTTTAAAGAAGAAAAATCATGATCAGTATGGTCAAAGCTAAAATAAAATGGCAGAATCTGAAGTACAGCTGTTGCTCTGAATGTTGCAGTTGATGGAAATGAGAAGCCATGTTAAGATTCTGCTGTGAAAGATTCCACTGAAGAACTTGGCTGTTGGGGAGTATCATTGTTTTCTTCTTTGGGAAACAATCAGAAAAGCTGACTTCAAAGAAATCTTTTATTTTAGCATATGTAGCAGGGAATGATGTTATAATACCTCTACCAGCTTGATTTGTCCTTCATTTGGTACTTAAATAGGTGTGACTCAGACCGAACGTCAGTTACATAGTTTACTTAAACTTTCTTAAGGTTCGCTTGCCAAATGTGATGATGTAAAATGGGAGACCTGAACCTTAAGTTTCCTGCTAACAAGTTACAGGATACTGAACTGCTCACACAACTATGCTGCAAATTAATTTCTCTGTTGTGCAGGGGCTCCTAACACTGCCTCTCAGTCTCACCTTCTTCTTCTGCAGTGGGCTCTTTTAGGAGTCTGATAATGTCTATAAGCTACTTTTCAGAGTAATGTTCCAAATACATGAAATAAAATATGTAAGATTACTTGGTACCAAGTGACCCCTGCTCCTTCTTCCCAACTTTTATCACATATCAACTATAAACTAAGAGGGTTTGTTATAGAAGGAATTAAATTAGAAGGACTCCTCTACTTATTAAAATTTTTTTTCAAGACTTGTAATAAGTCTCCTTTGATGATGAAATATCTGAAACTAATGTAAAATGCCTTACGTTGTAATTTACTTAAACTCTTTAAATATCCTGTTTCTACCCTACCTGACACCTTTTAATTTTGTATGTTAAGATACGTGGCTTCTAATAGGTTTACTTATCTATTTATTTACAAGATTTGTAACAGCTAGTGAATATATTAAACTCTTTTTTGAGCATCCATTTGAGCAAAGTATGCTGATAGGAATATAAAACAAAAGGTCCTTTCCTTCATAGGGCTTTAAAATGTAGTCAGGGAGACTTATCTTAAACAACAACATAAGGCTTAAAGAGATTAAGAAACCTGTGAAAATGCGCATTTTTAAGCCAGGAAGTACATTAGATTTTACTGGGAAGCTAAACAGAGTTCTTTTCACCATAGCATGAAGCCTTAATGAATGGTAAAGTTCCCAGTGAGTGTTACAGATTTCAAGTTTTAGAGCTTAAACATTTTGGAGCTCTCGCGTCATGGAGTGGATGGAGAGGGCACACTTCCCAAAGATCGAATGATGTAGATTCCCAAGAATGGGGCAGATGGTCAGAACAAGGGGCTGACATCATGACTTTATGTTCTGAGGGTGATCATGTAGTTCAACTGCAGGGACTGGTGCTTTTCCCCCAGTTTTGTTGGGGAGTAATTGACAAATAGAATTATAAGATATTTAAGGTTTATAGTGTCATTGGGAGTAATAAACAGTCTATAATAGGAATAGAAAAGGGTTTTATGTGAGCCAAACTGAGAACTATAGTTTGCGAGACACCCTTTCAGATAACTTTGAGAAACTGCCATGGAGAAGCATGGTTTTCAGCACGGTTTTAAATCTTGTCAGAACAAAGAACATTACACAAGCCAGGGATACATTCCTTCAAGGTTTAAAAAAAAAACAAACCCCAAAACAGATTAGCACGTACACAGTGAGTCAGTGCGGCCTTGACACCTGGGAAGGAAGTCTTAACATCAGAGAAATACCGGCATTGGCTTCCCAAGAAGGGAAGTGTTTAATCTTTATTTTTAACATGGACATTCTTTACTTCTGGTGAGTGCACCCTTTTTAAAAAAAATAATTAAAGCAGATGTGCAGTGTATGTTAGGCCACAGACAGGTTATTTAAGTTAGCCCAAAATTCAAGTTAAATCATGTGTAAGCCAGAATGACTTCCCCATGCTTCACTGTATGGAAATTTATTTCAATAATGTGATGATATTGTATATGTATATGTTGTGAAAGAATTCCTCCCATCAAGTTAATTAACGCATGTATCACCTCACCTTTGTGTGTGTGCGTCTGTGTGTGTGAGCATTTAAGTTCTGCTCTCTTTGGAAATTTCAGTTATACAATACATTGTTATCAACCATAGTCACCATGTTATACATGAGCCATAGACCTCATTCATCTTATAACTGAAAGTTTGTACCCTTTCAGTAACCTTTCCCTCACCTCCCAACTTCTGGCAACAAGTGTTCTAGTCTCTTGCAGTGACTAGTTTTTATGTGGGAGTGTTAGAAATACATTCATGCAGGGTCTTCAGACTTAATCCGAGGTTAAACCTGCTGACTTGCTTCTTGCTTTTGCTGTGTACCCAACACAAGACAGAGAAACCAAGCAGAGGCGTCCTAATACTGCCTCCAGCATGTCAGTGTTTTGGGTTTCTGCCACCTCTTTCTGCTGCTGTCTTAACTCTCTTTTGTGGTATGAATTGGGTACCACAATGGTGGTGAGGTGGTTCGCCAAGTAATTTAGGTCCAGCCTTGATTAAATTCACAGCTGTCACCACCTGGTAGCATGAACACCCAGCAGTGTTTTACCTGATAACCAGCAATAATGCATGTTTTGCATCGCTAGTGTGGGTCCATCATGGTGTGCTTACGAATGAGTCAGTAGGTAGCTGGTGAAGAGTCAGTGGGAACATTTTTTTTTCTTGTTCTGGTCTAACAGCCAGTTTGGATTATCACATGCTATGTGATAGTCATTCATGGTGAAGTGATCAGAGTGGAGAAAACCTGTGATGTCTAGTTGAAATAGTTTTCTATTTTGTCATATTCATATTATATACACTTCTAAAATAGAATTGGTAGAACATTACAAAACAGTGTTTTCCTAGCACCAGACTATAAACCTAGCCTAACGTTTTTCCATTTGGAGCATCAGCATCTTAATTTTTATATTCCCCAGGCAATTCAGTGTTGTTTTTTGATGCCAGATTTTGAGTCTCTACTGGCAGGGAATGTCCCAAAAGTTCCATTTATGTCCCCTGGGGCCTGGCACATAGTAGGTACTAAATACATACTTGCTGAACAGAATTTTAGTAGCCAAACTATAATGTTAGAAAGCGTATAGCTCTCTGTCATAAACTAGAAATGTGTTTCATATTGATTGCCAGTGACTACTAGCAGTCTTCATTTCAGAAGGAAGGCTTTGTAATGCATAATAATTTGTACAAACTAAATATGTTTAATTGCTTTTTACAGTTGGACTAACAGCGTGACTGGAGTGCTCATTAAAAATTTATATCTTAATCGTAAGGCACAAACTATGTAATTTGTTAAATGCTTATCCTTGGCTGGATAAAGACTATCTAAATAGAGCCACTGTTTTAAAATTTGCTCTATGCTTATTTTTAGATTGGAAGAAACAAGAGTCATCTTAAAATATAGGTTGTTCACAAACATACAAACAAACCTACAAAATAGAGTCATCCACTCCAACGCGGATAAACATTGCAGAAGGAAGGAGCAGTGCTGTATTATGGACTTATTGCCCTAGTGTTAAAGCTGTTCCCAAGTGGCCAGCCATTCCCCATGTGTCACATTTTCAGTGGTTACACTTTTTATATACCATGAGTTTGTAAAGGATTCTTTGTGCCCTGATTCCTGTAAATAACTGGTTCAGAACAAAATTGGAAGCTGGAGTAAACATTTAAGATGTATAGTTCCTATGGTGGGTTTTCATTTGGAAAGTGAAAAGTCTCATGAAAAATTGGAAGTATTGAGCATAAGACAAGTAAGCAACAGTATTCTCCTGGAATCGATTTGGAAATACTTAGTGAAGTTTTATATTAATGAGTTATCAAAGAGTGAGCTTAATTTTTAATCTAGTTTTATTCTGAGCCACATAGCACTTGCTTTTATAGGAGTATTAAGAGGTTTAGCGAGTTAAAATTTCTTAGACTTTTCTTGAGATGCCTTATAAATGTAAAATGCTGAATGCAGAGTGGTGTGTGTATGTAAAATAACATATCTGTGTATTACATATGTTATTGGCTGCCTTTTCCCTAAAAGTCAGTATAAGCCATCCTCTCCCAATTTATCTTTTTCATTTAGTGTTGACAATTATTCTCATTCATTAAATAATTTGTTTCTGACAGTTTTCGATGCTAATCTATGTTGCAGTGAAGTAACTGACTGTCTGCGGTGGCTTCTTGTTGTTCACTTTTGATGTTGCTGTTTTTGCTGGAATGTATTGTATCATTGAACTAGGTACTGTCCCCAGTACATAGATAGTATGACTTTAAAAGCCCAGCCTTAGTGGCTTCTTGTTGTTGTTCACTTTTGATGTTGCTGTTTTTGCTGGAATGTATTGTATCATTGAACTAGGTACTGTCCCCAGTACATAGATAGTATGACTTTAAAAGCCCAGCCTTAGTATGGCCTTCACTGTACACGTTCCCTGGTGGGTTGTCTAGGCTGAATGACCCGTACCTTCATTGCTGTTCTTAGTGTTTTATACATTAATATGTTTGAGTATAGCTTTCATTTTTCAAGGATTATTCTGGTAGTGCTAAGTTTGGAACCTGTGGCCATAATCTAGTTTCCATGCAGAGTGTGCTTGGTGAATCACTGAGATACAGGAAGAAACTGGTGAGAACCTGCATGTGCTTATCTAATGCTTCGTATTTCTCTTGCATAATTTGATTTGATTTATACCCTCCTATATTCATACGCAAATTTGATAAGTTAAAATGTGTTCTGGGTACATATTTAAAATGTTTTTCCTAAAAGGTGTAAGTGATTAAAAACATTTGGAAGCCAAATAGATAGTAGGTGGCTGAAAGTGAAATTAGAGTGGCAGCATTAGGAATCTGAGAGGCAGGGGAGTAATCTGAGATATATTGCACGTTTAGCTATAGGTGAGAGATAGGACAAGAATAGAAGGATCAGAGAAGATTGCATTTTCTTGTTCATAACTTCAGTTAGCCTGGGGCATCTGTGAGCACAGAGGGCAAACCTTGTTCCCTGTCCTATCTGCTGTCCCTAACTGGGTGAGTAGTCAGGAGGATAGTGGTTGAAAGCTAGAAAGTCAGCATCAGAGAAGGTTGACTTTTTAGGGTGCTGCGTTCACATCTGTTTGATGTGCAGAGTCTGGGTGAGGTGCAGTCTCATGCTTCCTGCCTCCGTGGTCCTAGGGAACCCGATCTTGTTGGCTGAATGCCATGACCCCCACCCCAGCAGGACAGATGCTGTTTGTGGGGGAGTAACTGTGGGCCGGGAACAAATGTAGGCCGTTCAGCAGCCCTGGTGCCAATGGCTGTGGCTTTAAAAAACCTGTTCTTGGCAGGAGGTGCTGCGTCCCCTGGGGATTTAGAAAAACCTAGAGGTGTGTCCGTGAGAGGCTGCTTTCAACACTAAAACAATGCATTTTAATAATTAAAAATAAAATTTTTTCTGCAAATAAAACCACTTGCTCTTGAAAAGATCCTTTGTGTTACTTCTTACAGCTTCTGTGCATATTTTTTTTCTGTAATTGATTTTTATAGGAGTCATAAGTTTTATAGAAAACTGAAACTTCTAAGCTCTCCTGCTTCTGAGCTAGCCTGGGTCGGGAAACTGTGGCCCCTGAGACAGATCTATCCTGTTACCTTATTACCTGTGTCTGTAAATAAAGTTAAACTTTTTAAATCAAGTTTTATTGGAGCTCATTAGTTTATGGTTACTTCCTGGCTACAATGGCAGGGTTGAGTAGTTGCGACAGGACATGTGGGCCATAAAATCTAAAATATTTATTACCTGGCCCTTTACAGAGAAAGTTCGCCTACTCCTGAGTGAGTTGACCTTGCAAGTATTTTATACTTTATGAATATTGTTTCTCTTTCCTCAGTTAGATTTTTTTTTTCTATGTTTAATTTACATGGAGAACCTTTTGTGAGACAGTATAGTAGAATGCTTAACAGCACTGGCTCTGGAGAAAAATTTCGTGAGCTCACATCCTGCCTCAGCCACTTGCTAATTTTGTGACTTGGAATATACTTCCCTTTCCTTTAGTTTTTTTTTTTCTGGAAAGTAGGGCTAATAATAGTAGTTGCTCAAAGGCTTGTTCTGAGTAAGTAAAGTGTCAAGTGTATGTCAGGTGCTCAGTAAATAAATATCAGCTGTTTTTACTGCAGATTTTTTTTTTTTTTTGAAATCTGAAATAAAACGGTAAAAGGAACAATTCCAAGATCATACATCATGTCAGAAGTTTGTACCCTCCCTTGTACTTAGCCTCTGGCTACACTGATTTCATTAATGCTGCCACAGTTTTCTTTAAAGATGTTTGTCCAAACCACACAGGAAGGTTAGTTTGCAGTGAATTTTATTGAACGTGATTTCTGTTGGTTAATCCGTGTTTATTCATCATACACTGTCTTAATGAAATTCAACTCAAGGTGGTTCATTGGACTGAGTGATTCTTACATAGAGAATTTATCAGTGCTGTGAGACCTCATGCATCTTGATGTCAAACTCACTGAGATCAGATTGCATTCTTCACCTGCTTTAATCAGATTGCAAGTATAATGAAGTTCAAATTTATAGTTGTCTTGAGAATAGGACACTGAAATAGATGAGAGATAAATTGAAATTGACCCTATGTTTTCACTCAAGTTAATTTACTGACTTCACTGAGCTATTTATTTGCTTTTAGGTTGCTGCATGTAGTTGGATTTGTCTGTTGATTTAGGATATTGCAGACTTTACCTGATCTTTGGTTTATATAGCACTGAAGTAGTCACCCTGTTCCTGTAGTGTTGTCTTAGTTCTGCGCTTAGAGCTGCAGATGTGTTAGAGCTGTGATAATTTTCTCCAGGCTTCAGGCTGGCTACTTTTGGAAGTCCCTTTCAGTGCAGCCTGTCTAAAACCAGTAAAGTAGTATTCTCATAATGTTTTCAAAGTTTCTGTTTGTGCTTTCCTGATGACCATTAGGCTTTTTTGGCTATTCCTACAATGAGAAAAAATGCAGTTGTTATGTTTTAGTAAATTACTGTCAACATCCATCTAGTCATATCTTGCTTTCAGATTCTTTTGGTCTTAACTGAAGGAACATAAGTTGTAAAGTCATTTATTAAGTAGAATTATCTCTCTTCTAATTTCTCAAGCATCCCAACACACGTTAATTTGATCTCTCCTTACCTAGGAATGATCTGAAAAATACAGCAAAATGTAGAGCGTTTGATTTTAGTTTGGGTCTGTATTGATGGAGGAAGTTGCTGTTTTGGAAGCTAGATGACTTTTTGGAGCCTGTGGTCTTATGGCTTCAGCGGTGTCATTTCGCCAGCCCAATCACAGAACTCTCCCATCTCTGCGGACAAAGAATTCCTCAAACCAAAACACCAGCCTGTCGGTGTTCACCTTTACCTCCATCTCTTCCTCTTGTCCTGTCTCTGTAGAATTGTTCGTTCTCCTTTCCATGATTCATGTTGCACATCGAAGTCATTGAATTTCTAAAAACTCTATTGATGCCTTTTGTGTTCCTGTCTGTGTAGCATAAGCTACACCTGTTAATTGTAATTTTTCGTAATTATCCAGATAAAAATATTTACTGGTAACTGTATTTTTATAATTTTGAATACTGTTTTTGGGAGCTGATGTGTGCACATGACACTCTTTATTTATTGTGATAATTTCTACAAACTCATCGGGGCGCCTGGGTCCTAAGAGCCAAGAATTCTGTGGGTGGGAATGCCACCCAGCGGGTTTCCCAGAAAAGCACACTTGTCTTCCTTGGTGTTAGCTTTGATGACCAAGCTTCTCTTTATAGTCTTGTGATTTTATTATGCTAAGATTTGTGCTAAACTCTTTGACTCTTTAGTTCCTTCTGAAACTGTCTGTCCATTGCCTTTTTGGAAACTATCATCATCCCTAACCCTAATTTCTTAACCTTCTGGCCTTTATAATTTCTTCTCCTTTTTTCTGGCTTTTCTCTGATCTCCAGCCCCCCAATCAGTTCATTTTCTTACTATCTATCAGCCTCAGTTCCCTTTTTCCCTTCCTGTCTGCTTCCTATTTTGTGATCCATTCCTTCAGTCTCTTTCTTTTTCTTTTTTTTGGTCAGTGCCTTTCATGCCATTGCATTCTTGTCTTTCCACCTCATCTGCCCAGCAGACTTCACACCAGAATTCAGCTGACTGTCCAGCTTCCCCATGCCTGGGCGCGGGTTGCCACAGCGGCCTGAGCTCGGCCCAGCTCCTTCTGCCTCCTCTCGCTCATGGTGACAACATCAAATTTCCACTGTTCCTAAGCCTCCTATCCAGTCACCCCACTTCTCAGTTTTATCAAATGGCGCTGAAGAGAAAATAGTTAACCATCTGGCAAAAAACCTAGTTCATGTAAGTAAGTGAGGGCTGACTCTGTAATACTCTTTTTGTGTCCTTAGCACCTACTGGTTCATGTGCTGTGGGTATTCTGGACGTTCGACAATGTTGTGTCATTTATTTAAAAAACTGATACCATCTTAGTCTATGAAGGATTTGAAATAGTTCACAGGAAATACATACTAAACAGTGGAATAAACTTAAAAATGAAATTTTTGGATTTTGTAAAATGTCAGGACAGCAGATCTATGTAGCATGGGGAAAATGGAATAGTAAGGGATTACACTAGTTTTTTTGTGGCAGCTTTGACAAATTACTACAAGCTTAGCAGCTGGAAGCAACGCAGATTTGTTTTCTTGCAGTTCTGTAGTTCAGAAGTCTTAGATGGGCCTCATTGGGCTAAAGACAAGGTGTCAGCAGGGCTGTGTTCCTTTCTGGAGGTTCCAGGAGTGAGTTTGTTTCCTTCCCCTTTTGATTATGGAGAAGCTGCCCACATTCCTTGGCTCCCTGCCTTCTTTCTCTTCAAAGCCAGCAACAGCGGGTTGAGTTTTCATCACATCACATCACATCACATAACATCACTCTGACCTCTTCTGCCTGCTTCTTCCTCTTTTAAGGATCCTTGTGATGACCTCATACCCACCTGGATAATCCAGGCTACTCTCCCCGACTTTAAAGTCAGTTGATTAGCAACCTTAATTCCAGTTGTAACCTTAATTTCCCTCTGCCATGTAACATAATAGATTCATAGCACAGAGAGATCAGCATATTTTTGGAGGGGGTTGTTTTTCTACCTACCACCAGGACTGACCATAAAATCTCACTCAGTTGTTCTAGTTAAATCATAATTATGTCTCTAAGATGCCTTTATGGTAGCCAAAAGGAAATAGGAAATATTGCTTGCTTTATATTTATGGTATATGTATATGTATATGTATATATTTTTTCTGCCTTTACTAACAAACACACCAGTTCTAGTAATGCTGTTACAGTTTAATCCACATGATCTTTTTAGTTCTTCCCTCAACCATATTAACTTGCATTTTTGGAGGTTGATATTAGATGGTTAATAAGAGTAATTAAAAATGAATACTGCAGTAATAGTTAACTCTATCTTTTTAGATGCTATAAAATTATTTCCTTAAATTATTTGATTATAATATAACTTAAAATAACTCTTCCTTTTACTTGGAGCTCTCATACACCTGTAAAACCAAAGCGAAATAGAAAACAAAGCTAAAAAACCAAAGAACTTCAAATAAATAGCATTCATTTGATGAGATGGATGCTACTGTTCCGCGTTAGTCTTGCCGGTCCTGCGGGGCTGGTGTGATGAGTCAACGCTCCCTCCGGCTCCGCTCGACCTCTCCGCCTTGGCTCGTGCAGTCCCGGCATTTCTGCTTGGTGCCGCTCCGGCTGTCAATACTCCATTGAACTCAGATGTTAGATTTGGTTGCTAGATCGTCATCCAGATGATCCAGAATTTAAACTAAGAGTTTTAGATTGTCATTGAACTGAAAATAAAACATTGTAAATTCTTACAGCGAACTTAATAGTTCATTGAGACCTCTTTTTACTACATCAGTTCCAGGACTGCTTTGATGACTCCAAAACTAGAGTAGGCAGAACTTGGTGTAGTCTCATAATCCTATGTCTTTCTTCTTCATCGGTTATAAGAGCTCATAATAGCTCCTGACTTCGATTTTCCAATAGCTCAGATTAGGATGTGGCAGTAAGACTTTTGTTTTAAGATGCTGCTTACTCCAGATGTCGTATTTTATCAGGAATTTGTGTTATTACAGAATTACAAGGTAATGAGGGAATTTTCTAGGCATTCTTGCTGTGCCAAAAAAGGAGATAATTTTGTGTGGAGGATGTTTTTCTTAGCCTCCTTCCATTTCACTGTGTAGCTGAATTTGTCTGTGAAAGAAATAGTTTTGATATACTTAGAGAAATTGCCTGCCCTGATTCACTGCTAAAAAACATAATGATTATCCAACTGTGGGAGTTAGAGATAACTTGGATGTATGAGTGGCAGGTACATCATCTTACATTTCTTACATTTCTTACTGGTTGCTCTTTCCTTTGCTTGAATCTGAAACTTTCACTTTTACCTTTTCCTTTTTGTTAGTGTTTTCTGGGTGGTATGAGTGTAGGTTGGTTTTTCTTATCATTAACCAAAGTTTTGCTTAAGCTTTAAGAATTGTTTTGTATATTGGACTGAGTTTTAATTGGGATATGTTCTGTGTCTTCATGAAATACATGTCTACAGGAAATTGGCATAGCTCATTAGATTACTTGGTGCATTTGATGTATGAGCTGGTGGAGGTGGTTGTGGGTGGACATTGGAAAACTAAGGGAGAGTCAGGGGAGTATAGACTTTAAAATGTTCCTACTTTTTATTTTTAAATAAATTTTAAAATGATTATTACATTTGATGTATTAAAAAAAAACCCAAATTTGTTAAAGTTCCTGTAAGCTTACATATTAATTCATATGAGAATGCTTTTAAATTGACCTTTTAGGATTACAGGTATTAAATTTATTTGTACAACTATGAGATCATATTCAGATTTGATTTAGGATGTTTTTATTAAAGTACAGCATAGCATAGCATTGTTTGTTCTAAAAAAAAAAAGTTCAGGGCCTGTAATAGAAAAGGTGGTTATTCTATCCTGACTGTATCCTATTAACTTACAGATGAATGATTTATTGAAGCAGAAGTCCAGAATTTAGGAATGGGAAAAAATCTCCTTTTACACTGTTCTCAAAAAGGAGTTTTAAGTTTGATTTTAACTTTTCCATGTAATTCTTTCTTATGGGTTGTTTTGATGGTTATTTTCTATGATTGGCAATACTGTTCACCTAAATCTTCTTTGAAATGATGTGAAAAATCTTGGGAAGAGAAGATTGAATAAATAAAGTAATTCAGTCGCCTCACCACATGCTGTTGGCATTCTCACTGTGTGACAAAACCTCCCTCGTGCATAGTGCTTTATTAGTGCCTGGAGAAAAACAGAAACAAATGCAAGGTGTAGAAAATAATTTTCAAACTCTCATCACTTGACTTGGCTTTTATTTTGGAGTGTGCTAAGACCTCCAGGGATCTGGTTGTGGCTTTCTGCTTCCTCTTTCCCTGTTGTGGCAACAGTATGAACATCCTTTAAGAAGTAAGCCAGTGAACTCCTTCTCAACTCTATTGAACACTCAAAGCAGGGATGTTGTATAGCCTGACTTCACTTTGATTCTGTTATGAAAATTGTTACATTATGTACTTGTGTTTTTCTCCTTCTCTCCTTTTGGTGAACAGTAGTTCAGAGGCAGCTTCTCCCCATTTCTTTGTGGTCTGTGAGGCAGTTCCTTTTGCATGGCAGTAACTGCAGTGGAATTAAGGTCATCCTTATGGTCCTCTTTGATTCCAGACTTTTCTTTCTAAAGGCTCTTGATTTTAACTTTTAAAGAGTTTTTGGACTTCCGATCTCCTCTAATATAACATTTCTTTGACTTAGATGCTGTTACTTTTGGCTGGTGACGCTGCTATTTCCCTGTTACCCTGCCGTCCTCAGTGATCAGATTACCATGTATTGCTTCTGAGTTCATTGGGAAACTCCGAAAACATGTATGGACCACTGTGTCATGGAGATTTGTGTTTTAGAGAAAGAGTCAAATATAAATCCAGATCTGTTATTCTCGTAAGACATTTCAGCAGCCGTACTGGTGGTGTTTTCCCTTCAACTTGCATATCTTGTGGCCTCTTCCATTTGGTGCAGAAACAGAAAGCACCATAGAGAGTGGAGGTATCTTGATAAGAAGTGAAACTTACTGGTAGTGTGGAGAGTTGTGTATTGTGGGAAATTTGAATATACATTTTGTAGAAGCACAGTATGTTACTACTATGGCAGATTTACTGAGAATGGAAAAGAAGATACAATTTGTAGTAAATCATTAAATAAATATATGCAGTGTGTTCTCTAGTAATAAAACTATGAAAAAATCGAGGTTTGACTTATTGCTCTCATTAAGAGTGAGTATGATTGATGTTTATTATTCACTGGGGTTTCTCCAATTCAATTCTGGCAGTTAGACTAGAACAATAATCCTTCTTTTGGATTGAGCCTGCTGTTCCTAATTTTCTTAAATTATTAGAAGAAAGTCTGCATATATTTAAATGAATTATGGGCAAGTCATGGCCAGTTATTCACTTAGTAAATCTGATTCATTTATCAAATCTCTGTATTGAGAACATGAATATTACAGCCTACCAAGTATGAATCAGAGGTAGTTTTCCTAACTCCCTGTCCCAAATCCCTCCGAATTTGCCATGATTACTTTAAAGAGGGCATAATAAAGCTTCTGTTGGAGAGCAAAGAATCTGACCTTATTTTAAGAATTCGACCTTATTTTAAGAATTCGGCATATTCGTCCAAAGTTGCAGAAAGGGACATTTTGTGCATTTAAAAACATTTCCCTGTTGACTTCTATTGTAACTTAAGTGTTATGATAATAACAAAAAGTTTGCATCCAGTACGTAATAAAAATCAGTCTTACTAACTTAAATGTTTAGTTCAAGGGACATTTTTAAATGTCTTTAGGCATTTAATTCTTTGGTAACACTTGCAAGAAGATATTCAAATGGCAAGGTCAAATACATCAAAACGACAGTTAGTTCCTATTAGTCCTTAGTGACTTCTATACTTGTTCTCCTATACAAGTGAATTCTCTACTTGTAGCCAGCTGTTGCTTTGTGAGTTGCAGTCAGCTATGTCTGAGAACAAGAAACTCTTAGTTGTTAGACCACTATAAATTAGATGATAAATTGCTGCACTGTAACAGAAATGAACAAGGATTTATAGGTGTTTAATTCATAATTTTTTCCTCCTTAATTCATAATGTTTTTCTCCATATTATCCTTGTGAATGACGACATAATTTAAAGATACACATTTTAAAGAGAAGTTATAAACCATTAGGGCCTACAGCAAGGCATCCTGGTGAACCTGGATCAATTTTAAGGCATTCTGTTGTGTAAATACAAACTAAGTTTTAAAATGAAAAGTTAGTACTTTGGATAAATTTGCCAATGAAAACTTGACAGTCAAAGAGATGTGAAAAAAATTTAAATCATGTTAAAAATAATTTGGACAATTCTGGAAGTCAGTTTTAATACATTGTTTTATTTATTGTGGCAAGAAATTTTATTTTAAAAGTTCAATCTGGTGAGTCTAAAGCTAAACTGGTCTAAAAATGCCTGCTTCTCTTCTAGGTTTATGACCCTTATTTCTTTCCATTGACTACATATTTCCATCTCAACTGATTTCAGCTGAACTAAACTTAACTATTTAAGCATTTGGATTAATGCATTATTCCAGGAGCTTGCCATTTTCTAGATATGGGCCATACATGGATTTCTATTCACACCCCCACTGTCCTCCCCAGTACCATTCCCCTCTCCCTGCATGCCTCCACCTAAAACAATGAAGAGTTAATTTTGGCATCACCAAATTATATGCTTGACTTTCAAAGAGAGCTGTTGATACATTCATAGAGTCACTGAATAATACTTGAAGATCTGTTTTTTAAAAAGTGCTGGAAGTTGGAAGAATAGCATACAGTGAATAATTTTTAAAAAAAAAAATTGAGGTAGATTCTGACAGTGAAAACTGGCAAGCTTGCCTTGATCTTTGGTGAAGATTCTAGATCTTATTACATAGATGTGAGCAACATAGGGAAGAAAAAGGAGTGAATGCTAGAAGCCAGTGTGGATTACTCACTTTAAATCTAGTTCTTTTCATTTTCTGAATAGAATTGCTACATAGACAAATACAGGGACTTCTTCAAATGTGTAGTGTGTTCTCAGAGCAACTTTGCTAGCAGGATGAGAAACTAGGAATTCTGAAGTAGTGTCTTTTGTTCTAAAGCAACACTACTCAAAGTATGATTTACATACCAGTTTCAGTCTAGTTTGTTGACTTTGATCAAATTGGTATTTAAGACTTTAAATTTGACTTTTAATTTCTGTCTTCACTCCTAGCAGAGCGGAGACGGTTAGACTAGGCGATCTGTTAGCTCTCTTCCTTACTCTGAATTTCTGATGCTTGAGGGTATTCTTATTCCTAATGGCTCTTTTTGGTTAACTTGTTATGGAGTGAAATGCTCAAATGTATAAGACAGATGAGTACCAGTGAGGTGGAAATATGTCAGTAGTCCCTATTTAGGTAACAAAACTCAACAGAATGGGTAGTGGTTCCTCTTTGAGTTACTTTTTCCTTTAGCAGAGTTGTGATGCCAAGTGAGCAGTGTGGTTCATTTATACTGTGCTTGTGAAAACAAACAGGCAAGCACACAGACAAACCAGGGATTACAGGATAACAAACACATCCTTTTCCACTGCCGGTGTCACAGTTATATGGGAATTGGGTATTATCAGTCTTGATCAGAAACCCAGGCTTAATAACTGGGGAGCAAAGATTGAAAACCTAGGTAGGAGTTTGTAAAAGCAGGACAAACCTAGAGGTTTTCCCCTAGACTAAGGGAATTTGACTACTGAATTAAAGGCCCTCCGAGACAGAGATTCTCAAAATACCTTTACCCTGGTCTCATGTGTGGGTAAGGCAGATCTTGTTGGAGGTAAGTAAATGATCCCGATTAAAGTTAGAGAAAAGCAAAGTTATGTCTGGATCAGCGGTCTCAGTATTTTGGGAGCACATATACAAAAATTATGTGCATTTCTGTCCTCATTTCATGCATTTTATTCCACATCCCCATGAAGAACACCATCTATTTGGCTGACAGTGAATGTTCCTTTCCTTTTGCCCCCTTTTAGAGCACTGTGATAATTTAGTGTGATTCCTTCGAATGTTGAAAATGGATGCTGCTGGCTTTCTTTCCTTGCATATAGAATAATTTGATTCCCATTAGAATATCTTTGAGTTTCAGGATCATGCCTCGAAGAAGTAAATTCTATCCACAAAACAGCTGTGGTACATGTGGATCCAGTTCTCTCTTACCTTGTTGCTGCCTCTGTGTTCTTGAACACATTAATTCCTGGACAGACTTTTACCATAGTGCATGCCTCTTTGCAGAGCAGGAGCTGGGAGTCTTGACAAAAATCGCCATGACTGTCAGAGCAGGTGCTCCGTTAACAGGTCCAGGGAAGGGTCTGGTGCTTTTCTTTCTCTGGTTCCAGTTCCATTGCTGCCAGACTGGACTGCACTGTAGCAGTAACACTGTGAAGAAGTTGATAGTCCTCTGATGGGAGGTGTGTGGGGGTGGCACTGATGTCTGATGTCATAGGCCTTTACTAAGGTCATCCTCACTTGGGCTTGTTTTTACCTAGTCTCTCTCCACTTGGTTTTGGAAGAATCCATAGTTAACATAAACACTTTTTAAAAAGTATCCTTGAGGCATTGTGTTACCAGAAACAATGTGTTAATAAACAAATAAGACTAAATAGAGATGTGGGGGCTGCTGAACACTTGACAGTGCACATGTATGAAGGATATACCCTGTTGGTGAGCAACATGCTTTTTCCAGTGTTGAATTTATTTGGTTTCCTTTTTAAATGGACTCAAAAGCTTTGTATTTTTGAAATGTTTTATAGTTGTGGTTTGATATAACCAAGTCATTTGGTGTTAGACTAGTGGACTTTTAAAATTGAATTTTTAAATTGAGTTGTGAGTCATTGGATAGTGGGTTCTATTTTAATGGAGGATATAAGGGAATAAATGAGAGGGAAAATATTTGATTCTGCTCAAAGTGTATGTATAGTAAAAACAAACAGTTTCTCTTCTTAGCATTCTCTACCTAGTAGTACTACAAAATGAAGTTTGCCTGTTTCAATTTTATGGAATAGTCAAATACAACATCAAAGGAATGTCATCCCTTCCAGGGAATTTTTTGTTTAGCCAAGTAGAACTCAAGATGAAGAGCGAGAGAGATGTTTATGGGGGTTGTTAATTCATTTTGGTGAGGGAGGGAAGAGAGAAAATAGTGTCTTGAGGTTAGTTTTTTAAAAAATTTCACAATAACACAGATCAGTTTCACTATGTTTGCAAGCATACATTGTAAGTTAGGACATTCTAAGGGCAAAAAAGCAAAAACAAAACAAAGCTTAGGAAAAGAATGAAAGAAGTACTACCTCGATATTATGAATATAATAAACAAGTTTAATTTGAGATACAATGAGATGGGGCAGGGAATGCATTTTTTAGCATTGTTTTCCTTGACTTTGTCTCTTAAAAGTCTATAAGGATTTGGAAACTGATCACAAACAATGAATACGTAGTTAGATAAAATGACTTTTGAATTGTTATATTTACAGTGATTCTAGTATAAATTAAAACAAAATGATAATTTATATTCATTCTATTAGCTTTGGAATAAAAATTTGCATGTTCTTTAAAAGTACATTCTATCAGACACAGGATATGCAAATAAAAACAATATACTTGGATTGCAATTTAAGTTGTTATTTTCATTTCTTTGACTAACTTTCATGCAAGATTTTAATTGGCCTTCAAATTAATATAAAATATTCTGAAAAAAGCCAAATTTTTAGATAGACCTGAAAGCAAGATGGAGAAATCTATGCTTATAATTCTTTGCCAGTTTGCCAGTTCCTCAAAGTGGATTTTACCTTGACTCTGAGACTCTGAGGCAATGAATATAACAATGGACGTATCACAACAGCTGTAGTGCTGCTGAATTTAAAAAGTAGACTGCTTCAGGAGATTTCTGCTACATTGTCATATTGTCCCTTCATTGAATTCTTAACCTATATACAGTTAATTACAGTATTTGAATATGGGTAAGAAAAATACCAGCATTTAAGTTCCGTATACTGTAGTTTTAGAAAATTACTTACAGCTCTTTCAGAAATGCTACTTAGGACTAGATGACAAGGTGCTATTAGTTTTTTAGTAAATTAGATGCTCTGTCTTTAAATTAGGCCTGAAAAATATTTGTAGCCGTAGTTTCACTTCAGCTGTCTAAAGGAAATAAAATATTTTGACTGCAGTTTGAGCAATTTGACAACCTCATATTAAATCCAGGAGTCATTCTGTATTTAATAGGTGTTAGTTTACTTTTGCATTGCAAAATATATTACTAACCGTGATGTTTGACACTTCCTCACGTACTTTGTTTTTCATATGTGCACCAGGAAATAATTATTGATCTGTGTCTAAATAGATGAGTTTTTCTATTAAGTCAACTCTGCATTTCAGCAACCATTTAATTGTGTTTTGCCTTAACATTTCAGTGAGAGGGTTTTGAACGAAGTAGAAGATTGGATTAGGAGGTGCTGTGAAGAACCTTAAATGGCAGATGAATTTGACCATATTTTAAGGAAATTTAAGTATTAAGGAAATTTAATGTGTTGAAGTATTGAATCATAGGTGCCTACAAAATTTAATGGCCAGTGTGAGCCACAGTTGTATTCTTAACTTCAGCAAAGCCTTACTGAAATTTAATTGAAGTTACTTACTTAAAGCTTTACTTAAAAAATGATTTTGAAGTGGGTATTTTTCTCAGTAATAATCATGGGCCTCTACCCTTACAGTTCTATTTGTATTTTCCTTTGTTTATGTTATTTTTGTACCCTTTTTCTCCTCCACTAGATTATATGCTTATAAAGGCAGAGACCTATGTCTTGCTTGCCTTTGTATCCCTCAAAGAACCCAGCATAGCCTTTGTCAAAGAGAAGTAAATTAATATATTTTGTACCATATATCTAATATCACATGTTCCTGATTCTTCATAATGTCTGATATATAATTTCTTTTCACGATGACAGTTAAAATAGAAACAAAGATAGTGTAGGATCTTTAAAAATGTCTAACTTCATTCAAGTCCATAATCAATCTAGGTAACAGTAGCTCTTCGCACACTCTTGCTTGAAAACCATTGCAAGCTACTGATTGTATATTTTAGATTTTTATGATCATAATTGATATTAACAGACGTTTTTTGAGCACCTGCTGTGTAAGCTGTGTGTGTTTTCTCATCCCAGTTGTTTAGATTTGGCACAAACTTACGTTATAGTAACTTGGGTGTGACTCTTACTTGTATTCACTCAGAATTACACCAATGCCTGGTATGGAGTTAACAGTCATTGAGTAATTGAATGACTGACTGTGTGAATAAATACATGAATAAACAACTGAATACAGCTGAAGAAGCTTGGTAGAGAATAATTAATTGGCTAGGCTGGTGTGCAACCTTTAGGACTTGAGTTGTTTGTTGATTAAAGCCTTCAATTTGACTTCAGAGGTATGGGAAACTTAATTACTTTGAGAACTGTTTGTTAAATAATGGGTGCTAATGGCCTGATTTCTGTTAAGTGGTTGTTGGGGTAAGAGAGTCTTACTTCTACTTTTGGGGTGCCAGCTGTCTTAGCTTTCTTTTGGAGAGTTGAAGAGAAAGTGTTACTCGGCACTAAGTTATATGGACCTCACCTTCTACATCACGAGTAGTCTGTATATGCCTTCGGCAGCCTGTGGGATTGTCTGACTGCTTCTTGGAAGTCAGTATTGTGATTACTTGCTTTATACTGAGATACATTCTGAGAAAAGGCAGTGTAAAAGTGCATCAGTGCAATGGAAATTCATTTTGTGCAATAAAGTGGAACTTAGATTTCATGTTCCTTTGGGGCCAAACAACAAAAGCATGTCTACTTTCCAATTTAGGCATCTAAGATCTGATAACATACGGTGAGTTTAGGACACTGATTACTGTGAGGAGAGTAAGGTGGAGAAGATTAGACTGGGATCAATTGGCAGCTTTATCTCCTACAGCAGAGATAAGGATGTCTCTTGTTGGTTTTTAGGAGTGAATGCCGGGGAGATGAGCTTTGTGCCCTAGCAGTTCAGAACCGCAAATTTCAAAGTATTTTTAGGTTTCCTACACAAACCAAGCTGTTTTATCCCTTTGGCTTTTACTCATGCTCTTGCGTCTCTTTGGAACACACTTCATTTAGCCCCTTCTTTGCCTAATTAACTCATGGTTTATTATGTTAAGGAGTATTTTATTTGGGGAAGCTGTTCCTGCTACAGAATCCTGGGCAAAAATCTCTTCCTTGGCAAAGTAAAGAGCAGGATGATTCATTGGGGATGCAAGAAGAAAATATTAGATTTTTTTTTTTTTAATAGAGATACTGGGGATTGAACCCAGGACCTCGTGCATGCTAAGTATGAGCTCTACCACTGAGCTATTACCTCCCCACCAAAAAACATTAGATTTTTTATTTACATATTCATCTTGAGAGAAAAAATAAGCTTTCTAATACTATATGGATTGACATTGGCATTCTCATTATCTCATATGTCAAGTGGACACTTGTTATGTACAATATAAGAAATACTCTGAGGAAGAGTGGGAGTCTGTGGAACCACAGAGGGGTTTAGTTTGTATCAGTATCCACACTTACTTAGTTGACTTTGAGCACACTGTCATATATTTCAGTTTGTTACATATACCTAGTTATCTTAAACATTGAAACTTTTGGTTTCCCTTGATAAACACATACTTAATTTGACTAAGTCTAAAGATAACTGTTTTCCCTGCCCTCCTCTTTACAGTATGAGACCCTTGGAACACTTTTAACTCTCTTCACTTTTCCAGCCCAAGTGTTACAATGTTCAGTATTTTAGTTTCTTATATATTTAAGCCTCCAACATCAGTTGTTACTCTGCCTCTTGGATTAGCAGTGCTTATTATTTAAAAATATACCTGCACATATATTTACTTGCTGAAGTCTTTCTTGTGCCCCATTTTCTCCTGTTTGATTTAGTTTCCTCCCCAAATACCACTTTTAGTAGTTCTTTCAGTGAGGACATGATGGTAGTAAATATTGTATTTTTGCCTGAAAATATTTGACTTAAATGTTAGTTTGGTTGGATATGATGGTTGTCCTTGTTGGCCTGAGGATATTATCCCATGGCCTTTCAGCTTGTGCTGCTGCCAGTGTTTGTCTAATTGTCATCCTTCTGTAGTAGTTTGACTCTTCAGATTTTCTCTATAGGTGCACTGATTGGGATTCATACTTCCTATATTGAGGGATTTGTCAATACTGGAAAATTTTCAACATTATTTTCTTGTTTAAAGCTCCAGTTTAACATGTTGTCTTTTTATTTTGTTTTCCATGTCTTGTAATCTCCTTTTTGTACTTTCCATCCCTTTATCTCTGTGATGCCTTCCATTAATTCCTCAGATTTATCTTCTAATCCGTCACTACTACCTTCATCTGTATCTAACTTACTGTTTAGCCCAACCACTGAGGTTTAAATTTCAGTGCCCATTTTCATTCCAATAAGTTATATTTGATTCTTTCCTAAATCTGGCCTTAAAAATATACTTTTATGTTTTTAGTTTCTTCTCATATGTTTAATAAATTTTAAACTTATTTATTTGAGCCTCTATCACATGATTCTATTATCCAAATTTCTTGGAAATATAAACTGCTGTATTTTATGTGTGGATTTCCTTCTTTATGTTGATTAGTTGTTTCCGTATATGTTTTATAATTTTGTATTCTGAAGTGATCTTCAGATTACCTTCCCCTGTAGAAATTCTGTGTGTTCTAGATTGCAGATATGTTCCTCCAGATCTGTTTTGTTTTTGTTTTGGTATTTGAGGTATCCTAGACTTGACTTAGGTTAATTTCTTGGTTTGGAGTTCTCAGACCAACCATGTCAATAAACTCTGATATGTTATTCATTTACTTTGTTCTGAATTGGGATGTTTGTATACCCTTAGTGTCATATTATTGAGATCTGGAAACTTTTATTTTAGCATTGGGAATTAAATTGTAATTTACTTGTGTTACGCCAGCTTATTGTGTGACATAAGATTTGAACAATCTGAATATAGTTTCTTTGTCATAGAAAATTACTGAAACTGGTGGATAGAAAAAAAATGAGGTTGTTTTGAAAAGTAGGAATGGTTTAGGCTAGCGATGCTCAAACTTTGTGGTTGCAGGAACTTTTGACACTCGTAGGCGTTATTGAGGGCCCCAAAGAGCTTTTGTTTCTGAGGCTTATTGATTGATATTTACTGTATTAGAAACTAACACAGAAAAAAAAAGATAAGGGGAAAAAGAAAACAGAAATTTTTATGATAATTTAAAACAGCGCACTCTTTATATGTTAACATAAGTGCTTTTTATGTAAAATAAGCTGTTTTCAAAAAAAGTAGAATGTGGCACTATTATATTTTTGCAATTTTCTTTAACGTCTGGCTAAATAAAACAAAGTTGTTGGCTAACAGTTTGTTTGCAACATATTTCATTGAAGCATATGAAGAAAATCTAGCCTCCCACATATTTGTACTTGGAAGAGGAAGAGTGTTGGAATAGCTCTACCAAATAATTTCATGCTGCGTTAGAACTCAACCACTGATAGTTTCTCGAAGATTAGTTGCAATGTAGAATATAAAACCGTATCAGTGAACTTTTTGTTCGTTACAATAGAATCTGTTGATCTATCTTGCACCCTGAAAAGACCTTTTATTTATTATTTTCTAACCTCATACTTAGTTTATTTGAAAAATACTTGTTTTCTTAGTTATGCAGATCTTCCAAGTAGTGACCCATTTCATTTTATAGTATTACCCTTGCCCCCAGTTTGTTAATATCACCACCATTCTCATTAAGAGAAGTCTTTAAGTATTGGGAAACTATCCAGTGCACAGTGGATACAAGTTTTCTAAAACTCTGTTTTTCTCTTGAAGGTTTGATTTTTATCAGTGGCAATAAATAGTTGGTTTCCTTGAAATAATTTGTGTTCGTTTTTGATGAAATGTTGCAAATGCTCAACATTCAAAAACCATTTTCAATGCCCTCTAGCCAGACATTACCAGAAACCTTTAAAGGTTCACCTGTAGTTGAACAAGTTGGGCTTATTTCTTGTGGCAGTAAGGGAGAATGCTTCCTGGAGAACCATGGAGTGTCTCAATAAGAATTTGTCAGAAAGGATTTATTATAGGCTTGTGTTAGATGATTCAAGAGAGAGTTGAAAGAAGGGGACTTTGCTCTGGATTAGATGCTATGGGGATGTAGAGGTGATTCTATACTTGGATATCTGAAGCCTAATATTTAAGAGGCAGGAATAAATTCAAGTTAAAGGTTTAATTGGTAAAGAAGGAGCAATCTAAATAGCCAGGAATAGGGGGCGTTTAGTCATTTTGTGGTTTGTGGTTCACCTGACTCATAAGAGTGATTTTTTTTTTTTTTGATCCATCTTGGTCCCAGTGGCCTTATCTGATGCTGATGTTCAGTTTAACAGGAGAACATCAAGACTTAGCTGTGAGGGTTACATCTTAGTCACATCAAGTCTCCGTTGATAGTAACAGACACATTTCTATCTGTAAGGCTGATTTTGTAGTTTGTCAGTTGTTCTTTCAAGGAATAATGATGTGTATACAAACAGTGTCTAGTTCGGTTTGCAGCTCAGTCTCACAAGTGCTTTTCCTCAAGATAACCGTCATATTTCACTATGCAGTAGAGGTGCTTTATGCTCACTTCCCATTTGGTCATGCAGAATATTAAAAAGATTTGTTGTAGGTGCTGAATGAAGTCCCCTCAAAAGATATGTCCACATCCTAATTCCCAGAATCTGTGAATGTTACTTGAGTTGTAAAAAGGGTCTTTGCAAATGTAATTAAGTTAAAGATCTTGAGATCACTTGGGATTTTCCAAATGGGGCCTAAATCCAATGCTAAGTGTCTGTATGGAAGAGAGACACAGACCTAAGAGAAGGCAAAACATTTGGAGAAGAGGAGGAGGCAATGTGTGATCTTACAGACAAGAGATTAGAGTGATGTGGCTACAAGCCAAGGAACACCTGGAGCCAGAAGAAACTGGGAGATGCAAGGAATGAATTCTTCCCTAGAATCTCTGGAAAGGGTGTGGCTTTGCTGAGATTTTGGATTTCTGACTTCCGGAACTCCAGGAGAATAAATGCCTATTTTAAGCCACCAAATAACCATTTGTGGCAACCTCAGGAAACAAATGCACTTGTACTTAAGGGTTGAGATTTAATAAAATCAATAATTTTTACTGGTTTATAAATGGCATTTGTAAGTGGAACTTACATCTTCTATTACAGAGAGTGTGTGGAGCTGGAGAATACAATGATGCTAGTATAGTTTGTTGCCAAAGCCTTGATTGGTGCTGATGCACTGGCATTTTTATCCACTCTTGCTCTTGTGTGGCAATTGAAAATGTCAATACGGTGGAACACAGTATGATGAAAATACATTTTCAGACTTTCTGAAAGGGTATTGGTGGGGGTGTGTGTCTGTGGACCACACTTTGGGAACCATAGGCTTAGGATACCTGACCTAATTGCAGAATCCAGAGAGAAAATGAACTTTCTTCTTTGAGACTCTTAGGGCACAGGATGTTGCAGCCATGAAATTCTTTTTCATTGCCGACTCTGATGCAAACTGTGGCATATTGCCTTGACACATAATAGTTCTGTTGAATCATAACATTTCTACTGTTATGAACCTCATTGTACTAATGTCAATGAGCAGGGAAGAATGATTTATCTCTTCTCCCCAGAAAGTGGATCTTTTACTTGTGACAGAAACCAGCTTAACCCCAGCTTTCTCTTCTGCTCCCTTAATGGCTGTTCATTTCAGAGATATAACCTGTCAAATCAGCAACACTTTGTTGGGGTCTTGTCTTTTGACGAAGTCTGTTTGTCCACCTGAATTTTTTACGTAACAGTTCTTTTGGAACCATTAAGTTTTTAAAACATTTTATGTTTTCTTCTTCTTCTACCAAATTATATCTCGGAGATCTGTGAGCCTTTTCTCTCTTCTCCGTGCTTCCTAACCTTTGTGCACAGATGTGCTCACAGACACTCACTCAAATGCATCTTTCACTTTGTTATCTAGCTGTTCATCTCTCAGTCTTTTCCTGGACCCTGGTTCCATCCCCGCAGAATTACAAATACTGATTTCCTTAGCTATTAAAGGTTTGGCATTAGTTTAGTTTATTTATAGCCAAACTGAGGAGGGCAGAATACAGTAAGGGTAATTCATTTATATTTTAGAGTTGCCTATAAAAAGGAATTTTAAACTTACTAATATTTAAAAACTGATCATATATTTTTATTTAATTGTTTTGGAATGTCCCATAGCACTGAGAAGGGAGACTCAGCCCTGAAACTGTTAGTTGGGAGTGTGAGTATTGGGCCTGGAGAAACATGAAAGAAGATATTTTGCTTAAATTAGACGAGGGAGAAAGTACTTGCTCCCAGACGCAGAGAGGATGCTGGGTTGGGGAAGGTACCAAAGCTACAGAGCAAGGGCAGTCGCTTAGTGGGTGATGGAGTAAAGGTATTCTCATGGAAAAGTGCACAGCCAAAGCAAACTACTCCCATGTAAGCAATTAAGGAGAGTCTGTATAAGTACCTAGTAATACTAGTCTTTTTCATTGGCTTGGGACTCGCTGACAACCCGAGACAAGCCAGGGTGTTGTCATATTTATATCTAGTAGGTGTGGTATCTGGTAGGAATCGATGCTCTAATTCAGTAGATGGGAGTGGATTTGCCTTAGTTTACCACACGTGGTGGGGTGAGAGTCACTTGTCTGTTGGCAGTGTGACTGGTCTGGCGTATTGTGGGCACTGCCCTGTGCAGGCACTTGGTTTGCATTTTTCTTCACACTGGTGAATTATTTACCATCATTCATCCACTTAACGTAATATAAAATTTTGTTAATATCTGCTGTCTCCTGTTGTCTTCTCTCTCTCTTGGCCTGTGGGGGTTTATACTTATATTTTGTATGCTTTTTAATTAATTCATTTCTGGAGGGAACAGAAGGGGTACGCTCATTCTGATGCCTGTAACTGGAAATCTCAGCTTTGATTGACCACCAAGACTCGCATTATACTTTGGGCATTATCTTTTCCTTCAATTCTTGGAACCCATGCCTGGTTACACTAGAAACTGTTATTTCTCATTCTTCCCCGCTACCCCCAAGCCCATGCCTCCAAGAGTCTTTCTTACATTGTGTTTGCTCCCTCAGCCAAGAAAATTTGTGAGCTTTCCTATTTATAGTTTGTATTACAGAAAAATACAGACAAATGAAATGTGCTGTTCCGTACTGGTCCTGGTATGTTTTGAGGGAGGATTTGTGTTTGGATTGTCTCCTCTTCAGTGAGAATCACACATTGCACACTGTTAGAGGTCACTGCCTTCTCTGATCAGCATCGCGCTTGCCAGAGTAGAAGACACCCGCACTTCTATGACTGCATGTCTGGCACCTGCTGACCCTCGGTCATTTCTTACAGCTGTTCTCACATGTTTGCTTTCAGTGAAAGAGCTCAGAACCACGTGGCTTGATAAGTGACATAGAGCACAGTGAAATGTTTTCAAAACCTTATTCAGAATTAGACATTGGCTCATTTATACGGTTGATATTGCCAAACGCATCCGATTCTGAAAGAACTGAAATAAATGTGAAAGCTGTCTTTAGCTCATTAGTGAAATGAAAGAAACATTGTGAATATGAGGGTGAGTTGTCATGGGAAATTAAATGGGAATGAAAAATGTTAATAATCTTAAATTGGTTTTGCCAGGCATACCAGTTTTTAAATGTGTCAGGTTACACTGGCAGATGGATGCTATGAAGACTTTGACCTTCACAGGGAAACACACAGCTCATTTGACAATTGAGTGAATGTATGAACAAAAAAGTGAGTGAGATACTGTCTTTTTAATTCAGGAATTGATGACCAGCTAACTGAAAAGAATAAAAGGGAGAAATGAGTGCTAAGTCTTGGAACCTGAGCCAAATTGTGGAAACACTTGCGTTTTCCAGTTTAGCTCAGCATCTCAAAATAATGCCTAGTGATCTTGGTTTGCTCATGAAGCAGGCTGTCCCAAGGAATGGATTGCCTTTTATTACTTCCCTGCCCAAATACTGTTTAAAATATATATAACTGTGACATCAAAAAAATTGACATGATTTTAAAAGTACTCACATGCTCTATTTCAGTTTTTGTCATTTTGTCAACATAAATAATCCTGCATACTTACAGTTTTAGTACAGTATCGTAAAATTTTTTTATTTTACGTTTTTAGAGGTATAGTTTATATGCAATACAGGCACAGATTTTAGCAGGTTCCCTTGTGATCTTTCTTGCCCCCTGTCCTCTTCCAGCACAACTACTGCTATTCATTCAACTAACTTACTAGCTTTGTCCATTTTAGGACTTCAAATGAACATCGTCATATAGTATATACTCTATTATGCCTGGTTTCTTTTGTTCAGCATAATGTTTAAAAAATTTGTGTTGTTGGATGTATGCGTAGCTGTTTCATTTTCAGTGCTGAGTTATATTTCATTGTGTGACTATAGTACAATTTGTTTATCTGTTCACTTGTTGATGGACATTTGGGTTATTTCTGCTTTTTGGCTAGTGTGAATAAAATTGTGATCAGTCATGTACAAATCTTTTAAGGACATTTGTGTTCATATCTGTTGGGTAAATGCCTAGGAATGGAATTGCTGGGTAGATGTATGTTTAATAAAGCAGTGATTCTTAACTGTCTTCTTTTTCCTTAAAAGTTATATATATGATATTCATATTAGTTGTACAGTGTTTCATTCTTTTGGAGCACCATTCTAATGTTGGCTATTTGGCTGTTTCTGATTTTAGCTGTGAAAAGCTGCAGAGATATCTTTATGAGTCTATATTTTGGTTTTGTTGATTTATTTACTCAGGATAAATTTGGAGTAGAATTCCTAGGTTAAAGAGATTAGAGGAAATAAAGTCTTTGGAGGGAGATGTGAAGTGAGTTCACGTTCTGTTACACTACTTATTAGCTGTGAGGCTGTGGCAAGTTAACCTGTTTGAGCCTCATTTTCATCTTATGTGACAAAGTAAGAAAATCTGTCCATCGTGGTTGTTTGAGCATTAAATTATATGGCTTAGAGGAAGCACTGGGAAAGGAGAGGTTACTCAATGGTAGATGAGTAGATGAAGATTTTGTTGATAGCTAGTGACGTGTTTTGCCATCTTGCTTTCCAAAAGTAAAACGTCAGTTTACACTTGGATTGCTTTCTTTTAGTAGATCTTCTGTGTACCTAGTGACACGAGTACAAATAGCAGAGCACAGGACAGGGTAGCTGAAGTTAAAGATGGAAGAATAGACTGTAATACTACCATGTTCATATTTGATGCTGAATCACTCTCCCAAAGATATAGCTGTCTTGTTCTCCTGATTTTGTGCCTCAAAAGGAAGTCCATTTGAGGTGACTTACAGGAGTGGTTTCTGGACACTTTTTTTCTCCCCTTCCGTGCTTTGGTTTAGGTCTAGTGTGTTTGTTTAGGCCAGCAAACTGTATTATCTAGTTTGTTTCCAGTATAGCTGTCCTTTGAATAATCTAAGAAGCTCTGTATTGGAGGTCTTTATCAAGTGCTAATTGGATCTGTAATTTTCCCAGTTTACCACATCTTCCATAAATATACTTGTCTTATCTCTGCGTCCCAAGGTATGCTGTTTTATTACAATGCATTGAAGTAACATATTCTTAGTATTCTGTTCAAGTATTTTATTAACGTAGATGCCTGGGGTATATTGTTGCAAAATGTTTCTGTTATTGACAACTTACTCTCTTTTTATTTGGATAGGGCAGTAACTAAAGGTACTTAATTTACATAAGCCTATTAAATGAAATTCTCAAGAGGAAGGAAAATAATTTAAAATGCAGTTTACAACGTTGGTGACAGCTGATTCACTTTCAGACAAGCTCATTTATTGGAATTGGATTGAATGAAAAAAACATTCCAGTTTCATAACATTATTGTTTGTGATATATACCAAATGGCCTTCATGGTATTGAGCTGCATGGGGAGATTAGCTCCATTCCTATTGATCCTCTTCTCTTCTCTCTTGCCCTCAGAGGGTAAAAGAAGAAAGAGGGTTTCCATTTTGTTTTCCAGAATGTTCTATCAATTTATAGTTGAAATGGCTTTCCTTTAAAAGGGGAGCAGAGAGTCTGAGCTTTAGTTATCAGAGGTTCTGATAGTGTAGTTCAAGTTGCAGACCAAAGAATCATCTCTCCCGATTGTTTGTTGCCTTTCTTGGATGAATAATTCGTAGACTTTTTTTCCCCCCTCCTGATAGAAATAAAATTAACAAGAGAGTATGAATAGGACAACTGCATTGCTCTATTTTTAATATCTCTTCAAAAGTTTTAAAAAGTTGCTTCTGTAACTTCATAATGATTTTGCTTCCATTGGCCATTGGGCATTAAGAGCACAGCCATCAGAAGAGATTATTCTCACATATCCCTCTTTGACCTTCTCAAAGGTGCATTTTCTCCTTGAGAAAGCCACTGGCAAATTCAGCTAATGCAGAACATGGAGTTCATTTGTTTAAAGGGGTGCAGCCTCAGGGCACAAATACAACACACCAGCTCTTCCAATTAATTTCTGACAAGCTCAGGTGATGACTTTTGTTATGCTGGATTGTATATGGTATGGATGTGAGCGTTGGTTACCTTAGAAACCGTCTTTTTTCTTAGATTTCTGCTTAGGAGTTGTGATTCTTGCAGGCAATTCTGCAGATTTGAATTTGGAGGTAGAGGACTCAGCCACATTCTTCAGAGAAAGCACAAGCCTAGAATTCTTCTCCCATTAAATTCATCTGCAGTCATTTTTGAAAAACTTCCTGGATATGGTTAAAATTTGTATGGTCAGTTTTTTCCTCATCTGCAATTAAATACTAGTTAGACTATTTCTAAATCACAAATTCTGTAATTTGATTTTCCCAGGATGACTTTTGCTTCTGTTCAGTTCATTGCGTTAATCTGGTGTAGTGTACCTGAGCCACTCATGCACCATGTGATCTGCGTAACTGTTATTTTTCACATGCTATTTTGTACGTTACTTTCATGAAAGCAATTAATTTGGCTAATGCTGTGGAAAGATCTGAATATTCTTTTGGTTATCAGTATGTCATTAAAGTTACAGATGAAAACTTTACAGTGACCCAGTTTGCAGTGTCTACCAACCAGCTGAAGGCTGGGATCAAATCTTCCTGAGAGCATTTAGAACATGAGGAGGATAGAGACAAACTTTTGGGAATGGAAAAGGAATCCAACAAAAGAGCGAGATGGAAGGAAAACCAGAGAGAGAGTATCAGGAAAGGAAGAATTCTGCCTGACAGGTTAATTTCTCCTAGATCCATCCCTTCCTTCCTGCTCACTGCTGTGGCCTGAGTTTAGGTGATTTCTCTATTTTTCACACACATATGCTGCGTCTGAAATACCTTTTTTCAGTGTCTACAACATTATGAATTCTTGTTGAACCTGTGAAACAGTGGTTATTCATTGCTTCTTTGAAACCACTTCCTAGCTCTGGTTCCATATGATTTCCCTCTATCAAGTGTAGGCTTCTGTCATTCAACTTATTTACCAGGTATTGAAATCGTCTCTGTGACTGTCCCGTTAGACCCTGAACTTTTTAAGATACGGACAGTTTTAATCAATCTTGGACATCTAGTCCCTAACATAGAGTTTGGCTTTAATGGAAACTTAAAAATAATCACGAAAGAACTACAAAGACTCAAAAGGGGTCATTAATTTTAGCAGAAAGGCAATAATTGGTGACCTTTCCCAGAGCAATTTTAATGAAGTAGTGGAGGTGGAAACCATATTGAAGTGGGTTGATAAATGAAGAGATGAGTGGCCGCAATTCAAGACGGTTGCCTGTGAAAGGCAGGGGTAGGAGTGGAGGCTGTTGCTGGCAGGGAAAGGAATATATGGTGCAGAGTCTTATGCTGGATGGAAGAACTGGGAGTTGGGAATATGATTCAAGGCTTAAGGCCAGGAACCCCGAACCTTTCTGAAGACAGTGGGGCCAGTGAAGAGCAGTAGTTTCTGGGTGGGTAGGAGGGACCCAACCCGGGGTGTGGAGGAGAGGTGACTTTTGGGAGTAATGAGCTGTCCTCATTCCCGTGAGAACAAGATGAGGAAAGGTTTCAATAATTGACTCGGAAGTAAATTATGGGATAGCATCCTTTATTTTTTAAAAAACAGACTGAATTCACTTTACTTTTCTGATATAAAAGCTATGTGGTGACCACAGCAGGATCCTGGGCCCTCTGCAGGGAGACGCTGGTGTGGCTCTTCAGGAGACGGTCAGCGAGTGCCTGGAGGGGGAGCTTGGCGAAAGTGGTCCCTGCGGAGGCTTAGGGGTGCAGCTGTAGGTTTGGAGGTGCCATCAAAGGTGGCTTTGGTGAAGTTGCCCGGGGAGCATTGTAGCCATCCTCAATACCAGCCATCGACATGAGCTTCTTGTGCACGGGGGCTGGATGATGCCAGTGCCCCCGGGGGTGAGGATGAGGAGCACCAGCATAGAGCCGCAGCCGCCAGTCACCTTGCAAGGAACAGTTAGGGTTTGCTATCTTGTTCCCCCGTAGCCTCACCACACAGGGGTGATGGAGAGTGCCAGGACCACAGCCCCATGGATGGCAGTGAGTACCTTCCTGGACCATCATCTCTGTAGAAAAACTCAATGGTGACAAATGCCTTAAATCTGGCCCACTGGCCAGCACAGGTCTGCTTTTGTATGGGCGTAACTTCAAAATCTCAGGGACACCCCTGAAAAATCAGGGATCTCAGATTCTGTGAAGGGTAGGGAGAAAAGAGAGGTCTCCTCCAGGGACTTGATCTTCACGTCCTTGACCAGGCAGCTCAGCTTGGTGATGGGGACCCATTTCTTGTCCTCGGCTCTGCCTCTGTGGAACCCTTTCCGTAGCACCTTCCCATCATCCACCCTCATGTGTTCTCTCAGAGAAGCAATGCAGAATCCTTCAAATGAGGGGCTTTCTCCTCTTGTGCCTTAAATCAAAGCCAAGGTTGAGGAGAATATGCCAGCAGCATAGGCTTGGTGGCCGTTGCTTTTAGTGTGTTTAGGTAATTTGAATTGATGAGCAGAACAAAGCAGGAAATG
This sequence comes from Camelus dromedarius, assembly GCF_036321535.1. Taxonomy (NCBI): domain Eukaryota; kingdom Metazoa; phylum Chordata; class Mammalia; order Artiodactyla; family Camelidae; genus Camelus; species Camelus dromedarius. Next base: position 1,931,397 of record NC_087469.1, read on the forward strand.
TCATCCATAAATTGTTTCATTCTGGGTTTTGAAAATGTCCTTATTTATTTCTAGGTATATCTGGGGGATGGCTCTTAAAACGCTTGGGGAAGATTTATGTGCAGGAACGTATTGTGTCGTATGCTACTGCATCATTCAGTTTCAAAGAACTCTAGTCATTTGAAAATGCAATTGAGTGCACACAATGTTCAAATATTCAAATAAGTTTCAGAAAGGATCTTTTCATTTACAGTAAAATGACATCATTCTTTGCTGGCTCCTGTAAAATTGGCTTATCCTTTGTCAGCAGAAGACTGAAGTTCTGCTTCCTGTTTATAAAGCCAAACTTCTATCCTGAATTTTGTATTGCCTGTGGGATGTTTTTCGTTGCAAGTAACAGAAAACACAACCAAAAGTGGCTTAAAGAATGAGAAAAATTGTTAATTACATAATGAGAAACCTGGATGAAAGATCGTTCTGCTGTCAGTTAATTCAACAGTGTTTTTAAGATCAAGGTTCCATTCATCTGTCTGCTCTGGCAACCTTAGTTACTATTGATTTGACTTTTGTCCTCAGACTTGTCCCCTAATGATGAAAAGACACTGTTTCTCTAGACCAATTAAATGAGAATCACTGCAAGGGAGAGGGGGAGTCCAGGCATTGGTCTGTTTAAAAGTTTCCAGATGATTCTATCCTGCAGTTTGCTAGTACTGGGACCAGAGTTGTACCAAGATTCACCCTGGGCATTATAGAGCCAGCTCCCCTGAAGCATATGGCCACTTGATAGCTGAAGAAAGCAGGGATTCTTTTAGCAAGGAATGGTGGGGAGGAATTCGGCCAACACTGCCTGCCATGCTGCAGATCTAAAGTGGAACAAACAAACAAGCAATGTTTTGAATTCATGTGTGATCATTATTATCACTGAAAAAGCTATATAAATTGTTTCTACCTTGAATTAGAGGCAAATCTTCAGACAGGCAGTTTTATTAACCCAGTGAGCTGCAAGGAGAAGGCTTTGGCTAGGAAGGAAGCAGGAGTAATAAAGCATACTTTCGGGCGTTTCCTGTGTAGATAAATATCAGTCTTTTAAGAAATATACAGCAGTGATTGTTATTGCCTTGCCTAAGAATTTTAACCAACCCTTGATCAATCAGAATTGAGTCCCTTCTTCGTGGGTTATTTATATATTTGCTCTTTGTTGTGGGTCTCTTCCTTGTTTTTTTTTTTTTTTTTTTAATTTTCAAATGCATTCTGCCTTCACCAGCATGTGCCAAAACAGAATTTTTTGTTGTCCCTCCTAAACTTTGTGTTGCTTAATGGCATTGCCACTTTCCAGCCAAGATGCTTTACTTGTATTTGTACAGCATCTCTGGCAAGCATGTTTCCTCTTGCTCACAGATATTGTGCCACTTTAAGGGTCTCTTTTGCTTTTGACTCTTGAAATACCACCTTAAATGGCAGCCCCCCCCCCCCATCTTTTTCAGTCTCTGCTTTAGTTTATTCCTAATAGTGTTTCTGGAGTTACTGTCCTAAAATTTAGTTGAAGTCGTGTTGTTTTCGCTTTGCCCTGTCTCCCACTTATCTACAGAATGAAAGTCCAATGTGGTAGACTGTCTTCCTCAAGATAGTTATAAATATATCTCCCATCTCACACACTCTGCTTTATAATATGTCATTGGTACTCCTCCCATCATGAGGTGGGGTCTATGTCTCTTCACTAGATTGTGGGCAGGCTTGTGACTATGATGCAAGAGACACCAATGTGACCTCTCGGACCAGGTCATAAAGAGTGATAAGGACTTCTGCTTGTACCTCTTGGGACATTCACTATTGGAACTGAAGTCACCATGCTGTGAGAGAGAGCCCACCAAAACCTTCCCTGAGGCCTTTGCTAAGCTCCCAGCCCCCAGCCCACACCAGCTTGCTGCCCTATGACTGATCTTAGAAGTGGATCCTCCAGCCCTGAGTCAAGCTGCCCTTCGCTGATCTTTGTGGAGCAGAGGTGACCCATCCCTGCTAAGTCCTGCCTAAATTGGAAAATCATGATGGGGAAAAAAAAAGATTACTTGTATTTAAAGTGACTAGATTTTTCTTTTTAAAGTCAGCTTTGATGAAGTATAAGGTACATAAATTTTCAATAATGTTCAGTATACAGTTTAATGAATTTTGACAAATATTTGCAGTCTTTTCACAGTAACACCATCATAATAGAACAGTTACATCATTTTATAAAGTTCACTTGTATACCTTTGCATTCAGTCCCCTGTCTCTATCCTCAGTTCGTAGTAACCACTGATGTTTCTATTTCTAGAGTTTTTCCAAAATGGAAAATTTGTTTTTGTACTAGTTTTTGGCCATTATAAATGTATCTGTTGTGAATATTCAAGTGTAAGTCTTTTTGTAGACATCATTTTCATTTCTCTTAAGTAAGTACTGAAGTATTTAATAATGAAGTATGAGATTGCTGGATTATGTGGTAGTATATGCTTAATTTTTTAAATTGCCTATTTTCCAAAGTAGTTTTCCCAGCACTGTATGAGAGTTTAAGTTGCCCTGTGTTTTTGCTAGTTCTTGTTATTACTGTCTTTTTTCCCCCCAAGTCCAGCCATTCTCATGGATGTAAAGGTGTCTCATTGCTGTTTTAATTTGCACAGCCCTAATGACTAGGGGTGTGGACATCCTTCATGTGTTTGCCATTTGTATATTTTCTTTGATAAAGCATCTAGTCAGATCTTCTGTCAAGTAAAAAAAAATTGGGTTGTCTCTTTAACACTTAGTTTTAATTTTCCTTATATATTTAGGATGTGTTTCCTATCAGATATATAGTTTGGGAATATTTCCTCCCGTTCCATGGGCTATCTTTTCACTTTCTTGATGGTGTCCTTTGAATCTCAAAAGTTCATAATTTTGGTCAAAGTCCAGTTTATCAACTTTTTATTTTGTGGTTTATTTCTTTTGTGTTATCTAAGAAACCAAAAACCAAAAAGCATTTGCCTAAACAAGGTCACAAGAATTTCTTCTGTGTTTTCTTCCAGAAGCTTTGTATTTTTAGTTCTTGAATTTAGGGGTATAACGCATTTTGAGTTATTTTTGTATACGGTGTGGGGGAAGTTTCAAAGTTCATTTATTTGCATATGGGTATCAAGTTATTTCAGCAGCATTTGTTAAAAAGACCATATTCTCATTGAATTATCTTGGCACCTTTCTTGAAAATCAGTTGACTGTATTCATATGGGTATATTTCTGGAGTATGTGTTCTGTTCCCTTGATTATTTGTCTGTCCTTGTGCCAGCATTCTACTGTCTCTCTCTCTCTTTTTTTTTTTTAACTCTTTTTTATTGATTTATACTCATTTTACAATGTTGTATCAAATTCCAGTGTAGAGCACAATTTTTCAGTTATACATGAACATATATATATTCATTGTCACTTTTTTTTCCCTGTGAGCTACCACAAGATCTTGTATATATTTCCCTGTGCTATACAGTATAATCTTGTTTATCTATTTTACAATTTTGAAATCCCAGTCTATCCCTTACTCTCTTGATTTTTGTAGCTTTATAGTCAATCTTGAAATCAATTGGTGTAAGTCCTCCAACATTGGTTCTTTTTTTTCAAAGAAAAAGAACTATTCCAGGTTCTTTGCATTTCTATATACACTTTATAGTAAGCTTTTACTTAGTATGAAAAGGATTGTTAGGATGAGGATTGTATTTAATATACTGATCAATTTGCTGGCAATAACAGCTTTAAAATTGTATTTATGAGATCCATTGGTCTTTTTTTTTTTTTTTTTTTTGTAATGCCTTTGCCTAGTTTGGGTATCAGGGTAATGCTTGATTCACAGAATGATTTGGAGAGTGTTCCTCCTTCAGTATTTTGCACAACTTTGTGTAGCATTGTTATCTATTTCTTAAATGTTTGGATAACTCACCAGTGAAGCCATGTGGGCCTGGGAATTTTCTTGTGGATAAGTTTTTAAAGTACAAATTCTTTTTCTCTAATATATAGGGCTTTTCAGGTTATCTGTTTTTTCTTGGATGACCTTCAGTAGTTTGTACCTATCAAGAAATTTGTCCATTCCATTAAAGTTACTGCTTTTGTTGAAATAGAATTCTTAGTAATAATCTTTTAATTAGCCTTTAAATGTCTGTGTGAAACGGCAGTGATGTTTTATTCTTTCATTATTGATACTGTGAATAATGTTTACCCGCTTTTTTTCCTCATCAATTTTACTGACCTTTCAAAGAGCAGGTTTTTTGGGGTTTATTTATTTTCAATGAAGACATTGTTTTTATGTTTTTTGTTTTGCGACACTAGAACTATCCTTGTTCCTTATAACCTTTATAGTACAGATCCTTTTTTTTTTTTAATTGAATTACAGACAGCTACAATGTGTTAGTTTCTGGTGTACAGCACAGTGTCCCAGTCATGCACATATATACACGTTTGCTTTCACATTCTTTTTCATTAAAGGTTATTACAGGATATTCAGTATAGTTCCCTGTGCTATACAGAAGAAACTTTTTAAAAAAATCTATTTTTATATATAATCGCTAACATTTGTAAATCTCAAACTCTCAAGTATATCTCTTCCTACCCCCTTTCCCCGGTAACCATAAGATTGTTTACTATGTCTGCAAGTCTTTTTCTGTTTGTAGATGAGTTCATAGTGTCCTTTTTTTCTTTTTCTTTTTAGATTCCACATGAATGATATCAGATGGTATTTTTCTTTCTCTTTTCTGGCTTACTTTACTTAGAATGACTATCTCTAGGTCCATCCATGTTGCTGCAAAAGGCATTATTTTATTCTTTTTTATGGCTGAGTAGTATTCCATTATATAAATATACCACAGCTTTTTTATCCAGTCATCTGTCGATGGACATTTAGGTTGCCTCTGTATCTTGGCTGTTGAATTAGTGCTGCTGTGAACATCGGGTGCATGTTCAGATCCCTTCTGTTCTAATTGAGTGTATACTTGCGTTTTACCCCTTCACTTCCCAGGTGAATATGCTTTTTGGGACAACTGTTGTTATTTATCTTTGTCATTTCTGCAGAATCTTGATTTAAGTTAAACTTAGTAATAGTGAATAAAGATCTTGAGAGTTGGCATAAGTGATTTAGCCTTCTGGTTACTGTCTCATATAGAATTCAACAGTAAGTTAAAACAAAAAGGCATAGGGAGAATTCTCATCTGGATGGCAAATTTAGCCTTTTTTAAGTAAAATATTATTTCTATAATGTGGTTTAAATATTTACATTTTATTATGATACACATGCTTGTTAATATGCTTTAGATAATTCTGGTTTCATTTTCTCTTGGTATGTTAAAGAAGAAGGGCTCTTTTAGTACATTCATCTGACTTAGAGCTTTCTTTTAACTTCACTTCAAGCCTTTTTCCCCGGCTGCAGTGGAAATGAATACAAAGAACTCCACACTCGGTTATAACAAACTAGATAAATGATTTCTATTACAAAAAGAACCACTCTATGAAATAGAGCTCTGTTTAGTAAAGATGGGCTTACTACTTGAATTACCACAATTTTATTTATAAAATCAGAATTTTATCTATTGTGTGATTTGTGAAGGGTTGTGTCATTATCGCAACAGCTGGAATTCTGTGAGATGTAAATACTTCCATTGTGCTTGGCCAACCGAGAGTAACAGCGTGGTGGTTGCTTGCCGACCCTTTCAGATCTCTTTAGATGGGGAAAGGTATAAATAAGTAAAGCAATTCTTTGGTTCCTGATAGAGTGGCCTGGACGCTAAAGAGCAGTGGAAAGGGGCTCATTGTGTCTCATGCCGTTCACTTGCTGTCCCTTTATCTGCTTGCTCAGCTGCTCCTTAATGATCCCAAGGGAGCAGACTCAGGCTACATCCTTCCTCCACCCACGCTAGAAATCTTAACAACTTCATCTTTGAACTGATCCCTAGAATGGTTATTTTGCTCAGTTTTAAGCTGTTTTTCTCGACTGTGTACTTCCAGTTCTCATTTCCATCTAATATATTTTAATATATTGATGTCACATTAATCTTGCTAAAAAAAATTGCAATTACATCACTGTTTTGCCCCCAAACTTTTACAGAATAAAATGCTCTACAAACTGTTAGTCTCCATAAATGTTCTTTTGGCTTTACCTTCTTGGAGCATGGACTCTCATCCTCAGTTGTTCACCATTTCAGTCTCAATGAGTTTATTAGATCTCTCTTAAAATTATTTTTAGTAATATTTTAAAACTCACATGAAATTTTCCATCTTAACTATTTTTAAGTATACAGTTCAGTATGATTAAGTATATTCACATTGTTGTAAAGCCAATCATAGAACTTTTTCACCTTGCAAAACTGAAACTATTCATTAAACAGCAACACTCCATTTTCTCATCCCTCTAGCCCTTAGCAACCATCATTCTACTTTGTTACTATGAATTGGACTAATCTAGATACCTTATATAAGTAGAATTATACAGTATTTGTCTTTTTGAGACTAACTTATTTCACTTAGCATAGCATCTTCAAGATTCATCCCTGCTGAAGCATGTGTCACAGTTTCCATCCTTTTTAAGGCTGATTATCAGATCTCTTTTAAAGAACAGGTTTTTTATGGGAAGAGGATTGAAGATGTTAGAATATTAAATATGTGAGAAGAGTTACTGTAGTTCGAAGGTAGGGTAGGGGGAAAAGAGACTCCGGGGCTTCTGAAAGTTTCAACTTCGCTTCCCCTAATTGTGTAGGTTAGCAGAAAATGCCCCCCCAAAGTATGCCACTTGGGCATAAGGATTATTTTGAGTCAAAGGCATGTAAACAGCAGATGCAAGAAGGCCATTCTGACCTTTCTTTTTCTTCCTCAAAGCAAGAGGTAAAACTGTCCTGTGAAAGGTGCCTTCCTGATGCCAGGAAAAGGAAGATATTCTTACTACTAGAGATGGAGATTGGAGGCTGAGAAAAGTCCGGACAAACGAACCTTGTTAATAATCCTTATCTTCCTGGTCACTTTTCCACAGTTCACTGCCCTGGCCCAAACCCTTTGTCTTGTCACCGTTTACTACTCTTTGTCCAGCCAAATATATAAGCTTTCAGCCCTAACTGCTTCTTTGGGTCTTCATTTTCCTTGTGAAGGCTTTCAGGTACACAAAAAAATTACCATGTAAAATTTGTATGGTTTTCTCCTGTTAATGTGTTTTGTGTCAGTCTGAGTCTTAGGCCCAACTGGGAGAGGGTAGAGGAGAAGTTTTACCCTCCATTCTTGTTTCCCATTTACTGAGTTTCCTTTAAGTATTAATAGTGCCTGGGTTTTCGTAAACTTTTTTGTTTAAGTAAATTCTCATCTCAGAACCAGTTTATTTATAATTAATAGGCATACTGATTCAATAAGGTATCTGCTTTTTCAGGTATCGCTGTTTCTTTGCAGTCTTTATTTTTGTGTGTGTGTGTGTGTGTGTGTGTGTGTGTGTGTGTTTGTTTGTTTGTTTGTTTGTTTATTTATTTATTTATTTATTTATTTATTTATTTATTTATTTATTTATTTATTTATTTATTTAAAACTGCAGAGCTGTTAAAACTAACATAAATGACTTTTTGGACTCATGATAACCCAGATGACCTGAAAAATAAGTTATTTCTTTGGAGTTCTCTTAGTCATTTATAGGTATGTGGATGATGAGGTTTACTTTCCTTGTTACGTAATAAAACATTTTTCAGTGTAAGAAAGTTCAGGGTACAGTTGGACACAACTTTTTTTTTTCTACTTACTGTGTAGGAAATATGATAGTCTCCTGAAAAGGTTAGTTCTTGGCCTCTGTGAACCAGAACCATCCTTAGAAGTTCTTTGGGACAAATCAGAGTGTGCCCCTGTCCTTTTCTGTATGTGGGTTCTAAAGTCCTTAGCTACTTGGTGCTTTGCAATCTGATGCAAAACTTCACCTATGTCCTGTTTCTTGCCAGACTCCAGTTCTCTCCCTGTTCACTTTCATTCTTGTCGTCATCTCCATGAAACAACTTAGACTTCCCCAAATGTGGCGGTGTGGCACATCCTTTCCGTGGCCTAGCCAATAAGAGTCTCCCTCCCTGGGATACCCTGTTCTTCCTTCTCTGTGTGGTGAAATCTTACTATTTGATTGAAGCCTTTGTCTGCTAGGGTTTCATATTTGAATCTCAGAACTCAACTTTTCTTAAGATGCTGTATGAATATTATTGTTCTAGATGTATAAGAACAAGTTAATTTATTACCTTCAATGGATGCTTTAGGGTATTAGAAATTAATTTTCTTTTGAAATCCCCCACTGAAAAAGGTCTTGTCTGAGTTTGTTTCCTTCTGTTGCCCTTGCACAGATTTCACACTCATTTGGATCATTTGTCACAGTGTAATTATTTGTCTGTGTACTGTGTATTACTTCTTGTCAGCTTGTCCATTTGGGCAGGGCATCTAGAGAACTGAGTCTTCTTGTTTATCCTCACATCCCAGTGCTCGGCACCGTGCCTGATACACAGAGCTGACGTTCAGTAAATGTTGATGAGTGTGGGTAGACACTGATGCTGAGAATTACAGTGCCTTCCTTAAGGTAGCTCAGCTTCATTTTTTTTCAGCATGACTGCAGTCCACATTGTTCCTTCTTTTTTCTAACTTATTTTTGTATTTACTTTCTGTCTTAAATGAGTACCTTAATATTTACTGTGCTGTTTTCTAGTTGTCTGTATGTCATACTTCAGCAGTTTCCTTGTTCCTTGTGGTTCTTTGCCTAAATAGAGCTAAATGCTCCTAGGTAAGAATCCATTGGTATGGATTTTTAGAAATTAACTTCTTATTGATAGTTACATGGAAAATTGCATGAGATGATTCTTTTCCCTCATTTTATTAGGCAAAAATATGGTTAAACCAGTTATTTGAATAGTCATGTTGCTTTTATAGTACTTACAATTTGTGTGTTATCTGTTCTCACTTTCTCAGTTGATGACAGTTTTCGCTATACGTCATTATACTTACTTACCCTTTGAGAGTTTGCTCCGTGAATTGATTTCTCACCCAGGTGGTTAAGTAATTTGCCTCCCTTCTTTTTGCATCCCTGTCTGCCCAGTGTGTAGAGATGGAAATAGATGTTGGTTGTCACTTGGTGTCATTTTTTTGTCAAGTATATGCTGTGTTCATCAAGAACAGAAGAGTTAATCCTTTGAACTGGCAGAACCACAGCCTTTGCTGGCCCATCAGTTCTCTCTCAAACTCTGGAGGGTGATGACAGTGCGACCTCTCTGCATGGGAAGGACCCTGTAGTTAGATGATGTACTTTGGAATGTCAGGATGGGTTCTTTGAATGCCAGAGTGTGATTGTTTCAATTTTTGTCAAGAAAATATTTAACGAGAACATAGTTTCCTCACAGTATTAGAATAAGGCAAACATTTTATCCTCACCTCTCCTTACCAGCCTAACCTATGAAGGCTGAAAGGACACATTCCCTATTTTGTAAACTGCCATAGAATCAGCAGCAGCTTTCTGTTCTGCTGGCTTGTCTTTCTCCTCTCCGTAAAGCCTGAGATAGGTGTGCTTTTTTGAGGTTGATTAGAAACATGTTTTTCAAAATGTCCAAACTGCTGAGATGTTAAACTACTCCAGGGTCGGAAGTGGCTTGGTGTGTGTAGAGAAGAGCACGTTTGCTGTGGACAGAGGGCTCAGAAGACCTGTGGCTCCTGAGTATACTATGTTCTGTTTTCTGAACTTGTTCTTAACTTCTTACAGCCTCCATTTTCTCTTATACTCTGTTGTGAAAATCAGATAAAAGCATAAATGGTAATATTTATACAGGCTGTGTGGTACAGAGGTGAAGCCACATCAGTTTCTGTGTTTTATGGAGTGCTATTAAGTCAGCCCCCATTTTCACCTGCCCAAACGCCTGCCCCCTGTTCTTCTTACCCCTTTATAATACAGCTAACCCTGGAAACCCTCTTCCTCATGGAGAATTTGCATATTTTTTTTAATGTGCTAGACACTGCTTAATAAAAACACAACTAGTAAATAGCAAAGTTAGAATTCAGATCCTGGTCCTTTTTACTCTTGGCTGAGCTGATGCCATTAACCAACATATGTTACCAACTATCAGCATTCTTTTATCATCATTAATGGTAGGTAGGATGGTCATCTTGATAACCTCATTATCAGAGATAACAATTAAAGGGAACTATAGGAAGCTTGAAAAAGAAAATTATAGAAATTCTCAATATGTTTTAGTAGGTGTGTTTGTAGTCAAAACAACAGCAAAAAAATAGGATCAGTGTGTGAAGATGGTGTGGCCTGTTGTGGCTGATCAAGTGGCAGCCATCACTGGTCTGTTCAGAAAACTCAGAAATGTGTAAGGGTAAGTCTGGAACAGTCGAATAACTGTGCGTTTATGTGATTTAAAATGCACTAAATCTAATAGTACTGTTGCTTAAAAGATGCCAGATGCGACTTCTTTCTTCTTTAAAGCAATCCTTTAAATTTTTATTAGTCCACTTTTGTTTGTATATCAGAAGAAACATGTGGTTTCTGGTACAAAATTTATGTTTACAAGACAGCGGCATATTATTTCTCTACAGAGATACGTTATTTTCTCAAGTCTGGTTCTGTCATGCTTAGAATAAGCTGTTTTTCTTTTGTAATATTCTGAAACTTTATGGGATGTTTAAAAAGATAAAAGATTCCTAAAGTTCGTGGTTTACATTGCATGAAAAGAGATGTGTATGTGCTTTTATTTTCATGTGTGCACTTTTCATGAAAATTACCCCTTCCCCCTTATTAACAAAGTGAGTTTTGAATGAGAAAGCACCAACACAGGATCCTTGCCTCGCGAATTTAGATTTCTAGACTTGTAATTTAATTACATCTCTCTCTCAGACATGGATGTAGGTACAGCTCCAAAGTGCTATCAGTAGGCAACCAATGAAATTAATGTCTGTATCATTTTTATAAATCCAGCGTAAGAAAAAAGCAAAAAACATAGTTCTGAGAAAAGCCGGTCAGATTTAAATTTATTCTTTAGACCTGATACTCTATTACAGACACATCCTGTCTCCAGCAATTTTTTCTTTTTTCTTTTTTTTTCTTTTGGCTGCTTATTTCAGTTTCCTCTGCTTTTTCTTTCTTGCTTTTCAGACAAATAATTCTTTGCCAGCAGCATTCTTTCAATCTGTCCAGCTTGGTTCAATATTGTATTTTTTTTTTTTTTTTTTTTTTTACTACCTTTGCTGCTCAGGGTCATTTCCACCCAGATGAATATTTCTCAGAAGCAGTGTTTTAGGACTTTTGAGGATCTTTGTTTTTCTTTATCATCACTGTTCTCATTATCTCCAAGGCATATATTATGTAAATAACTTATATTTTGAAGTCATGTAAAATATACTTACTATGTATTTTTATATTCTCTTTTTTTTAGATAATTCAATTTCAGATATTAATATCAGCAAAGAGTTTCTGATTTTTAATGATCTTTTGCTTATAAAGCAATCTCTAGGTTGCAGAAACTGAGAAATAAAACAAATGCTCATGTGTTGGAAGTAAGTGTTTTTGGTTGTTGCCTCTGGATCGTATTTTCCTTTTGCTAACCTGTGAGGATCACATGAAGTAATTGCGTTTCTTTGATGTTTTCTCATTTTCGGTTCTGTAGTTTCTCATGTCTTTTTAGCGTAAGGCATTGCTAATGGGTCTCTTTCCAAGGCAATTTCTAGCTTCTCTCATTTTATTTTCTTCTTGTTTTATCATAGAATTGAAATATAAGTTGGCCAAAAAGATCATACTCTCACAGTTGTGTTAATTCAGGAGGCATTTATTGAGGGCATTATATACTGTGTAAGTCCCAAGTGCATCAAAGAAATACAGATAAAATCAAATTAGAGAGCAGTTCTAAGGCAGTGTATTAATTTTCTATTGCTGTGTAACAAATTTCTACAAACTTAGCAGCTTAGAACAACACACATTTATTATGTCTCTCATTCTTTTTTTTTTTGTGGCTCTGGAGTCTGGACACAGCTTAGCTGGGTCCTGTGCTCAGGGTCTCACAAGGCTGCAATCAAGATTTTCCAGTCTACACTTTCATTTAGGGACTTGAATGGGGAAGAGTCCCCTTCCGAGAGTGTTCAAATTGTTGGCAGAATTTCCTTGGCAGCATCTGTGTGACATAGGCCCCAGATGTTGGCTGGCTATCGGTTGGGTGATGACCACCCTTGGTTCTTAGAGACTGCCCATAGTTCTGGCCATGTATGCTTCTCCAGCACGGCTGCTTCCCTTGTTGAGCCTGGGAAGGAAGTCTGTAGCTCCAGTCTGCTGGGAAGCTGGAGTCTTACATGACGTAGCACAGTCGTGGGAGTAATAGCCCGTTACCTTCCCCACAGTCACCGTCCTGCTTACCCTGAAGGGGAGGGGATGAACGCCAGAGGGGTGAACAGAGGCATGAACACCGGAGGTGGGGTCGTGGAGAGTCTCCTTTGGATCTTTCTTCCACAGACAAGATGCAAATCTCAGGGTGATAAGTAAACCTTGAGTGATTAAAAATGGTACATATTAATGCTTATATATCGTGTTCATGCTGGGGTTAGATTAGAGGGTTGAAGCTGGGCCATAACTGTGACTGGCACTTTGCTGAAGCGTGGTCTGTATTTTGACAAGACTGCAAGCTAAGGACGAGGTTTGTCTCATGAGGCCCTGCAAACTCTGTGCCCTAGCATTTCAGAGATGGATCCACGTATGTCTGAGCCTCCAGAGTAGAGACCAGAATTTTTTTTTACTCCACATTATATTCATTAAGATTTCAGAATTATCATCAAACTATTAATATAATTAGTTGCTTTTGTTTAAAGTAGCAAACAATACAGACATCAAAGATAAGTTTCTCATTAGGTTGAATAAAAATCTCATTAAAAGCATAATTTAGGCATGTATAGAGGATAATCTTTTTTTAAGATTTACATGTTCTCAGAAAGCAGCAATACAAAAATAGATTTCACAGTAACATTAAGATTTCTTTCTTCTTTTTTTTTTGGCTTCAATTTATTCAGTTATTTAAACAGGTAATGAGATTAGTTCCACTGGTTTTTTCATCTTATTTTTCTTCCTGCTTAATAATAGGCCTTGTTTTACATTGCGGAGTTGATACCATGAATTTAATGACTTAGAACAATGACCTTTAGTTTTGGTAAATTTCTGGATTAAATTCATATTTTAAATATAGTTTTATTCTTGGGAAATATGCCAATTTAATAGTGAAAGAAGAAAAACTTGATACATGTAGATTTTTTTGAACATTAAATTTATAGAATAAATCATAGTCTTTTAAAAAGAATTCTGTTTATACATTTAAAATTTTTTTATTATAGTTGATAAGAATTCTTTGTTTTTACATTAAAAAATCTTTGCTATTAAGAAGAACTGCAATAACAACAAAAAGTTGGGTGGAAAGAACTTAAATAGATTTATCTTTTCCCCTGGAAGTATTCTTCTGATCTTATTTTATAACGTGAGTCATGGGAACAGTGATGACAGTCTGTGTGGAGAAGATTAGGAGGTACGGTACCCAATTGCATTAACAGATGATTTATAAGTTTGGTTTGGCGGGCTGGTGTGTGTTGAGGTGGGGGTGAGGAGGGGGCGGTGAGGGAGGAGAGGCTGATTGAGAAGCAGAGAAGGTGCTCAGAGTGGTGCTAATAACTTTTGTTGTGTAGAATTGACTGACGTGGACCACAGCTCTAAAATGGGGACACTGGACCAAATCCAAGTAAAATTTAAACTTCTCAATTATAAACATTTATTTTTCCCTGGAATCTGTACTTTGGTTTTTTTTTTTTTTAATTCTTCCCAGACCTGAGTGATAATGTGCACCTGCGCGCATACACACACACAGAGACGCATGGCTTGACACCCTGAGAATTTTAACAACCACCGACCCCTGATCCCCACCTCCGTCAAACAGGCGTACCACACACTTGCCCTGCCTCCTTTACCCTGTTGTGTATTTTTGCCCAGAGCACTTACACCTTCCAGTCGTTATTTTTTGTCCATCTCCAGTGGACTGTAAACTCTCCTAGGGAGATAATTTTTGTCCGTTTTGTTCACTTTCTACAAAAAGGTGAACAAAATATATTCTACAGTGTATTTTTGTCTGTTCTCTTAAAAGAGATCATTAAATTTTGTTGGCTAAATCAACTGTTGGTCACTTGATATACTCTAAGTTATGTTGAAATCTTTCTTGTCCTCAGCAGCGGGCTCAGTGTAGTGTATGTCTGTGTTGGGATGGTAGTAGTGGCTGTGGCTGCGGCTACATATACACTTTCAACCTGTCACACCTCACACGATTATATTGTGGAGGTAGGTAGTGTGTGTAAAAATTAGCAAAGGATACAAGACCTTATAAAGTTAAGTGCTACATTATATAGTGGTAGGAATTGGTCAAAGATCAGCCTGCTGGATTGGGTAAGAGACAGCTTCATGGCATAGGTGGAAGTTGAACTGGACTTTTAAAATTATAGACAAGGGTAAGGAAGGTTAGTTTAGGCAAGGAGCCCTTAAGCTACCTCCTTTCTGAACCTTCTCTAATTTTACTCCCATCCCTCAGGATTATTTTTAAAAGGAAACAAACTAAAAAGTTATTCACCATCTTCTACCATGATCTGGCATATAGCACATGATTACATTTAAATATTATTTTATTTTATAATTAAATATAATATAAATTATAACTATTTGTGTACCATCTGTTACCCAAAACAAAAAAGACGTATTATTGATATTACTTGTTAAAAAGCAAGCAGATAGAATGTGTTTTCTCTCTCAGTGAGGGAGGAAGAATCCTTAGAAGACAGGATGGTTCCATTTAGCACCCAGTTACATTTTCTCATTAACTGCCCACCAGTTTCCCATTGCCTCTATGACTCAGAAATGACAAGTGGTCCTATTGAATTTTAGTTTGTTCGGACACATTGAGCAAAGGACAACTCTGGAGAGGAAATTAACTATAATAGTGACAAAGAGAGCCAATAATTAATAAGAGTGACAATTTTTGATATACATTTGCTGTAATCTTCTTGTATATACTTTAATTGTATAAATGTAGAGGAGTTTAATTTATTTTGTTGTTCACTTATCCTAAAATTTTTATACTAGTACTAGTTAAATGTACACATGTTACTATGTTCCTGTTTTTCTTCTAGTAAAATTATTAATCATTTTGCAGTAATGGCTGCAACCAACCTGCTCATTAATTTCCTTATTGCAAGAAGCTTTGCCTAACACGCTAGATACAAACTGAGGAATGGACAACAAACTCAATAAATAAGATATTTTTTAAAAATCCAGTTATCTTTCAGAGTTTGTTAAGCAGATCATTAATACACAGCTATAATGCCTTTGAAATGAGCTTACTTTTTTTGCCAGGTAGCATCATCAAATTGTGCTGTGTTTGAGGGTTTCCTATGTAGCCAATTAATTAGTCACTTTTATTTTCAATTGATTTTTGTCTTTCAAAAGTAAACTCTCTGAATATTCCTTTTTGTAGTATTATATCTCAAAAAGATGTATGTGAAGAATTTTAGTACTTTATAGATTTTGATGAAATAGACATGTAAGTCATTACTTACATTGATTTATAAGTATGTCAACTCTGAGTTACATTTTTGTAGTTCTTAGGTATTACCACCATCTTACCTACTATATATGTTCTTCAGTAACTGTTGACTAAATGGGTTGTGTATAGCAAATGTGAAAAATTGTAAAATGAATATTTCTAAATTGTGTGAATAAAAAGTCATAAAAATGCCATGAACAAACATTTACTCTGTTTATGAACAGATGATTTCCCAAGTTGTTCTTAAATTGTTATAAAATTCATAATACATGTTTTAGAAAACAGACAACCTGCCAGAACTATAAGTATTTTCTTCCTTACTGATAATTGAAAATATTTGAGTGTGTATTTCTCTTCATTTAAAAATAAAGAATAAATTCCTAGAAGTGAAATTATTAAATCAATGGTCTATAAATTTAAAAATTTGATTGATATTATAAATTGGGTTGTATCACATTTCTGTTCATTATACATGATACCACTTTTTCCAAACACAGCATCTTTTCAAATATTTGATCTTTCCCAATTACGTAGGAGGGGAATGGTATCGCTGTGAGATTTTCATTTATATTTTTCACATTGTGTATGAGCCATTTGTATTGCGTTTTCTGGGAACTCTCCATATCTTTTGCTCTATTGGGCTGTTGATCTTTTTTCTTACTCTTTATATTAGCTCTTTTTTTAAAAAAATTTTATTGAGTTATAGTCAGTTTACAATGTTGTGTCAATTTCCAGTGTAGAGCACAATTTTTCAGTTGTACATGAACATACACGTATTCATTGTTGCATTCTTTTTCACCGTGAGCTACCACAAGATCTTGTATACATTTCCCTGTGCTATACAGTATAATCTTGTTAATCTATTCTGTATATGCCTGTCAGTGTCTACAAATTTCGAACTCCCAGTCTGTCCCTTCCCACCCCTCTTCCCCCGGCAACCACAGGTTTGTATTCTATGTCTATGAGTCTGTTTCTGTTTTGTATTTATGTTCATTTGTCTTTTTCTCTTTTGTGTTAGCTCTTTATATTGGGGAAAGTTGACCTTTGCTTGGATCTAATGAATTGCAGGCAGTTTGCCTTTTTTGTTCTTGGGTTGTTTTTGTTTTCCAGGTTGGGTTGTCTTTTGTCTTACTGACTTTGGATCATGTTTTAAAATTTTTTATGTAGTTGAATTTGCCAATTGGATTTTTTGTGGCTTCTGAGTTTCTTGTCAAAGTTGAAAGAACCTTCAGTACTTAAAGATTACAAAAGACTTCTCCCAGGGTTTAATCTAGTACTTTTATGGTTTAATCTTGTTTATGTAAGCTTTTGATCCACTTGTAATTTATTCTTTGTCAGGTGTGAAGTGTGGAAAAAATAAACTTTTATCTTTTCTAGATAGTTATTCAATTGTTCCAGCATTATTAAAGCCTGTCTTTTGCACTGATCTAATGTGCCACCTTTATTCTATATGAAAACCTATATATAAAGGTTTGTTTGTTTATTTATAAAAATATATATAATTTGAGTCTATTTTTGGACTTTCTGTTCCACTCCATTGATACATATATTTTCATTTATCCTATGTTTAAATATTTCATAGAGCTACTCATCACTCTTTTCCAGAATTTCCCCAAATTCTGAACCTGAACAGAAACTATTTTTTGTTTATTTCTTAACCTGGGGATTTCTGTTGCTGTAAATTTGTGCAGTCCACCTTGGATTTTTTTCTAGGAGTTTTTACTTATCTCCCTCTTCTTACCCTCTTTCTTGTACCCAGAGCTTAGAGCCTGAATTGAACTGTTTTCTTGTCTTTGGGGCCCCCAGCCATATTCTTTTCAGTTCTTCTTTCACAGATTGTACAGCCATTTAAGAGTTTCATAGGGAATTAATTATTCTAATTTCCCATGTCGCTGTGCCCAAGTTTGAGTGTAATTCTCCATCCTATCATATTTATGGTATGCTTTGAGTTGATAGTATACCTCAGGACTACCTAATTTTCTTTCCCTTTTTTGACTCGGGAGATTTTTTTTTTTTCTTGCTAGGTTAGCAATGTATTTAAATACTGAAAAGCTTTTTGGTTATATTTTATCAGTGTTTCTAGATATTTGTGGTATAAGAGCATCTACTATGTTGCCAGAACAGAAGTCTCTCTCTAAATATTACGCATTTAAAACCACCTTTCTTAATTTGGCAGTAGATGAATTGTGATTTATAATTTTCTCTTATCCCTAGATGGATAATTAGGATAGAAAGGTTGAACTTCAGCTGGTCTTCTGTATTTGTATTCATCTTTGGCTACACGTACTAGATAAACCAGGGTTTATAAAAACCAAAAATTATGTATTTGTCAATGTTTCTAAGTTAACATTAGACAGAAATTATTCTCTTCATTTTCTTGAATACTGCTCTTGAGTGTTAGTAGAGGTTTGTTTTCCAAGCTTGTGACTGGTTTATTTTTGGCTGAATTTGTGATAGGTGACTTTCTGCTCAAGGGAACTAAAATTGAAAACAGGGGTCAGGTTTCTGTGTAGTGGACGCCAGAGAGTTTAAGGTGGCAGGACCTCACAGTGAAGTTGAAAAAGTAACAGCTCAGTGGTTGGATAGTTATCGCTAGATGTCACTCTCACCAGGATGGTGAGTGGGAGCAGAAAGACCAGAGTAGGAGGACACACCTGGGATGAGAGCTGGTTGATGAATTTTGAGGTCAGTCAAATAGATGAGTGAACAGAAACTTCAGGGGCCCACCCCTTTTCTCTGTTGGTCTCAACTGCTCTTAAATCTCTGGCACATTCTGCTTTGTTCACTGCCTTGGTGGTGGTGAGTGCAGCAACAATATAGGAATGATTTATTGTGGCAGACCGTTTACTAAGCACTTATATTTCCTAATTAATCCTTAAGATAGCGCTATTGAGAATATATTTTCTTTCCTATTTTACAGATGAGGAAATTGAAGATTGGGAGGTTCAAAACTCTTGAGCTACTAAATAGTAGAGCTAGGATTTGGACTTAGTAATAAGTAGTCCTAAAATTTGTGTGCTTAATCTCCTGTATACTGACTTAGTAATGAAGCAGGGTTTTTGAGTCAATTTTCATCTTTTTGTTTATTTGTTAGACAACTAACAAATTTGCACACCTCTAACACACTCATGTAAATGCTGGCTGGCTGGGCTTAGGCTGGGTCACATATATAAGTTTATATAATTCTCTGTGTAGCTCTTTTAAAGTCACCCTCTTACCCCATGCATATTTGTTAACAATAGGAAATTAAACTGTCCCTGAGTAAGATACCTTCTTTTTAGCCCAGTGTTTTCTTCATTATATCTGGAGACTACTTTTTTGTTGCTGGTGGTGTTTTTTAAAATACAACACTATTATTAAAATAAAACAAACTAGCCATTAACTTCACGAATAGCAGAACATTTACTCTGTTACCTTTCTGTGCTCTGCCCACCCTACTAGACTTGAGAGGCAAAATCTTCTAACTTGACATTAGGAAGTTCTATAATTAATCATTAGATATATTTATATGCGTTTCCCTTAGCGTGGTTCTGGGAGGTGGTTTAAAATAGTTGAGTACACCAGAAATTGACAAAACATTGTAAACTGACTATACTTCAATTAAGAAAAAAAGTTGACAAAGTAAGCAGGGTGGAGGCTTACCGTTATTTTCAGATGAACCAGAAAAACAACAAAAAAATGAGTGCTATTAATGATCCAAAAGCTCCCTGGGAAATGGACATTGAATGTTGTTTCAAACGTTCAGGGGACTGGATATCCTTCTGTCAAACGGGCTTAACTGCTTTCATGCTTGTAAAATTGGGATCCTGTGACTCTTTAGATAATGAGGTTTCTTTGGGCTTAGCTCACTTTATTTCTTTTCCTTATTAATTTGAATCTGAAGGGTCATGAACTGATTTGTCATTCCCTGCATCACACAGCACGAAGATGAAGTCGAAAGGAGTAAGCTTGTTACGCTTCACTTAAATTACAAAATTTAATTGTATTTATTTGCTTCGTCTATTTGGTTTTCTTTGCTGATTCTGCCTTCTTTCCCCATGTTTAAATGAGGGAGTGCCCTGAGGCTCTTCCTTAAACTAGTCTCCATCTCCATAGGTTTCCTAGGTAAACGTAGACTTTGGATTTGTCGATAAATCCAAATATATGTCCTGAAGCTCTTCTGCTTCCCTTAAACTCCTTTTAACTCTCTGTTTAATACCTTTTGGGTATTTAACACCAGCCACTCAGTCACTCAGTCCAAGAACCTAGGAGTCATCCCTGAATCCTCTTTTACAACTCTTCTGGCAAGTCTTGTTAGTCTTCCTTCAAAATGTATCCACACTCTACCGTGTTCTTCACTTGCTGCCGTGACTCAAACCGTCTATGACCAAAGGATTAATTTTCTAATTGGTTTACTTGGTTTTTACCCCTTGCTCCTTTCGAGTCTAGTATCTTCACATCGTGGGCTGGCAGGAATAAAAAAAAAAAAAAAAAAGTAAATTACATCATGTCCTCTTTCTTGCTCAAAACCTGCATTCATTCTGCCATGTTGAGGGGGAAATGAGACTTTATCGTGTCCTTCAAGGCCGGGCCTTGCATAATCTGAAATCTGCCTGTTTCTCTGACTCCCTCTCCTGTCACCCTCCACCTTGCTCTTTTTTGTCTGGTCACTTGGAATTTTTTGTTTCTTGAAAATAACAGGCTCCTTTCTACTTGTGGGCCTTTGGCACTTACTGTTTCCTTCACCTGGAACTCTTACCTGGATTATTGACGACTTCCTCTTTCACATACATCATTTAGATCTTTGCTCAGGCCTCCCCTCTTCAGAGAGGCCTTCTCTGACTGTCTAAAACTTCTCCATTCTACCCCTTACTCTGCCTTTTATTTGTTTCTAGCTTGTAAAGCTCCTTGGCATATTCTGCGTGTGTGTGTGTGTGTGTGTGTGTGTGTGTGTGTGTGTGTGTGTGTGTGTGTGTCTTCTGACTAGAATGCAAGCTTCAATACATCCTAAGTGCCTAGGATAGGACTTGGAATTTAATAGACATCCAGTCAGTGTTTGTTGAATAAATGACTGAGCTTCCTTTATTCTTTTTAGTTATATTTTATCCCTCTTAATGCAATAAAATGGAAAACATCAGGCGTGCAAAACACAAAGTAGAAATGACTTCTGGGAAACTTAATATACAGGCCATGCAAGGGTTTACATGGTTTTTAATATGGATCAGGAATTGGGCTCTGAGGCTTAACTGCCAAAATGAAAAGAACGTTTTTTCCATAAGGAGAAAACATTTTTCTACTCTAGAGAAGCACAGTGTTTCCTTGCAGTTCAATGGCTGTCCTGTAGTATGTAAAATAATAAATTGTGTATGTCAGTGCTCGGTATATCCTGAAGTAAACTGGAGAGACCATGCCAGGGACGAGATTCAGGGAAAGCAACTCTCTGGACACTCTCTGATAAGATGTTCATACACATCCATATTTGTTCCCTCTCTCTGTGCTGCTTCCCCCTGCCCCGCCAAAAACGCATGCACGCTTCTCTGAGTAAGGTGGAGCTTATTTTGAAATGATAGTCAAGATATAGCAGCTATTTCTGGCAGAGCAGTGAAATATGGGTTTACTCACTGTTCTTAAAATAGTTCATTTCAAAGCACGTTGAAAATTATCCAGACGCTATGCCTTTAGTTGGACAAGGCTTACTGTAGGTGTTCAAATAATTAGCTGATCATAGTACTATTTTGATCAAGTTACTGTATGATAGTTTGGGGTCTTTATTAGGAAGTTTTGATATCCAGCATCTTAGATTCAGAATTAATGAGGCAAATTATTAGTGAGTTTTATAATATGCTAACTTCATAAATCTTATTATGTGAGTGGAGAATTAATTGCATTTTAATAAAATTTTCATCAGTTCAGCCTGTTTACTTGATTAGATTGAAACTGAATGTATTTGAAGTTAGTTTGAGGTAAATCTTTTATTAGGATCATCATTAAGTTATTAATGTTTTAACCAAATCCTTCAAATCATTGTATGGTTTAAATAATTCAGAGTTTTGGAGAAGAAGCAGTCTAGGATATATTATAAATTGTATTGGCCAGTGATAGCAAACTAACTTAGAAATAACCACATTGAGTCCCAGAGATTTATTTCATGTTCCAATATACTCTTTTCTTTTGGACTTACCACTTCTATACTTATATCCCAGGCATTCTTTGGGGCTAAGAGAGAGAATATTTGGGAAATGGAAGACAGTTACTGTGCATCCTGTCAGTAGCTGGTTAAGAAATTCTGAAAGTTTCCTGTTGCTCGTTTAATCATTTTGTTTTCTCTATTTAGAGTTAGGAGTTTGATTGGGTGTCTATTAGGGGAAAAAAGTGATTTGGCTGCATGATGCAGTGTTTTTGCAACATACCACTAATCGTGAGAGGATTGTGTTTTTATACAGCTTTTACTTTCTCTTGTTTCTTCCTTTCTTGTGATTTTGTTTTCAGATTGTCTCTTTTTATTTCTGTAACTGTCTTAACTCTACACGGCTGTCCTTTCCCCTGTCTATTTTGTTCCATATGTGCTGTCTCTTTTGTCCCGCAAGTCTTCCTTGAGTCTCGACACAGCACTCTTATTACCTTTCTAGCCCCTCCCCTCGCTGTATTTCACCTCTGTCTGTAATTACTATTTTCTTTTCCTAGAGTGACATAAGAACATTCAATTTGTCTTTGTTTTCAGTACCAGTAGAGACCTTTCAGGGATAACACTGGAACTTGGAAAAAAGCATTTAGCTTTGGATTTTGACCAATATTAATAATGTATGTGGTTTGGAATCTACATTAATTTTTTAGTGAAAGTAGTAATTTTTCTCATTGTTTTCTCTTGTTGTAATTTATTCTTTTAAAAATACACAGGAGAAATAGCAATAGGTGTCCCAGTACAACATCCATTTTCTTTATTTAGTGAATTCTGTATTGAAGAATTTGCTCAAGTAGAAACTGTATTTCAATCTCTGAGAGAGGTTATGAGCTCCAGCATTTGGAAAGTAGGTTAAACTTTCATAGAACAGTGTTTCCAAAGTTTATTTTAATCAGTGACATTGTGGAGTCCTGAGACGAGCACGAGCTTCAGTGTTTGAAAAAGTACAAAATTTGAGTGTGATGAGTCTGTGTTTTTAGAGCCTGCCTCTGTCTCTTTCAGCAGGGTAATTGTTTAACTTATTTTATTGTCAGTTTCATCACCTGTAAGATGCAGGCAGTACCTCAAAAGGGAAGTTGTGAGGAATAAATGAAACATAAAACATCTCGCATGGTGTCTGGCAGATGGTATCTCTAACTAGCTAATGTTCTATAAACTTCTCAGAGAGAAGTGTAGCGACCTTCTGATCTGCCAGGTAAGTCCATCTGGATTGGCACTTGTCATATGTCAGAGCTTAGAACAAATTTCACAGTATCATAATGTGGAGTAAGGAATAGGCTTTATTGGGAAAAGGGGACATTTTGTGAAAGCCAGGGTCAGCAAGAAGTATGGCATGAGTTTCCCATCCCCTTATTCCAAACAGAGGGGTGCCAGAGTTTTGCCAGTGTGCTCCATATAAGCATAGGTTTTTACTCTAGTGAAGGCATCCTGTCCTATATTATTGTCTCTTATTGTAGAAGCGGTAAATCAATCATACCAGTGAATAGGCACGTAAACTACCGGGGAATCAGACAGCGGAGTGTTGATGCCTGCAGTCATCTGAGAAATTCATCTGCCCAGCAGGTGGAGACCTAGGGCACTTGGGAGGTTGGGTCTGCCCTGCTAAGGGAAGAAGCTATGGTTCTGTCTGAAGCTGAGTGAGGTTGCAGCCTCTTCTGCTGGGAGGAGGGGATGAAGGAGCTATTGCATCTCACTGACTAGGCACCCAGAGTGGCTCCTGACGGCATTTTCAGACTGTTCTTTTTCTTGCATATACTTCATTGCCCAGGGTCAGTGAATCCACTCCCTCAACAAATTAAGTGTCAAATGTGAAATGTTACACATTTGTTTATTTCTGTGCTACTTAAGTAAATTGATGTCAGAATAGGTAACAGAGGAATGCATTTCAGAGTCTTTGAATGAATGTTACTCCCAACAAAAACTCATCTTGATTTGACCAGGCTCAGCTCAGCTTCACAAATAATTATTGATTTGTTTAGGCACAGTGTAGGTACTTACCCAAGGAATTAAACAGCGAGTAAGACAAAGTCTGTATCCTCAGGGAGTTTGGTGTGGTGTCTAAGAGAGGTAAAGTAGAAGTGGAAGAATTTCTTAAAAACAGAAGTAGAGGGGGTGGTGGGAAGAGATAAACTGGGAGTTCGAGATTTGCAGATACTAACTACTATATATAAAATGGATAAACAAGTTCATACTGTACAGCACAGGGAAATATATTCAATATCTTGTAGTAGCTTATGGTGAAAAAGAATATGAAAATGAATATGTGTATATTCATGTATGACTGAAGCATTGTGCTCTACACCAGAAATTGACACAACATTGTAAACTGACTGTACCTCAATTTAAAAAAAAATAGAGGTAGAGTATAATAAATACCAAGAGAGATAATCACCAGAAGGCTGAGGGAAGAAAGTGAAAAAAGGTCTCGAAAGATAGCCAGTGTTGAATCTTAAATGTAATTTGCCTTTTGGGGGAGAATTTCAGACATATTGCTAGCTCCTACATTTTCTAGTCTGGATGGACTAGAAAGAGTGATTTTAAAAAAATGTCACTTGGCTGTGTAACATAAGGAGTTTGGAGCTTAGCAAAAATTTCATTTTAATTCTTTGGGAATTGTGGCTTGTAGTAGTTTTTAGGAAGTTGCAGTTCTGAATATTGCATTTTAGTGTTACACATTTACTAATGAAATAGCAGGGACTCATTCTAAGGTAGGAGAAAAATAAACAAATGAGCAAGAATCTGTCAGCAGCTTCCATTGGCTGTCAGACTTAAAAATGTTTAAGTGCTAAATAGGGCAGATGAAAATTATATTAATCACTGCATGCTCAACATGTAATTTGCTGGGGGAAAAATGACAAAGTAGTAGAGTGTTGAGGGGCAGAATACTCTTTTCTAGATATTATGCTTTTGAGAGATTTGAAAAAAACAATTAGAGGTCAGATTTAATCATGTATATGGTTCTGCTATAAAAAAAGAAAAAAAGAAAAACATTTTAAAAATGC
Source organism: Camelus dromedarius (assembly GCF_036321535.1). Taxonomy (NCBI): domain Eukaryota; kingdom Metazoa; phylum Chordata; class Mammalia; order Artiodactyla; family Camelidae; genus Camelus; species Camelus dromedarius. Next base: position 1,956,122 of record NC_087469.1, read on the forward strand.
ATTCACTGAGAAATTCTTTTCATTTTGAATAAAACCATTTGCTGTTGACCAGGTCTTGATTTTCATTTTATGGGATCTCTGAGTGTTGTTTAGGAAAATTATGGGAAATTGTAGTCTCAGAGATATTTCTAAGATACTTTGTTACATGTGGTATTAAGGTAAGCCCACAAAGTAGGTTTGGTTTTTTTTGTTTTTGGGGTTTTTTTTAGTGATCAATATAGGCTTATTCTTGTTATTTTTAAAGTATAATTGATGTATAGTCTTATATTAGTTTCAAGTGTACAACAGTGATTCAGTATTTTTATACACTATGAAATGATCACAGTAAACCTGGTTATCATCTGTCAAAAGTTATAACATTATTGACAATATTATTATATTCCCTATGTGCTACATTATATCCCTGTGACTTACTTATTTTATAACTGGAAGTTTGTACCTCTTAACCCCCTTTCTCTGTTTTGCGCATCTCCCCACTCCAGGATTTAGTGTTCTAGCCCTAACTTTGCTGGTGCTGGCCCTGTGATCTTGAAATTTGCTTCACTTCTGCATTTGTGTGTGGATGCAGTGTTATTTCTCTAGGTGATTTTGGCCTTTTCATCCTCCAGGTTCTGTTCTTAATAATGCCAGTACTTTAAAAATCACCACTGTATGGCTTTGCATACCACTATTTTATAAATGGTGTAGTTTTAAGAATATCCCGTGGTAAAGGATTAGACATCGTCGAAGCACACTGTTGAAATGGAGCACATGTACGCTGGCCTTTGACCTTTCCTTTGGTACTTTGGCTTAGCTTATAACTTTTGTATAAAATAGAAAGCAGAGCTTGGAAACTTGACTGTACAAGTAGTTGTGAACATGGCTTCGACTAAACATGGCAGTGATGTCATTATTTCTCTCAGTTAAAATACAACCCACGCATGTCTTGTGATTTACTAATGTCAGCCAGTTTAGAAAAATGGCAGACATTGGAACCATGGGTAACTAGGAACAGTGATTAATTACCTTGTCTTAGGAGTTTGGGAGATTGGCATCAGCATCTCTTAAATATCTTAAAATAGCATGTCAAAAAAATGTCTTAACTAGGCAGGTACCAAGCCCAGTTTGAGTTTAGTATATATCTTAGTTCTATTACAGCAGCTCTTTGTAAAGGCTTGAAATCATATAGAAACTCTCTTTCTGTAATTTAGAGTATAGAAGCGTGTGCATGTGTGTGTGGATAATTTTTAAAATTGCAGTTCACTGAAAAGCTACTATTACGTGGCATTTTTATGTTAGACTTTTATGATGAATGAATTTTCAGAAACTCTGCTTTAGATCACACTAATCAGACTGCCAAGTCATTTGTTATTCTTGTAGGTGCTGGAGCCAGCTATGAAATTCTCGGTGAAACCTATAATTAAATCTTGTTGAATGTTATTTTGATGCTGTCTCATTTTGATTAAGCAGATTTTGATTAAATTAGCTTCTGGTGTATTATTGCTAGGTCTTTGGTATCACTTGGAAGGAAGGTGGTAGGGGTGTTGCTAGTTTAGTGCTCCCCCTAGAGAGTGTACCTCAGTGTCATATTGTTTATAGTGGTTTCATAAAAATGCTGCCCCAAGTCTTGTAACGTAGTTTATTACCACCATTATTGCCTCCTTTATGTAGTCAGTCTCCCTTAACTTTGTTAACTAAATGACTGTGTGAAAGAAGTTAGCTTTCCTTTTTATACTGCTGAGTTTTTGTATATCGCTTATAATATTTGTAAGTTCTAGCAGAATTTCAAAAGTTGTAGGAGACAACAGAAATTGATGTAGTCAATTTGGACACAAGTTAGAAATGAAATCCATACTGTCACTTTTTTTAAGTCTAAAAAGAGAGGCAAAAAGTATGTATCAAGCTCTGTTTCTCTAAATTGCTTCCAGCTGCCTAATTCCTAATATAGAAATATTTATTAAAAATGGCAGGTTAAAAATGGGATTCTTAAGGCAAAATATGACTGGCTTTATAATTTTGTTAAGAAATAGGAAATATCCCAGATTTCGTCTCTGTAGAGTGGCTTTTTTGGGAGGGGCATGGTGTGTAGCAAATAATGCGTATTTCCTGGCTAGCAAAAAAGCAAAAACAAAGACAAAATCAGTAAACAGCCTAAACAATTTCAGTGAATTAAACACAAATTTCCTAGGATAGTGAGTTAGAAATATGAATTATTTTCAAAATTTATCCATTGCAACAGTATAAAAACTGCTGAAAAGGTAGAATGATCTGTTTGAGATAATATATAGGACAAAGACAGTGACGGATTTGCCTGGTCATGAAGCTCAACTGGGGATGAGGCTTAAAATAAGGAAATAAGCAAAGTAAAATATGGCTTGGATGGAGGAAAGGAATTTAGGTCTTACCTGGACTAATTGGAGGCAATGGAAGATTTAAAGAACTATTGACTGAAATGCTAGAAAGAAGCTTTTTAAAATCAAGGGAAGATTTTTGTTAATTCTTACAAGGAATAGATGAGGAAAAGAAGACAGATGTTGAGGGAAGAAACTGGTGTTTGAATGAGGGTTTGGTGGGGGGACTTACTTATGAAAAATAAGAGAAAGAATATATAGAGGGAGATGGCAACTGTATTGGAGATAGATTTGAAAGTTATTTTTCTGAAAGCATTGAGTCGTTAAGGTAGCAGACACATACTCTCAGGAAGAATTTATTAGGTTAAAAAGCAGCTTCTGGAAAGTGTTCCAAGTTAAGCCAGTGGCTTCAGGGAGTAGGAATCTTAAAGGAAGACTCTAACAATCAGAAAACACTGCAGTGAGTGTTTGTGCCTTATGATTCTCCATAACCAGAAGGAAGTCCAAGCAAAACTGAGATCACGAGATATTACATAGTTTTTGATCTGAGGCGGGGGAAAAAACAATACTAAATCATCTGTTTTCCCATTTATGTTGACTGGTTAAAATGATTTTTTCCAAAAGAATCACGAATGTTTCATAATAAATACTTTGTCATTGATACTTTATATATTGTAGTACTCATTAACCATTGTCATTACTTTATACATTGAAATTGCAATTTACAGATTGCAAAGAGATTAGTGGTGCACGGCCTTATTGACCATATGAAATAGAGAACGAGAAAGATTAACATTTACTTATGGTTTGCTTCTTAATATAATTACCAGGACTGATCTAGCCTTAAAAAAATGGGGAACTTTGATGGGATATGTAGGCTCTCATCTGTATGATTCTGTGTTTGGAGTAAACACACATTATTTATACAATGTTAAAAAAAATTTGGAAAGATTTATAGAATGGTTCTTTCAGGCAGTCTTCTAGATATGATTTATGAAGTGTCAGTATCAAGTAATGAGACAAGTGTCTCATACAGATAAATTCTGTAACAGCTATGATTCTCATCAGAAGGAAGTAGAATTGAGGCCTTGTAATTTAAATAGCATATTCTTAGCAAAGATCTTTTGGATAAAGTGCCAAAAGCACAGGCAACAAAAGCTGAAATAAGGGTACCACATCAAACTAAAAAGCTCTAACACGGCAAAGGAAACAAGTTAAAAAGGCAACCTACAGAATGGGAGAAAATATTTGCAAACTATGTATCTGATAAGGGGTTAATATCTGAGATACATAAGGAACTCACACAACTCAGAAACAAAAACCCAAATAATCATATTTTCAAATTCTAAGTGGGTAAAATACCTGAATAGACTTTTCCGAAGAAGACATACAGATGGTCAGTAGTACATGGAAAGGTACTCAACATCCCTAATCATCAGGGAAGTTTCGATGGCTTTAAACTAGAATGTCAGCTAGTGCATCCTTACTTCATACTGTAAAATTAGAATATGTGAGTTACTGTAGTTCAGTAAATGTAGGATGATGAAGGCATTATGCTTATATAGCAGGCAGTTTTGCTTTTTAAAAAAATCATAAATATGTTCTAGTAGGGTTTGGTGATTTAGGCAATAGAAATGTCTCAAGGTCAGTAGGTTCAGATTTTGGAGTGGCAGTGTTTATAAACGCTGCAAAGTGCCCTTACCTTTAGCATGAGGGCTTAGGCTTTAATAGGTGTCCTTCAAGGTCCCCACCAGGGTTGATAGCTCTTTATTTTGTTGGTTTTCTTCACCTTTAGATACAATTCTATTATAAACTATTAATTATTTGGTGATGCAAATGAAGCTACTTTAAGGAAAGATAAAAATCTGACTTCTTTGGAGTATCTTTCCCTTTAATTCTAACTTTCATCTCCTTGTGGTTTTGTTTTTTATTGTTTTGCAGTAATGCTTTTATTTTACCCTCTAGGATATCCAGTAATGCTTATATGAAAGTAGGTTTTTTTCATGGATTATAATTTGAATCTTCTTGTAGCCAATATTAACTAACATGGCCCTTCTGATAGGAACCCTTGTTGTGTTTGTAACTGTTCTTACCTTTTATTTTCCAAGTTGTTCGTGGCAACCTGCTACAGCCATCACTGTCGAGAATGACTTGATGCTCTATCAGCTTTGTATTTTGAGATTTTCCGTTTGGCATTCTATTTGAAAGTCTAGCATACATGTTGTGGAAGAAGTGCAAATAGAAATAAAAATTGCATTTTGATGTTTCATATCTTGTCAGGAAATCTTTCATAATATTTTCTGGCTGCTGCAAATTTCATTCTTACACCATTAATATAAAGGCTCATAGTCAAAAAATAACTCTTACCTAGCAATAGGTATACTTTACAGTTTCTGTGACAGTGTATAGAAATTTAAAGTATTAATGAGCACTTTCCCTCTGGTCCAAGAGCCAATGTTGAAACTTTTGAGAAAAGTAAAATCTACATTTTAAGGAATTAAATTCATTAAAAAAAAATCTTTTAGTTGGAAAAGCACTAAGTATGGCACAAACCTAGAAAACCTAGAAAATTTTATTATTTGAAAATGTAATTTCATAAAAATTTTTAAAAAATCTGCTCAGTAAAGGCCAAAACAAAGCAAAACAATAGACTCTTACCCTATATGGCAAAAGTATAACCATAAAGGATGAAGTGGGAGAAGAGACTGAATCATCTTTAACAAATGAAGAAACTTCACAGGTTAATAAATAAAATACCAGGGAGTCATTAAAAGTATTGACAAAGAATCTGTACTGTGCACTGAAAAATAATACACGCCTTTGCAAAGATGTTCTGCTATGTTCAAAATAATACAAATGGAAATTAAAACTTCCCAGAGATATTATTTTTTCACCTAGTTGACCAGCAAATATAAAGCCTAATATTATACTTTGTTTGACTAGATATGGAGAATCAGTTGCTTTCAGATTTTTGATGGGAGTATAAATTTGTATAATTTGCCTAGAAATACCTTTCAAAATTTAAATGCGCATACTCTTTGACCAATGGCTTTAACTTAAAGGAATGTACCCTAGGTAGATAAATGCTCACGAAGACGTAAATATTGTGGTAACATGGGTTCTTCATATGTACTTGAATGTGACTGGAATGTCTTTGGAAGGATACAGAAAGAGCTAGTAGCTGTGTTTGCTTCTTGGAAGGTAAACTGAGGTAGATGAAGAGGACATAAATGTGACTTTTTAACTGAATATTCTTTAATGAATAAATAAGCATGTATTAACTGCTACATTAATATTGAAAAGAATGACATTGAACTACGACTCTCTTGTAAGCCATATATGAAATCCACCATCCGTTGACTCACAGAAGGCATTTGTTCAGCGCCGATGTGCCAGTCATACAGCAGTGTTTGGGTGTTTGCTACTCAGTTCAAACACCTGTCCCTTAAAAGGAAGTTTTCTTCGACTTTCTCACCCTAGACTAGCTAGGGCAGGCACCCTATTAAAGATTTATTCATCCTGTATATTTTGTCCAAGCACTTACATCTGTGATTAAATAGTCAATGTTTAATTTTTTTCCCCTGTTGATAGAGTGAGGTTCAGTGGGAGTTGGGAGTCCACCTGTCACTTTCACTGCTGGGGCAGTGTGTACTCTGATGTCTTGTGTGTTGATGACACTCTGCAGATTTGAATGAGTGAAGATTAATCCTAAAGTATCAGAGCAAAGCCACAGCCTATTAGGAAAATACAGTAAACCTGTCTTCTCACCCATGTTGGCATTTCTGTTCCATTCTTCAGTGGCTTCCCTAAAACATACAAACAAACAAACAATTTAACCTTTTTTTGTGGGGAGGAGGGGGATATCACAGACCCCTTTTAGAAACTATGATAAACCATAAAAATGCAAAGATGCAAATACCCCCTGACTTTTGTTACATAATTTCAGTGACAACATGGATTTCCCTAAAGCTCTTGATGTAGACCTACTTCACTCCAGGGTTTCTCTCTGCAGGGTTGTTTTTCTGACTGTTCTTTATTTTATTCTGACAGTTTTTGGTATCTTTCCTTTGTGACTATTTCTCTTGTTTTTCTGGGTATTTTTTCTTATTTTTCTGAGTGTATTCTCTCTTTTCTTTCGTGTTTTATTACATAAAATTTCAAACATACAGAAAAGTTGAAAAAAGTACACTTTGGATACCAAAATATCCATCACTCATATTCTGTAATTAACTTTTAACCATATTTCCTTTTTCATGTAGTTTTCCATCTATCCATTCATCATCCTTTTTTATTTAATTCATTTTGGAGTAAGTTGCCAACATCGTTACACTCTTCCATATTCTTCAACTTGCCTGGCATTAACTAAAAGTACAGTTTTTATTTACAGGATACTTTTTTGGGGTAGAAGTTTACATACAATGAAATGCACCAATTTTAAGTGTAACATTTGATGAGTTTTGACAAATGTATACACCTGTGTACTCAAACGCCTGTCAAGATTAGGAGCATTATCATCGCCCTCAGAAAGTTTGCTCCTGTGGCTCCCCAGGATATTTCGTGCTTTTTTTTGGTTATAACTCACTCCTCTGTGTTATTTTTATATCATAATGATTTTCTCAGTTTGCACTGTTTGATTGGCGTTCTCTCTATCACTAGCCCAGGGCTGATGACAGTATCGGCCAACCCAAGATCCTTAAGAACTGACTTAGGCATAAAACCAAGAAGATCCTGTAGGAGTCAGTAACACAGTCTCCAGCCCTGGTGGTGGTGTTGCTGGTGTTCTTTGATAAGTATTTAGAGGGAGAAAGGAGGTGTAGGAGTGATGGCTGGATGGAAGGAAGTCTTATTAGTGAGAGTGCCCTGTGTTCACAAAGTATGCAGTTTATTTTGGTTGACAAGCTTCCTGTTCAAGAACTCTTACACTGTCTCACTTTTGGACACAGCTTAGTTATCATAAGATGTTTCCCAGTATTCATATAGTGAGTTACTGTAATGGGAGGGAGATTTTTGAGTCACAAACAATGTATTGGAGTCATTTTGCTTTTCAGGGAAATACTTTCCTAGTCTAAAAATTCAAAGTTGTACTTGGAAGTTAGAACTGTTTTAAAAATGTGCCCTGTTTTTAGCTGGAAGATAGCTTTACTTATCTTATCTGTCCATTTATCACATTATCATGTAGTTTCTTTTTTTTTTAAATGTATTTTTATTGAAATATAGTCAGTTTACAATGTTGTGTTGATTTCTGGCATACAGCACAATACTTCTGTCATATAGGAACATACATATATTTGTTTTCGTATTCTTTTTCACCATAAGTTACTACAAGATATTGAATATGGTTCCCTGTGCTATACAGTATAAACTTGTTTTTTAATCTATTTTATATATATTAGTTAGTATCTGCAAATCTAGAACTCCCAGTTTATCCTTTCCCACCCTCTTCGCCCCCTGGTAACCATAAGTTTGTTTTCTATGTCTGTGAGTCTGTTTCTGTTTTGTAAATAAGTTCCTTTTTTGTTTGTTTGTTTTGATTCCACATATAAGTGATATATGGTATTTTTCTTTCTCTTTGTGGCTTACTTCATTTAGAATGACATTATCCATCATGTAATTTCTGATGCTTCTACATTATCAAGGTAGCATAGTTTTAGTAATAAAAATTTTTAAGGTTATTTATGTCTCATGTTCCTATCGAAACCTAAACCCCTTTAGGAATGGAGGTGGGGGCGTTAGTTAATAAGTCTAATAGTTTTACTTCTAGACAGTAATTTTGGTGCTTCCCATTGTCCAGTGAGCAACACACACACTCAGTTCTGGGAAGTGTGTTGCTAGTGTTAAGTTGTTATTATGAACCAGCTATTTACCTAATCATCTCTGTTTTTTGTATATTCTCACACAGAAGAAAGAACCTTCTAAATCCAGGCTGAAGAAAAAAGTGACCAAGGTCGCAGAGGCAAAAAAAGTAATGAAGAGAAATTTTAAAGTAAACAAGAAAATAACGTTTACTGACGAAGGGGAGGTAAGATTCTGCACGTGCTTCGTTTCTGAGTACATTCCAAGTACTAGAAAGAGTCTGAGTCTCCTGCTGACTTAAGCATTCTTTAGTAGGAAAAATAACGTTTGTGTAAAGGACTCAGGCCATTCCTTTCGCTGCTCCTGTAGGGTTTTGGTCAACGGTACATCTGTCGGCACGAATGCCTCACTGACAGTAAACTGCGGTATTTCTTGATGATAACAACAGTGTTGGTTTTGAACTTTCCAAATCCTGTTTTTATAGATAAGATTTGCTAGTCATGGGGGCCCATCTGTCAACACGCTCTATGGGAACACGCTCAAGGCTAGTAACACAGCTACTCACCACAGCATCTTTTGCTTAACTTTAAAAAGCCTCTGCTCTTCAGTTCCTCAGTTTCACGTGCTGTATTGGCATGCTTTTCCTTACTGGCTACTGTGGGAAGGAATTCTTTGCTTTAAAATAACCTCGGGCACATAGCTGCCTGGTTTTCATCTCACTGTGTACCTGGTCTCAGTGTAAATTCATCCCTGTAGAGTGGGGAAGGGGTTACCTCTCACAGATTGCTTGAAGAAGGTCACTCTATTACATAAGAATATTATCTTCATTTTTAAAAGAGTCATATCTAGAATATCAGGTGACTCACTTAAGGAGTGGTGTCTGGTCAGTGGTCATAGCAGATCTTCTAACTGTCATCTCCCAGTTTCACTCTCACCGACCTGTAGTCTTCCCTGTTCATCTGGATAGAGCACACCGCACCCCTTGCCCACCGCGATCTCATTTCCCTTGCCCTGTTTTTATTTTTTCCTTCATTGCACTTACTATTTGACTTTACATTCTGTATTATTTGGTGATTGTCCATTCCTTCCACTCCAGTGGCACGAGGTGAGGTATTTCTAGTCCACTGGGATGGGAGAAGCAGCGTGAGGGAAGGCGTCTGCCCACTGCTGTGTCCTCAGCCCTTAGAAGAGAGCCTAGCAAATAGGAAGCCCTCGAAACAAACACCTGCTGAGTGAATGAACTATTGTCTAGTATCTCAGTGAAATAACAGAGCTTTTTATACTGAGAGTAATGTATCACATCAGTTATTTCATCATGACTAATATAAATGCTGTCTACACAGTCTGTATTCAGTGGAGTATGTTTCCTTTTAATTCTGAAGTTAACGAAGATTTGGATGTTACTTTGGGGAAGAGGGCTTTGCTTTAGAAGCCCAAATCTGCAGTAATATATAGAGTAAAATGATGTGCAAATTAGATGAAAACCAACAAGTAGAATGCAGTTCAGACTGTTGCTGGAAGTTGCAAAGGAACCCTATATAATTGATAAACATGAATCTTCATGAAATTACTAAAAAGAGGCCAGCGCCTGAGAAGCAGGCTAAACCAAAATACAGTTGTATTGCATCAGATGCTGACTGTGAAAGGTTAGTGCTGTTGCCATAATGAGGTTCCTTGCTCTGCTCCCGAGTGTAACGGCACAAATCATATCCATTAGCTTCCAGATGAGTGTAAATCCTTAGCTGTAAAATGTTTCAGTGTAAGCTGATTGCTGAGAGGAGCTCTGTGTGGCGTGAGCTATGCTGAAACTTCTGATCTAAAAGTATCAAAGAAAAGCCACCATTTGTTCAACCCACAAAGCGAACTTTTTTCACTCTGGTTGGAAGAGGGGTGAGAAGTCAGAGCAATGGGTGGCTTTCTTACTGTCATAGCTGCTCCCTCCCGCTGCTTCCTTGGTGTCGGTGATGGCTGGCCTGGCTTCTTGTGCAGTTGTGTTCGTGACCCTGGTTCGTTGCCTAAAGTTGCGGCTCTGTAGAAATCTCAACTTGAAGAATGACTAGTGGTGACAGGAGTGAGAGGAGGCATTAACACCTGCGATGTGTGTGCCTACAACTTGCATTTGCCTGCTGGTTAATCAGTGGTCTTTCAGAAAGAGTGGCAGCTACTTAAATCCTCCCGGCAACCAGTCATTAGGTAAAATTAGAGAATCCTTTGTGTCTAAATTGTCTAGTGTTTTAGTATTGTTGGTCCTGGAAAATGATGAAGTCAAACAAATCTTATTTTTCAGGCAGGGACACAGATGTCCAGAGATTAAGTAATCCATTCAGGATTATGGATCAAGCTAGTGAAAAAGTCAGGACAATTAAACCAGGTCTCCCGACTCCCAGATCAGGGCCCTGACTTCTTCATCACCTTGTTCCTAACCATAAACTGTATGTGTCAAATCACGTAGGTTTGAGCAGGCTTCTGAGACCCACTCTCCTTTACACTTAGCTTAGTTATTTCAGTTTTTATGTGTAGAACCAGCTGATGTGTGACACATCAGCCACTTTTGAGCATCTAGTGCGTGCCAGATAATGTGTTGGGTTCTGAGGATACATGAATAAGACATACGACTGCCCTCGAGGGGATTAATGCTGGTAAAGAAAAACAGGAGAGTGAAACAAGCCAGTGTGGTGAGAGCATGACTGAGGTACACCAGGGTGCCGTGCTGTGCTGGGGCTGCCCCCTGCCACCCCGTGCGGATCACTGGGAGCTGAGTTGGTGGCGTATAGCCTGCCCAGAACACTGAGATGATGTTGGGGCAACATCCTTCTCCAAATCATCTTACGAAATTTTCCTTCAGTTCTGCTCTTACTGAGTTGTGGCAGGATTCCTTTATCCTGCCTGGGATGGTGTTTTCTGTGACTTGCTCACTTTTATTATATAGTTTGTTAGAAAGTTTAAGAAATACAGGTTGTAAGGCAGAAAGTGTGTATGTGCACCATTTCAAAGTCACTCTATAAAGGGAAGTGACGCTCTGTTAAAACTCCCTGCCTTCCTGCCCCATACTTAACCTTTTCTGTCTGTAGTTGGTTCAACAGTGGCCACAAGTGCAGAAATCTGTCTCAAAGGAGACCGAGGAAGAGGACGATGCCGGCGGTATCAACTTAGATAAAGCAAAGGAAAGGCTTCAAGAAGAGGACAAATTTGACAAAGAAGAATATAGGAAGAAAATTAAGGCAAAGCATCGGGTAAGCTTTCTGTCTTGAATTAATACTGAATGAAATTTCATATATTCTAAACATATGCAAATAATTATTAGATACTCATTAATAACCACATTACTTCGTTGTCTCTAACAGTGCTTTTTCGGTGGCTATTTTGTTATTTTATCTAGTCCTTCTTTTTCCTTCTGCTGATGGAGTCTTTGTTTGCTAACTGGTTTCTGAGAATGTTACCTAAATCTACTTTTGGTTGAGGTGACCCACATTACAGTGAATTTTTTTTTCAGTTTAAGTTTTAATTGGGAGAACATGGTAGCTGCACATGTAGTTGTTAGAAGTAGGTACACAGATATCCTAGGTGCTCCATTTCTATAATTTGTCATTTCAGGAACGTTATATAAATGAAGCTATGAAGTATGTAGCCTTTTAGGACTGGGTTTTTTGACTCAGCACGAATCTGTTGAGTTGCAAGTTGTTCTGTATGTAATGCTCCACTCCCTCTGTTGTAAGTAGTGTTCCATGGTGTGGATGAAACAGTTTGTCTCAAGGTTCACTCATTTGAGCAACATTAGTGTTGTTTCCAGCTTCAACTTAACAGTTAAATTTCCTCCATAAGCAGTTACTTGGTAATGGATATAAGATTAAGCTCACTGTATTAAGGAAAAAAAAAAAAAGGAAACCTTGTAAGAGGGCGAGTGCCCTGTTGACCTCAAACGTGGCAGTTTCCTGTTATCCTTGAAAAAGAGGATTATTCCATTCTGGTCACTCGTGATGGTGTTGTCCTTCCACACTACTTACAAGTGGACGTTTCCCTAGATCAATGAGTCAAGTAGTGACATAAAACACATTTACATTTTTAAAGAAGTTTCTGCAGCATGCCCTTGGGACGGCTCCTGACCTCCGGGTAACACAGCATCATGCCGAAGGATCAGTGCTGTGACAGTAGGTTCTGTGTTAAGAAACCTTGAAGCCTTTGGATGTGGACATTATTAACCACATCCCTAGAAGGAGTTTGTAGTTTTTGACTCCTGTTTGACCTTGTAACTATTTAATAGCCCAGTAAAATTTTTTTTCAATAGAGGAGCAGTTCTCATTTCTTTAAGATTTGTTGCAGCTTCACAGTAGTGGATAAGAAAAAGCAGATACTGAAGATATAGCTTCACGGATGGAGATGAATGGTGAGAAAAACATTCCAGAAGTATGGAGAACCAGTGAGCCTGAAATACACTGGTTGCAGTCACTGGGCATTAATATTATTGAGACAACAAAACATTTCCTGCCTTGCTGCTTTCATTGAGTACAGTGCTTTGTATGGGAATTTGGTGCTGATAATTTGTCATTAAATTTTTTAATAACATTAGGAGTGTCAGCAGCTGTCATGTTTCAGCTTACATTCTACTTAGAGTATTTATCTAGCATAAGAACAATTGTCCTTTATTTTATTTATTTATCTATCTATTTATTTTCATATATGTATTTTTTATTGATGTATAGTCAGTTTACAGTGGTGTGTCACCTTTTGGTGTACAGTGCAATTGTTGTCATACATACATGAACATCCTTATATTCATTTTCTTATTCTTTTTCACCATAAGTTACTGTAAGATATCGAATATAGTTCTGTGCGCTATACAGCATGAACTTGTTTATCTGTTCTATATGTATCAGTTAGTATCTGCAAATCTCTAACTATCCGTGACTATCCTTTAGTTTCAAATAGTAGCCATCAGTAAAAGAAATGTGGAGAACTTACATAAAATGAAGGCTCCCCCTTCCCCTACCCCTACCTTCCTCCCCTTTTATCTTCCCTTTCACCCTTCCCCCATGTGTGGAAGTTGCTTCTGTATCCAGGTTGTGGAATATTGTTTCTGAGACATTTAGGAACTTAATTTCAAGTTGACTATTGTATAGTTATTGTACAGTGTGTGTGTGCGCTAAGCTCTACCCTAGGCTGCGAAGATGGAATATGTAAAATACATGGGTTCCTCCGTCCTGAGGAAGATTATAGTGAAATCACGGTTAACTCTGGAGAGTCTGTCACTGCAGAGAAGCTTTGTGCACCCCAGTTTTTTTACATTAAAATTTTTGAAATAAATAATATCTTCGCCTTTTTTCCAAGATCAAAGTGATAAAAAAGTTAGCGTTGAGAAGTCTTCCTTCTGCCCCGCCCTGTCAGTCTTATTCATACCTCTCCCCCATACATAATTATTTTTATTAATTACTGATGTATCCTTATAGTCTCCTTACGCAAAGGCTGGTAAACAGAAGTACATATTCTTATTTTCTCCCTTTGTTGCATGAAAGGTAGAATACTGTATGTACTGTTCTATAGTTGTTCATTTTCACTTATCTTTGAGCTTTTATATAATTCATTTTCTTGTCTTTGCACCATTGTTAAAACATAGAATATGATTTTTAAACCATCGCTGGGATTGTCTCACAGCAGTGTCAAACAGAACAGTGTGGGGCTGACATAATTGTGAGAGAACTCACAAGAACTTTACATGCTACTGGTTTTGAAGTCAGTCCTCTGTAACTAAAATAGACATAAGGCCTTTTTAAAAAACAAGTCAAAGTTTGTTGTTTTATATAAAATAAGTATATTCAGCACAAGGTGGCCCATAGCATATTTTCTATATTGGTGACTGAAGATATTATGTAGCCTAAAGAAAGCACAAGGAGGTAACTAAAACAGTCTTCTCTCTGTTCAACTTCAGTGTAAAAGCTACCTTGCACAAATATGGTTCGTTTCTTGGTATTTTCATCAGTAAAATGATTATTTAAATACATACAAGTATTTGCGTATTAACTTAGTGTAAATTTCATGTTTGTGAGCACTTAGTAGGTTTATGACAGTTGCATACGTAACACACGATACAGGTGCTCAAATCAGTTGTGCACGAAGCTGCCATGGACCAAATTTCTGCCTACAAGGCGTATGGAGTATTTTTTTAAATGGCAGGTTTTACCCTTTGGCATAATGTTTGGTGGAAAGAATGCTGTGCTGTAAGGTGGAACACTTGCATTTGAGTCTTGAGTCTAGCATTATGTGGTCCACCTGGGGGATCACCAGTCATCAGCTTAGACTGCATGTTCCTGTTCTGAAAAATGAGGAAATGAAAATACGGGTTAATACCGGGTGATCAGAGACATCATGGGAATAAAATTATCCTTTTCTGTTTAAAAAAAATGGGATTTTAATTTGTCATTTCCCCCTGCTGACCCGTTAGGTTCCTTGCTTGATGAAAAGGCTACCTTGTTCACTTGTTTTCCAATGGTCACTAGCATTTTACTTTAAAAACTAAGTATATTATTAATCTTGCACAGTTTATCTTAATTGCATTACCTGAACACAATATTGGTTTTGAAATCATATTTTTTTCCCTAATTAAGTGTATTAAGTTATTATAATGACAATTCTTAGTTCTTCTAGCATGAAGTTTTACCTCAGGCAAATGTGATTATGTTTGCCTTGAAGGCAGTTACTTATAAGTTTATTATTTCTATGAAAATATACTGAGAAGAATTGTATGTCCCTAAAGACTACTTGAAATACTAACTTTTGGGTCTAGGAGTAAGCATTACTTCATGAAGATAGAAAAAGGTGAAGAAACTTTTGATACAAAATTATGAATGAGGAATGTGCCTGAAAGCATTTTACATGTGAAAAGGAAACTTCATATAGACTATAACATGGTTCTGTATTTGACACATTTAAAAAATACATGTCAACTTTAGAAGTTTTTATGGGGTTAGAAATGTTCTTTCAGCATGTTAAAAATTTTTCATGATTATATTTTTAGTTTAAAAGGATAAGATAGTTAATATGTACGTGAATTTTGTCTTAATGATCCTATTTGAAAGTAGTCGTTTATTCTTGCTGTTTAAAACTGGCAACCTCACACCACAGCTTTGAATACGCACTCAGGTTTTGTAATGCAGGTCTCAGCTATTCATTTATTCCCGCCTGTTCTTCCTCCATGCTGTTACACCTGTCCTTGCCTCATAGTTTCATCTGCCAGATTCTGAAAGCTATGTAAGTTTTACTGTGACTCAAGGGAGTATCTTTGTCACAAAGATTTAGAAAATGAGCTATAGAATTTTAACTAGTTTATAGCAAGAAGAAAAGAAAGACAAGAAAAGGAAAGAAAAAGAAGAGAAAAGAAAATAAAGAAAAAAATAAACGCCGTACAGTTTATGGCTTTGCTGGGAAGTGGAAATGAGCCACCCGCTTGCTGGAACTTGGCCGCTCTGGGGACATCAGGAGCCCTGTGTAACTGCTTTAGGTCACCCAGTTAGTAGCTTTATTTTTTTCAGGAGTCTTCGTTATAGCCATTAAGCATCACTTTCTTCTGAGGCCATTCTGATTGTCCGCTTTACCTGGCAATTTACACGTAGCTATATTTAATTATGCCTTTTCTTGAAACTGTGAGAAGTAAAACTGTAGCAAAAGCCATATTTTTGCAGGTAAAACCATTAGTATGTTAGTAAGTTGCAAAGGAAACCATGTGTTTTCTGATAATTCAGTCAGAGCTGTGAAAGATGGGCCATGGGTCGTATCATTGAAAGGTTTTTTAATGGAATGAAAATCTGGGCTGTGGTGTTATGTCATTATTCTTAGCTCTGAAAGATTGCTTGTATTTAGTGCAGTAATATCTGCTGTAACAGCTGAGAGTGAAGAGAAGCAATTCATTACGACGTTCTCTTTCATTTCTTTGAAATGTACTTGGAGTGTTTTATCCATTTTGGATTGCTTGTTTAGACGGCATAGCCAAGTCAAAAGGTGGCTCTGGACTGTGGGCAAAGATCCTCTGAGTTCTACTTACTACTAGCATGAATATTAGAAAGTTAAAAAAGAATTAAAGGGACTTTTTCGAAAAATCTGTTTTGTTGGTGACAAGAATTGAGTTGACATGGAATCCAAGTATCTTAAACATAAATTTATATGATAGTGAAGGAGGAAGGCAGCAGTAATCAGGCATCTTAGGAATAGTAATAACAAGAACAGTAACAAGTAGCACCTAGTTAACTGGGTCCTGCAATAAGCATTTTTTATTTTGGTGGGGGTGGGGGGAGGTAATTAGGTTTTTTTTGTTTTGTTTTGTTTTTTTAAGAGGAGGTACTGGGGATTGAACCCAGGAACTCGTGCCTCCTAAGTGTGCACTCTGCCACTTGAGCTATACCCTCCCCACTAACAAGCATTTTCTATGTATTAACTTCTGATACAAGTGAGCTAGCCTCATTTTTACAAATGATAAAGCTAAGACTTACAAGGGTCAAGTAGTTTGTCCAAGGCGCCACAGCTTGTCAGTAGCAGCCCTGGGACTCTTACCAAGGTCTTTGTTACTGTCCACGCTGTTTTTTGCCCACGCAGCTGCTGCCTTGTACCGTCAGGCGTTCTCCTACAACAGGGTAACTCTGAGGCAGTGAAGCAAAAGGTAGAGGACGACAACAGGGACGGAGGATCTTGAAGAAGGAATGACAAGAAATAGAAATTGTTCATGTTTCCAGAGCAAGGTCATAAAATAAGCACTGTGCTTAGGAGCCTAGTCTAGGACCCCATACTAACATCACCTTTCCCTGAGTGTTCACTGCAAGGCTGTGTAGTTACTAGAACTATGATCCATTTTTGTGTAGCTGTGGTCATTTTAACATCGAAGGCAGATGTCAGAGACTGATCTGGTGCATATGGTCTTATGAAATTTTACTAATGTCAGAAATGTTATCATGAAGGCAAGGGACAAAGTATCTGGTGCTTAATTCTAGAATGGACTTTATGAATCAAGCTTATTTATAGGGGAGGAAAAGAGATCCTCGTCCTGTGCAGCCTTCCTGCCACCATCACAGCCAGGCTTACTGTGCAGGAGAGTCCAGCCGATTGCTGTGCAAACTTTGCCTGTAATTTCGTGATGTCTGCCTGGGAAGTTTTGTTCTTACTCTCATGAGCTTATAGCAGCTTGTGATATTCAGCCCAGCATCTGGTTACTTGGGCTCTTTTTCCCATCCAGCATCCAAAATGAAATAAATACTCAAGATTATATAGGTCTTATCAACTGTGTGGCAGGTCTTTGACCTGATTGTTATCTTTCTTTTTATGGTTAAGATCTTTGTTTTGGGGATTTCTTTGTGTGTGTGTGTGTGTGTGTGTGTTTGAGAGGTGGGGTGGCTGTTAGATTGATGGTCTAGAGCTGGAGAGGCGTTGAGGCACAGGGGCAGAGTTTGGTGCTGGGCCAGGTGGCTGAGGGGCTGCAGAGATGAGGGGAAGCGGGGCTGTGTCTGTTTTGCCCATCCGTCTACCCAGAGCCCACCTCGGGGCCTGGCGCATAGTAGCTCAGCAGATATTTGAAGGAATTGATTAGTGAATCTGTGTTTCTATGTAAATTTGTGTTTTTCTTTGTCTTCATATACTTAATGAAGTTGTTATAGATTTATACATGGAAGACCAATTTTTTTATATTGTTCAAATAAACTCTATAGAATAGATAACACGTCATAGACCCTTGTGTTCTTAGTTCCCAGGAGGGGTTTAGGCTCCCTGGGATTTTGTTCTTAGAGGGCAGGGGTTATCTTCAGGGCAAAAAAAAAAAACCAAACTATAATCATTCTTTTACTCACTTTTGTTGAGCCAATTTTCTTCTGTGAAAAAGGGGTTCCTGTAATATTCAAATGAAGATCGACGTCCCCTCTTTTTCTGTGGACAATATAAATTTCCAGATCTGCGAATTTTCAAGATCTCCATGAAATGAAAATGGTTTAAATAACATAGTCTTGACTGCTGATGAAATTCATATTTCTTGGTACTTTCTTTTCTGGAAACTGAGGACTTGTAGTGTGTGAGAAGCCAAAAGACATATAAGAACGTCTAGGGGAGAATTTTGTAACTTGAAATGTAATTTTTCTGTTGTCCTGTCTCTTGTGAATTTGATTTTTATTGTTGAATTCCATGCTCTTCTTATACTTAATCATTGGTAGCATGGCAGAACTAAAGATAAAATTTTGCCTTCTTTTTGTTGGCATAAAGTACCTTTTGGTACCAATCTATCCTCAAAAATGAAATAGGGAAAGAAAGGACAAAGCATTTAAACCACATAAATTAATTGGGGAGTGGGGAACCTCAGCTACAGAATCTAATAAAATTCAATTATAATTTTCCACTAGTTATTGTAATCCAACCTTTCTATCTTTATGTTTCATTGTTTATAGCATTTATGATTCATATACTGTTCTTTTAAAAAAAGAACTTCTGTCATGCCTTATCAAAAAAAAATGTACTTTCTTCCCTATATCCATTTCCTAAATTTTGGGTTACCATAATTCTACTTCCTCTTCTCCTTTGTTTAAAGACTAATGTTTACTTGCTTTTTTCAGATAAAGTGCTAATACAGCTTTTTAAGATAAGAAAGAAAACTTTTCTAATTTTCTTTTTGTCTCACCCAATGTTGAAAGTTTGTACTTTTTTATTATACGTCCGTTTCATATCCTGGTCATATTCACTTCATATTTGAAAGGCTTTGAATATTCCTCATTCACCTGAGACTTGTGGCCGAAATCTTAAAAGGAAAAATTATTCCACTTGCATGCACGTGTGAATTCTGATAGCCAATTTAAATTTGAAATATAAATTGTTCTTCGTGGACTATAATGAATTAGTACTGGAGTTCAGTAGTAGTGGAAAATTATCAATATGTTTTTTCCTGCTATGATTAAAATGGCTAGCTGAAAAGCTCCAAGAGGAAGATAGCGTTTACTTAGTTAGAGTTTTTCTGATGTGGACATATCAAGGTTATTCTTTGGAACTTTGAAGTGCCATTTTCAGATACTCTAGTGTGTTGGGAGAAGGCCAGTTACTGAATAATTACAGCAACAATTTGTGTGACTGTTACGTGTGGTTAATTATCTAGTTTTATTTTTTTTCCACAGGGTATAGGCAAAAATTAATTAAAATAGTATACATAAAATTCTATCAGAAAAAAATGCTGTCAGGATGAAAGACCCATATGGTAACAGACCATTATTAACAACAAAAGGAAATGCAACATTTGGCTAAAACGTACTGATAAGATAAAAACACTATTCATCTACAAAGCTAAGCAAAACTTTCTGATGGAGGAGAGAAGGGGTAGAGACGTGTGCTGGAGTTGAGGGAGTGGAGATGCTGGCTGCGCAGACTCAGTTTTAGTCTCAGGTCTATCACTGGCTGCGTGACATCAGGCAAGTTACTTCACCACTTTGATCTTCATATTTTTCATCTATTAAATAGGAATGATAATACGTCAAAAAGTTTTGTAGCACATATTTGAAAATATATGTAAAATGCTTAGCATACTGCTGATACTTAATTCAGTGCTACTACTGTTAGTAAGAAAATAACAGCAGTAATCATATGCTGATGGACAGATATATTTATGAAAGTATAGTTTTATTCCTCCCTAGTTATTTGATGTTTTATATAGCTGTAGTTTTAAAGTTAGTTTAAGCAGTGCAACACTTGAAAGTCGCTGTGATCCTTATAAAATAACATAAAATACTGTCTAGCTTAATTTTACTTTCTAAACATGAAAACTTTTCGTGGAAGATGGAACTGAAATGTGTGTGTGTGAAAGAGAAGAGAGAGAAAATTACAAATATGTGCATCCACAAACTAAAGCCAGCTCTCACACTAAGCATAATTATGATCAGTTTTATGTTACTTTGATTTATTTTGTAGTCTGCTAATACTCATAGAGAATCAGTAATTGGTGCCAACTTCTATGAAGAATTTGGGTGCAGATGTTTACAAACTGCCATCCATTAACTCCACCCTCCCCCAATTGAGGACACATTGAGATTATTTTACTTTGGTGGCAGAACAACTCTTATAAGCCCATTAGAGAACTATCTCGAGTATGGGGTATCTGATAACTATTGTATTTGTTGACTTCTTGTTAAAATAATACTAAGTATTATTTTTTCTGTTATTAAAGCCACGTCTGTTAAAGTCCCCAATCCTGACTTTTAATTGTTTTTAGAAGATACGGGGAAAAAGCACTAGACTTGGCACAAGAAGACCGATGATTGAGCTCTTTGACAGTGAACAAATCACCTTCTTAGTTTTGGTTTCTTTATCTTTCTTTTTCCTCTGACCTTGATCCTGGAACTTCCAAGTAATCTTTAGAATGTCTCTCTGTGTAATTGCATATTGTTTAAGTTTTATCTACCCTTTTAGTTGTGTGTTTTATTTGGAAGTGAAAGTAGCACTCATTTTCTCCAAAACTGGGATAGAGAGAGAATAATAATCACAGAAAAGAATAGTTTAACATTATGCATTATTTAAGAGTATGACACATTCACAGTTGCCATTTGAATTTGGATTTTTGTTAGTTTCACTTAGAATTTATCTTTCTTGCTATGCAATCTGAAGCTATAAAAACTGAATCTATAAGCTCTGTGGACTCCCCTCCTCTTGACATTACTTCGTAATTAACCCCTTTTTCAACTTATAATATTTATGTTCTCACTTTGTCGAAAAGGAGTCTGTAAACTTAGATAAAGTAGATAGTGTGGAATTTAGCACTTGCCTGCTCTTCTCAATGCTGGGAGCAATGGAGCAGCCTCAGGTGTCTTCAGAGTATGTATTAGAATTGGTTCTTGAATCTGGAGAAAGCCGTGTATGAAGTATATAAAGCCATGTGTAAAGCATAAAGCCATGTCTGGTAATGACAGAGTGCCCAGACTGAGAAAACATGTTAATTCTCATGTTAGTGGATATTTCACGTACTATGAATCACGGTTGCAGTTTCACATTCATGAAAAAATTATTTGTTGTTTATTCACTTTTTACATAGATGTAGTAGTTCATTAAATTAAAAAATCTATATAGTTATGAATTTTGGATTAAGAATAGCCTTTTTCTTATTGCTTTAAGGCTTTATTTTTGAAGAAGAAAAGAGGTGTTTTATTTAAAACAAAATTTTATTGTTTTGAATTTTAATATTGTACACATTTATTTTCTTATTTTGAAAAACATTTGTGTTGCATTTTCTGCCTGTTTTATGATCATTGGAAAATGAATGGGGAAATTATAAAGCAATTCAATAAAATAATGAGCTTATAAGAATTATCTTCCATTGTTTTTCTTTTGCAAAAAATATTGCCACTTCTCTTAGAACCCCAAGGCTGTGGATTTCATACCCTGTATAAATTCTGCTTTTAGACAGAGGAAAAGGGAAATAGTCATTATTGCATTTCTTCCTTTTTTATTCTGATAGCCAACACTGTGTACCAGTCATATGTCACACATTGTGCTAAGCATGTATGTTATTTTATATAATTCTTATATCAACTTTATGAAATGTGTGCCCCTGTTATCCCCATATTTAGATGGAGAAAATGAGAGGTAGTCAATAAGTTGCCTAAAATTGCACAGCTAATAAATGGCAGAACTGTGATTTGATTCCAGATGCTTGACACATACTTAATCATTCTGAAAACTTGTGCTAATCCCATAGTAGGTACTTAATAAATGTTTGAAAAATGAATATCCTTTATCAGTTGGCTTAAGAAAAACCTGTTATGAGTATGTAGTCTGATTTACACTTGCTAGACAAGTTTATACATTGCTAATTTTCTTCCTTTTCCTGTAGGAGAAGAGACTGAAAGAAAGAGAAGCCAGAAGAGAAGCCAATAAGAAGCAAGCAAAGGTAAGAGTTTATATTTTAATGAGAAAAATGTTTGTAACATTGAATGGAATTTAAATACCCTTCTCTTCCATATGCATTTTATATTTATTTATGTATCATGACATTTGAATTGGATTTAAGCCCATGTATATGTATTATTTGCTTTCTGATATTCATTTGTTTCCCCTGTGATGTAGGAGGAAAAATACATGAGATGACTTGTTTCTTTGACTTTGCTCTACTGCCTTCACCATCTTTTTCTGCTATGTTTTGTGCCTGTTAAGTACAGGAGATGGTTGACTCTGTGGGCTGGGCCTGATAGGATTTTGTACTATGTCATCTTCAGACTAGGGAGACAGCCTGTGTGAACTCAGCTTGGTAATAGATGGAAGCGTTGGTTACTTTAACTCCTAGAATCCAGGGGAAAGGCCTCTCTCTCCCACCTTCACTATATTCTGTCAACAAAAATTTTCAGCTTCTGTAGATGTTTCTTTCAAATATATGTACACAGCTATGAACACCATCATCCACGTGCAGCTACAATTTTTATCCAGTGTGTTTAACGCCGAGAAGGGTTCAGCTTCTGCATTCTGAGGACATTTTGTAGAAATGACTTCCTAGAACCAGGACCCAGTAATGTATGTCGCTTCTCACGCTGTATCTCACTGTGCTGTGCCTGACTAGCCGTGATTTCTCTGTAGCAGTTAGCAAAGATCCGACTCCCTTGAGTAAACCCATAATGTTCTTCCTCATTCTTTTCCATGCTGACCGTAGCACTTAGAGAGCAAGTCAGGGCTGATAACTCATGCTGCAGTTCTCAAGTGGGAAGCCATTACTCCACAGTGAAAGTCGAAAGGACTGCTTGTGTTCAGTACTAAATGTCACTCTGTCTTCAAAGGTGCCCCAAAACAAGGGCTGCGGGGTGTGCAGCCTGACTGCTAAATCAGATGGCGGATTTTGCATTTGCTTTTAAAATGCAGATGTGAACTGTCATGGCATAGAAATGAGATCTCAGGGACTGTAGTGGGAAAAATTTAAATTTAGGAAGAAAATCTTAAGTCTAATGAAAGCACTTGATATTTATGAATATTGCATGTGCAGCATAAAAATAAACCTGTTTTATTTTACTGGGGAGCTCTGGTTTCTGCATATGAAATTATAAAATGAAAGATACAATCTGGAGCCAAAAGAAAGCCGTGTTACTGCATTCCCTTTGTGTGCGCATGCACGCTTGTGTCTATTGCTAAGGCTGGTTTGTTTTTTATACTTGCTGATACTGCGTGCTTCATTTTCAGAGTGGTTTAAGCTGTGAGAGGTGGCTCTCACCCTTGAGCCTGCCTCCTGTGCCTCTTCTTTTATTTCCCTATAAGTTGGTGTCTGTGTTTGGTTTTGATACTATGCCAGCTGGGAAATGAAGAGCTGTAAAGGCCGTCAAAGTTAGGTTTTGCCACTGGGCAGTGAATTCTAAAGTGAACTCCTCAAGCCAGGCCCATCCCTCCACTCCGTGCCCCTTCCCATGTTTGTTGTGTGTGTTTGTCTTTTGATGTCCAAGAAAAGAGGAGGGCTTCCTAGAAGAACAGCGGACGCGGCTCTGCTGCAAAGCCAGTAGACCAGGCTTTGTTGCAGTGTTGCTCTGAGTAGTCGAGCTGCCTTCATTTTCCAGCCTCGTCCGAGTGCCCAGAGATGGCAGCCCTCTTGTAAGAATGATGTTAGCAGAGGGATGAGAGGACAGGTTGTAGCCAGGACTCAGATATTCCCCAGGACACCAAGCGCTGGCAGCAGTGACAGATTCAGGCTGACTCATGGAGCCCGAGGCATGAGCTCGGACTCCCCTTTCTGTGCCCAGCTTCTTTTCAAATGCAAGTGACAGGGGATGAAGGCTCTGACGGCTTTCCTGGCGCCCCTTTAGAAACAGACTCAGAAGATGTTATTTGGGGGGACTTTTAAAGAGGTGATGGCCCAAAGTTCCGTGATACCTCAGAAGAAATACAGGGTATGAATTGTCAGGTTTTCCTGTTGTCTGCGTGCACATGCACGTGCGCTTTAAATGAGGATTATGACGTAGTTTTAGAGTAAGCTTTGTCTTCTCTTTAACATGTTTAAACATGACCATTGTATGACTTGAGACTGTTGCTTTCTGGGGCCCCTTGGTCAGCTTCAATCCAGAGCATCCTTCAGTCACTGAACCTACAGGATATCTGAAAGACACCTTAGTGGTGAAAGAAAGTGGTGTTTGCTGACTTACTGTACCAGACAGCGTTGTCTTACCCGTCTGTAGCTACTGCAACAGATCAATGCGTAGAAACTGAAAGGGCGAGAGAGGGAGACTGACAGAGCTGTCCTGTTTTGTGCTTCATTCAGCATAGAGGGCAGAGTATTGCTTTAAAAACTGGGAAAAAGCAATGGAATAAAAATTGGCGGAATTATCCATAATTGCCAGAAAAGAGAGGCTTAATATTATGAGTCTTCAATTTTACACATAATGCTTGGTGGTTATCTCTTCCCTGACATAGTAAGTATTCCTAAGAAAAACGCTTTAAAGTCAGAGTGTGGTAAAATAAAGTTGGAATGGACCTCTCAGAAGTCTGATACAACTTTTTGTCAAAAGATAGATTTGAGATCTGCCCAGAGTATGTTATGTGCAGTGTCAGGAGTTGGAGAGAAATATGAAGTTGAAACTTTAAAGAAGACTTTCAGGGTACCCAATATCTAGTGGTTTGAAAGATAGAGGTCTTTGGGTATCAAAACTTTCTTTAGTAGAGAAACATTTGAACTGCTGAAGAGTATTTGACTTTTATTTTAGCTAACAGGATGCTGTATGTTCTTACAAGTTAGAAATTTTATGCTGAGATCTGAGACACTAGTTGTAGCAATGCTCAATAGATCATGTCACTTTTTGGATTCAGGGAGGTTACATAATCCTGGAAATAAAGCTTTACTTTATCTCATTATCCAACTGGATTTCCTCCTGTTACTTTGATGGTCACAAGTACTTGTACCAACCTCTGGTGGCTGGAAGGATTTTGCAGAAACGAAAAGAGAAAGAACAACGGTGCTGAAGCTTGAGGAAATAGACCCCAGAGATATCTCAGTGCTGTGTTGCTTTTGAAAGACAAGTAGAGTGTATTAAACAAAGTACGTGGTTGATAAAACTGAACATTGACTGTGAAGGACCAAAGAGTAGGAAATGGCTTCGAGACATTTAAACACCTGAAAGTTAAGCATTGCTTGGAATTTATTAATGATGTTGCTTATAGTTCTTATTTTTTAAGCATGGGGAAAATTATTTGAAAATAATTAAAATGATATACGTTTTGAGGTTGATGTTATATAGCCAATTTTAACTTGATTTCTTCTTTCTGATTTTATTGCTTTTTTTATTTTAGTGACCCTGGGGCACTTTATTAATGTGCTTAACAAACAGTAATCTTAGGGAATAATTTCTTGGATACCTAAAATGACCTTAGTTCTTTCAGGATAGCAGTAGAAGGTGTATAATTTTCAAACCTGAATAGACCTGAGAGATGGCCTGGACAGGTTTCCTAATCTACTGATTTATAATACCTTTTTCTCTGGCCACCAATAGTTTCATAAAGCAAAGCTTAACTTACTCATTCTGATAATACGTTCTTTCTAGATTTTTGCTGCTGGAATGTCCTTTCACTTATGAAATAATAATGATGACTTTGCAAATCATTATTACTTAACAAAGTGAAAACCATCTGTCAGCCCTTTAAAATCTTTTTTGAACTTTTCCTAGTACATGGAATTGAATAGTGTGAAACATCCGCAGACCTCTCCCAGCAGTTTTAAGCAGTAGGTTGTGTAGCTGAGGGGTCCTGTGGGCATACGTCCTTCCGTCCCCTCAGCACACAGGACGGTTATTTGGATAGGACTCTAGGCTTCCGTTTTGTCTTCGAACAGAACAGTCCCATTTTTTCCCCCTCTAGGTATACTGAAGCTTCCAGGGAAACTTGTGTTTGAAATAATGATTCTACTTAAATACATCCATCCATACATACTTGTTACTCTGAAAACACCCAAATAAATTAAAGCTAAAAGCAAGTAAATGACTTACCGCCGTCACTGCCTTTGATGGTGGAACTGTTACGTGCTCAGGCTCTCTGAATCCTCATTCCCTCTTACTCTTACTGCCCCATGCTTTCTGTATGCTACTTTTTACCTCTTTTGTTCATCTTTTCTTTAAAAAACAAACCTGATCTTTGGTACATGGGCTAACAACTATTCATAGAAAATAACTAATAGCAAGTAACTTGAGTGAGGAGAGAACTCCAGACTAAGACTGGAAAGCAGTCTGTGTCTCATTGCTGGGTGACCCTTTGATCTGAGCCGAGATGCGTAACAAAAACTATGAATTATGCTCAACACAATTGCTAGTATAGGGCCTCAGCCTTTCTCAACATTTGTGGATAACTACTTTTTTTTCTGTCACATCTTGCTGTAGGCTTAACTGCTAAAGGATTATCTCTCTTTGTAGAGTTGCAAATAGACATTGATAAACGTGGAAAATGGTCATTTGCAGCTTTTCTAGGTCTTAAGTCTTTGCATTTACTCCTTTTTGACAGTGCTTTATTGACTAACACCGAATTAATATTTTTTATTCTGGGGAGAAATGCTTCCTCATTCCATATGTTACATATAACCCTTCTACCTCCCCCTCCTTTTTTCCCCTCCTTTGGCATTTTGTAATTATTGAAATTTAACTGGTCTCTTTCTTTGTTTTTAATATGGTTAGGATTTCAAGGGCTCTAGAGGATTGGTTTATTTTAAACCAAACAGCTTTTGATAAAATTTAAAACAAGATAATGGAAATATAAGTTTGTTTATAGTCCCAATTCCCAGAGAAAGCAAAGGTGCTCCCTGAAAGTAAATTGCTCTGTTTGAAGGGTCTGAACTCTTCCAGGGCACCATTTGCTGCACTGACACAATCACATATTTAATGGTGCCCTAAATGAGTTATTTGGTTTCTCTAAGCAAAGTACTCAAATAATACCTTATTTTAGTGCTATAATAAGACCCATTATGGTTTCCTTCTACTTTTTAAATAAACAAGATTGAGTCCTTTAGAAGACGTGCTTTTCCAAAACCCTTTAATAACTATCTGAATTAGAAATGAAAACTCAATTACATTTAGCTTTTATTGTGATTGTAGTGTTGGTTTGCTTTGTTTTGAGATTAATGTAATGGTTAAAAAAATTTCTTTTCCCTCTCTTTCTTTGGTGATAATGAAGAAGGGGATTACTAAGTTTGAACTTTTAACCGTCTCGAATTATTTTAGAGGTGCTTGCAGGGTTCCCTGTCCTTTTCTGGTCATGAAGATTTAGAGTTCACTATGGGAGAAGGAACAGCTCTCTGGTCGTGCGTTTCACCCACGTGGTGAATACATGCTGATCTGTTAAGACTCAGCTTATAGGTTCTCCCTTTATGAAACTGACCCTCTCAGATATAATGGACTCCTGCTTCTGCAATCCTACTCCGGCCTTCTTTGTGAAGCATCTGATAGTTTATTGCACTTATTTGTAAACATGTCAGATTTTCTCACTCAGCTCTAAGTCCTGTTCTTTGTATCACCTATCACATTGCCTGGTTCGTACATAGTAAGCACTTAATATTTAAATGAATGACTGAGTGGTGATAGAGTGGCTTAAAGGGATACAGAGCACAGACTTTAAATTCTTTTAAAATACTTTTATTGTGGTAAAATATATCCTAAAATTTACTATTTTAACCATCTTTACGTGTCCCATTTGGCGGCATTAATTACAGTCACCTTGCTGTGCAACCACCACCACTGTCCACTTCTGGAACACTCTCTTCATGCTGGACTGAAACTCTGTGCCCACTGAACGGCAACTCTCCATTCCTACCTCCCCCCAGAGTGTAAACTTTTAAAGAGAAAACTCATATTCCAAATAATTTTTTTAGCAGAGGAGGAAGTGGAGGCCCTTGATGGATAGGTGATTCTTCCAGGGTCTTATAGTTAAACAACAGCAAGACAGGAAATACCAGAGAGCACTGACCATAGTTTAGAGTTTTATTAGGTTTATTGTATTTAAGATGTCACATTAAAAATATAATAAAATGATATCATTAATACTACTCTAGTCACAATCTTAACACTTATTTAAGACTGTAACGCAAGTAATGTTGAAAGTTTTAATAACGTTAATGTTAAATTTACCAAAAGATTTCAAAGAGTATGCATTTTTTTCCCTCTAGAATAAATAGGGATTGTAATAATGACATTAGTTTGGGATATACCTTTCATGGCCGACGTAAAACAGTATTAATTGGTAGCTGCTACCATTCACTGACTGCCTATTCTGTAACAAATACTGCGATTAAAGGCTTTACGTGCATTATGGCTTTAATCCTCACAAACAGAGCTGTGAGGTAAGTGGTATTATCTCCATTTCGAAGATGAGGACATGGAGGCTTAGGAAGATTACATAATTTTCCGCAAGTCACATAGCTGGGGCATGGCAGAGCCCAGACTCAGTCTCCTTTACCGACTCTTTTAGAGTCCTGACACTTAATAAGCATTAGGCTACACTGGCACCTCATTTCCAAGACAGTTAAGAGTATGCACATTTGGCAGCCTGAAAATCTGAAATAGAAGTTGCAAGCAAATACTTTCTTCTCCTGAAATTGCTCTTCTTAACCACTGTTAGTTCCCTTTGGTAGTGGTTGCATTAAGAAACAGAATGATTAGCTGCACAACCATTGGCAGCTACAGAGTATTGCTAATTTCCTATTAGTTTCTATTAAACCTTGCTATAATCCCAGTAGTCAAGTTTTTCTTATGAATGAAATATCATGAAACAATTGACCGTTGTTTCCAACCCATGGAGATCGTTTAAAATTGCCATGTTCTCCTGTATTGTTTACTTTTACACAGACTTTCCCTCTGCCCTATGATGTCCTCTCCTTCACAGCTCTTCCTCCTAACGCCATTTCCTTTTTGAAGCCTTTCCTGCCTCCTTCAAGCAGATTTAGGCATTTCTTCCTTTTTGCTCCACAATACTTTTCGTACATTATTCTGTCATGATACTTAGTGATTGTGTCTCTTATCAATAAACTGTAAACTCCTTGAGAACAGCAACTTATTTTTCATAGCTGGCACATTAGTTAATTCTTGTAAATATTAGTTGAATACATCAATGAAGTCCAGGTATGTTCATTCTCAAGGTCAACATTTACATGTTAATCCTGTGTCAGTTACAGGCTCCTTGAAACCTAGCAGCTGGGCTCATAGAATGCAGTGGAGTTGCACCATGTAAATTTCTGTCAGACTGTGCATGTGTCCAGCACACCCAACGCTCTCCAAGTTGATGCTCCTCTCCTGCCCCATCTTGCTTATTCACCACAATTTCAAGCAAATCCGTTAACTTACATTAAGGTTATAGGTGCTTAATACTAAAACAGAATGTAGTACACTCTTAGGTAATCAAGATCCCTTTAGAATACTTGACCCATTCCCTAAGTGCTAAGAATATAGTAAATTAAAAGTTGAGCTGTCCTAATATGTCCTCATGTATTGATTTTCCTTTTCTTGCGCCCTTTTATCATACTTAGAGGTCCTCAGCTTTAGTGTAGCTGAATATACAAACTATGTGCATTGTATTTTATGGGTGATAGAAGGGACATTTTAGGGTAGTTTGAGCATGATGATTGTCACCTTGCCTGCTGATTTTGGAACATAACCTCTGTCAGAGATGTGAGACCTCATTCATCCATTACCTTGCTCACAAATATTTGTTGACTGACCAAATCAGCAGATCCTGCTAAAACTGCTTTGTTGTCAGTCACGTTGAGTATTCTCTTTGATACCGATGAATACGGGTTGCCTGAGTAACTGTAGCTGTGGTTAGAACATGAAAGAGCTAGTACAAGAGTCCAGGCCTGTGTTCACCCCCTGACCCATGACCACTGAGGGCCCCGCAGTGGCTGTGAAGATAAAGGGTGATCCTAAACCTGTGCTGTGTGAGCCATTAACCCTGAGAACAAGAAGACATTTCCCCCCAAAAAAGTTGTGTTTGTTGTTTCTAAACTTGCAATGCAATATCAGATTAATTTGAGACAGAATCTTTAAGACATAATTTTTTTTGTAGTTCATTTTATTTAATTTATTTCTTAAATAGCCTTTATTCTTTTAGAGCAGTTTCAGGTTCACAGCAGAATTGAGCAGAAAATAGAGTTCACAGAGTTCACACACAGCCCTCCCCACCCACGCATATATACTCGCCTACCCTCAACATCCTTCATCAGTGTGGCATATTTGGTACAATTGATGAACCAACATGGGCACACTATTATCAACTATTTAAACCATAGTTTAAATTAAGGTTCACTCTTGATAGTGTATATTCTGTGGGTTTTGACAAATGCATAATGAATTGTAGCCACCACTATATTATCATACAGAATAATTTCATTGCCCTAAAAATCCCTTGTGCTCCATGTATTCATTTCTCCCTCCCTCCCTCTCTCCAAACCCCTGGAAACCACGATCTTTTTGTTTCTGTAGCTGTGCCTTTTCCAGAATGTCATTTGGTTGAAATTGTACAGTTTGTAGCCTTTTCAGGCTGGCTTCTTTCATTTAGTAATATGAGACAGAATTTTAATAGCTATTTCAAAACGTGTTCTAATACTTCTTAAAGAATTCTGTTTCTTTTATAAAACTTGCAAAATAAAAAAATGTTCTAAACACATAAAATTGGAGGGGAAATAGACTCAGAACTCAGAATAAGTTGTCAGAAAAGCGCTAATAATGTGCTTACACTCTCTTTCTCTCACTGTTTTATTTGTGTGTGTGTGTATGTCTCCTTTTACATATGTTATGGATGAACACTGCATTATTAAATGGTCTGTTGGGCTCTGCTCGGTTGGATGGTCATTTAGGTCCATTCCAGAACATCAGGACTCTCACTAAACAGACTCACTTAATCCTGGTGACGCCCTTTATGCTCAGTCATGGTTTATTCTGCTTAAGTTAGAGATAATTTGATGATTTATATTTTTTTCTTTTTAAAAATTTAATTGAAGTATAGTTCATATACAATGTTATATTAGTATCAGGTGTACAACGTAGTGATTCGACATTTGTATACGTTATGAATTGATTACCATAATGACCTGGTAACCATCTGTCACCATGCAAGTTAATGCAATATTAGTGACTATGTTCCCGATACTGTATACTACATCCCCATGACTTATTTATTTTATAACTCTTAAGTTTGTAATTTTTAATCTCCTTCACCTCTTTTGCCTTACTCCCCTCATCTCTGGCGACTACGAGTTTGTTCTGTGTATCTTTGCTTCTGTATCTGTTTTCTTTTGTTTCTTTGCTTTGTTTTTTAGATTAAGTGAATTCATATGGTATTTGTTTTTCTCTGTCTGACTTATTTCAATTAGCATAATATTCTCTAGGTTCATTCATGTTGTCACAATGGCAAGGTGTTATTCTTTTTATGGCTAAATAATATTCCATAGTATATTTATACTACATCTTTTTTTATCTGTTCACCTGTTGATGGACACTTCAATTGCTTCCATACCTTGGCTACTGTAAATAATGCTGCAATGAAAATAGGAGTGCGTATATGAATTTTCTAATTAGTGGTTTCATTTTCTTCACATAAATACTTAGAAGTGGAATTTTGGGTCATATAATAAATCTATTTTTAATTTTTTGAGGAACTTCCATGCTGTTTGCTATAGTAGCTGCACCAGTTTATATTCTCACCAACAGTGCATGAGGATTTCCTTTTCTCTACATCCTCACCAATACTTGTTTTTTTGTTGTCTTTTTGATAATAGCCATTGTCACAGGTATGAGGAAATATCTCATTATGGTTTTGATTGGCATTTTGTATTTATTGGTTTTGATATCATGGAGATGCTGACCTCTTAGAATGAGTCTGGAAGCATTCCTTCCTCTTAAGTTTTTTGGAATAGTTTGAAGATAGTCATTAACTCTTTAAATATTTGGTAGAATTCACCTGTGAAGCCGTCTTGTCCTGGACTTTGGTTTGTTGGAAATTTTTTTGATTACTGACTCAGTTTCATCGCTAGTGATCAGTCTGTTCAGATTTTCTATTTATTCCTGATTCAGTCTTGGGAGACCATATGTTTGTAGGAACTTGGCCATTTTTTCTAGATTGTCCGGTTTGTTTGCATATAATTAATTGTTCATAGTAATCTCAAGATACTTTGTATTTCTATGGTGTCAGTTGTAACTTCTGTTTCATTTCCGATTTTGTTTATTTAGGCCCTTCTTTTTCTTATGAGTCTGGCTAAAGGTTTATCAGTTTTGTTTATCTTTTCAAAGAACCAGCTTAGTTTCATTGAGCTCTTCTATTGTTGTAAGCCTCTATTTCACTTATTTCTGCTCTGATTTTTGTTATTTTTCTTCCTTCTACTAATTGTAGGCTTTGTTCTTTTTTTTAAATTGAAATACAGTCGATCTACAATGTTGTATTAATTTCTGATATACAGCATAATGTATATACATTATATATTTATGCATTCATATATACATTTATATATTTATACATATATATTTATATTCCTTTTAATATTCTTTTTCATTATAGGCTATTACAAAGTATTGAATATAGTTCCCTGTGCTGTACAGTAGGACCTTGCTCTGTATCTATTTTATATATAGTAGTTAGTATCTGCAAATCCCAAACTCCCAATTTATCCCTCCACCACCCTCCCCACCCCAACCTGGTAGCCACAAGTTTGTTTTCTATGTCTCTGAATCTGTTTCTCTTTTGTAAATAAATTCATTTGTACCTTTTTTTTTTTTTTGGATTCCACATATAAGTGATATCATGTGGTATTTTTCTTTTTGGCCTAGTTCACTTAGAATGACAGTCTCCAGATCCATCCATGTTGCTGCAGATGGTGTTATATTCCATTGTATAAATATACCACACCTTCTTTATCCAGTCATCTGTTAATGGACATTTATGTTGCTTCCATATCTTGGCTATTGTAAATAGTGCTTTTCAAGCTGCTGCCTCTGCTGGGATTTGAGGTGAGTGAGTTTGTGCACAAGCCCTTCAAGAGCAGACTCTTGGTTCCCTTCAGTCCTCTGTCTCTTCTGGACATAAGCACCACTGGTTTTCAAAGCCAGACATTGTGGGAGTTCATCCTTCTGGTGCTGGTTCCCCAGGCTGAGGAGCCTAATGGGTAGCTTGGATCCCTTGCTTCTCTAGTGGGGGCCTCTGTTCTTGTGATATCCCTCCCACATGTGCATCACTGCACTGTGAGTGTGGGTTCTGACTAGGCTATTTCTCTGCCAGTCTCACTTTTCGTTATATCCTTTAGTTGTGAAAAAAACTGTTCTGCTGGTCTTCAGTTTGTTCTCAGAGATAGCTCTTCTCTGCATACTTGTAGTTTTGGTGTGTCTGTGGGAGGAGGTGAGCTCAGGATCTTTGTACTTTGCAATCCTAATGTGGACTCCTTGAGTGCAGTCAATGGATATAAGGTTTGTATTGATCCTAAAGGCCATTCCTCATCTCAGAGATGGGTGATAGGATCCACTACTCCAGTGTGAAATACTTCTTAGTGAATAAGGAAACCTCTTTTGCAGGAGTAAACTGTTACCCTCCACTGTGTTGTTTGTGGAGTAATAAGTGGCCAAGCTTTGTTGACCTTCCATTAAGCCATAATGACTTCTGTTGGAGAGCACTGTAAGCCGGCATTCTAAGGAGAAGAGTTACTGGCCAGAAGAATTTGTTCTTGGAGGTAAACAAATATACTGGAAATACCGAGAAGAACTTGTTTTTCTCACTGACATTTTTTTTTAATCCTCTAAAGAATTATATATAAAATATGTTATAACTGTAGAACTCTATTTAGCTAATCTTATTACTTATGATTGCAGTTATTATCAGCAACATTAAATGATTTCCTGTTTGCTGTATTTTCTTGCTTTGGGTAAAGATGTAGCCAGATGTCTGCAGTATTTTATGCGATAACATATTTTCCTTTGCCTATTAAGTCTTTATTATTGATACATATTGTAGCATTCAAAGGTTCTTTACTTGATGAGAACTCCAGAATTTGTTGTTTACAGACTGTTTGGGTGTAAATGTTCTGCAGCATCACATGGTGTTTTGTCCTTTTCAAAGCACTTTCATCGGGATTATCATGCTTAATTAATTCGTGTATGTAATAAGTAGGAGCTTTATAGCTATCTGACCACTGAACAGCTTTACTGTGGAGAAGCTAGGTAAGTGACTTGGTTAAGAAAACCCTCAGGTTTCTGTATCAGGACCCAATATGCAGAGGTCTTTTGGCATTACTTAGGGGTTGAATAAATCTTCTCATCCTGATTGCCTTGAATATTATGTGCAATGTTCAGAAGGGAGTAGTTTTAAATTATGAGACCTTGAATATCTCTGTTTCTTTTCTTAAATCACTATATATTTAGGTGATATAATTATAGTGATTTACAAATCACTACAATTCTTGAAGCTTTGCTTTTCCTTTTTAATGATCCAGCTACTTGGGAAGAATATTGGGCAGTGTAGCTAGGTTGAACATACACCGGCTCTGCGCCCCACACTTCCTCTCCTAGGTAGGTCTACATGCTGGACAAATGTGTATGTGTTTACCAAAAGAGGTTCATAAAGCAGCCCTGTTTATAGTCATCACATTCTGGAAATAACGCATACTGTAGAATAGATAAATTGCATGGATTGATGCAGTGAAATATTATAGCTGACTCTTCAACAGCATAGGAGTTAGAGGGGCCGATCCACATGCAGTGGAAGATCCAGATATAATTTCATGGTCGCCCCTCCAGATTCACAAGTCCTCATCTGCGGATTCAACCAACCACAGTCACATAGTACTGTAGTATGTATTTACTGAAAAAAAATTCACGCATCAGTGGATCCACATAGTTTAAACCTGTATTGTTCAAGGGTCAAATGTATATAGTTTTGGAAGAATTATTGTTACATACAGTAACAAGGACAGATTTCACAAATACCGAGCAAAAGAAGCCATACACAAAAGAATGAATTCAACAGATTCCATCTATGTAATTTTTTTGAAAGCAAAACTAACTTTTGGGATTCGAGTCAGTGTGGTGGGATTACCTTTGGGGGAAAACAAGGGGTTGTTACTGGAAATGAGCATGAGGGGGGCTTTTGAGAACTTGAGAGTGTTCTGACTTCTTACTTTGGGTGGTAGACACGTGGGGGTGTTCTCTTTGTGGGATTTCATCATGCCATATGCTTATGGTTTGTGTCCTTTCCTCAGTATATATCATACTTCAATTTTAAAAAAGGTTATTTTAAAAAAATGGAGTGGTATACTGGGTCTCTATACATGCTTTTAACCTAGATATTTTAATTTGCAGATTTAGAAATATACAGGGTATTATGAGTAACTTGTGTAACTCCTAGAAGTATTAAGAGCCTCCCTAGGGTCATCCATGTTTTATGAAAGCTATGAAAGAAAATTAATAATTTATATTCCTCAAATGCACATTTCTTTTTAAATACCCTTTTCTAAGAAGTATGATATTTTACCCCCTAAAATTTACAAAGCACTTTTCCCCAAATAAGAAAGTAAACGCTCTTTTGATTCCCATGCAAATCAAAAAATAAAAATGTATATTTTCTAAAAGAAGCACAGTACTCACTGCGGTGTTCAGAGATTTTAAACCTTCTTTCCACTCCAGTGAATTTTCTGGTTTCTACACTAAATTTATGAGGTAGTTTGGTGGCCTTGGACTATTGTATAGGTTCCTACTGTTCTTGCCATTTCAGAGGACCCTGAGAGCTACTGAATTGGACTACATGTAGAAAAGGGGACACAAGGGTGATGAAATGGACATTAGTATGAATTGTCCCTTGGTATAATTATTGTAACTTCATGAATTGAAATACATGCATAATAATTGACCACAGAAATTGGGAAATATCCAGAGCTTGAGGGATCATCTAATCAAAGAAATGATTATTTTTCCATGAGTACGCTTTTTTCATTTGGTTTACCTCATTCTTGCCATAGACTCCGGTTAATAAAATATTTTCCATGTGCATCCTATGAGATTTAAGTATTTACTCCCTTACTTTGACCATTTACAGATAAACATCGATTTGACAGGTACTTACTGAGCATCTGTCATGCACCTGGTCCAGTGGTAAGAGTTTACAGTGTCAATGAGGAGGAGGTGGGCTCTATTTGTTAATATAACCTCATTTTACCTTTACTTGAGGGAGTAAGTTTCTTGCAATTCCAGATCAGATGTTAAGCTTGGAAAACACTGCAGGCATAGTGTATACATGATCCAAAAGTTTCTTTATCAGGAAACATTGCTTGTCTGGGAGATGATCACTGCTAGAATTAAGATCAGTTGTTTCATTTTACTTATCTTGATCTTCAGCTGTGTACATCAGTTTCACCCTTTACTACAGACGTGTTTGATTTTGATTTTTTAAAGTCATCTCATTTCCTTCAGTTGGAAATGATATACACTCTCAAGCTAATCCATTTATTTATATTAGTGCAGCTTGCTTTGCAGAGTAGAAAGTTTATTATCATAGGGCTTCAGCCTCATTGAATTGCTTCTAACATGAGTCTCATCTAAATTCTAAATACGAGTGCTATTGATCGCCGCCTGCTGGCATCCATCCAGCCCTGGGATTTTTGCCCTTCTCAGTACAGCTGGTACATGGTATTTCTGTGGTGTTCCTTTGAGGATAACAGAAAGTGAAAGAAAGAAGAAAAATATTAAGTCATCTCCAAATAAAAGAAAAGATTAAGATCGACAGATACTGTAGTTTGCACTGAGTTCATCAGTAATGTTAGATCACAGATTTTGGGTTTAAGGTCAGCTTTTATCATTAACTGCCAGGTTGTTAGAGCTCTCCCAAAAGAGCATGAGACTTGGAAATAAAAGAGCCAGGTTCAATTCTTGCTAATAAGCTTCGGAATCCATGGCAGTCGTCTTTCCCCTGAGCCTCAGTTTCCTCTTCTGTAGAATAACAGTGACATTGCCTGCATTGTCAGCCTTCCAGATCTCCTGTGAAAATAATAAATGTTTAAGGGCTTGGCGAGCTGTGAGTCACTCTAATATTATTACGTGTTGCCTTTTTAGGCATGCTTCTGCCTAAATTCTGAATTACCCACCATTATCCAGTGGTTCAGTCAGGACTGGAGTGTGTTGAATCCAAATCGCTTGAGGTCTCAAAATGCACATATCTAGCTTCCTCCCTCCTCACTCTCCTCCCATCAGAACCTCTGGAGAGGAGGCTTATTTGCATGCATTCATTGTAGCATATATATGTGTAATTAAATCCTACCACTACCCTATTAAGAGCCAGTGATCTATGTCCAGATATGCAACTTCATACTTGCTTACAAGCCTGAGGTGCTCATTAGCCTCTTACATTTTTGGTTTGGCTTATGCCGCTGCAGCAGAAAGGCATTTTCCTAGAAATACATGGATAAATGCAAGCTGAGCTTCTTGAATCAGTTTGTAACCTGGCATGAGCAGCGCTGGCTCTCCCTCGGTGTGTTTACTTGTATGCAGGTTGGCATCAGAGTAAGATCTCCTCTTCCTCTTGCTTCGGAACCAATGCTGAGTATGAGAGGAATGTTGTCTAGAACTTTATAAGAGAAAAGACCACCGCATTTGGCCCCTTCATGGCAGGCACACTTGAAAAGCTCGGCTTTGGGGAAAGGGGAACGTCCTTGGATTGGCCACGCTGGGAGAAATTTTTTTTTTTTTTTTTTTTTTTTTTTTTACTTCCACCACTTTATTTGAAAAAAACAAAAGGCCCTGAGCTCCTGTGGCCACGGAATGTGCCACAGAAAGGGGGAAATGGAGAATGGGGGTGGTGGGGACCAAGCTGCCTTGTCCAGAAAACTGGAGCCTTACAAGGCGGCCCTGGAGGCAGTGGGCAGCACCGTGGTTCTGGAGTAGCCCTGGTTTGTTCGGTGGAACTAGTGCTGACCTAGAGGATCTGACGGCCTGGGAGCCTGATTTCTGTGCTGCCAATGGATCGCTGAGTGGCCTTGAGCAAACTTCTCAACTGGCTAGAGGTATTTTGGACCTGATGTCCAGCTTGGCCCCTTTCAGCTAGACTTCTGATTTCCTTTTGTTATTCAGGAGCTGATAAAATATTTTAAAATCATTTTTAGATCCTTTCTAACCTTCCCAAATAATACTTGCAGGTGTGTTGTCTATTCTCTGTAGCATCATCACCAGTGATAGAAATAGAACAAGAGACTGTCACCATTCCGGGCCAAAGGGTTTGGCTGGCAGCTGTGGGGCATTTGGGAAGCATCTGATTTGGGAGTGTCTATCAGTTTTTTCTAGCATGTAAGAGGGATCCCAGGAGCTAGAGCTGGAGAAAGTTGATGGATTTTAGAGGATCTCAAATACCTAGTTAAAGATTTGGGCTGACTCAGAAGTATGGGGGATGCAGTGAAGATTTTGAGGATGGATTTGGTGTAAGTAGCAGGATGGTCCTAGAAAGATTCATGCATTCACTCCACACATATTTCTTGAGAACCTACTATGTGTTAGCCCTCGTAACTCCAAGATAGAATCAACCTGCTCTTGAGGAACTATCAATCTAATGGGAGATGTCTGCAGATAGTGCAATACAGTGAGTGTTACGATGGAGAAGTTTTATGAGTCTGCATATATAATGTTTGAAGCCAAAGGGGGAAAAATGAAACATTTATATGGCATTTTCAGTGTGTCAGATAGTACTGTAAGTACTTTCTGCGGGTTTTTAAAAAAATGTATTTTAGAGTATACATTTCAGTCCTTGAAGTTACAGGTAGTAATATCATCATGTCCATTTAACAGATGAGGAAATTTTAGCACAGAGGTTTGTTCACCTCTTTGTCTATGGTGATCGGGATTCCAAGCTAGCTAGTCTGACTTCAGAGAGTGGATGAGACAGAGAGAGAACCAGGTCACAAATCCTGGGGAACAGCATTGTAGGGGCAGGTGGATGAAAAGCAGTTAGGACAATTGAGAAGATGTTTCCAGAAAGCGAGGAGAGAAGAAAATTGGTATATTACTTTAGGAAGCATGGAGAGAGAATTTAAAGTAGGACCCGATCAGGAGTGCTACGGCAGAAAGAGAAAATAGAATGAGAACTGAAGACAGGCATGGTTTGGCAATTAGAATATCATTATGCTGTTACCACGATTAGTTTTGTTTGCATTGTGTGGTTGGGTCAGAGGGTTAGGAAGGCTGGTAGGAAAAGGACTTTTTATTCAAGGTATTCAAGAAATATAACTATTAAAGACTGGCGACTTAATTGGGCCTGGGGAGACTGGGAGAGATGAGTCAAAGATTGTCCTAAGATTTCCTAAACTTGGCACCTATCAGGTACATTGCTTTAGGGAGTGCACAGATCTGTAACAGAGAGCCATTTTTAATAGCTCCCAACATTAAGCTATTATACTGTACACTATGCTAAGGCATTTTACTTAATACTCACATGTAGGTATTCTGAACACAATTTGATAGATGAGGGACCTGGAACTTAAAAGAAATTGAATAAATTTGCCCAAAGTCTCACATTTAGTAAGTGATTGAGTCCAAAATCTTGCATTTAACTGCATTTAACTTGTGTTCTAGAAGGCAGATCTAGTAAAAGAGATAAAATAATGGATATAATTATATTAGCAGCACCTCCCATGAGTAATACAAGGTGCTAACAGTTTGGAAGTTGGAGAGGTTATTTTTTTACTTGTAGAATTCAAAATAGTATCTCAGGAAAGGGGGCCATTTGATTCAGGCTTGAAACATAAATCAAGAGAAGTGTTCCTGAAAGTTCTTTAATTGTAATGGACCGTAGAAATGTTATACTGACAGTAAGTGAGGCTGAATGTACCAAGCTGGCATCAAAAAGAAGCAATTGAGCATTAAGTTACAAGTTGTCCGCTGCAGAATTTTTCCTGAGGGGTAGAGGTTCTCAAAGTGGAACAGTACAAGTCAGGGCTGAAAACAGAGGGCTTTGAGTGTTATGGTAAGTAGAATGCACTTTATTATTGGACGGTACAGAGCCAGTGAAGAATTGTGAGCAGACGTAAGGATATGTGTTTTATGTATCAGCTCATGATTCAGTATGATATATATATATATATAGAAAGAGAGGGGGTGGGGAGTAGTCTGAGTAGAAATTTAGAACTTTGAAGAATAAGCCAAAACTTGATTTGATTCTTCTTAGGAGTATGTAACCTCTGATATAATACCTCACTGACATCAAAATTGACAACCACAGTCAAGAACCAGGAAGTGAGCAAAAACCTCTGACCAGTCTCCATGAAAGTCACAACACTTGGGCACTGAGCACGGGCATTCTACCTCCAGGGAAGGTCTGCACCCATTACACACTGATTTGCACTTGACTCCCCGTCCTAAAACGTGTGATTCGGTGGGTTATGAGGCCACAGAGGGTAAACAACAGGTTAGAATAGGTGGTTTGTTAAAGGCTAGACCCCCATCATCAGTGAAATGAGGTAATAAGGAAAATGTAGAGCAACCTGTGAATAAAAGAGACCTCATGATTGAAAAGCATGGCAGCGATAGGGCCAGAGAGCCCTCAGGAATCTCAGTAGACACAGAGGGCACCACTGTCTCAGGACTGATGGTTGTAATTTGTGCCCTCAGACATCAAGGGGATATTAAGCTTTATTTGGTCTTCGGGCAGTCCTACATGTATGGTTTGACTTAAAGACCTCTTGCTTGTTTGTGAATAACAGCTTGGGACCCAAGATAATAGGAAAACTCCTAATTTCATAGATACTATGACTTGGTATCCACTGGGCTCTGATTTCTCTTTTGCCTACAGTGTTTGCTGACGTTTCTTTACCTTGTCATATGGATTTGCAGTCAGGAAAGAAGAAAGAGCAGAGAAAATCTCTTGATGCCTCATCACATTCAGTATCTTTTAACAAAGGACTTTGATCTGTTGTTCGTAGCAGCACTGTGAGATAGCTATTTGTGTTACCTGTATTTTTCAGACAAGTAAGGAGTCTCAGAAAGGTTAGGTAGAAGGGAAGTCTGGGTGCAAGGAACGTGATTAGTATGGTGAGATGATTGAGATCACGAAGTTGTGCTTGTGGAAGGGTGAGTGAGTAGTTCACTTTAGGGTTCTCTATACTTTTTTGTTTGAACCTGAGAATAAGAAACACATTTTACTCTTCCTAGTAACATGGACACACAACATTGAAAGATAAATTTCACAAAACAATACTTATCCTTAGTATATGTCATATATTCAGAATTTTCTATTCTATCTTCTTTTTAAAAAAGGATAGGCTCAATCCACTCGGTGACATCCTGGTTCACTAGTGAGTTAAGATACATGGTCTGATAAACACCAGGCTATTGTGACTTGAAAGTCGGTTATTTTGTGAAGAGGTAAAGCCAAAGGGATAGACTGTGGTTAGATTGCAGGTGCTCAGCAAGGAATTTACCTCTAATGGGCAACAAAAAGTCCTTGAAGAATCTGTGTCAGTGATAACGAGATTGCATCTTTGCACCAGGAA
This sequence comes from Camelus dromedarius, assembly GCF_036321535.1. Lineage (NCBI taxonomy): Eukaryota > Metazoa > Chordata > Mammalia > Artiodactyla > Camelidae > Camelus > Camelus dromedarius. Next base: position 1,997,681 of record NC_087469.1, read on the forward strand.
TGTGAAGACCATACCCCAACAGAGCTCCTTACAGTTCATAAGTAACTTCCACATCCAGTATTTACCCTGTTCCCATTAATAACCTTGAGAAGTAGATAAGAGGAAATATTTGTTTCCTTTATGCAGATAAAGAAACTGAGGTTTAAAGAGGTAAATCTCTTGTCTCAAGTTTAAAGCCTCAGTTAGGACTCAAGTTTAATTTTTCTGACTGCTAGATCAGTGAGTAGGAGAAAGAGCTTAGCTAACAGTCTTTAAAAGTCTGTGCAAGAGGAAATGATAGTGATGGAAATGGAAAGGAGGGATCAGATGTAGAATTAAAGGAAAACCCAAATAATTGCTTGAAGAATTTACTTTTATGTTGAAAGTCATATGCGTACATCCCTAAACTCTCATTCTTTCTTTGGTAAGATAGTTTTCTAGTTATGTTGTAAAATTCCAGCCCTTTTACCCAGCAAGGGCAAGGTATAAAATTGCCATTACGCTCTGTCATGGCCTATGATAGTTTTCATCACTCATTTTCTCTTTGGAAGGAACTGAATTGAGAAAGCGTTTTTCATTGTTTAATGTTCCACTCTGGAAACACTGATATTTAAACTTTAGAAACATCATTTGGAGTAAGACATGTTAGCAGGTCTTTTCCCAAGTGTGAATTGTTACAGATATGCCTCAATTCTTCCTTTTTATTAGAGATTATTCTGTATTTTCATTGATAAGCTTTCATAAAATCTTAATCTTTTTCAAAAATATCTTATTTTTTTTTATTTCTTACCCCTCTGAAAGTCATTAAAAGCATAATAAGTCTTGCTCCAAATTTCACTCTGAACAGACTGCTGATTATCAATGTTAATCTGAAACGCAAAGAATGAAAAAATGAATGCTTCAACGTATTTGTATACAAGTAAACTTAAGAATCTCAATTTTGTACTTTTCTGATCTCTGATAATTTGGTAAAAGAAAAATTGTCTCTTACCAAGAAAAGTTTGATATATATTCTATTTTTAAAAAATAATGCTTTCTGTAAAATGTGTTAATTTTTTTAAAAGGTTATAATTGAAATTTCGAAAGTTGAGATTTTTAGCTTCATTATAGAGAATTATGGTAAAATGCAGATAGTAATTAAGAGAAGGCTAAAATTTAGAAACTTCTCTGTTATCATTTTCCTGTTTTTCATTGCCTAGAAACCTGGGAGTCATTTTTAGCTTCTTTTACTCATCATATGCAATTAAACATCAAGTTCTTGTGATTCTATTTTTAAAATCTCTCTCAAACTAGTATGTTACTCTTCCTTGAAACCTATGTTCATATAATCAACTGTGTATTGGAAATCTCCACTTGGATTTTTAGTAAGAATCTCAGACTTAACATAGCCAAATTCAAACTTCAATTTTTTGTCTCCCGAGTTTGTTCTTCCCATGATCCTCCTTATCCAGGAAGTGACAGTTCCGTCCTTCCAGTTGCTCAGGTGAAACCTTGGAGATGCCTTGACTTCTCATTCTTATACTCCCATCGCAATTTATCAGTAAATCCTTTTGACTTAACTACATTCCTATCAACATTTATTTTTAAGTTTGGTGCAACCATTATGGAAAACAGTATGGCAATTCCTCGTGGTTGATTTCCATTATTACTTAGAGTGACCATATAAAATATCATACAAACAGGACACCTTAGAGAGTGTAGATGGGTGGAATGGATAATTACACTCAGACAGCTGGTCCTGGGCAAACCTAAGACTGTCTTTGACCAGGCTACATGGTCTCCCTCGTTATAACTCAAAGATACCTTTGCCCTAACCTATGGGAAGGGAGTCTTAACACTATTGGAGGCTTGGGGACTCTGGAGACGTAAGCTCCTGCTGGTGGAAAATATGAGTTGTAATGTAATGCCACATTTTGTTTCATCTGTCCCCTTTCCTTTCCAGCATACTCTGCTTGTCACCATAGCGGTGAGGAGGAGAAATCTTTTCCCTCCACTGTTGTAGAATTCAGAATAAATTTCAGCTTTCCTTCCCATATCCATCCACTTGCCTATATCCCAGCGCCATCTTCTTCCTTACCAGTTCCAACAATTAAAAAAAAACAACTGAGCTTTGATGGTAGATTAACGTCTCCTCCTTGCTTATGTATAATGGAGTTTGCGTGAAGTACTAAGAAATTTTCTGAGTTAACAAATGATTGCAGTAATAATAGTGAACTACTAAAAGACCATCCATTGCAGCATTCTAATCCTATGAGTTAATTATTTTGCAGCTGTCCTGATTCTTAGTTTTTGCGCAGTGTGTTCCTGAAAGCTGATCTTGTCAAATGTCACTGTGACTACCAAACACTGGTATAATGTTATATCAAGATAAGTCACAAATACATAAAAGAGACTGATGACTAATTGCAATCAAAGTCATAACTGATTTTCCACTAAGTGGTTATTTGCACTGAACATTCTTTAGGATCATTGTGTTCTACTTGAGTGGCTATAAAACAAGCAGTTTCTTCACCATGTTCAGCTCTCTCAGAGAAAAGCAAATTGGAATAAGCATAAGACACTTAGAAAACATTCCTCATCTCCTTAAAATGAGCACTTACATAAGTTAGCGTAGGGGGTAGAGAGATGGAGGTATAGCCTATAAAAAGTAAATTTGAATTGCACAAAACCAGGGATACTTTGAGATCATATTCTCCCTAGGTTTGGACAGCTTTGGTTTATAAAACAGCCTTGTTTTGACAGCAAAAATATAAGTCCATTTTGGTTCAGTTGTGCCAGCTTCCCAACTGACTTCTATTATTTTTGGCACTATTACTGTTCTGTTTCTTTTAGAAGAACTTCTAAATTAATTGTGGTACTCACGGGTGTCTGGTGGGGGTGTGTGTGTGTGTGTGTTTGAATTTGTGGAAATACTTAACAGTATTTCCCTGCAGCAGTGTTTTCTGGTGCAAATACAAGTGTGGTGTTTATCAAAATTTGCAGATGCTGATTTATTTTATCAGCTCTACCACTCACTCATTTCTCTTTCTTTCTCATCCTCCTTCCCATTCAGTCTCTCACTGTCTGTCCCTTCTTTCCCCTTACTGTAAAGGCTTCTGAAAACTAGGAATTGGCCTCTTAAGTATGAGCTGTATTGTGATTTGAGACCAGGAGCCAATGCTCAGAAGGAGATCTGGAAAGAGTTCTGTGAGTAAACGTTTTGCAGAGTAAACAGCATGAGCATAATTCCTAGTTAAATCATCCTCAGTATTTATGCACTTCTTTAGCAGTTTCATGTGTCGGTGGAGGGTTACCATGAGGTTTTTGCCCTGTCATCTTGTGTTAGCATAATTATTTTGGTGTTGAAGTTTGGACTAAGTGGCCGTTTTTGTTGTTGTTAGATAATTGAGTCATGGTATATTGTTCTTCTAAGTAGGTAGACAAGGGTGTCTTAACTGTCAGAAGGTCAAATTTGAGGAAAACTTGATATTCTGTCCCTGAGTAGCATGGTGTTTATCAGGGATGAGTGTGTTGTTTCAGTCCCCATGAGAAGAGACTTGCAGTTCCTTTTCCGTTCTTCCTTTTCACTCTTAGCTTTAGATCTCCAGACTTGGACTGCCTGGTATTTCAGAGAGACATGTTTCTTACCTTCCTGACTGACTGACTATCCTCTTTATTTAGGAGTGAACCAACATAGGACTTTTTTTCCCCTCCTAATCTATGATTTCCTTTGTCTTATAACAATGTCCTGGGTGTTTCAACCAAGGAAACTATAATTTACTTGAGAACACCTCCTTTTCAGGGCAAATTCTTTAATGGTCTGGATCTGCTTCTCTTTTTCCCTTATAAAGAATCTTGAATTCTTTTCATAAAACCTCTTTCCAAAGAGGTTAAATAATTGGCCAAGAAGGAGAACTCAGACTTAATACCCTATGACATCTATCCAGTCTGTGTATTTTGACCCAGAACATCACTTAATTATTTTGTCCATGTTACAAAGCTGCCCATAAAAAAGTTTAAATGTCGGTATAGTTTTACCAAAACAGATTATGCACCAGTCCCAAGTAACTTACTTTATTAATTTTTTATTCCTCTGGATCTTGAACTAAATTGGGTCAAACACTACCTGAGCTGTGTTTCATTCAGATAGCTCCAAAGGGTCTATTTCTGTTAGGTGGTTAGCTGCCCACAATAGGAGTAGGTGTGCTTGCCTGACCTCCTAAAGAAGGGCATGTTCTGTTTAACCTGCAAGATTGTTAAGAGTCAGGAGGGGTATTGATTTAGGTGAGAGTACTGTGTTTTTGCAGCAGTAGAAAAAAAATTCTGATGTTTTACAGCCACAGGAAGTGCAGCAAATTGGTGATTAATCCAAGATTCCTGTCTTTTGACAAAGACATTTAAAAAGATATTATATGCAATGAGGAATTACTGTGTCCTTCACTTTCAGACACCATTCTCATTGACGCTAGGGACTCTTGCCCATCATGAGAGTTTGAATGAGACAACTTCTGAGACTCATCAAGATGCTCAAAAGCTCATAATTGGGTTGATTCTACTTGGAGAGGAATCAGAGGAGGCAGACAACATGTTCTTTAGCAGAGAGCTGTCTGTAAGAGTGATGGTGGATTTAAGAATAGGTACTTCAAGATTTTTGGAGGTGCTTAAAGATGGATTCTTTTGTTTAGTAGCTCAAACATTTTTAACACCCTTACTTGGTATAGCTTGGCAGTTAATTTCAGCTGGATTTTTTTTTAAATCGCCAATGTAGAAGTGATGGGGCCTAAATTAATAAAGTATCATGCAGTCTTTAAGCTCAGTTCCTTTATTGAAGGCAGTAGTAGGACAGAGCAGTAAAGAGGGCTGGCCCTGGGATCAGAATGTCTGGGTTTGAATTCTTTGGCAACTTACAGAAACCCTTAGAGCAGTTTCCCCATTTCTGAAATGAAGTTAATAATAGCACCTATTTTGTAGCACTATTTGGGGGATAAGTGAGGTAATGCTGTAAAGTTACCATAGTAAAGGGGTGTGTGTGTGTCTGTGTCTGTGTCTGTATCTGTGTGTCTGTATTGTGTTTGTTTGTTTGTTTCGAACCAGGAAGAAATTTAGGGCAAACAGTTTTGCCTATTTCAAGGAATAACTCGAAATGAAGAAAGGACATAAAGTTTCTCAAAGGACCTCATTACTATGTACAACATTTTAATTTTTATTAAAAGGAAGAGAGACTGTTGGATCTTGGTAAATGTATACTCGTTGTCTGTTGCCACACGCATTTTTGTTGTTGTTGGGAGGGGACAGGTAATTAGGTTTTATTTTTAGAGGAGGCACTGGGGATTGAAACCAAGACCTCATGCATGGTAAGCATGTGCTCGACCACTTGAGCTATACCCTCCTCCCCTTAGCGCATGCATTTTTAAAATTCGACTTCTCGTATCTTAGGCCTTTGTCTCCCCTGAGAGCTTAATCAGTCACTGTTTGAAAGTGCAGATCCTGGTGGAAACCAGAGGACCTGATGGGTCAGGAGCTTTTTAAAAAAATTGCAGATACTTCTAATCCCAAATTGAGAACTCCCTATGACCCTTTTCCCTGTCATTATAGAACCATTTCAGGGTTGTAAACTCAGAAGGGTCTCTCAGCAAGAGATTTGTTGTTCCAGTTTTTAAGCTCATGTCAGAATGCCTTTTGAAGCTGCCGGTGTGTTAAGTACACAGATGTGCCTGTAACACTGTTGCCTTCACCAGGGGTAAATGACCACGTGACCAGAAGAGCAGTTAGAAAAAAAGTCTTTATCTCCACAGGGAATGTCCAGAGCTAGCATCCTGTCAGTTGTTACCATAACAACAATGGCTGAAGTCTTCACTGGCTTTCTGGTTCTTGGAATGCTGTCACATGGCATAGAAGCTTCTCACTACTAGCCTTCCCAATAAGGTGGTGGATGGGGATTACTGTGTATTAGTAGGAACCAGAGGACGGTGAGGTTGGAAAGGACAAATGATTGATTTCCTGGAGGCATCTATGAGTTTTCCTGTTTATTTTCGCATAGGTAACCCATAGCTTATTAGATTCAGGGAGCTGGACCCCATGCCTCAAGTCTTATATGCACTAGATCATATAGTGCTCCCAGTAAACTCGGGGTGTAAGTAACACTGTTCTCTTGGTGTTGCACTTGAGGAAAATTGAGCCTTGGCGAGGTTAAATATCAAGTTGAATCTTTAAAAATTACTGATATCTGATCATTTTTCATTGACAAAAACAGCAATTTCACATGGTTCAACCTAGTAATTTACTCAATGATACTGAATAGGCATGTTTGTAAATCTCTGTTCTGATTTATTTTATGTTGATTTTTGTCCTTTGACTCTTAAAAGACTCTCTTGTTTTTATTCAATTTTAGGTTCTTTGAGAGTACCTTCCTGTTTCCATTATGTCTGCCCTGGTAGTTTTGTTTTTTTCTTTCATCAGATGAGGAGCCTGAGGGTCAGAGGGGTTAAGTGATTTGTCTAAGGTACACAGGTTATGTGGCAGGTAAATCTCCCTACTCCCAACCTCTGCTCCCTCCATGCCACAGCAGTTGATAGAAGGGAGAGGGGACTTTGGAGCCATGAGAGATGAAAGATGGGTACAGAGGAACTGTGTTGTAGATATTTAACTTGGCTGAGAAAGTACTTAGGAAGGGAAGATAACACTGACTTTTGAGTCATTCAGACCTTGATTAAAGTCCATCTCATTATTTACTACCTTTGTGATCTCAAACAAGTTTCTTAAACTCGCCAAAAGTTTTTTTTCATTTGTCAAATGGGGCTGTTGATACATAAATCCTATAATTATTGAGAGAAGTAAGATGACATTTATGAACTACCTGTTAATGTTTGACACCTAAGAGTTTCTCCACAAATTAATTCCCTTTCATGCCACACTTTTCAGAAGAGAGAAAATGCATCCTTTTAATTTAATTATTTTTATTATCATGAAAAGTTACATCCGCCATTGTATGGATGTTAAAAATATGGCAGATTTCATCACAATATTTTTAGAGAGATTTTGGTTTAAGTTACACTACCGCCACCACTAGTTGTGTCCAAATAAAAGTCCCCTTTGTTACGAAGCAGATTCTTGGTTCAATAATGGCTAGTCTTACTGACCTCCAGAAACTTCTCTAGTTCTTAGGTTCTTTAGAGAGAGAGCCATAAGCCTAAAGAACAAAAGGCCAACCCTTGTCCTGTTGTCATCATAAACATAAGAATATTCTGGAACATTAAAATTTTTGATATATTTCCAAGATTGCGTTTTCCCAGTAAAACTCAAGAATTTCTAGCCCCCATTGTGAAAAGTGTAAGTGAATGATGTCTTGGTCCCTGTGACTGTTTTTATGTACTGCTGTATTTCACTTTTCAAAAGAATGTTCTAGGTTAAAACATGCAAACTTGAACATAAATAATCTGTATGGTTGTTTTATTTTCAGGGTTCTTTGAAAGTCATCAACACCATTTGTCTTTTGTTTTTTATGATCTAGACGTTCTAGGAAAAGTCTAGTAAGTTGTGTGTATCGATAGTTCTTTAAATTTATGTAATGCTTTTGGGTATAGACAGTGCAGGTGGAATTTCATTTTAGTGACCTGATGAGATTTCTGAAGTGTTATATCTAAATCTCAGTGACAGTCTAAAGCCTGTTGTTACAGCATGGTTGCTATAAAGAACTTCATTGAGTTTCTAAAATCTCTGTATAAAGCAAATTTGTGTCAGGTGTTTACTGTGTTACTAACTAAGGAGGTTGGCTATGCATGGTGGGTTTGGAGGAGGGGTGCAAGGTACCTTCTGAAGGCAAATTTACAGTTGATATGTAAAAGGCATACAGTTGATGATCTGGACTCAGGGGCTTGGGTAAACATAAACATTACTTAGAGGAATCCTATGGAAGATACATGTACAGCTCCCTGCCTTGGAGAGTTTTATGCTGATAATTGCATGATAGAAAAGTGCAGTTCCCATCTGATTTGCTGTTTGGTGTAGCTTTCCCAACTTGGCAGAGTTCATCTGATCATCTGAAGTGAAACACTCTAGCCCAAGGGAAATAAATCTCACATCCAGGAAGTTTGTTAAGGATGATGCTAGCCAATGTTTCTTTTACTTATCTTGCTTCTATTTTTGACTTGGGGATTTCTTCTTCCCTTTTTCCATCCCTCTGCTTCTCCTCCCTTCCTATCCTCTCATCCTTCCTTTCTTTCTGAAAAAGGAAGCTATTTAATGAAAGGCTTGTTTTTCTCTACTTATTATTTGAAAATAATTTCTAAGATAAAATAATAGTTTTGAGTGTTTTTGAACTTCCACATTATTCAGAATTAAGCACATTGAATTCGTATACAGGACAAGAAAAAATTTTTTTTTGTTAGAGACAGTGTAATAACTTTTCCATTTCCAAGTATGGAAAAATTAAAAAAAAAAGAGATGGATTGGGCAGAAATTCTTGTTTGTTTGTTTCTCTCTGGAAGGCAGATGCACAGAAACATCCTCTTATAAAGAATGAGTTATCTCAGTGAACTTTAGATTGCATGTCAAAGGTTTTGTATAAATTACCTTGTGAGTATAGATATATCACACTATTGCTACAGAAAGGTTTGTTTGTTTTTTTTTTACTATTTTCTCTCGGCCAGATACTATTTTACTGAAGAATGGTCTCTACATTTGTTCTCTCTTCTTGCCTTCTTCCCCTAGTGTGATATTTCAGTTTTTCTTTTGGAATAAAATTATGATTACTTGAAAATCATTCTCCCTTTTTTCCACAATAGCCCATTAAGTCTTATAACAAAACTTCCTCTAATGTCTCACTTTGTTTTAGTTTTTTCTGATGAAGGTTTTTATTTGGCACAGTATTACAAAGGGATTCTCTATCTTGAGGACTGGATAAATACTTGCCTTTCTTTGCCAGTTGGTTGCCAAATCCATGTTTTAATGCAAAGCACTTAGGGGTTGCTGACAAACACACTTGTTCATCCCAGGTCAAAACTTTACTAGGCCTGTGAACTTGGGCAAATTATTTAACTTATTTAAATCTCAGTTTACTGACTTACAAAGTGCAGAGAACCTCTAAATGGAACTGAAATACTTTTGCTTTTGTTACAGCTTCTATAGAGTTTCCATGTTCAGTACTATCTGGAATTAGGGGTAGAACAGTTATTTCCCATTAGAATTTTCTAAGTCTGCTAAATATCGAGTTTAATTAATTAGATGCATTCTTCCAATGATAAACAAATAGCTTCCTACTTATATGAACAACACTTAGCTTATACTCTAGCTTAGATTTCTCTTTAAATTCCTGTAAAGGAACCATATTCATGAATAATATAATCTTCCTGAAATAGTGACTTTGCATTGCTCCTGTTGAGGAAAGATCGTAGAATAAGAATTGTAACAAGCCTCAGAAGCACATGGTTATGTGACATTTGGCTTGGCTATTTTGATACAGAGACATCCTGAAGTTCAAAAAAGATAAGAAATCCATTACCTTCATCTGTTTTTATTATCGAGTTATGACAGTGAAATAGGTAACCCTGATCCTAATGTGACTGCTGTTGCCAACTCTGGGTAGGTGACAGGCAGGAGCGGATGAAGAATCATCACTGTATCTGCACATAATACTTGTTAATAAAATAATTGATTTTGCCTTCTAATGGCGTCATTCTGACATGATTTCATCAAATTAGCCTTGTCAGAATGTCCCTCATTTCAAGGTGACCATATCAAAATACGTTGTTGTTTCTTACACATATCAACACCAAGGTTTTACGGGTATAATAGCATACTTCTTCAACTTTAAGACATGTTGTTCAAAAACTATGTGCTAGTAATTGGAAGGCATTTACTAATTTGTGGATCTCTTAAGACTAGCTTTTTTATACTATTGTATATATATATTTACATGCAATATAATGTATATGTGCAGTCAAACTCTAATAATTCTACCTAATTATTAAAACAAAGGAAAAACTAGCTTTTATTTATTTATTTATTTAACTTGTTTTTAATTGAGTTATAGTCATTTTAGAATGTTTTGTCAAATTTCACTGTAGAGCACAATTTTTCAGTTATACATGAACATACATATATTCATTGTCACTTTTTTTCACTGTGAGCTACCACAAGTTCTTGTACACATTTCCCTGTGCTATACAGTATAATCTTGTTTATCTGTTCTACGTATGCCTGTCAGTATCTACAAATTTCGACCTCCCAGTCTGTCCCTTCCCATCCCCCTCCCCCTTAGCAACCACAAGTTTGTGTTCTATGTCTAAGAGTCTGTTTCTGTTTTGTATTTATGTTCTTTTGAAAAAACCTAGCTTTTAAAAACACTCTACTTGACAGAATACTTCCTTGGAATTAGTCAGCTCGGATGCCATAACAAAACACCACAGACTGGGTGGCTTAAACAACAGAGATGTCTTTTCTCCTGGTGCTGGAAGTTACAAGTCCAAGATCAAGGTGCTGTCAGGACTGGTTTCCGGTGAGGCCTCTCTTCCAGGCTCGTGGACAGCTGCCTTCTCACATGGCCTTTCCTCTGTGTTTGTGTGTGGGGAGAGAGGCCTCTGGATCATCTTCTTCGTGTAAGGACATGAGTCCTGTTAGATTAGAGCCCCACCTTTATGACCTAATTCAACCTTCATCACCTCATTAAAGGCCCTGTCTCCAAATACAGTCAGTCATATTGGGGGTCAGGGCTTCAGCATATGAATTGATGAGTGGGCACAGTTTAATCCACAAGAGCATTGCAGTGGATGTATGAACAGTAATTAGGCCTCATCTTGATCTTTAAGGGGTTCACGCTCAGTGTGGAAGCCCAATGTATAAATCAATCATAGGAGTGTTATCTAGTAAGTATGATGGGAGAGAGACACAAATGACAGTATCATTTTAGCTGAATAATAGTAGTTTTCCCCTCTCCTACTAGATGGGCTGGCTGTTAGGCTTCATGACTACTTTCTGTAGGAAGATTTTTTTTTTGTTTCATAGATCAGTTTGACATGGAAACCTTAGATGTGAATTAAAGTTGAATGAGCATAGTGTGATTATAATGACAAGCTTGATATTTGAAGTTAAACAGTCTGCGAAAATACACCTTATAAAAGGTCTAAAGATATAAAAACAAGGTTAAAGGAATTAAGAAGGTCTAGCACAGAGGAGAAAACTTTGAGAAGATTTTAAAACAGTCAGAAATATATAAAAATGTATTTTTCAAATGATTATGATAGACTCCGTTTTCTTTTAGTACAGGAAGGAAGTATGTGGACCTAAACTCTTGTCAGAAGGAATTAGGTGAGACATCTTGAAATGACTTACCTATAAGAACTGTGGAGTCTCCAGAAATGTCAAGGGAAGAGGGTCAGACACTGTCTTTCCTGGGAAAGGACTGAATTTAATGCCTTCTTAAGAGCGCTTTAAATTCTATGCATGTGTGGTATTTTAATTTATTACACTGTGGGTATTACAGAATCAGAATTGATATTCTGAATAAATCCTTCTGTGCTTGATAGAGAGGAGAATAGGCTGTTTTTGCTGGTTAGAGAGCAGAACTATAAATAATCAGCTCTTCGCTGCAACTTTTTGTTTCTGCTTGTTAGGTAGGATAGGTTTTCAATAGTTTAAATATTGTCTCTCTCTTACTATGAATTACAAACAGGTTAGAATCGCCAACAAACAAGGTTTTAAAACACCTGCTTGTTAGAGACAATGCTGTGAGCTACTTGCAGGCGTGGAGAACATGCATTAATTTTACTTGCACGGGATTAATTAGAACCATCCAGGAAGTGCTTCCTTCCTTAAGTATATTGGATGTTTCCTCTCTCATCTTCTTTCCCATTGCCATCCACTCCAGTTTGAGATTTCTGTTGCATCAAATTATATTCCTGCAGAAACTTTCTAAATGGCTCCAGATTCTTAGGATTATTTTCTGGAGGGTGTCGTACTTGTACAACATGATGCTGATGATGCCTTTTGGAATTGTGCAGCTCACAGCAGCCTTACCCGCTTCACCAGCCTCGCGTATTTCTGTGAAGTTCATCCTACCAAAATGCTGCTCGCACTGTATCAGTCTGTTGTTTAAAGAATCTTCATTTTTTTTCTCTTTTGCTCATTAGCTAAAGCTAAAGTTCCTGCTTAGAAATATGGCTACATCCCTCATGAATTATTTTCATTTCATTTGGTGGCCACTTCCTAATCTGAGGGCTACTTGTTTTTCTCAACATTTCAGACCCTGAACTTCACTTCCAAAGACTTATGCTGGTCTGTAAAGAACTTGCTTTATAAAATATCCTTGCTTGTTTTAAATATGGTGAGAAAGGGGGAAAGAAAGCAAGCTAAAATTTGTGTGCTGTATGGGCCAGGGGCTCCCTTTACACCGTCTCATTTATTCCTTTCTCCAAATGTGTGACGTCCTAGGTAACATTCTGATTTGACAGAAGACGAAATAGCTTCAGAGAGATTAAATTGTTTAATTGAAGTTTTACAACCCAGAGAACTGGCATTTGAACTTGGGTTTGCCTAAATTCAGAACTCTTTCTCTCTTTGATTATCATTTAGCCCTTACTGTATTAGTTTATATTTAGCAATATATCAGGTTGTATTTTCTCTAGTTTTATTTAGGTTATAACAAACTGTCATCTAGGGCAACCCCCCAAAAGGCTTCCTGCTTTCTCATAAAGCTGTGGAACATTTCTCTCCTCTCTCTGTCTTTGTCTGTCTCACAACAGACTTACCGTTTGAACAGAATTCAATTTTTCAAATCAGTAATATAAAGTAATTCTTTTGTAATAATTAGGGACATATCTCAGGTAAATAAAGTCTATATAGAGTTTTCACGTCTTGTTTTATCCTGTGGTAGAAAGAATATCCTTCCAGAGCAAGCCATTAGGCAGTTCGCTAACAAGTGGTCAAATTTGTCAGGTCTAAAACTCATTTATTTTTATTAACTCTGTTTCCTTCCTGGTAGAGGATTGAGCACTATGAGGATTGCTTAACCATGAAGTAATCATGAATTATAGGGGAGAAAAGAAAAGTAAGAGCATCCTTTTTCTCTAAACTAGGTTAAATACTCAGTCCAAATTACTTAAGGATTCTCTGAAGTCATTTTCTTGCTTTTCTGTATTATCCTACATGAAATAGTGTTTACTCAAAGTCTGCTTCATCCCATTTTTAAAAATCTGGGAGCAGGCAGAAGTGGTCCCAATTTTTGTGCTTATTTTAAAGATTCTTCTCGACCATTATGATCTCAGGATTTCACCTGGAACCGGGAATGGTGGTTAGAAAAGAGCAAGTCCCTGGTCCCTGAGAATCAGGCTGAACCAAGATGCTCAGCAGTCTGTTTGAAGACTTGTGTTTGATTCTACGTTATGAAGAAACACATTTTAAACCCTCATTATAACTCCACGGTGACATCCATAATATAAGCAGTTAATCCTCAGTTGTGTAGAAGATGAGGTAATTTGAAACATGCTCTTAAGCCGTTATGTAGTTAGAGTGTAAAGTCCATTGCTTTTCAGTGATGGATGGAAGGTCAGATTTTGAAGTTTCTTGTGTCTGTGTTAACTTTGATGTCTATTCCTCTTAGTACTTTAGGAAATGACAGAAAATGTGTTTTAGCTAATATTGTACAAAAATATTCTAATAAAAATGGATTCAGAACAGTAGACTGGAAGTAGGACATGATGCTGCTTGCCTGTTGTGGGCCTGTGACATGACCTGGAACAACTTACTTAAAATCTCTGGGTCTTTAACATTTCCTCATTTATTTTTTAAAATGTTGCTTTCACATCTAAGATTCTGTAATTCAGGACAGTAGTGGCTTTCTTTGCCTTCATTCCTCTTTGTTGCTCCTACCATTTAAAATAATGATTATCATTAAAATCCATTAATACTGGCTTTTAAAAATCAGGAGTAGATATGCTGTGGGCTTTTTCTCTTTGTTTTCTGACATGCTTTCTGTGTAAGGACACTTTGACACTTTGCAGTAGTTTCCATTAAAACTTGAGCTGTAGCCCAGCAGGTTGCTAATTATGTTTGGTTGGAATGCCAGAGTAAATTGGAGATACCTTTTTACCTGCATGACTCATAAGAGCAGTGATCTTTATCTTACCTCAAGTCTTTATTTTCTCTGTTACATTAGTAATTATGAGATTCACAAGAAAATTACTAGTCTCTTGTCTTCAGATCAGTCTATAATGGAATGAAATTCTGGATGTGATATAGGCTGTTTCCTTCTTTGCTTTCAGGGAATAGGTAGACTTGGAAGGTAACGTGATACAAAGCATTTTGCAGGTTTTTACGTCATTGAGGTTTGCTTTATTGTAAGTGGTGTTGTCTAGAAGAATGAGCACTGAAGAAGTAAATGTTATGGTAGAGATTAAGGTCTGGTAGAGATTAGGCCTTATAGTAGTGGTAATGCTGATATTCGACCAATCCCCACCCACATACCACCTGCTTCTAAAATGCATGATTTGGCTACTTCAGCACACTGCCTTCTGACTTAAACAGTCCATGTTTCTGGGAATTTCTGATACAGAAGTATCTATCTTAAACATTCAGAATCTCAAGATACTGCCCATATCAGTTGCTAGGTATTCCTATGTAAATTGTCTACAGCCCATGCTGTATAACTATGTACATTTGTGGCACTTCCTCCTATTTCTAAATAACTTTACAATGGTTTGTACTCACATTCACGGCACTCCATAAGATAAGTGGGCAACTGAGGTATTATAATACAGGTGAGAAAGGACATTTGGCTGGTGGTGTTCAGGTGGTGAATTGGTAGAACCAGATCTAGGACCCACTTCTTGGCCACCCCTCTTTTCAGTAGACCATATACTTATGATGATTACTTTTAAAGATTTGCAAATCTGAGATTGTCTCAGATTACTACTGAGAAAATAGTCATAATCCAAGGGGTTATTTTATATTATGTGATACTCCTTCGTGCATCTGTGACTTTCCGTCTGTTACCGTGGATAAATTGTCTCAGCTCTGATCCCAAGAGCCAGCCTCTGATCCCAAGAGCCAGCCTCTGCTGGGGCCCTGGGTCTCCTCCCATCTCTTCTACTTAAGAACTTTGCTGTTGAATTTTCCCATGTCTCTTCTGTAATGTTGATTTCTTCCTCTTTACCAGATCATTCTTATCAGCATGCAGACATATTATATCTGTCATCATCAGGGGAAAAAAGTCCTTTTCTAGATTTTACATTCTCCCTTCGCCACATTTTTGACACACTTATAGTTGGGGCACATTTTTGTCGATTTCCCTTGATAGTGAAACTCCACAGAATTTTTTATGCTTCTATTACCATTTCCTCATCCCTCATCTCTTCGGGCTACTTGCTCAGGGTGTAATACTTCCAGTTCACCAGAATGTTTCTTTTCATAATCATCATCAGCTTCCATCTTACCAAATCAAGTTGTCGGTTCCCAGTCTTCATTTTACTGGACCTCCCGACACTTGACCTAGTGGTTCGTTTTCTCCTTCTTAAAGCTTTTCTTTACTAGGGTCTAAGACAATCAAGTTCTGAAAATCTCCCTGGGAACCCCTCTTATACTAACTTTTTTTCTACTAGTGGCTTTCTCGTTGTTGGAATGCTTCTGGCTCAGTCCTTGGACCTCTTTTCTTCTCTAGTCTTCACTCATCCTCAGATGTTTTCATTCATTCTCAGCACATTAAATATTCCAATGTGATGAATCCTAAATGTATATCTTTAACCTTCACCTCTCTCCCAAGGTCCTGATCTATATATTTAACTGCATCCTTAATATTTTCACTTGAGTGGCTGTTAGGCATTTCAAATTTATGATGGCTAAGCATACTATTTTATTTTATTTTAATGCTCAACAAGGAAACTGATAAGCTTTTAAGGTCAACAAACTAAAGGGAATGAAGACAATTTAAATGGTCTCCATTCTTAGGCAAGCACAAGAGAATGTTATTTGATGGGTAAAATGTCAGTTCATCTCTATTTATGGTCAATTCCAAAGGTATTGTGTTCTCTCGCCCATGAAAGTAAAAGAGAAAGAGAGTGGTAGGTCAGTCATTTTTGAAACAGACCCAACAACAGAGAGAGTTTTGAAACCTAACATTCTGAAACTGACTGTACCTTGCTATAATTTAACCCATGCCACCCAACGCAGTTAGATGAAAGACTGGAAAGGCAAGACATTTAGAGTGGAAAACGCGAGCTCAACAAACTGTCCCTCTTTGTGCAGAATTTGCTTGCACCTCTCAGCTCTTCCCCACCATAGTTTATGACATCGTCGTTTACTGAGTCGATTTGGCAAAAACCATAGGAGTTCCGTGAACTCACCAAGCTCATTGCTACTTCAGGGCCTTTATACTTGATGGTCTCTCTTCTGATTTTTTTTTTCCTTTAAAAAAACTGTGGTACAGCAAATTTGTAGGCTCTGAGCAGATCACCTGTGAATTCTCTCGATGCAGAGAATAAAATCACATCTGAAACAACCTGAAAATCACCCTGGTTAGAAATATATTAATGTCCTTTCACTTCACCTTTCTAGCCACTAAATTACTCTTGGTTTTTATAACTTTTCCAATCAGAGGAAATGGATATTGCTTTGTTTGAGATAGTGTTTATAATGCTTATAATAAGCCTTATTTTCAAGATTAGATAACTCATGGATTTTAATAGCCCTGTCAGTCACTTCATAAACAAATCTTCTCAGCAGAAGGATGATGATTAGAATTAAAATAGAGATACCAAGCCCTTTATATTATAGGCCCTAAACTGTAAAAATCATGTTTGTATGGAATGTCAAATTAAATTCAAATAAGGGGTAACAATAATACTATCAAATTCTGATAACACATTGACAGACACCGTGCATGGTTTCAATTATCTTAAAATACTTACACATATTTAATGTATATGCCTCCATCCTCTTAGCCTTGTAGTTTTGTTGAACAAAAAAATCACTGAACTCCTTTCTTTACAAAAACCCAAGTGATGATATAAGTAAGATATACTGCCTTCTGGTTGCAAAGTTTACGTGCCATTTCACTTCCTATAAGCAAATATCATTGTCAATATGACCATGTCTGGACTATTTCTGTGTATGCTCTATATTATGTGACTGTGTATACTACAGATTCCTGAAAGACTATGCAGCTGTACCTTTGTTCTAGATTTAGGTTTATGCTGCAAAAATCCCTGTTTACTTCCTTAATTTTGTAAAGTTCACTTAAACCAATGCATTTTACCAGGGAAGTTGGACATGCTACACTGGTAATAGACTGGTAATAGAAATGGGATATAGATGATAATATATCTGACAAAATTTAACAACCCCTGCTACCCACCAAAAAAAAAAAATATTTTCGAAGCCTAACTAGTCGATTTTTTTGGTGTTCATCTCTGCAGTTGAAGTCTAGTTTTCTGTACCACGAGATATTATTAGTTAATGATCAGGACATAGAATTTGCAATTAGACTCAATTCCAATCCAGACCCTGCTGTTTATCAGCATTATGACCTCAGGCCAAGGTATTTAAGATTTCTAAGTCTTACTTGGCTTGTCTGTCAAATAAAAATAAAGCCCATCAAACAGAGTTGTTTGAGAATTGAGTCAACATAGTAAACATGTTTGTAAACTGTATATTGATTATACAGATGTCCGAATTCTTACAGATATTACCTTTCTTTAATAATTCAGTATTTTACAATATTTCTAGGTTATCTTCTTCAGCTCTTAGGATGATTACACAATCTGTGTCAAAATGACAGGAAATGGAGCTGAATCTGTAGTGACCAATAACACATACTGCTTCTTCTTCCTAAAAGTTCATTGTCCCCAATTTTTACTTAATTGAAGATTCCAGTCAGTTGAATAATGGAGGTTTTAATTTTTTTCTGACCTCAAAGTACTTTCAGCCAATTAAATTTGAGCCAGAGCACAGCTGACCATAGAAAAGATTCTAAACTCTGAAGCCCGTATTAGAATAACTTGAATTGTGGCAATATAAAAGAACCCTTGAAAAGGTTACTTAGTTATAAAAATAGTGATTTACTGTATGCCATATGGTTGCTATGAGACAAGTAAACCAGAATTAAACAACAAGCTCACAATTTCAGCACAGCCAGAAATGAAAAAGAGAAGCATGAGAAAGAAGAAATTTTGTTTCTTAGAAGTTTAATTTGTTAGCCACATCGTAAATATAAGTGATTCTTTTGTGACATTTTGAGGTGTTATAAAGAAAATTCAATGTATCACATACCAAATCTTAAATAAACAGATGTTTTCAGTAATTAAATAGGTTAAAGAATAGCAATATTATTTCTTTTGTAGCAGAGATTTTCAAAAAGGTGTATTGAATCTTCTTAAAAAGATAAAAATATATGACACTTGACTTAGGACCAGACATTACAGAATAGACCAATAGAGCTTAGGTATTTGTTAGAGGGTAGATGCATGGCTGCCTTGGAGAAAGTCCTTCCTTGAGAATTTCACTATTCTGAGTATTTGGTAAATTTACTATGTCCTCTACAAGGGTAAATATAATTTGATAGAAATAGGCCGTCAGTTCAGGAACTATCAATCCATATCACTGTGATAAACCACAGCTGAGAGAGACGCTGTTCATTCCACCTGCCAGTAGCTTGTTGCAGATGACGAGAGCAGCCTGTGTGGGATCTGAGGACAGTATGTTGCAGGTGCCCTTGCCTCTTCCAGAGCTGCTGCTTTGATCTCAGTGTCTTCTGGTTGTCGCCTGGTACCTGTAGTGCTACAATACTCTTGCTAACTCCTGCCTTTTTTTTTTTAATTAAAATTTTGTTTAATTGCTTCAGTATGATGCTTGTGGCTAGAATGAGTTTTTCAAATACCACTTTTTTTTAAGTGACACTTCTCTGCTTAAGAACCCATGTAGACCATCTCATTCATTAAACTACTCTTTTTTTTTTTACATTTTTTTATTGATTTGTAATCACTTTACAATGTTGTGTCAAATTTCAGTGTACAGTACAATTTTTCAGTTATACATGAACATACATGTAATTCATTGTCACAATTTTTTCTCTGTGAGCTACCATAAGATCTTCTATATATTTCTCTGTGCTACACAGTATAATCTTGTTTATCTATTCTACATTTTGAAATCCCAGTCTATCCCTTCCCACCCCACCACCCCCTTGGCAACCAGAAGTTTGTATTCTATGTCTATGAGTCTGCATTAGACTACTCTTTGAACATTCCAGGTTCTCTGTAGTCTGATCTCACCCTACAGTTCAACACAGATTTGTTTATTATACCAGGTTCTGTTTCACAGAGGATTGAGGGAGCCCAAGAGAATACTTATAATAAAGTAATGGATACATATATTTATAAGTGAGGGAGGAACCTTAGAAATACAGAAATAAAGAGCCCAGAAAGTGACATTAGGGAAGAAAATTCAGGTTTTACCTGCTGTAACTGAGGTTAAGGTTTAGCTCTGAACTGCTGGGTATCACCTGATCTGCTGTCCCCTCCAACATGCTTCTTCCTAGTGCAACCTTCTCCCCGCTGTGCCCATGTTTAGTGGCATTTCTTTTTGTGTGTGTGTGTTATCTTTCCCATATCCCCCCATTATTCAAAGATCATCTCAAATCCATTTCCCCGTCTTCCATGAAGCCTTCCCTGTGTGCTCCAGCCCTCTTGGAACGCCTTCTTTGACTCCCAGAGCCATTTTACTCACCACATGATAATGCCAGCTCCTAATCATTCATCTTCTGTGGTAGTCAGGAATTATGTTTCTGGCCAGCTTCCTTTGAATAGATTTTTAGTATTCTGAGAAGCTTTTATGTTTCGAAACGTACCTGTTGACAGCTCCCTTCATTCACGTCGTCATCCTGTACTGGTACCTTTGCCGCCAGCATTCTTCCAGGTCCTTGGGAGACTGTGTTTTGCTCTCCTTCTGGACCCTTCACAGGAGCCTGCACAAGGGTGAGGTTGTAATGTAGCCAGTGACATCAGGGTTAACTGGGAGGTGAGTAAGTGAGTCTGTCTGTCCAGTCAGTGCTTGTATGTGCAAAAAGCATGACTATATTTGGAGCCTTCCAACGTGGACCTTTTCAGATAATAGGGCTGTGTGGGTAGTTTAACCACTCGCCCAAGAAAAAGTAGACTTTGACGTGAAGAAAAGTGTTACAGTTCTTCACTTTCTTACCCCATGGTACGGTTGTGCATCAGTCCCCTTCATAATGGAATTACTCTTGACTTTATATTTCATACTGTGGCTCTGAAATGAGACTAAGGCAGGTCCAAAACCTGTCCACTGAAGCATTCTGCAGCTGTACAGTTTATACCCAGCATTATGCTACTAATTACTTGAATTTGGTGAACAGCAAGCATGGAGTCAGTAATCTCCAGAATATTTTGGGGGGTTGGGTATGGAGCAGAGAGGTAAAGAGTTACCAGGATGACGTAAAACCCCCTGGAAAATTAGCAAAGATGAGTTTCTCACACCTGGCAGTACCTGCAAGGTGTTCAAGTGTTACCGTATGTTTCCTGCATGTCTCCAGGCCGACCTCTGGAGGCCTGGGGAGCCTGCGTCTGCATCTGGGAGTGTGCTGCCCTGTCTGGTGCTTTGTGTAGTAGTCAGAACAGATGTGGTTCCATATCCTTTGCCATGAAAGAAATTTTATGTTTTTAACCACATCCGTTGGTGCCTTCCTTCATTTGTATCATCCTGTAATAATGCCTGTGAAGCCAACATTTTTTTAAAAACATAGCTCAGTGAAAAAGCCTGAACTGAATAATTCTCACACTTACATAGTACTAACTTGAACATGCATATAGTTACTATTAGCATTAGTAAAAGTATACATTTTTAAGAAGGGTCTAAACTCATAGTAATTTTGGTCATTGCGTATGTTCTCAAAGATGACAACGGTACAGCTACCATCATCATGGGGGGAGATGAAGACAGAGGAATCTACACAATTTTTTTTTATGGTTAAAAAAAAAAGTCCTATTTTAAAAGGTTAGTAGGCTTGGGACCATAGAGATTTCCTTAGCACACTTTCAGGGCCCTTCCCAAGCTGTCCTGTCTACTTTCCCAGCCTTGGCTCCCAGTGCTGTCCCATCCTTTACAGTCCTGAAGTCCCCCTGTTCTTTCCCACCCTCTCTTTCCCTTTGCCTGTAAATTCTAACTCACTCAAGACTATCGTGACTCTCTTCTGTGAAGTCTTCTCTGTCCTCTTGGATTCCTTTTGTGTATGTGTGTGTGTACACACTAATAAAGCAAGTCTATTAACAGGTGCTTTCCTACTTAGAGGTCTTACATCCACTAACCTGGCGTATGGTAAATAATCGACAAATACTTGCTGGAGAAAGGAAGGAAAAGGCAGAGTGCCCGTGAGAGTTCATAAATTTGTACAGTAGCTTCTTGTGTCATGAGTGTTTAGGATTTGTATGGATTTGAAGATTATTATTAACATCATTGACTTGGTAGTTCAGATTGTGGATGAAGGTGAGAGGTATTTGTTTAAATTACTTCTTTTGGAAAGAATTTTAGGTTAATTCTGTATTAATAACCCACAGATTTGGGATCTAGCTCTGCCACTGACTGTATATAAATTTTCTAATCCTATTTCCTTATCTGTAAAATGCGAAATTTTAATATTTTTATTCATTTTTTTCATTTATTAAACACTTGTGTTCTAGACATTATTTTTAATCTTGAAATTTTAACCTTTAGATAATAATTTTTCTACTTGTATTGCATAAACCTTTAGAAAATGCACCAAAATGTTTGCTTCTTTTGTTAGCTTTTTTGTCTACCACCTTTTTTTGGAAAACTGCACAAAATAAATTGTCTTTCAGGTATACAGGCACCAGAGATTGTGGTTTCAATTCTATCTCTAAATAATTATATATATGGATAGGTGATGTAATCTTAGCCCAGCATCTGAATGATATATAGAAATTGCTTTTTGTCATTTCCTTACCAGGGAAGCATTGGTTGCTAAATAGCATATTAAAGAGATTGATATGCAAGATTAGCTATTTTTTTCCCCAACCAGAGAAAGTAATAGAAGGTAAGAAATTTCATGCAAATTTATGCAGTGGATGAGTTACCTATGATTTCTAGCATTCATTTCCTCAAAATATGCTTCTCCTGTATAAACAAAACATTTTCTTTGCTTTTATCTTGTTGAATGGAAAATTGATTATCTTAATTGTACCTCTGTTCAAACCTACTTATAAATGACTGTGTGGCAAACTATAAAGAAACAGAATAGAGAATTTCAACATTTGAAGGTTTTCACTACACAAGTGAACTTTAATTTTGGATATTAAGTTTTAATTTGGATATTAAAATCATGAGCTAGTTGATTGATTTCTTGGTTAAAGAAAGCTTGTAAGTGAGAGCATGTGGATAATATACTTTGTATATGTCATGTTTTAGCAGAGAAGGTGCTAGGTTGGTGCTGAGAGGTTTTATAGATGGGAAGAGTGAAAACTAGGAAATAATGAATTTGAAATTTTACAATGTTTTCTTACTGTCTTTAAGGTAAAGGTGGTAAAGATGTAGGAAATTGATGGTAACTGAGATTTTCATTCTTTCTATAATATAATGCACTTAAGATGTTCTCATGTAGAATTTTAAGATGTATTTAAAGAATTTTAAATGAGAGGTAATCTTTTTTCATGATTGTAAGCCATTGCCTATTATGTGCTGCACATTGTGATTTTTTTCTTCCTAATTTTAATGTGCAGTTCATTTCAACTAAATTTGAAAATAGAAGCCTAAAATGGAATAGACTTAAGACTACGGAGTGGTACATTTAAGAAAATATTAGCATGGCTTATCTTAGAGCTGGTTTATTAATTTTTATAAATACAACCTTAATTCTTTGTTGCCAAAGTATCATGGGGGAACTAGCAAAGTTAATGGAATTTAAAACGCAGAACATCTTAGAAAATGACATTTTGCTCATTTAGGCATACTCTTTTATAAAGTACTCTATCATTTAAAAAAAAAAGTAGAACTTCCAGTAAAAGATGACTATGTAACTTTTCAATTAAATAGTAATTGTGGAATTTTAAGGGAACTTGGGGGCAATTCATAATTCATTTCCATTTTTAAAGAAGAAAAGACTTTCATTTACTACTTAAGGAATATTGAGTGATTGCTTTCTTCCTTTTTTTTTTTTAAGTAGAAAATTCTTATCCTATATAGAAACTTTTAAGAATATTGGATTTATAGTTGGTTGGCACTTATGCTCTGGCCAACAATTCAGGTCATGACTATTTTGGTCAATTTCAAAATAAAAGATGGGATTTGGGGTAATTGCAATTTATGTTTAGGGAGGTTTAAAATATCTACTCTGATTAATAGAGGCAAGCTTTGACCTGGGTAATTAAAAAGAGTGCATACTGCAAGCAATTTTACTAATGCTTGAACAGTAAAATGGGCTCTGATTTAAGAGGTGTGAGTTCTCATAAGCCAGTGTAATAATTCCTCAGAAAACATCCAGAGTATTAGATGCCATCATTGAGTGGATTATTTATTTTGCTTGATGCATAAGGCATGACCTGCTTTTCTGTGAGTTGTTTTATTCGTCCTGTTGTGTTATCCTTAAGTTTTGGGTGTTCTTGAAATGTAAACTCAATGAGGTCAGAAAACTTAACATTGTCAGTCTCTTATTAAGGCTCTTTTCCCAAAGTCTGAATTACTATTCCTTAGGAGAAGTGTTAAAGGTTCGCTTTTTCTTTTTGTTACATGTTTTATTATATAACAGCTGGAACTAGGTGAGAACTTAAAAATGCATTTGTTTTATAACTTTAAGTAGGTATGATCTCTTTAACCATCTTAGGTGTAGATATCCTACATTCTATTTATTCATTTATCTTTTATAGGACATTTTAGTTGTTTGAATTTTTTGGTTATTATGAATAATACTGCTAGGAACATTCGTGTGGGTTTTTGTGTGGACATACTTTTCACTTCTCTTGGCTCTGTACCTAGGATTGGAATTGCTGGGTTGTTTTGGTAATTCTGTAACTAACGTTTTGAAGAACGATCTATTTCCCAAAGCAAAATACCCTTTAATTTTAAGTTTCTAGTTTTATCTCGTCTCCTCTCCCATTGAGTCATTGGTGCTATAATGTTGATAGATGGGAGGGGAAGAAAAAGAGAAAGAAAATAACCTTGTTGCTGTGATTTTTTTTCTTAATGGGCAGTTTTTTGGTGTGTTGTTGTTGTTGTTTTAACTAGCCAGTTGGAACTGATCCTACTCTTATTAGGAGGCTGGCTATCAGAGCAAGGCAGTTGCAACGCAAGTAACAGAGGCCTCTCTACAAAACACCAAAAGGAAAAATCGGTTTTGGTTGGAAATGTTCATTCAACGACATCTCATTCACTGAGATCAAAATTGCACGTATCCTTGGAAGATATGCCATCATGGTTTGTAGTTTCACTCTGCAGGAGTGCTTTCCCCACTATTTAGCATTTTTGCCTTTTTGTATGCATGTGGTTGATGGATTTTCACATTCTACTGGATTCATTCATATGCACTGATCAAAACCTGAACGCATTCAATTCATTTCTGATTTTAAATTGCTGTTTATTTTTCACCAAACATGAGCCAGTTTTAATCCCTGTGGAGAGTAGTTTTCCAATAGCTTGCTGAGAAGTTCAGGCTGGACTTGAATTTCCACTTGGAGAAGTGATAATGAATTGATGGAACAAACCATGAAGAATGTAGTAAAACCAAACATGCACACGACTGAAAACCCATCCCATGAGTGTTTTCTTGCTCTAAAGCTAGAGCTTAACCAGCTCCATCATGGTTTTTCTCCTCTCCCTGAGCTATGACGGTTTTGGCCAAAGGTGGAAAATAAAGACATGTAGCAGGAGGGGTGCTTGGTCCCACTCATTCTGTGGCTGTTTTATGAATTATTGTAATACTATGAGTTCCTGCCCTTAAAAATGTCGTTTATGACTTTTGCTCTGTGTTTTTCTGCTTCTCAACAGCCTGAAACAATTCTTAAGAGAGAGACTGGCAGGTGTCACTAGGTAGTTGAAACCTAAAGCATGTTCAAGGCTTTTGGGGATAGATGACCTCTCAGAGCTCAGAACTGTCCAATTTGAGACCTGTGTTACTAGCATCAGTTTAACCCCAAGAAGTGCAGTTGTAACAGGCAAGTAGTTCTTGACTTGGCAGTGGTGGTTCATGTTAGGCACTCCTCTTCTCCAAATGCATATGTGCACAGACTAAGAATATTTTCTGTATTGTTTCAGTGGTTTTGTGGCTTCCAGGAACCCCAGATTAAGAACTTCTTTTCTTTTTTCTTTTTTTTTTTTAATTTTATTTTTTATTGAAGTATAGTTGATTTATAACATTAGTTTCAGGTGTAAAGCAAAGTGATTCAGTTATATATATGCATACATATGTATTTTTTCTTTTCAGAGTCTTCCATTTTATGTTATTACAAGAAATTGAATATAGTTCCCTGTGCTATACAATAGGTCTTTGTTGTTTATTTTATATATGGTAATGTGTATCTGTTAATCCCGAACTCCTAATTTATCCCTCCCCTGCCCTTTACCCTTTGGTAAACTATAGTTTGTTTTCTGTGTCCGTTGAGTCTGTTTTTGGTTTGTAAATAGGATTTGTATCATTTCTTTTAGATTCTACATATAAGTGATATCATATGATATTCTAATAATTTAGAACTTCTAATCTCAAGAACACCCTTAATCTATTATTGTATTAGAGAGTTCATACAAAACTTCTTTTAGAATCTTTTAAAAACAATACTTTATCTCTTTAATTTAAAAATATTAGTTATTTTAAGATACTTTTAGATTGGTAGAAAGAGGAGAAACCCTGTAACCCAATCCTCCTACTGAAAGCTTCCTCTGTATAAATTTTTTATTAGTATGGTCTTCGTACTTTAGTAATTCATTGTGAAAACTCTTTTGAATGTCATTAAAATAATCTTTGGGGGGGGGTCTGTTATTTCTTAATTTACATACAGTAAAATTCACTGTTTGTGGTGTTCACTTCTGTGGGCTTTGACAAATACATAGTTGTACATCCACCATAACTGAAGATACAGGATAGTTCCATCATCTCAAAAAATTCCTTCTTGCTTCCTTCTCCAGCCTTGGCTCCTGGTAATCACTGATCTGTTTCTGTCCCTATAGGTTTCCCTTTTCCAGGATTTTATATAAGTTGAATCCTTCAGTATGTAGCCTGTGGAATCTGTCCTTTTTTGCTTAGCAAGGTGCATTTGAGACTTACTCATGTTGTTGCATATATCAGTCCTTGTCGAGTAATATTCCATTCCCCAAATGATTTACTACTTAGTTTACAATGTAGTACTTTTATTTAAACTTGAACTACCATCCTTAAATACTGTGGTTACTTCTAACATTGATACTTTCACTCTTTATAACCTTATGTCACTTTTATAGTTTCAATTTTATTCCCTTTTGTGTGTAGTCTTTTATATTTTCCTAATGAATACACTACTTACTCAGGCGATTTAAATCTATTTCACATTTCTGCCCATGCTAGCCTCAGGTTTGGGGAAAGCAGAAGAGTACTTAAGAAGGTTAAGACCACCAGACTGTTGAAATATCTTTTCCCAGTTTGCACAGTTTGTTAATAATGATCATAAACATTTTTGTAGACATCTTCACATACTCTCTTGTTTAATGTTCACAACAACCTTGAATGCTAGATGCCAGTGATCAGGTTATACATATAAGGAACCGGAAGCTCCCTGAGTTAGTTGATTGCTTAAGGACACACAGCTCGCCACTGGGGGAGCAATCAAATCAGGGTCTTGTGACTCATCTTATATTAAATTGTGCATTATTTTGAGAACAGCAAGCTGGACTTTTAAATGTGTTTTATTTAATGTCTTCTTTAGTGTAACTTTCCTTTGGAAAGAAGAGAACAAGAAACAAAGTTGATGTGATGCACTATTATTTAATAGGGTGTTATGAAATTGAAGCATTGTTAGTATCCTGTAGAGCTCTGTGAGAGAAGCAAGTGAGTAAGCAGTTTAGGAAGAATAATGAATTTTGCACAAGGCAGATTTGAAAGAAATTTCATTTTACAAAAAGTCTTACTAAGGTTAAAACGCTGAATCACAGTCTCTCTTGCCATGCTGTGTTTCAGATTACATTCTTCTTTTATAGTAATGTTCAGCACACAATAAGTGTGCACTAAACAGTCACTGATTGACTATTTCAAATTCTGAAGATCCTTCCAAATTTGGGATTTGATCTTTGGGGCTTTTAATATTCATGTGCAAAACCTCTTTGGCTGCCATTCTTGACTGTGTTCACTTCATGTGCTGTTTATATCTCCTCTTCATAGTCTTTTAATCAGATATTCCCATTGTTTTGGAATGCTTGAAAAAAGTAAAGAAGGTACTGAGAGGAATTTGGGTAAGCTGTACTCGATCTAAGAGAGAAATTCTGTTAAACAGGTGGCCTTTGTCTGAATCTCCTACGTTTTCCCCCTGGGTATTGTTTTTATCATTCCCCACCATCCTGTGTTCCCTCTTCTCGGACGCCTGTATGATCAACTGACCAGAGCTGATATGTGTTGGCTTCCTCTCATTGGCTGTGTCTATTATATAAATGCTGGATGTTAGAAAAGACAGATGTTTTTGAGCAGGATCCTCATAATTGTAGAGTCCAGAGCCCTTGATTGAAGTTGGGGTTTTCAAGTGTAATTCAGCCAGTACATATAAAAGTGCCAACAATACACACCTTAGCCAGATACCAAAGAGCCAAATGTATAAAACGGTGTTAGGCTAAAGCCCAACATCACAATTATGGAATAAATTTCTAGGAGGCAGAAATAAGCTGAAAGCATTCAAAAAATTTTAGTTAGTATTATAACATTATTAAAATTAGAGGGGACGCTTGGGATCAAGATGGCAGAATAGAAGAATGTGGAGGTCACCTTCTCCCACAAATACATAAAAATTACATCTAAGAATACTTACTGAACTCTGGGAGAAGATCTCATATAATCAAGCCTGCAAAAATCTCACCACGTAACCAGATAAAGGGGAAAAAAAAAAAAGCGGGGGGGAATGTGAACAGGACCTGCATCCCTGGGAGGGAGCTGTGAAAGAACTATTCCCTCACCCTGGGAAGCCCCTTCACCAGCAGGCAGATCAGCCGAGACAGAAAGGAAGCTTCAGAGGCTGGGAGGAGAAATGCAGCAGCTGATCTGCCCCAGGCAGAGCAGAGAGAGACCAGCACAGAGGATCTGTGCCACCTCGCCACACTCCCCAGGCCTGCTGGCGTGAGTGGGGCCTGGGTGCTGAAACTCAGGCTTCAGAGGACAGACGCATGGAGAGGACTGGGGTTGGCCATGCAGACAGTCTGAAGGGGCCGGGGTGTGATACGAACCACAGCTGGAATGTGTGCAATGGAGCCCAGGTCTGCCATAAAAAGTCTCTGTTTTAACACACATGCGCAAAGGGAAGGGAGGGGCAGAACCCCACCATTGCAGCCTCTTTCTTGATGTGCTCACGGCCTGCAGCGCTCTGCCTCTAAGACCTCTGGGAGTGCTCAAGTGCTGGTGGGTTGCCCCCACGGGGACGCAGGGTGTAAATCCGAGCCCACTTCCAGGGGTCAAACAACTTCAGAAGTGGCGCTGAAATCTAAGCCATGTCCCAGGTGGCTTTGGCAGATTTACACCACAGTGCCTTTGAGAGGTCAGCACCTGTGGGACGTCTGAGTGGATTACTGGTGCCCTGCTGGGGCAAGTCCAACACTAGCAACAGGCGTGTGATGTGGAAGCGGTGCTGGGGTCTGGACTGAATCCACAGCTCCACGCAGATCCAGGTGTTCAGCTACACTCCACCTAGAAGAAATGGACACGTTTCTAGAAACATACAGTCCACTGAAACTGAATCAAGAAAAAATAGATAATGTGAACAGACTGATCACTGGAAGTGAAATAGAATCTGTAATTAAAAAATACAAAAAACAAAGCTCCCTGCAAACAAAAGTCCAGGACCAGATGGTTTTGCTGGAGAGTTCTACCAAGCATACAAAGAAGAACTTATACCAGTCCTTCACAAACTCTTCCAAAAGACTGAAGAGGAGGGAACTCATTCTATGAAGCCACCATCACCTTGGTACCAAAACCAGACAATGACACTACCAACAAAGAAGGTTACAGGCCAATATCTTCAATGGTTGCAGATGCAAAAATTTTCAACAAAATATTAGCAAACCAAATCCAGCAACACATTCCCCCAAAATTCACACACCACATTCAAGTTGGATTCATTTTAGGGTCACAGGAATGGTTCAACATTTACAAATCAATCCATGTGATACACCACATCCACAAAAGATGGTCACATGATCATCTCAATAGATGCAGAAAAAGCATTTGATGAAATTCAGTAGCAATTCATGATAAAAACTCTTACCAAAATGGGTATAGAGGGAACATATCTCAACATAACGAAAGCTATTTATGACAAACCCACAGCCAACATAATACTTGACAGTGAAAAGCTGACAGCCTTCCCTCCATAATCTGGAACTAGACAAGGATGCCCACTCTCACTACTTCTATTCAGCATAGTATTGGAAGTCCTAGCCAGAGCAACTGACAAGAAAAAATAAATAAATAAATAGGATCCAAATTGGATCTCTGCATTGTTACTCTATGCAGATGACATGATACATGGAAAACACTAAAGAACCACAGGAGAACTACTAGCGCTAATAAACCAATTCAGCAAGGTAGCAGGGTACAAGATTAGCATACAGAAATCTGTTGCATTTCTTTACACTAACAAATATCAGAAAAGTTAAAAAAAATTCCCTTTTAAAATCACATTCAAAAAAAATACTTAGGGATAACCCTGACCAAGGAGGTGAAAGACTTACACCTTGAGAACTATAAAAACACTAATAAAGGAAATTAGATTATTTGAAGAAATAGAAAGATATCCCATGCTCTTGGACTGGAAGAATAAATACTGTTTAAATGGCCATACTACCCAAAACAATCTCAGATTTAATGCGATCCCTATCAAAGTCCCCAGGGCATTTTTCACAGAACTAGAATAAATAATCCTAAAATTTATATGGAATCACAAAAGTCCCAGAATTGCAAAAGCAATACTGAAGAAAAAGAATGAAGCATGTATTTTTTTGATTTAGAGTTTTCTCTGGGTATATGCTCAGGAGTGAGATTGCTGGATCATATGGTAAGTCTATTTTAGTTTTTTGAGGAATCTCCATACTGTTTTCCATAGGTCAGGCTACCACGCAATAGAAATAAAAGCAAAAATAAACAAATGTCACCTAATTAAACTTACAAGCTTTTGCACAGCAAAGAAGACTATAAACAAAACTAAAAGACAACCTGTGGACTGCAAGAAAATATTTGCAAGTGATGCAACTGACAAGGGTTTAATTTCCAGGATATAAAAACAACTCATAACAAAAAAAACCCAATCAAAAAAATGGGTGGAAGACCTAAATAGACATTTTCCCAAAGAAGACGTACAGATGGCCAGTAGGCACATGAAAAGATGCTCAAAATTGCTGTATCAGAGAAATGCAAATCAAAACTACAATGAGATATCACCTCACACCAGTCAGAATGGCCATCATTAAAAATTCCACAAACTACAAATGCTGAAGAGGGTGTGGAGAAAAGGGAACCCTCCTACACTGTTCGTAGGAATGTAGTTTGGTGCAGCCACTGTGGAAAACAGTATGGAGATTCCTTTAAAAACTAAAAATAGACTTACCATATGATCCAGCAATCCCACTCCTGAGCATATATCCAGAGAAAACTCGTAATTCAAAAAAATACATGCACCCCAATGTTCATAGCAGCACTGTTTACAGCAAACAAGACATGGAAGCAACCTAAATGTCTATGGACAGATGAATGGATGAAGAAGCTGTGGTATGTGTATATATATATGAATACACACACACGTACACAATGGAATGCGACTCAGCCATAAAAAGAATGAAATATTGCTATTTGCAGCACATGGATGGACCTAGAGATTATCATAGTAAGTGAAGTCAGAAAGACAAATATCATATTATATCACTTTTATGTGGAATCTAAAACAGTGATACAAGTGAACTTATTTACAAAACAGAAGCAGATGCACAGACATAGAAAACAAACAATGGTTACCAAAAGGGAAAGGGGTGGGGAGGGATAAATTAGGAGTTTAGGATTAGCAGGTACAAACTACTGTATATGAAAATGGAATAAACAGGAAGGTCCTGCTGCACAGGGAACTACATTAAATATATTGTCATAACCTATAGTGAAAAATAATATGTGTGTGTATAACTGAATCACTATTCTGTACATGAGAAACAACATTGCAAGTCAACTATACTTCAATCAAAAAAAAAAAAAGTGGAGAGACGTTGGACCATTACAGTTTGGCATTATGATGCAGGAACAGTCATTTCTCAGCACTGGCACTTGCCCTTCTGTTTACTGTTCTGGACATTTGCCTTAGTAGATAAATGCTTATTTTCAATAGGCACATTTAATAATAGCATTAATCTTTCTGTGCTCACAATTCAGAAAAAAGTTTTTAATAATTTCTTCTCTAACTTTATACCTGGGATTTATAGCCTGTGTAAATCTCAGAAATCAATCTATCTCTTAACTATTGAAGAGGGTTGGCAGTACACAGCAATCAGAACTTATATCTTAAATGTCAAACCTATGAAGTATTATCTTCCCAATGCTTTCTTAGAAAGTCGTTTTGAAATTTTATTAGTGAAAATAAAATGTGTTTTGAATACCTCCCTTTTTCTCTAAAATTTTCCTTATAATCTTTATGTTCTTTGTCAGGATCAGAAATAGTTTACCATGAATTTTGGAATCTTCTCACCGTATTCTGAGGTGTCAAAGTTGATATTTTGTTTGTAATTGATACAATATGGGAAGGCTCCTTTTAAAAAATCCTAAGTGGATTTAATATTTAAATATAATTCTTATAGCTTATTTTGTTTATTTTTATGAATGCTTTATAGTATACTGGAAGACAAAACAGATCATTCTCTATGTTTAGACTCTTAATTGATTTTCTCGCTACCAACCACTGCCTGACCAGGAAGAATGCACACTCACTCCTTAACCCATTGTGTGCAGTGTGGCTTCAACCTCTACCCCTTAGTAAAGTGGTTGAAATCAAGTCTCATTCCCTCTTATTTTATGAACAGTTAAGGTTGGTGTAACAAAATTTACTATGGTGCTAAGTGATGATCTCCTAATTTCTGTGTGGTACAAGAAATTTCACCCTCCATCAGCCCTCCTCTCTATTACTCAGAGATGTCTTGAGTTAGATAACTTTTTTCTTTTAATAAAGCGTCAAGAGTGTTACATTTCTTACTGGAGTATTTTGTACTCTCTCACTTTTAACATTAGGATTTCATTTTTGTTTTTGCTTTTGGTGTGGTTGTGGATATGCTCAGAAAGAAAAAGAAATAAAGGAAATACAGGATGTATGGAAGCATATTTAAGCATGGGTTATGCCTCTGTGTTGCCTGTCTGCTGGAGGAATTTTATACAATATTCCATTCTAAAGCTTTTGAACTTCTCAAAAGTACAACCCTAACTCATTCATTTTTGCACACCCATCATAGGCTAAATATACTAAGCACTCAAAAAGTAATTTTTAATTCAAGCTGAATGTACTTTTTGAATGAATGTAAGGGTCAAGAACCTGACTGTACATAAATCCATATGTGTAGAAATAACTAGATTCTTTGTGTATAAGCCCTTAGTGTGTGTATAGATTCTTATGTGAGTTTTTCTTACATGATCCTATAGAGGGAATTTTAAACATAACTTGCAATTTTTATAGGCATTGTCACATATTTCATTTTTCCATACCAGTGACTCATTTTTTCCTCCATTAAGATGCTGATTGCTTATTTTCCAAGCATCTGCAACTAATTAAAATCTTTACAAGTTCCTTAAACCTCTACGAAGTAAATTTTATACTTGAGAAATCCGAGATGGAGATTATGTGGTTGACAATTATCAATAAAAATTATTCAGTCAGATCTAAATTGCTGAGATTTCTAGTGTTAAAGCCCTATCAATAATAAGTACTTATATATTCCATGTTTAATAATAATAAATAGTATTGGATCCCACTTTAATGTTTTCATATTAAATTATCTTTATTTTATGAAATATTTGGGAACCTACCCTTTGCTTTTTGACTATATCAGTGAAATGTTTAAAAAATGTTTAAAGAAGACAGTTTACAAATCCTGGAGAGGCTGTGGAGAAAAGGGAAGTCTCCTACACTGCTGGTGGGAATGCAGTTTGGGGCAGCTACTATGGAAAACAATATGGAGATTCTTCAAAAGACTAGGAATAGACTTACTGTATGACCCAGGAATCCCGCTCCTGGGCATATTTCCAGAAGGAACCCTACTTCAGTATGACACCTGCACCCCAATGTTCATAGCAGCACTATTTACAATAGCCAAGACATGGAAACAGCCTAAATGTCCATCAACAGATGACTGGATAAAGAAGAGGTGGTATATTTATACAATGGAATACTATTCAGTCATAAAAATGACAACATAACGCCATTTGCAGCAACATGGATGTCCCTGGAGAATGTCGTTCTAAGTGAAGTAAACCAGAAAGAGAAAGAAAAATACCATATGAGATTGTTTATATATGGAATCTAAAAAAACCAAACCAAACCAAAACAAAAAGCATAAATATAAAACAGAAATAGACTCATAGACATAGAATACAAACTTGTGGTTGCCAAGGGGGCGGGGGGTGGGAAGGGATAGACTGGGATTTCAAAATTGTAGAATAGATAAACAGGATTATACTGTATAGCACAGGGAAATATATACAAGATGTTATGGAAGCTAGCAGAAAAAAAAATGTGACAATGAATATATATATATGTTCATGTGTAACTGAAAAATTGTGCTCTACACTGGAACTTGACACAACATTGTGAAATGATTATAAATCAATAAAAAATGTTAAAAAAAAAAAAGAATAGAAAACAAACTTACGGTCACCAGGGGGTAAAGGGGTGAAGGGATAAATCGGGAGTGAAGGGATAAATTGGGAGTTCGAGATTTCCAGATACTCGTACTATATAGAAAATAGATAAACAACAAGTTTATACTGTGTAGCACAGGGAATTATATTCAATATGTTGTAGTAATTTATGGTGAAAAAGAATATGAAAATGAATACATACATGTATATGTGTGAATGAAGTATGATGCTGTACATCAGAAATTTACACATTGTAACTGACTGTGCTTCAACTAAAAAATAAATAGATGCATAAAAATTAAAAGAGAGAAAAAAAAGAAGACAGTGTAGGTCGTACAAACTTATTTAACACTTTCTGAGGTGGACAGTCTCCTTTTGGAGAATTGCAAAATTGGGCGGAAGGCAGCATGCTTTTATAGGATAAAGCATAAAGAATAAGGAAAAGAAAGATAGAAGATACCTGATTAGTTGGAGCCACATAACCAACTTTGTTTAGAGTGAGAGGACCCAGAGTTGACTTGGTGTTTGGGGATTCACTGACTGGACATACCACCTTTCTTTTGGTCAAGTGGAGCATTTACAGAGACACAAAACGATGAGTTTTGATTTGCCGATGAGGCACCCCAGACAGGAGTGGCTCTATCATAAGCCTAGAAATTTACTTCGATGACAGGGATGTGGCCTCTACTCCCATGGTATTTACTTCCTGGGAAGGGATGCAGACATCTAGGTATAGCACTGAAGAGAATTCTACAGGGAATTTTACTAAGGAAGTGATGTTCAGAAATGTTAAATCTGAGACCTGATTACCTGAAGTTAACCAGGCTTGCTATAATAGAACTATGCACTTGGACTTTATCCTTGGTTCCTAACAATGAAGACCTAAAACCTTTGGAAGTTCCTGAGTGATGTATCGAGTGTCTTTCATTATTCATAATGAGCCCTGGTCCAACCCGCTTGAATTTATGCTAATGAGGTGACAGGGTGGGATCTTTAGAAAGCTTCAGAGTGGGTGACTGGTCACCAGAAAGACCAGGCACATGCTTTTTAGCCCCACCACCCTTCCGGGGAGGAAGTTGGGTCTGGAAATTGAGTTACAAGACCTTGAACAACAAGATTCTGAGAACTTCCAGGTTGATGAACATGTTGGTGTGCTGGGAAGGTGGTCCACTTAGAGAAGACATGAAGCTCTGTGCCCTATCCCCACCACATACCTTGTCCTATGTGTATCTTCCATTTGGCTATTCCTGAGTTGTATCCTTTATAATAAACTTGTAACCAGAAGTAAAGCACTCTTCTGAGTTCTGTGAGTCGTTCTAGGAATTAAACCTGAAGAGGAGGTTGTGAGAATCTCTGATTTGTTGTCAGCCAAATAAAAGTGCAGGTTGCTTAGCAACTACATTTTGAAGCTGGCATCTAAAGGTGGGAAGGGGCTTGACTTGTTCTAGGACCTCAAAGAAAGTGTGGCTTGAAGGGTTGTGAGCAGGTGATAGACATGATCAGATTTGAAACTTATTTAAAAGAAAACAATCTAATGATGACACGGAGAATTGGAACGATCAGAAGAATGGTTACAGGGAGACTCACTAGGAAGCTGGCGCAGTGTTCCACGTAGCAGGGAAGAGAGGCTTTGGAGACAAGGGTAGTGAAACTGCAGATGGACACGTACAATGCGACCTAGAAAGCACCCCCACATGTTTTATGAAGCTTTGTAAAATACGCTTGATTCGGAAGACGTAATTGTACAGGCAGCAAATTCAAAGCTTTAGTGGTGAAAGCTGAGATTCAGGGTGATGTGGGAGAAGACGTAGCGTATATCCAGGTTTGTGTGACCTTGGTTAAGGTGTTTAATCATGTGAATCACAGCTACTTAATTTTGAAAATGGGAACAATAATCCTTTATCTTCCTACGTCACAAAGTTCGAAGATGAAGGAAAGTAGTGTATGTCAGAGCACTTTATAGGTTTGTTGTAGAAGAACGCCACTTCTCATCTGCATTTCTTCTCACCATCAAAACTGAAAGCAAAATAAAAGCTAGTTGGGGGACATTTTTTATTGGATATTTTCGTCTGCCCTACTTATAGTTGAGACTTCCAAATAAGTGTTTTAGGAAAAGTCATTCCTATTTTAGGTGAAATATTTTTTCTCAGTGGCTCTGAAACTGTATTTCAGGAGCAGCCAGTTCATAGAGGTGCCCCTGATCTCTTTGTGTGTGTGAACTACTTTTTGTTTATTTCTCAGGGCCGTGAGAGAGGAGTGTGGGTGTTATGATTGGTCATCTTGTTTTGTTTTTTGAGCCGGGAGGGTGGAGAGAGATGGGAAAGTAATTAGTCGGCAAGGGAGGAGTGGTTGCAGCTTCCATCCTGGAAATACCTGAAGAGAAAGGCACGTTGACAGCCAGGATCTGTAAGGTGAAGCCTGCATTCTACCAGATGCTAAGTATTTCGCAGGGCTTGTGGAGTCAATTCACTCTTGATTGGCTGCCCCCCAGAAATAGAAAACATGCCTTTTGTTTTAGTGCTTCTGTGAGTAACTGTCCTGGAACAGTTTATTGTATCATCAGGGAAGGGGCTTTGTCTTACTCACTGCTACACCTGCAGATCCTAGTAGTGTGTCTGTTGCGTATCTTCTTAATAAAAACTTGTTGAGTGAAGGCATTTTTGTAAGGTGTCTTCATAATATTTACTAAACTTTCTTAGACCATATTTAACATGTACAGCTATGCTTATGAGCATAATGATTGTCTGAAATGTAATATGTATCCATGTGGTCTGCAGTGTCTGGTTGGTTCTCCCTCCTTAGCATCTCTCATACCTGTTCCCCACCTCCCTCCCCACTGCCACTTCCTTCGTTGAATCCCTTGTCTTACTTGGATTATTACTGTAGTTTTTAAACTGATATTCTACCTTCAGATCTTAAACCTTCCAACCACCCTTCCCATTGCCGCTAAGGTAGAGCATCTGTAAGGTATAAACTTAGTCTCCTGCTGAAATACTTCAGTGGTGCCCCTTTATTTACCTCAATGAGTTTCCAGCCATCGATATGTATGTTCTAGATACATCATGGAATGTTACAGTCAGTTGGGAGGTGATAGTTATAGCATAGTATTTGTGCTGTCTCTCATGAAAATGAGTCCAGAGAGAGACAAAAGTGAGGATTGTGCCATAGTTATAAATTAGCTTTTAAATGGTTCATGAAATCTCAAGGATAGAAACAGCGCAGCTAGAATGTCCATTTTCTTTGCCACCTTTTAGAACTAGAAAGAGCATACTGCTAAACTAGACCTTGCCAGGAAGATAAACACTGCTTTTCTCCATAATATTTTCATTATGTCAATACCCTGTTTACATAATGACTTTTATTAATGCTTGGTGCTTGTTGTAGATGATAGCAGTTTAATTTATTTTTTAATGAAGTTATTAATATAGGCACATTATGCTTTTTAATAGAGATATCATACATTTTTATAGTTTTATACTTCTAACCATTCAAAGGATGAAACAAACAAACAAAAAGATCAGTATGAAATTGTGTTTCTGAAAGGAGTGATTGCCAACTCATATTTGTCTGGCATTGTCGTGAACTGAGGAGTGTAATGTAGCACAGACAATGCGGCATGGCAGCAACAGTGCAGTCATCTTATTGGTCAGGAAATAGCAAGACCTGAATGTTGTCAGTTACAAGAGAGTCATGGTAACACACATCCAAACAATACTTTATCCATTTAAAAGTAAATTTTAATTATTTTGAATTAGTATTTTCCTTCAAATAGATAAACATGTACAGTGGAATACTGAGTTGAGGTATTTATACCAACTTTCACTTTCTAGTTTATTTCTTACTATACTGTAGATATTTTGTGAAGTCTACTTGTTTTATAGTAAATGTTAAAGGAGCATATTAAATGGTTTTAGGTGTTAAAATACAATTAATTGAAGCATTCTGCTTGATGTGTCAGACCACAGATCTCAGAGTCAACAGAGCAACTAGAAATTAGGGGAAACCTCCAAGAAGCAAGCAAATTACAGAGTTGGTGAGCCCAACTCTTCCTAAATCTTTTCAGTGTCACATTTCACAGGCTGAGGTAAGACCCATAGGAAACCAGACTAACAAACAGCATTTGGAAGCCATAAGAACAAAACAGAAATGACATATAAGTAGCTGAGTACCATGAGAGAGAGTTTACAGTTTGAATCTAGGCAAGGTAACTGCCTGTTAGAACAGAAATCCAGTAATCCTCAGAAAAACCTGACAGAATTCATCGTTTCTGTAATATATTATCTAGTGTCTAGTTTTCTATAAAAATATTAAACATGCAGTTAAGCAGGAAAATATGATCCATGACCAAGAAAAAGGCAGTCAGTAGAAACTCTTAGTTAGCCTAGACTTGAATTTAGCAAAGATTTCAAAGCAGCTATTTTAAATATTTTAAAAGAATTAAAGGAAAGTATGTTTGAAGAATTAAAGGAAAGTATAGGTATGACTAAACAGATAGGTAGTCTTCACAAAGCAATGGAAACTGTATTTAGACAAAAAAAAAAAAAAAAAAAAAAAATCCCGAACAAACCTGGTCTTAGAGCTTGAAGTTTGCTAGGTGGGCTAAAAAACAGTTTGGAAATGTCAGAAGAGAGGAACAGCATCCCTGAGGACCCAGTAGAAATGACCCTGTGCAAGGAACAGAAAGAAAAAGATTGAAGACAAATGAACAAAACCTCTGAGAACTGTGAAGTAGTCCAGTGCACATGCTGTAATCATGGAAGGAGCAGTGAAAAAGAGGCATAAAAATATTTGAAGAAAGAGTGGTCCTATCTCCCCAGATTTACTGAAAAACATTGACAGATCCAAGAAGCCTGCAGAGCCCCTATAAGATAAAGAGAAAATTCTGAAAACAGCCAGAGGAAAATCACACTTGTTGCTTACACTTCAAGGAAAAGACTGAAATTATTTGTTGCTGATGATACAATTCAGGCTTTTAAGAAATAAATTAGAATTTTGGAAAACTTGTATTCATCGATACTTTCCAATAATCGACTTTGGAAAATTTGTATCCACCAATAGCTTCCCAATTACTTTGAAAGATATTTTTTATAATATTGATAGCGATATTAAGAAATATGATTTTTAAAAAATATTGTGCAATGAAGTGTGTCAACATTTGAAAGTCCACATAAGGAAGATGTGCATAATTTAGTGAACCAGTATTTTCCAGATGACCAATGTACTATGTTACGAAGTCATTCACTGGTAAAGGGGCCTTTCAAAGTGCCACGTAGACCAATGAATTCTAATGTAACAGAGTACAGAAAGTGTATTCATGTGGCTTCAGATTATATATTGCAACTACTTTTAAACAAACTGCCACACATCAAGGTTTATTGTCGTATCAAAGAAGAGTAACTGCTATTACCTAAAAAGGCTGTTAAATTCCTTCTCCCTTCCCCAATTACCTACCTCTGAGAGACTAAGTTTTTTTCATGTATTTCAACTAAAACAACATACTGAATGCAGAAGCAGATGTGAGAATCCAGATGTCTTCTTCTTCTAAGCCAGACATGAAGGAGATTTGCAAAATGTAAAACTAAGTTCTTTTGTTTTGGAAGTTATAGCTGTTTTCATAAAAAATACTATTTATATTAGTATATATTAATATGTAATAATATAGAGTTTATTATTACTTTTAAGCTTATGAGGTTTTTTAATTCTTAGTTTTAACTTTTTTTTTTTTTTTAGTTTTTTAGTTAACTTTTAATACAGTAAATGTCAATAGATATAATCCACGTCAACAGAAGCTCTTTGAAGTCTTTCGTACTTTTTAAATGTAGAGATGCCCTGAGACTGAAAAAAACTTGAGAATTATTTTGAGTCGGCTCTGTCTCCTCCACCTTTAGATAGCAGATTACTTTGAGAGCATCAGACTGGAAAATTGGAAATACCTTGTAGCCCAGGAGATTAGTGTTCTTGAGTATATGATGACATTCAATTTTTGTTGATATCCTTGGTTATTTTCAAGTGGACCATACAGTAGGCTGTTGAGTGTGCCTCTTACTGTGTCTAATGGCAGCCTTTTCTTTTTCTCTTCTGATATTTGTTTCCAGACCTTTTATTTTTAACAGGGAACTTTATCACGAAAGCAACAGAGGACCTTTGCTGTGGTGACTAATCCTTATTTTCTTTACTTCTTCCTCCTTTTGTTATGTTTAGAGGTTATCAAGGGAGAGCTTTTAAAAAGTCTTAGGGGTCTTCACAGAGGCCTGCACAGGCAATTGCTATGCTGTTCTGGGTTGTTATTTAGTTTCTGGGAAAGAGCATTAACCATTCGAAATCAAAGAAGCATTGAAGTTAGTCTCACATGGTGTGAAGAAGGATTATAAAAATGATAACTAAGAGAAATTCATCCAGAACTTTTGTTTGTCTGTTTTTAGTCCTGCTTATAATTTGTTGAATGCACGTAACAATGCCTGTTTGTATTTCTTACCTACTAGGTGACAAGACCAATCTGCCAGGGATAAATTTATTATAAGGGATGTTCATTGTATAAATGTGTAGTAAATTTATTTTAACATTGCATTACTTTATTCTTTGACAAAAATAAACCATCGCAAAACAAAAGCAAGAGAGCCCACCTGCCTACCTACCTACTTGCATGAAACTGGATGATTCCCAACTTCCTCAGTGTGTTACTGCTTTTTCTACATCTTGGTGTTCGTCCTATTTTCTGGACTTGTACTTAATTTGAATTTAGGATGCCTCTCACTATTAATGAGCTTGTACAGATTTTAAGACTTATTGTGGCCTAGAAATGTGCAGACAAACGTTTCTGTACTCTTTTCTGGTCTTTTATTTTTTTACCTAGTATTTTTGGTACTTTTGAAACTTGCATAGTGGATAAGAGCATTGTAGCAACCTTATTTTATACTTTATTTCTTTGATAGTTGAGTTACATGGAAGTAATAAAACTGACAGTTTTTTCCCATATTATCTTTAAGGAACTCAATAGTGACTTACTGTCTAAACTATATTTTGTTCAATTTTTGAAATGACATGGGTTTTCTTTCTCAGTGCAAATAATTACGGTTCTAAAAGTTAATAGAGGCTTTCACCAGAATAGAAGACTTCTAATTTGAGGATCTCAGTTAGGGGTATTTATTGGGGTCTGAATAAGAACCTGATTATTCATCAGCTGTTTTCTTAAACCATAATTTTCCTTGTGTTTTCTTAGGTCAAAGATGAAGAAGAAGCCTTTCTGGATTGGAGTGATGATGATGACGATAATGGATTTGATCCCAGCACACTGCCAGATCCAGATAAGTACAGGAGCTCTGAGGAGTCAGACAGTGAAGATCTGGAAAATAAAACTAGGTATGTTTTCACCATTGGTAGCATTAAGTAAATGGGTCTTCTCCTTTTAATAAATTCAAAGATGCGTGGAGACAAACGTCTTATGCTCTTGTCATTGTTTTAAGGTTCTGTAATTCCTGTTAACAGATATAATGGTGATATGAGGGGTGTTTTCTTGCTCTGTTCTTTTTTCTTGTCTTTCTTTCTGAGTATTGTAAGTATTAAATATTAAGTATTGGATGCACTAGGGTATATTTTAGTACAAAAAGAGATAAGATTTTATTTTGCTACACTGTCAAAGACCACTATTGATACAGTGTTGTTAAAAATTATCTCTGAAATTTTTAGAAAGGCAGTTACACTTTCACATTCTTTGATATAAAATTAAGTAACAAACACACAAAATAATGGAAAACTCATACACAAATAGCCCTTGACAAATTCTCTCAAATTGGAATCTGTTTGTTTGTAATGTGGACTTCTTTGCTGGCATGTCAAAAACAAATGAAAGTGATGAATTGAATAATAGTAAGACGTGCTCAGCATGTGTTTTCAGATTACTGTGTGTTAGGTTATATTGAGATTCTATTGATTTAAAAGTTGAGGATATTGAACTGCATGGACATTCTAAATCAATGAACCTATTTAGAAGGGAGGAGGGAGGTCCTAATGACAGATGAGGTTAATATGGTTGAAGGGAAGAGGAGGCCTGTTGGAACCTCCAAAGTACTAGTCCAGAGTGTGGAGTTGAAAAAATAGGCCCCAGAGAGCTATAATCTGGTTTTAACTAAGAACGTTATGAAAAGTTCTCAAAAAGGTTATCCCCTTCGGAGAAAATGCTGTAGGGAGATCATTTGAGTTATTCTTCATTTTAATCATTTGAACAGAGAATTATTTTATAATAGTGAAAATGATTTCTCCAAAATGTAGTTTTCCCACATGTTACCAGAAACTTGAGACATTTGCTATTGGACAGCTAGGCAATGGACATGGTAGCTTTCTAGTTTAGCAGACTAGATACTGAACATGTTAACTTTACTACCGCAAGAAGCACCACAGGTGAAAAGAACTTATTAGGATTTAGGAAAATATCTAAACGTATGCCAGGAGGGTTAAATAATTTAGGTCCAGGGCATATTCCTACTACAAGAGTAAATGTGCAGACTCTGCTTCAGAAAGTTTCTCAGTTGCACACGTCCAGACCTTGACGGACCATCAGTGTGGTTAGGTTTGCCGCCCTTTTTATTCTTACGTAAGTGTTGCTCCTTCAGAGTGGTTTGTGGGATTGAACTTAACACATACGACTTTATATCGTTAACTTCCAAGTATTTCTTTCTGTGTAATTTTATTCTCTGGAGGGAGTTCTAATTGGTTCTTACAGTTTATTTGACCATATTTTTCACATCTGTCTAACATACCTTTAAAACATAGAGCCAGCCTTTGAAGTCACTGGCAAGATGTCAACAATCCTTCTGTATCTGATTTGTAAGGATTTTTTCCCTAACATTTTTTATGATAGTTTCTGGGTCATCCTTAATCTGTGTTCAGCAGACATTTTGTTTCATTCTTCTGGCATTTCTCACCCTCACAGTGACATTTCCCTGCTACCACCTAGCTAATAGGACTTGTTCTCTAATAGCTTCACATGTTTCATCCTCTTAATTAGCCTGTAAATGCTTTGTAGCTAGATCGTCTGTACCAACACTTTCAGCTCTACTCTCTACTCATCTCCCCAACATTAATGTCATAGGCATAGAGAAAGGCACTGAAATATCTGGATTGATTAATGGGTGGATGAAGGAGATTTACAGAGTAAAGGAGAGAATCCTAATGATAAGCAGCTATGTAATTGGTCCTAATAGCTTAAATGACACAAGAGGTGACAGCATAGATGGTAGGAGTACTGGAAGGATCCCAGCTCAGACAGTGTAATGATGATGGACAAGAAGGTGGGAGTACCTTGAGAGATGCCGAAGCACCTTAACTCAAAGACAAGGGTTCAGAGGGAAAATATTTAAGCATGACATGAAAATTAAAATAGTTTTAATTTCGGGCACAATTAGTAACTCCGCATTAGCAGAGATTGAAAAGAATTAACAGACTTGTCCTAATTTGTCTGTGATCACAGTATAAGCTAGGGTCAGATCAGTGTGATCGACCTGAATCAAATTGATCCCTTGGTTCTAACAGTCCAATCAAGTTATACAGAATGACTCTGACATTGGGAGAGGTGACTCAGGAAAACTACCTCAAAACAAATTTAATGTCATTTAGCCCTGAAGCCCTGATGCATGGACTCTCCATAGGATGGACTTGACTGGACTATGGTTTCCCAGCCTCAGTGTTATTGACATTCTGGCCCAGGTGGTTCTTTGTTTTGGTGGGGGGGGGGTGCCGTTGGGGTGGTTGTAGACTGCTTAGCATCATCTTCTACCACCAGCACCTCCCCAGTTGGGATAACCAGAAGTATATTCAGACATTGCCGGATATCCCTCGGGGAGCAATATGTCTCATGGTTGAGAACTGCTGGACTCAACCCAGGATGGCGGTGTGTGTTACTAGTGTGTGATCTCCCCACGCCTCATCCAGCGTGGGCTTGTTTGCATTCCTTTCCGTTTTAGCCCTGGCAGTCCTTCTCAGACAGGCTCCATCAATCA
This sequence comes from Camelus dromedarius, assembly GCF_036321535.1. NCBI lineage: Eukaryota > Metazoa > Chordata > Mammalia > Artiodactyla > Camelidae > Camelus > Camelus dromedarius. The sequence goes on from NC_087469.1 coordinate 2,041,688, forward strand.
CTTGGGATTGGTACACAGGATAAAAACCTAGTTCTTGGTATCGTCCATTCTTGGACCAGAAGGCAGGGTTTAGGGTAAGTTACACGTGAGATTTCTATGTATGCTCTAATTTTTCCTTCTCTCTTGAAATTACCTCAATGGCAGTGAATAAAGATATATATAAACTAAAACCACTTTGCTTTGGATGAGAAAATGTATTCACCAGTAAATTCGTATTTACGGTATTCACAAGTATATCCGTATTTACGGTATTCACAGGTAAATACTGCTAGTGCTGTTTATCCTGTATTGTTCCTGCTTTGCTACATCTTTTTTTCTTTGCCTCTCATGAACATGAGTAAATGCTAAGATTTTGTGATGGCAGCTTTAGAGGATCCTCCTGGCGTGTTCACAGGTTTTATTTGCTGCACTGTTTGTAGCTTCTGCTCAACAATTACAGGAACAGCTAGTGTTCCAGCCTTTGGTCATCCTCTCTCTCTCTCTGTAGGTTATTCCCTGGGTATTGACATAGTGTTTTCAGATATGAGTTTATATGAGACTGGATATACCAAATAGAAAGTGGCTACTTGTCCCAAAATAACTAGTATGAGCTAGTTTCTTTGAAGTTTCCTTTGGGTGTTTCTTTTCCTTCACTTTGGTGACATCCTAGACATTCACCATGAGTAACGCTTTTGTCTTTCTACATAGAAAGACACTTAGTAGGAAATAGGCAAAGGAGAGCCAGATTTAGTGGAGAATGACTGGATTTGGGGCCAGTAATTCCTCCTCAGGGAGATAGGATAGGGTTTTAAGGAGTGTGTCCCTCTGTCCTCCTCCTCAGCTCGCGCATAGCCGCAGTGGCGTTTAAGTCATCCCTTGCCCTCCATAGAGTGATCAGGATTGGCATCTTGAACACTGAGTTTCCAAAGAGATTCTGACATACAAGCTTCAGCTCCTGTAAGCTAGCATGGCAGAAAGAGAGTTCTTGCTTATACTATGGCGCCAGGGACAATGAAAATTAGACGACCTTGAGTTCTATTGAGGAGCTTTAAGAATGCTGCCGTGAACAGCTCCGTTTATCCTCAGAAACAGAGCTGAGAAGTAGGGGGAGCGAGTAACCTGCACATCGTGCGGCAGGATGCGAGCTGGCCGGTTGGCAGCGGATGTGCAGACCCTGCCGGGGGCTCTGGGCTTTTGTGCGCTGGTTTTGAGAGCAGGTGTGGAAGGGAGGGCTTGCTTTGATGCTCTCCGCTTTCTTTTCTCATCTTCATCCACCTTACAGATTGGTCCAGGCTGTGTTTCACTTTGTGGCTTTCATTTCTGATTCCTCCTTTGGAACTGAGGGCTTAGCTTAGGTAGAATTAATATAAGATGTTAGGATTAGCTGTTGTTGTTATTGTTATTAAAATAGAGACAGGACAGTTTGGTAGGAAATCTAGCTCTTCGTTGCAGTGGACTTTGTGACATCATAGAATTCATTGGTCTGCTGGGAACTACACCCAATCCTGTGTTCTTGTCTCTCATGAGTTTTGATACAGACTTTTATACCTTCTGAGGACAGAAGGCCTCAAATATTGCATGCAATTATCTTTTGTGCTCATAAGTGATTTTTCATTTCTTTATCTCCCAAATAGTCCCTATAACGTAGTTGTACTGCTTTCATGATAAAAATATTTTGACAAGCTTCTGTGTGTGGTGCCAAGAACTGGAGAAAGAGCTCTGCATTACTTAAACCACATTCTACCTATTTAACAGTTTAAAATATCCACTTGATCTGTAGTCTCTGGCTTTCTGTCATCCATTCTTCCAACTAAGAATTTTTTTAGGCCCTGTCTTGTGTTAGGCGTAATTAGTGCAGGTGCAGAGGATAAAACAGTAAGCAAAAAGAAAAACAAAAAGCCTTTCCTGCTTTCACAGGGCTTTTAGTTCTCTGGAGGTTACCGACGGCTAAGCAAGCAGTGACAAAACAATGTGATGGTTAAGTACCTCGATTTGTGCACTGGGGAAGCCGTAGGGACGGGGGTAGCTGAGCACAGAAGGGACGGGCCTGACTTGGGCTTGACAAACCAGAAAGAGCTTCCTCAAGGGAGTGATGTCTAAGCTAAACCTGAAGTCAGTGTAAGTCTTAAGTGTGCAGGGAGCAGGGCAGTTGCCCTTCTAAAGAGTGTGGCCTTTGAAGTGAGACAAGTTAAGCTGTTCTTTCAATAACAGCGTTCCACAGCCTCACAAGCTGAGAGGGATCGGGCTCCGAACGTGTACTGTAAGATTAATTTTTGTATATCTAGTAACATTCATCATGTTTGGTTTATGGCCATCTTCATGTGAATTGCTAATGATGTGAAAATTTGCAAAGTATTGAAAACGATGAATAAGAAGCAGCTGGATGTTCCAGATATTCATTATCCAGTCAGATTAAGTTTTTAATATTTATAATCTTAACCTTTTTCAAATAAAAAAGGGAAAGAGAAAAAGGCTATGGTTAGGCTGTTACTGCCTTATATAAATCTCTTCTCCACAGACCACAGTCTCTGGCTAAGGCCAGAGACTTTATAAAGAATTCTTTATAAAGAATTGATTTATGGTGGTCTGTTTGGTAGATTACTCTAGGTGACATAAGACCAATTACATCTATAATTTGCACCAAGACTGTTGGCATAATTTAGATGCAATACTGTTTCCCGTACCGAGTAAACCGTTTCGCATCTAACGCCCTTAGCTGTTGTTTTGCACAGTCTGCCACGGCTCTGAATCAAAAGGCTGATCGAGGATTTTTGTCTGTTTCTCCATATCCTTAGGGGTTTTGTTTTGTTTCCTTTTAGAAATCTGCTTTATATGAATTTTCTGTTTTTGAGTGAACTTGCCTGTCTCTGAAAGTTCTCTCTTACCTGAAGGACATGAGCCACTTCAGTCTATGTGGTTTCTCCTAGTGTTGGTCCATGACATCTCTTCAGTAAACTTTGTTCATCAGCCACTCTTCTTCCGAGACGTTACAGTCAGCTCTGTAATATGTGGAAGACTTTCACTTGAAGAAATGTGTATGAAATCAAAGGTGAATTTGGGGTGTGGGGGGGGGGGAATTCCCAGAAAGCATTTTCCTTTCTTAACTAGTTTTGGTTGTGGCTGGGTGTGGCGTATTATGTATTTTATATAAATTGGTGGAATTATTGGTACTTAATAGAGGGGATGATTTTTTAAAAGAGATTTTTCTTACTCAGAGTCCAGGTGATTGATAAAAGAAAAATAGTGTTGGCTGCAGCTTTTACTTGCTTGACCCACTGTGGATCTAGCTATGGGTGGGAGGTGTGGAAGGAAGTTGGCTCAGCTTAATGACACACTGACTTTATTGTGTGCCTGCCATCTTTCCTTGTACTCTCTTTAACTTCAAGAGATTTATCCCTGATTCCAACATGCCTAGCAGCTCAAGAGAAACTCTTGATCATCTCTTCTTATTTGTGGAGGAAGAAAGAGAGGGAAGAATAAAGGGAGGGAGAGAGGGAGGGAGGGAGGGAGGGAGGATGGAGATCCTGTGTGATACTTAGCATGAATGGAGAAGCTTCCAAGGCAGCGGGTTGGGGAAAGGCAGTATTATTTGTCTTGGGACTCTTACAGGAAAGGTTGCCACCCATTGAGGAAGAAAGGCATTATTTTCTGGGGTGAGAGTTTAGGATGGGGAGGACATATTTTGAGAAATTTGGGGTTTAGGAAGCTCCCAGCTTGACCTTGCAGGTTTCTGCTCGTCTGTCATTTAGCCACGCATTGAATACCTGTCACTCAATGACAGCGGTGAATTTGTCATGTTTGCGATGTGCTAGGATCTCTAAGATTGGTGAATGGCTTGGGAGGCCATGAGGCCAAGATGAACCATTTATCAAGGGTAATGAACCACTTAGTAGGGTTCTCTTGGCTGCTGCCCTGATTGTGGCTCTTTGTTTTGACTGAAAAGACTGTTGAGAGGGGAGAGGGTATAGCTCAGTGGTAAAGTGTGTGCTTAGCATGCACAAGGTCCTGGGTTCAATCCCCTGTACCTCCATTAAATAAAATAAATAAATAAATAAATAACGTTAATTACCTTCCCCTTTCCCCAAAATTAAAAAAAAAATTTAAAAAGACTGTTAAATAAGACTTTTTTTTTTAATTGAAGTATAGTCAGTTTACAATGTTGTGTTAATTTCTGGTGTACAGCATTGTGATTCAGATATATATAATATGTATATATATATTCCTTTTCACATTCTTTTTCATTGTAGGCTGTTACAAGATACTGAATACAGTTCCCTGTGCTGTACAGTAGGACCTTGTTGTTTATCTATTTTATATACAGTAATTAGTATCTATAAATCCCAAACCCCTAATTTATCTCTGTACCCTTTCCCTTTCCCCTGGTAACTATAAGCTTGTTTTCTATGTCTGTGAGTCTGTTTCTGTTTTGTAGATAAGTTCATTTGTGTCTTTTTTTTTTTTTTTTTTGATTCCACGTATAAGTGATGTCATATGGCATTTTTTTTTCTCTGTTTGAGTTACTTCACTTTGACAATCTCCAGGTCCATCCATGTTGCTGCAAATGATACTATTCTATTCTTTTTTATGGTCAAGTTGTATTCCATCCTATATATATATACCACAACTTCTTTATCCAGTCATCTCATTTAGGTTGCTTCCATGTCTTGTCTATTGTAAATAGGGCTGCTTTGAACTTTGGGTGCATGTGTCTCTTTTAGTTTTCCTCCAGAATTATGCCCAGGAGTGGGACTGCTAGATTATATGGTAAGTCTATTTTTAGTTTTTTAGGGAATCTCTGTGCTGTTTTCCACAGTGGCTGCAACAAAGTACATTCCCACTAGCGGTTTGAGGGGTTCCCTTTTCTCCACACCCTCTCCAGCATTTATTGTTTTTAGGCTTTTTGATGATGGCCATTCTGACTGGTGTGAGGTGATATCTCATTGTAGTTTGATTTGCATTTCTCTGACAATGAGCAATTTTGAGCATTTTTTTTATATGCCTATTGGCCATTTGTACGTCTTTCATTGAAGAAATGTTTGTTTAGGTCTTCTGCCCATTTTTGATTGGGTTGATTGTTTTTTTGTTATTGAGTTGTATGAGCTGTTTGTATATTCTGGAAGTTAAGCCCTTGTCAGTCACATCATTTGTAAATATTTTCTCCCATTCTGTAGGTTGTCTTTTTGTTTAGTTTATAGTTTTCTTTGCTGTGCACAAACTTATACGTTTAATTAAGTTTCATTTTTTTTTTTTTTTTTTGCCTGTATTTCTATTGCCTTGGTGGACTGCCCTTGGAGAACATTGCTCAGATTTATGTCAGATAATGTTTTCCCTATGTTTTCTTCTAAGAGGTTTATAGTGTCTTGTCTTATAAATCTTTAATAAGCCATTTTGAGTTTATTTCTGTGTGTGGTGTGAGAGAGTGTTCTAATTTCATTGATTTACATTGGCTGTCCAGTTTTCCCAACACCACTTGCCAAAGAGATTGTCTTTTCTCCACTGTATATTCTTGCCTGTTTTGTCAAAGATTAACTGGCTGTAGTTGTGTGGGTTTATTTCTGGACTCTGTTCTGTTCCAATGATCCATTTGTCTGTTTTTGTGCCAATACCATGCTGTTTTGATTACTGTAGCTCTGTAGTATAGTCTGAAGGAGAATGACACTTTCTTAGGACCATCCTTGAGAATGACACCATCCTTTTTTTTCATTTCACATTGCTTCATGTAGAATACATTACCATTCCCCTTTTAGAATATTAGGTTGTACCCATGCTTAGGTTTTTGGTTCTTATAGTTTGGTGTTTGTTTCCTTCTGTTTTTGCTATTACAAGTAATAACAGATGACTTTGTTGAAGATTGGATTTTCTCTCTTTTGAAATCATTTGAAGGACTAGTGAAGAGTAAGACTAAAGTGTACAACTTAATTTTGCCAGATAGCTAGAATATTGAGGACATGGTTGGGTAGGTGATGTTCTTGAATCTTAAAAACTAACCAGTAAAAGTACTTTGAGAAAAGTTAATGTGCTTTGGAGAGCACAAAATGTTTTATATACAGATTAGCATTGAGAAAAATACACAGTATAAACCCAATGTGTATATTAAAAAATATTTCTTTTTAATCTGGGAGAAGAGAAATCATTATGTTTGTCTTCTAACTTGCTTCAGAGCAGAGGTTCTTAACCTGGACTCAATACATGGACTTTAGAGGAATCTCAAACATTTTGAACTTGTATGCAAAATCATGGTTCGAGTATGCTTGCCATCCAGACACTCCCATGTGTTTATCTGGGAAAAGGGTCATGAATTTTCATCAGATTCTCAAGTGGGTTTTTTTGAGACTGACGCGCTGCCTACTGCACTAAGGAGGCAGGTTCAAGTGGGTTTTTAAACCAAAAAAAAAATAGAGGTTGGGGGAGCTCAAATGTTTTGCTCATCTCAAATGGTGTGTGTGTGTGTGTGTGTGTGTGTGTGTGTGTGTGTTTAGAAGGAAACGTGTGCATGAATCAGCAGTGTGGCTGCAATCCTCTGCCTTTTGTTGCCTTCTCATGACCCCCAGCCTTTTCTGATTATTAGAATTCCACTCTCGCAGTTATGTTTGTAATGAACTCTGAGCCAATCAATCTTTTCTTTGAGTAAATTGGATTTTTTTCACGGGGAGGAGGAGGTAATTAGGTTTGCTTGCTTGCCTATTTATTTATTTATTTAGAGGAGGTACTGGGGATTGAACCCAGGACCTCGTGCGTGCTAAGCATGAGCCCTACCACTTGAGCTCTACCCTCCCCCCTTGACTAAATTGTTTTTACAAGTCTGTTTTCTAGTACCGAGCAGCGAGAAAGGAGACGTTAAGGATATGATACATTTTTAGTTCCATTTCTATATGCCGTAGCCTTCACCATCAGAAGGAAGCCGGGCAGACTTTATGGAATGTACTGCAGTAATTAATCTTCATTAGGGCTGTGGCCGTGGCCTTGTAAATGAAAATGTATGCTAAGGGGAAAAGTCTCTGGCACAACATATTTGAATACCAGAGTGCAAATACTTAAGGAATATAGATATAAAGATTTTTGAGAATTTATATCGTTTATGTAATTTTGAAAAACATATGCAAAGCCAAAATTGAGAACACCAGGAACTTTTTGCTAATAAAAACAGGACTGGACAGCAGACAGGAGCCTGTGTACCCACAGCCCGGACCCAGTGCTGTCAGGGTGCTCCCATACATGAAGCTCTCCTCTGTGACTCTGTCAGAGCTTGAGTTAGAAGCGAAGTGTTGAAACATGCCTTCTTTATTGCAGTAGTGATGCTTCTCAGGACTTGGAGGAACATGATTTCTGCCATTCAGATGGTTGGATGTTTGTTGAATGACTCCTTTATTCAGGTTGTCTTCAGAGATAAAGAAGACAACAAACAGCCCCAGAATTCAAAAACCTAACAATTTAGTAGACACAGGAAGAGCTCTGTACAAAATTACTGTAATATCATTCAGAATGAGTACAGTGAAAAAGGCATAAAGTGGAATTGTATAAGGTGGAATCTGAGGAGGAGGGGACATTTAAACTGGGTTTTGAAGGCTAGGGAGGGTTTAGATAGTTGTAAGACAGAAAAGGGAATTCCCAATGGAGACAAAAGAAGTTGAGAACTTAGAGCATGTTCAGGGAATAAAATGTAGTCCAGGGGAACAGGGAGTACATTAAAGAGGGAGTAATGCTAAATAGGGTGCAGACGCAGGCCTACGCCCAATCATGAGAGTCCGCAAAGATTATACTGAGTAATAAGAGAAGGCAGTCGCTTGCAATGTTGATGAAGAATTACCAGAGTCAAAGTGTGCTTTACAAAGACTCCGCCTTTAAGCATATTAGGGTTGGTGAGAATGGGAGGGCTCTCACATGGGAGACGTTAAGGTTTAAAATATGATATTTCAATAAGAACCTAGATTTAAGAAAACTGGTTTTTAACTTCTTTTTTTCGTGCTGGATAGCTGGCATGGAAACCATTATTGAACGGCTTCCTTAGAAGCCCAGTTTGTAAAGCTGAAAAGTAAAACTATTGGGAACGCCCACAAATTTCTCTGTGTGGTCGGTGGACCCAGTTCTCAAGTCTAGAACCACGACTTCCAACATTTCCATCATCACAGAGAACTTTTGCTTTCAACTCCATTGGTCCCTATGTTTTGAAGGATTTTTGTTTTATAAAAAAGTTAATGTTTCACATTTATTATTAACAAAAGCATAATTTCCACTTCACCCAAGCTTCTGAAGTGTCAAATATTTACAAAGTTCAGTTAATATAATTCCAGCCAAAAGCAGAGAAATACTAGAACTTAGTCTGGGGCACACAGTTGGCAGGTGTTTTGAAATGCTGAAAATAATCGATGACCCGTCTATTGTGACCAAAAAAAAAAAAAAAAAAAAAAAACTTACTTTTTCCCATTTTTCCATGTATTCAGGACCCAGATTGAACCTTATTTTAGCACACCTAGTCTCTGTGCTTTGAGCTATGTGAAATTATAAAGAATAAATGTAATTTTTCTTTGCCCAGAACTACTTTTCCCTTCAAATTTGTTGATTTTTATTGCAAAGAGTAATACAAGCTTGTTACAGAAAAACCAGAAGATACACATACCAGCAAAAAGAATATTTGAAAAAAATCTTCCAGATCGTATTCTGTGCAAACATACATGCAGCCTTTTTAAACAAAGTGTTTTCTTGATGGAGTTCATGATGTAGTCAGCAGGATTCCTGTCCTTTTAATTCCCTCTGAGAACCCTATCTCCCTCGCACCCAGCCTCTTCCTACCCACCACCACCATCATGGAGCTCATGATTTAGTACTCTGGATAGGGTGAGAGAGAAACGGCCTCTTTGGGAACGTTTCGTACAGCTGGGGAAGCTGGGCATCCCAGGCTAGGAAGCTCTTTCTTGGCCCTGAGCTGTGCCGCCTTGGAGGAGGGGTGATGTGAATAAAAGCAAACTGTTCCATATACCCTCTCCAGATGTGTCCAAACCCATGTTTTTTCTCCCTCTATTGGTGTGCTGGAACTTCTCCCCTGGAGGCCTGGACGTCCATGAAGGCTCGCTGGTCTGTGGGTGGTTGTCTAAGACAGTGCTGTTCCACGGCCAAGATGGACTGGGGGTGGTTTGTGGGTCAGTGCAGGGTTCACAGCCAGGACTGAGGTCTGTATGCCTCTTACGGGACACATGGTTTCAGGGGTGGGGTGCTTGTCTAGGGCCTCCTGGTGTGCAGAGCTGGGTCTCACAGCTCCCACAGCGGCACTCTTGCCCGTGGACAGAGGCCACGCTGCTGCTGTTGGGAGGGACATCCACAAGGCTGCCTCATTCAGCCACGTTGCTGACATCAGTGCCGCACCATTTAGAAAAGGCCTTTTCTGAAGATATCATGTTGTGACCATATTTTGACTAAGTGTTTTCCAGATTCATTACATTATTCCCTTTTGGGGAAACAGCGTGTTTGCTAGATTCATAACATTATCCCCCCTTTTGGGTAAATCACCTGGAGAATATCTAAATTATTGTTTAATAATTAATTAATTATACCAATCACCACTTATTCGCCATGGAGGGTAGTGTAAAATACCTTTCTGAATTCTGAACTAGTCCACAAGCTGCTAATTGTGAGAGTATTTTCCGTCTACATACATTTCCTGCCTTTCCTCTGTTCCCCGAGCCGGCCGTTTCCCGCAGGGAACATAGCGCACAGCCGCATGTTAACAAAGGGCGCGTTAGTAAAGCCCGCCAATGAGGCCACTTCTCTGAGATGCACTTGAAGTATAAGCAGGGCAGAAGTCAGTAGTAATTTGTTCCCGATAAATCATGGCACTCTAAGCCAGTGGAATTGGCACCAGACTGGCCATCTCAAGCAGATTAGGACTCAATGCTTTTTTTTTTTTTTTAAGGTCCCTTTCCAGTAAGAATAACTTTCTTTGCTGACTGAATTTCCATCAGAGGAACCTCTTCCGAGTTTGTCTCTGTAGGCACCCTTTTAAATTGCAGTCATCTGTGGCTTAAAATAACTTCCTGGCGCTGTCTAGTTTGCCTGTCCTCCAGAGCTGAGAGTGGCTGCTGAGTCAGGGCACTGGGCGTTTCTGGGAGGGGAGTGGGGAAATTATTTACAGTTTCGCTTCAAGCTGGTCGTAACTGGATCTGCCGATTAGGCACATTCACTTGGATATCCAGGCTGTCTTCTCAAGGAATAGTAAAGTCCATTGGAACTTGAGCATTTATTCTCGTTTGGAATAATTTCTATGTGTGGAACATATTATAATATTCCTGTGATGATTTTTTTTTTGCTCTTTGTTATATAACCTCAGTATATGAATTTACTCGAAAGGGAGTAGTGTACAGGCAGAAAGGAAACTACTGTGTATGAAGCGCTGTTATGTTCCTGCACTTACATAATTTCATTTAATTCTTACAGCAGTTTTGCTGAGTAAATTGTGTAATCCACATCTTTACAGATAAAGAGTCTGAGGCTTAGACATGTTGGTTCATCGGCCAGGGTCTGACCAGTGCTCTCTCCACAGCCAGTTCTTCCCATGACTGCCATCTAAATGTTGATATAGGCGCGTCAACTCAAAGCTTTCAATAGCCTGGCTTTGGGGCTGAATTTAGAGTCAGATAGATCTGGGTATGCAGTCTGGGCCCAGTCGTTTAACCTTTCTTAACTTCATCGTAGAATGAGGCCAGGGCTCCCCACACCAAGGATTCTCATGAAGATAAAGGGAATCTGTGTAAAGCATGTGGCACATTCCAGCCCCTTAGTAAGCCCTTAATAAATGGTTGCCACTGTCATTGCTAATAGATGGATTTTTTTATTTTGTTGTCAACTCTTATCCAACAATAGGGCCTTCTTTGAACATGATGGTCGTATCTCAGAATGTGTTGAAGACGTTTTACTTTGTCTCCCAGTTTTAATGTATCAAGTTGATTTTTCTCTACCTTCAGAAATTAGCTTTATTTTTATGGTCTGTGCCTCAAGTGTGTGCAGAGTACTGCAGTAATATTTATGTTTTCTTAAGGCCATGTGTGAGTCTTAGGTAGAGACTTAAATGGGCCACATTTACTTGATGTCTTAAGTAATTTGTAGTTTAACATTTCAGGTTCTGTTTTACTCGCAATCTGTGTATCACAACTTAATGCGACAGATATTAGAATCGGCGCCTGGTATCCTCATAAACAGGCAGCTCCCTAAAGGCTAACCTGACTTTAAGCAGAGATGGTTTGATGTGGCCCAGGGAGGAGCCAGTCTGGAGCCAGACTGTGAGCCAGCTGGTGTCCTCAAATTGTGGATACCATACCAGAGCTTCCTAGAATTACTGTGAAGATTGGATGAGACAGACGGGGTGTACAAGTACCCTGCACGCAAAGTACAAGCACCCTGCCTGGTGTGTGTCAGGCCCGCTCCTCCCATCCGTTAGTGGGAAGGTGGTTGCTTACAGGACCCTGATTTCCTGATGTTGTTAGTCTCTTTCCCCCTCGGATATCACATCACTTTGTCAACTGTCTCTTAGTGGTCGTTTTGCCCTGTTTTAAGTGTTTGGTTTCATAATAATGGATTTAATTGTTTACAAAGTAAATCATTGGATTTGTTCCCACCAGTGATACCAAGAAGAAGCAGGGGATGAGGAAGAGGAACAACCGTGAAGTGGAAGACGTGGGACCCACGGGTCAGAACAGAAAGAAGAGCAAGCGGGAGACCTTAGAGCCTGTGGCCACGGGCCTGTCGTTGGCCGAGGACGAGGAGCTGGTGTTACATCTGCTCAGAGGTCAAAGCTAAACACTTCCTGCCGGTCTTCGCCTGGAGACCTCTGGTCATGGTCATGTGGACAAGAAGTTGAACAAAACGGCTGGCTTTGAGCACCCGGGTAACATGGGTCCCGTGCCCAAAGGTCCCCGGCTCCAGGCGGGAGCAGTCATGCCTCTGAGCCCCTTTCACAGGCCGTCCCAGCGCAGACTCACAGCGAGGGTGGATTATGCAGTTTCCTGATCGCGTGTGCCAGCATGTGCTCTGCTAGATTTGATCCATGGGTTCCTTCATCTTCTCCCTGGAAATGCTCCCTTTGTTGTGCTGGCAAGTGCTGAAGACCTCGTTTCTTTTTAGAAATTCCTGTCTTGCTTACCATACAGAAGTTTCTCTGTAATGTTAAACCAGATTGCTCATGATTTTGATGTATTTAATATCTCTAAAGAGAAAGGGTATGATGGACCAACCCTGAGAAAAAAATGAGTATTTTTGGATTTCCGTGATCAATAATAAACATATTTCCTATAAAATACTGATGTTTTCATTGTGTCCAGTAATATGAGAGCATGCTTAAGGGAAGGGTCTTGAGCTTGCAATGCTTGGCCAATTCCTGAAACAGATCTTTAAATTAGCCTTCCTAAAGATACCACTTAGCCGACACTTGCAGATACAGTAGCCGTTTATAAATTCTGTAGCAGTCCTGAACCTGCAGGCTGTGATCTAAAAGCTAGGTCTCTGAGCGAGCATCCCGTAGCCTGTGGGTCTTCTTCATCAGGCACCCAGAGCCAGCTCCCAAGAACAAGTAAAGGGCAGAACAAGACAGAGCCCTTTTGGTGACAAATGACTGTCAGATTCTTCATGGGGAGAGAAATCGGGGCCTTGGCACGAAACAATGATTTGACCGTAGATCTGTCACCTCCGTATTCTCTCCTTTTCCTACTTTCCACTCCAGGCACAAACAAAAACCATTTTTGGGTAACTGGTGCCAATGACTCACGAATCCAAGGAAGGGATGTGCACAGCTACTTCCCTCTCAGCCCAAGTCCATATTTGTCTCTGAAAAGTTTCTCCTACTTTCGAGTTTGGTGTCCTCATTGACCAACACAGGCATCGCCCAGTCATCAGAGCGAGAAGCTTGGTTCTCCCTTTCCCCGCCCTTCTCTGTCTCCACAGCTCTGCCTTCAGAGCTCGGATCCCTACAGTGAGCTCCCGGCCGGGCTCCGTGCTCCGGCCTTCCGCGTTGTCGGAACTGCCTTCGTAGCGCAGATCTGAGCACGCGTCTAGCTTCTGTTCCAGTGCTCAGTGTAAAGCACTGCAGCGGCTGGTTTACACGCCTCTGCCCTTGTTATCTGATGGATTTCTTGAGGGCAAAAGGACAGTTTTATCGATCCCGCGCATCCCCAGGGCCAGACGCAGCGCCTGCCCTGTGACGGGTTTGGTAAAGGCTTGTTGACTTAGTGAATGGACAGCGACAAACCAAGACAGTTTTAAAGGTGTGTTGCAGCGCATTGCTCTGGTGGGAGGGACATGGAGTGATGGAGATGAGAACTGGATGAGATGGCTGTAATGGGGAAGACAGATGGGGAAGAAACTTGGGGTATAACAACCTGGGAAGGTTTTGAAATTCATGTTTCTGGTGCAGGATCTCTCAAATAGTTTCAAAGGACAAGAAGATGAAGAGTATACAAACTGAGGGTTTATCGTTGAATTCACTCAATGCAGTTTTAGATTTTGGGGTGTTTTGGGGATTTTTTTTTTTGAGCCCAAATAAGAAATTAAGGTGATTTCATTACCTATATATGTAAACATTGAATAAATACACTGCAAAGCCTTTGGTTCATAAACTAATTTGAGTTGTATCCTGTCTTTGGGCCTGAACGGATCCTGACTAATACATACATCGTAGGGGCTTTCTGCTTGCTGATTTTTGAGAACTGGTTAAAACATGAGGATAGTGCTGATTGAACATTCAGGCAAGAAATACGTATTTCAGTGGACAGAATGGGTTACCATTGTGGCTGTGCTGGACGGAGGTGTGGTGCATGACCTAAATCTGAACAGCCGAAGCAGCCCATTTCCTAGGCACAGAGACTGACCCGGAGGTAGGTGTGATCCTCGGGTGGGGACCAAAAGACTCCTTCCTTGAGAGTGAAATGAGGGATAGGAATTAAAAGTCCTCCCCATGGGGAATTCCAAAAAAAGGGAGGATGTGGACCTGGGGCCTTCGGCGGCCGTTTTTCCTGGCCCAGTGGAGGCGGCCCCTGAGAGGCTGGGGAGCGTAAGACCAGCCCCGCGGGGAGCAGAGTGGTGGGGGGGAGCCCGGATGGTGCTGTTTGAGCTCCGTGGCTTCAACTGAACCCACGCCTTGTCCTACCCAGTTATGGGTCAGTAAGTTTCCTTTTGGCAAAACTACTTTAAATTGTATTTTATCCCTGGAGCTGAATGGATCCTGACTCTTGATGTATATACTGTAGGGGATGTAGTTGCTGACTTGGCAAACGAATTACCGGAATAGAGCCGTGCCGACTGAAAGCTCGGGTAACAGGCATGGTGGGCTGTGTTGTTGTTCAGCAAATAGTCACTCCAGCCCCTCCCTCCCTCCCTCTGAGAAGCGTGACTTTTCCCCCCACTCCTTTCACGCTGGGCTTGGCCGTGTGACTGACTCCAGCTGCAGAGTGTGGGGACTGTGGCCATGCCCTTTTTAAACAGGCTTTAAGAGGCGTCCATCAGCCCTCTTGCAGTCTTCCCTTCTACCTGGAGAGCAGCGTGGACCAGAGAGGATGCTGCTTTAAGTCTGGTGAGAAGATGTGAGACAGGCCTCCAGCCACCACAGCCGTCTCCAAGTCCCATGGATCAAGAAACCCACTGAGACGTGGGGTCTTCACAAGTAAAGGGGGAGAGACGCATAACCCAGGAGCAAGAGCATCATTCATTCACTGAGTAAATGTTAACTCAGCAACTACAGGATGTCCGGCCCTGCACTTGAGAGAAATACGAACAGTCCCCTCCTCCTGCTGGAGAAGAAAATACGTAATTTTAGTGCATTATGAAAAGAGCAGGCGGGGAAAGGAAGATTGTAGTTCGAGTGTGAAAGCTGTAGCCGGAATGCAGGAAGGAGGGAGGATGTAGACTGTTTCTTGGCCCGGGTCCCAGAGAGCAATCCTGGCTTTTGATCCTTAACTGAGGCCAGGAGGCCATTCACCAGACCCACTCGTGTAAAGTGATCGCGCCCCTAAAGGACGTTACTGCAAGCAGGTACAGCCGGCAGCCGGGTTCTTTGGAGGACTGCCATCTCATAAGCTTAACACGGCATTCCAGATTTGTTTGGGGCTATAAAAAATGGATAAGTTTAATTAAATGTAATTAATTTTGTTATACAACTTTTGAAATACGCTGAACGTGAAAAGTCATCTCCATGGCTGCCTGAGTCTGCCAGATGGTGCAGGTGTTCAGGCGAAGTGTGGCGAGGAAGGCGGGGTGGGGGTGGGGGGGTGGGGTGACGGGAAAGGGCCTGCAACCAGGCTTTGAAAACCCGGTTTCAGATCTTTCAAGACCACTTTAACTAGACGTGGAATCATAGTGTGATTTTCTTCCATGGCCCCTGCTGATCCTGTAGCCCCGGGCAGACCAGTTTTATACCGTATTACCCAGCGCCTGCTGAAGCAGGAGTTGGCAGCTAAGCCGGAAGCTAGCCATGAGCCTGTGAGAGAGGCCCTGCGAAAAAGCTCCATCCAAACAGGGACAAACTGGGCAAATCAGGTTCCTGTTCTCGGAAACCGAGATATATGCAGCCAGCAAAATCAAGGTGTGAGGCAGACCGGGGGCCCAGCATGGGCCTAAGTGAGCTCTGATTAGAATCAGGCAAAGCTGTGAGTGAACAAGAACTCTGGCCAAAAGATGCACGAGTGAATGGTGAGGAAGCCGCCCGGTCATGGGACGTGAAGCAGGCAGATGGTGGGTTCCGCCTGTGGGCCGGAGGAGCCAGCGCCTGCCTGCAGGCTCTCTGTCGAGTCTCAGAGGTCCGCACTGACCCTGCGGCTCGTGTCCCCATGCGGCGGCTGCTTCTCCTGGGGCCTGCTCCGGCCGGTCTCCTTCACTGCCTGGGGTGTAAGACTTCGCTGCCTGAGCTAGTCTGAGCAATTCTTTGGGTTTTCTTTATACCCCAAAGAGCTTCGGTAGAACTCAGAATACCCCAATGCCTGCTGCATAGACTTTTAACGTGCTTGAGAATCACCAGGGAATCTTTTAAAAGTGCTAATCCTGGGGTAGGGTAGAGCTCAGTGGTAGAGCGCATGCTTAGCATGCACAAGGCCCTGAGTTCAATCCCCAGTACCTCCACTATCAATCACTCAATCAACCTAATTACTTCCCCCACCCCCCAAAAAGGTGTCAACTCTGAGTCTGTGACCAGTGAATATACACTTCAGAAATGGTAGCAAATAAACGCATTTTCACATAAAAAAAAAGAAAAGGAAAGAAATAAAAGTGCTAATCCTGCACTGGCCTGAGAGCATCGGCCTGAGAGTCTGCATTCCTCACAAGCTCCCAGGGGACAGTGTGCAGCCGGCCCCCCGCCGCATTTGAGCAGCAAGGCACTAATGGAATTCAGAGAGTTATTAAAATCATTATTTACAGAGAGGGATCCTGTCAGAGTCCCAGCAGGAAACAGATGACACACGCAAATTAGGTTCATCCTAAGGGGATTTAATAAAAGGATTATTTACATAGGACAGAGCAGGGTGTAAGGAAACCACAAAAGGATGGTCTACCGGAGGCTAGTGATGGGAGTGTTAGCACTCCCCTCCCTGGAGGGGTGAGGGAAGAGAGGGGAAGGAGTGACAGTTGATTTTTGACCTTCAGTTGATATATGCAGCCAGCTGAGGTGACCACAGGGAACCGGCCGGGAGAATACACTCCTGACCTCACGCTCCCGCCTCACTCGACTCCTGCCAGCGGTCCCCACGGGTCCCAACCAAAGCCAGAAAGCAAGCTGCTCATAGATGGAATCTGCACGGTCTCCTGGGACACAGAGCAAGGAGGAGAAGTGCGAAGGGGCCATCAGAAGAAACTGGTACAGAGATGTAGGGTGTACACAGCTGGACTCTTTTTGCGGGAGAAGAGGAGAGGCCCTCAGACTTTGTCCCTGCGACACCTCCTGCGCACCAGGCACTGCTCTGAGGGGAGACACATAGTGAGGATGGACAAGAAGCAACCCCGCGGATAAAACACTGTCAGGCGGGGATGCGTGGTGTGAAGGAAAACAGAGCAGGGGAAGGAGACAGCAACTGGGCAGCAGAGCAGGGACTTGGTGAAGGAAGGCCAGCAAAACCTCTGATGGGTATGATGTCTGAAGGACCAGGACCTTCCCAGGTACATCAGAGGCACCTCAGAGCAGCACGTGAACCACATGGCCTGGTCTCACTAGAGAATCCGAGTGGGCCCCCAGCGCCGCTCTCCTAGCTTTGTCCTCTCTCCTGTGCTCCAGGACACCTATTCCACACATTTCCCTCTCATCTTAAATCTCCAAGACCGCCTGCCCTTCTTCACTCTTCGCTGATGACCTTACTTTTAATTTTACTGAGAAAATAGAAACAGTCAAAAGAGACCCTCTCCCTCCCCAACCCCCCGCACCACATCCGCGCACCTCCCTGCACCTGTGAGTCCACGCCCCCCACCGCCTTCCCTGCTGCCTCTGGCCGAACTCCCTGCCTGTGCCGATCCCCTGTCCTCTCAAGGATATCACTTCTGTAGCTGTCCCCTCTCTCTGCAGTATCACCAGTATGCCCTCCCTACAGAGTTGTTCACATCAGTGAGCAAACATGCTGTGATCTCGCCTGTCTTACAACAAAACCTTGACACCCCTGTCTCTTTCCAGGCACAACTCGCTCTCTCCCTTTCCCTTTACCGTACAACTTCTCCAAAGGGCTGTCTCTGTCACCTGTCTTTCCCTTCACCCGTCCCAGTCTTTTTGTTTTTTTTTTTTTTTAACATTTTTTATTGATTTATAATCATTTTACAATGTTGTGTCAAATTCCAGTGTAGAGCACAATTTTTCAGTTATACATTAACATATATATATTCATTGTCACATTTCTTTCTCTGTGAGCTTCCATAAGATCTTGTATATATTTCCCTGTGCTATACAGTATAATCTTGTTTATCTATTCTACATTTTGAAATCCCAGTCTGTCCCTTCCCATCCCCCGCCCCCTTGGCAACCACAAGTTTGTCTTCTATGTCTGTGAGTCTATTTCTGTTTTGTATTTATGCTTTGTTTGTTTGTTTGTTTTTTAGATTCCACATATGAGCGATCTCATATGGTATTTTTCTTTCTCTTTCTGGCTTACTTCACTTAGAATGACATTGTCCAGGAGCATCCATGTTGCTGCAAATGGCGTTATGTTGTCAGTTTTTATGGCTGAGTAGTATTCCATTGTATAAATATACCACTTCTTCTTTATCCAGTCATTTGTTGATGGACATTTAGGCTGTTTCCATGTCTTTGCTTCTCCCGTTCCAGTCTTAAATGCTTTATTGAGGTACAACTGACACCAATAAAATGCCCATGTTTAAAGTGTACAAATTTTTAACTCCTTTTCTTGTTGATCACTTTTCTTCCATTTTCCTTTTCTGGGTGTTTCTCATGGTCTTTACTATTAAACATTAGAGACTCTGACCTCTACCCTTGGACTTTTCTATCTACATTGACTCCCTGAGTGATCTCATTCAGTCTCCTGATATAAAATAACATCTCTAGACTGATAACTCTGAAATGTATCTCTAGCCCAACTTCTCTGCACTCCGGACTCATATCCATCTGTATTCAACACCCTGCCTGGAGGTCCAGTAAGCATCTCAAACTTTAAATGGAGTATAATCTTAAAAAAATACTGAATCACTTTGTTGTACACCTGAAACTATTACAAATTCATTACACTTCAACACAATTCCAATGGCAACAACAAGGACCTCCTGGACAGCACAGGGAACTATATTCAACATCTTGTAATAACCTACAATGGAGAAGACTCTCAAAAAGAATATTTATCTATATACATGTAACTGAATCACTTTGCTGTATGTACACCTGAAGCATTGTGAATCAACTATACTTCAATATAAAATAAAATTTTTAAAGACATTTAATCAGAAAAAAATTCCCAGTGGTTTCTTCTCTCATTTCAAATAAAATCCAGTGTCTTCTCCATGGCCCACAGGGCTCTATGTTTTGTCCTGTCTCTGACTACATGCGTAATGTTCCTTCAATTCACTTCACTTGACTGGACGTCTGCTTGGAGCTCTCAGTTCTCAGGTCCTTGTGCAGCTCAAGTATCACCTTATGAGAAGCCTCTCTGGCCGCCCAGTGGCAAGCGGCACCACCTTCAAGTCATTCTCTGCTTTTAGTTCCTTTCATTGCTTTTACGCCGTGTGGCACTGAGTTTTGTCTGTCTCCATGCTCCCTTCCTCCCCAACCCCTGCCAAACAAATTAAGGTCTTTGAGGCCAGAGGGTGTTTTCCTTATTCTTTGTTGAATCCGCGCTCCGAGGCCAGTAAATGGCACAGAGTGGAGAGTCCATGAGCACTGGGTGAGTGAGTGCATCCACATCCTACCAAATGAGCATCCCTTTGGGTTAATGAGATTTTCTTTTAAAAGGCTCATAGCTCTGGCAGGACTGAGGCTTTTATTCATTTGCACTAAAATTAACCCATAACAGCCTGCTGCCTTATACCCAGCTGGGTTGGGAGTTGACTTCGGGGTTGGGGGGTGGGAGTTGAGTTTGGAAGACAGAGCCCTTGGCTAAGTGTGGTGTGGCAAAAGGCCCCACCAAATGGGCTCTGTACAACCACAGAGCAGCAAGGAAATAATCCTAGGGGAATACTGTGTTGAGATCTGGGCATAAAGATTCCAAAGGCACATCTGTCTGCTTGTTTTGAGATTCGTTCTGATGCCTTGGAAAAAAGTGGTACCCGAAGCCTCTGGGCAGCCGTCTAGAGGCAGTACTGTTAGACCCTTTGGAGTGAAACGGATCTTGACTGGGGCTCCAGCTCTGCCTCTCAATACTTCTTAAGTAGTCTCCTCCACTACTTTGCTGGTGAACTTGGACATGACATTTGTCCTTTCTGAGCCTCACACAGGTCTGCTGTAAATACTAACACTAATGCCCACCTCCAACAACTCCTTTGAAGATTAAATGAGACAATGTGTGTGGGGGACATAGTAAGTGCTCAAGAAAAACCAAAGGCTGCTCTTGTGATCCAACTATACTCTTGGATTAGGAGAGATGACATGGAGAGAGAGGCTCAGACAGCTCCCAGTCGAGGTACCAGACATGTGACTGGAGCCGTTTCCGATGTCCCAGGTCTGGCCGAGCTCCCAGCTGAATGTAGGCGTGTGAGTAACCAGGCTAACACCACATGGAACTGACAACTGCCCAGCTGAACCCCGCAAACCCTTGAGATTGTGAGAAGTAAGTTATTTTCTAAGCCTCTAAGTTTTGCTGTAGTTTATCAGGTAGCGATGGAAAGTTGATAGTGTGATTAGACCACAATTGGTTTATCCATATTCCTGCTGATGGGTCTTTGAGTTGTCTCCAGGTTGGGGGTATTATGAGCAAACATACATATTGAACCAACTCCTACATAAACTCTTACAAAAGAATTTTCTCTATAAATTACCTTGAAGTAAATCACTGGCAAGAGGGCTTGCTTCCTCTCTAATGTAGGGATGTGTTAGTCTGTTCATTGTAACTCATCTAATAGGAACAATTGGAATATGCATATGACTTTTAACTGTACAGTTAAAGAAATGGTTCCATCATTCTTTGCACTAAGAATTCTGTGGGTGTGGATCCCAGAGAGAAATCTTCAGAGACTTTCTATCTCAGTTCTACAGAAAACTGAATTATCTCCAGCTATCCCCAAAAACAGTGTGGCCTCCACGGGTCAAGCTACCTACGTCCTTGCTATTTATAACTTTTCTCTGCAGGTGAGAGGCTCGTTGCCCTTGACTTCTGTAGGAGGCAGAGGAGCATGACTTGCAGAGTTGAGAGAAAGACCCTGCACTGCCTGGTGCCCCAGCCAGTGCTAGATTACTTAATGTTTGCATTCCTCTACAGTGTCATTTTTTATGGCCAAATAATATTCCATATTCCGTACTACATCTGTTCATGAGCTGCTGGGCATCTGGGTTATTTCCACCTTTTGGCTATTGTGAGTAAGGCTGCCATGAGCATTCCTGTAGAATATGTGTTTTCACAAGCCCTTCAGGTGATTCCAGTGCATGCTAGCTCATGAGAACCACTCTTGTAGTTGAGAGGGGACAAGCGCTGACAGTAGGTGGTTCTTTTTAATAACTAGAGAGCACCTTTTATCCTTCAGGTCCTAAGTCAGGGTAGACAGGGAAGGACCTCAGTGGTAGGGGGGGCGGTGCTGTGTGGCCCACGCACTGACGTTGAGATGCAGGGAAAGGTTGGGCTGAGACGGCTGAAGGAAAGGAAGCCTTGGTTAATACATAATAATAAATAACGAAACTGCCACCTTTAACTTACTAGACCTCCCCTCACGGATTGACCAGTGTCATTGTGTTCTGAAGGTCGCCTGGGCTCTTGAGTGTTGACGTTTCTTTTCAGAAAGAATGATTCACTGGCACCTTCAGTTTCCATAGTTCTTGAAATTTTATAAAGCTTTTCTCTCTATATTTTCTTTACCTGCACACTGTCAGTATCCTCAGGTGCAACCAGGTGACTCCATTTTACAGACGAGGGCACTGAGATCATGTGGGCAAACGACCTGCCTCAAGTCGTAGAGCAGGATGTGATAAACCGGGAATCAGCCTCGGCTCATTTACCCCTCTGAGCACTTGAACGGGGGTTCTCACTCCTAGTTACGCGGTAAAAGCCCAGGAGGGGCTTTTTCAAAAAATACTGACACTCAGGCTCCATACTCAAGAGATTTGATTTGATGGGTCTGAGATGGGACTTTTAGAGGCTTCCTGGGAGGTTATTTTTTTCTGATTACTTTCTTTTTATTGTTATTTTTTCACTTTTCCTTATGAAATAATATTAGACTTAAAAAAAGATGCAAAATAGTAGAAAGAGGCCCTATATATTCTTCCCCTAGCTTTTCCAAATGTTAATGTCTTATGTAACCACCAGGTAATTATCAAAGGCAGACATTCACATGGACACAGTGCTAGTCACTAACACAGACCTTAATCAAATTTCATCCATTGCCATTTGGGATCATTTCAGTTGCTCCGTCTCCTTAGGGTCCTTTCATCTTTTCCAGGTGATTTTAACGTGCATCCGGAGTGAGACCTGCTGGGGTGGACAGCGGGCCCCCGCAGTCAGGACTCTGCATGTGGGCTTCATCATCTGGGGCACCTGCCCACCCCCCCTTCTCTGACAGGTAAGAGCCAAGTCAGAAAATCCAGTGTGTTTCTAAGCTATTGTTATGCTGCTGATGGGATGAATCATTTGAAGGTTTCTGACTATTTTTTACGAAGCATCAGTTGTTACATCTGCCGGGAGGAGAAATGAGGCTAGTTATAGTCAATAGCAAGGTTACTGGCACCCAGGTGAAAACAGAAAATGGTGCGTTGGAGAAGGGAGAGTGAAAGAACTTTTCAACATTAACGCACAAGCAGGTGATGTAGGTTTGGCTGACCAGAATGTCATTCTTTGGATGTAAATGTCTTGAATGCAATTTAGATTTTAATTAGCGATGTGCTGGACCTTAAGGTTGAAGCATTTACATAGGAAGGCCAAAGACGCTAAACTGAAAACCTTGCATTTCTTACAGATGGTTTGTTAAATTGAAAAGTGGCTCTCAGCCTCTAGTCTTGACCCTGTCGTTGCAAAGATGAGTCATTGAAACATCAGCCTGTCAGTCAGACTGAGTGATTGGCTGGGTGCTCCAGCTGGACACGTTGCCTGACGACCTGTTAGGCTGGCTAATTTATAAGGCTTTTAATTTTTATTTTCTCCTAAGGTAGTTGAACCACCTTTATCCAATTAGAATTTTCATCCTCATCTATTTATTACCTCCTGCACTGATTAAAGACAAACCCACATGTCTCTGCTGTATGCAAATTAGCCTGGCTCCCAAGGCCCTGGGGCTTAACAGAAACCCGTCCATGAGTAAGTAAAAATGTTACTAAATTTGAAACCATATTCCCATCACCAGCACTGGATTCCCCTGGGCCACAGAAGTTCACTGTCAGCAAATACTTGCTCTGTGAGCCACCAGCTTGGAAGCATTTGAACCTAATAGTATTACATGGGTGTTTGGATCAGAAATCATATACACAGCTACACTGATGGAGTTCAGCTTCATGGAGGAGTCAGCTGGCTGCAGTGGTGGTAGACCCATGCTGAGCTCGTGGCCTGGGAGGTCCCTGCCCAGGAGGGCCTCTCACAGAGAGAATACACTGGGCTTTTGGATACACTGCTTCCTATGCCAAGAATGCCCTCTTCCCTGCCTAGTCCTCACCCCTTCTTTTCCTGGTTCACTGATGCCACCTCCTCTCAGAAGCCTTCCTTGATTTCCTCCCCTAACCTGAGTCGGAAGTCTTTTCCACGTATTTGCACAATGGCCAGTGCTTATACTGTGCAATAATTTTAAGTAATTGCTCGCTTGTCTGGTTTCTCCATCTTCTCACACCTAGCCCAGTGCCTGCTGCAAAGTAAATGCCAAGGCAGATTTGTGTGGCTGAGTGGGTGAGTGACAAACCGGAGCTGCTGCTTCAGCCTAACGCCTGCCAAGCACTATGGGAGCCACTTGCTTCCATGATCTCCTTCAATCCAGGCAACAGTTCTGGAAGAGTTGTCGGTGGCAACTAGGCTCTTTTCCTGTCACAGAAAGAATTCGGAGAGATGGAAGCTAAGAAAGCAAAATGAGGATTTATTAAGGGATGGACAGTACACTGTCAAGGGGAGGGCGGGCAGGCTCCGGTGAGCGGCTGCCCTGAGTTTTTTTGGCAAGTTAGTTACACAGGGAGTAAAAATGAATGGGTGGAATATTTATTGGGGAGGGAGGGGTTTGGGGTCGTATTCCTTGATTTTCATTCCAGCTCCCCCTTCTCAAAGGGAGGAGGGATTTTTGTCCTTACTTATTCTGGGTCGGAAGTGTCATGGCGTCAGTGCATGATGGGTACTTCTAATCTGCAAGGCTAATTTTATTGAAATGAGGGCATAATAAGCAAAAGGTTACATTTGGACACTGGAGCTTCCTGCCTTTTCCCACCTTTCTTTGTCAGCCTCCAGGCCACTGGTCACTCCAAAATGTGTGACCATTTATCAGCCCAGAATTTCCTGCTTTTGTTTGTCTGCCCAGGGACCCGTGGTGCTTACATGATGTATGGTTTCTTGCATTTGGCCCGTGCCCCTCCTTTGCACCCAATTCCTGCCATTTGGCCTGCGCTCCCCCTTTCCCTGCTCATATCTAGCTATCTGCCTGCTCTAACAGAAGGAGGGGATTCTTTTTTTCCCATTCTACAGATCAGGAAGCTGGCTGAGAAGCTAAGTGACTTGCTTCCATGTCGCACAGAGCCAGGGTGTGCGGCTGGCCTACCTGGTTCCCCGTCTGGGCCTCCCCTGCCCTGCCCTGCGCTGCCTCAGCTGAACAGCAGCGTGGCTGCCTGAGTGGCCAGCGTGGTGCCCGCGTGGGAAGCGGGAGGTCTCCCCACGGGCACTGAGCTGTGGGACCCCGAGGGCTGTGTCTGGTGCTTGGTTCACTTCTAGGGCATCGCTGGGAGCGGGGCGACGCCCTGGCCCCGGACCTCCCCTTACTGGCGACCTGATTTGCACTCCTTGGTGGGAAGATGGCCCAGAGGTGTCCTCAAGTGCCAGAGAGCTGCCTGGCCCTGGGCCTTGACCCTCGGGCCTTCCTGCAGCTCAGCCTCACTCACCGGGTCCTGAGGCACGAGGCTGGCAGTCTGGCTACTCAGGAAGGACTTGGAGCCACACTTTCTGTCTGACTCCTGCAGCTTGGCAGCCAGAAGTCCTGGTAAGCTCAGGGCACGGCAGCTCAGCCCCACCTTCTGAAGGGAGGGGAAGCACCTCTCTAGAAGGACGGCACCAAGCGGATGAGGGAGAGAAGGACTGGTTTGCAGTCTGCCTCCCCAGGAGCAAGCCCGCCCGTGGGGACGGCCCGTGGGGACAGATTCCCGGGTCAGCCCCCTGCCCTCCAGCCTTGCCAACCGGCTCTGCAGGTGAGTCACTCTCAGACCCGCCCGCCTCCCAGGCGCACGCCTCCTGATGTTTCTGGAAGACACGGGTGAGAGGAGGGGTCCTGTGTCTGGACGTTCCCACTGTGGGGCCTCTTCGCTCTTCCTGGCTTTTCAGATGAACAGGGAACTTGCTGTGGAATTGGTTCAGATGCTTTTAAGGTTTCAGAGACCCAAGATGGGAATTTCTTAGCGAGGAAGGCTTTTGTTTCCTTAAAACCCTTCTCCTCCACCTCCTCTTTCTGCGCCTCCTACACCTGCCAACCAGAACCTGCGTGGGGCGGCTCAGGCTTCAGCGCCGGCTGTCTAGGTTGCTCCAGTTTCCTTTTCTCTCCTCCCTGTTAGAATCTTAACCCATATGTGAAGGTCCTTCTGGTACCAGCAGCGTCACTCTCACAGAACCTTCTATGGAAAGAGACCTGCCCACCTCCCACCATGGGGAAAGCTTGGCCTTGTGGGGACCTCTGCTCCCTCACGCTTCCAGGCCCCCGCCGACCAGACCAGGGGCGAGGCCCAGCCCAAGGCCCGCAGAGTCTGACCTGGCTGAGATAGAGAAATAAATGAGCTGATCAGCGGGAGTCTCTTGCAGGGAGTTTAAAGGAGGGGGCAGAGAACTGCACAGTGGAACCGGGTAGAGTGTGTTCTGAGACACCTGAGCGGCCGCAGCGGCAGGTCCAGGGGGGACCTTGCAGGGCCCCGGCCACACAGCTCCAGGCAGAGAGGGAAGGAGCGATTGTGCTTCTCTTTCCCACAGCATCGTGTCCCATCTAAAGCCTCACATTGTAAAGAATCCAATTTTTCCTTTCACTTTTCCCTTCTAGTCTAAAAATATTCAAATCACTGCCCCGGGTGTCTCAACTGTGTTCTTCTGAGGCTCATGAGAACCTGCCGGTCTTATTTCGAAGCCATCTCTTCAATAGACGGTGTCTTCACAGTCTATAAAGGAGACACTTTTCTGCATTATTGAGGCAGCCCTGAAGATCTGCCGCGAACGACTCTCTCGGTGGAGGTTCACCGCATGCTTGTACTTCTGGTGCCCCGTGGGCACACAGGTCAGATCTACAGGAGAGCTGTCGGAGCACCTGGCCCTTCTTCTGAGCACCTTCCAAATAACAGCCACCATGGCCTGAAGGATGGCTTCTGGGCAGGCAAAGGGAGCTTGGAGGAAGTATTAGGAATCCATGGGTCCAGCACTGAAAAAGCATTAGGAAAAGACGGAGGAGAAGATTTCAAGAGTAAGCTTAGTACTGAAAACTGTGGTCTCAGAATGATTGCAGCTTAGGCTGTTTAAAGAATGAATACAAACAGAAAATCTTCACTATCGTGTCTTATGCGAGAGGCCCATTAGCATTATGGGGCACTGGCTAGAGTTGTTTTTATCCAACTTTGTGACAATGCGAACAACTTTAGGAAAAAGAACAGACACTTTTAGCAAGAGGAGTGTGCGTTAATTCCGACGGACACAGTCGTTTCTCTGCGTCCTGGGAGGCAAGTGCGTGGCTTTGCGGGGTGGCTAAGCTGTTGAAGTAGTTTAAGACCTCGCTTCTGCTCTGCTATTAAATCTTGGCAGAGATCTGAGAAGAAGCCCCTAAGGCGTTTGTATTTTGGTTTGATTTTTTTCTCTATGTGGGAGAGGGTTACTGAGTTCTCAGAAAATGGAAATGAGCCCTGTTTGAAGAGTCTCAAGAAGCTACCTTTCAAAGTAACAGACATTATGGGTTTTTCGTGCCTTACTAATCTTTATTCTAGACCAGGGATGGTGCGTTAGTGGGGATGCTGCCTGGGCACCTGGAGGGAGGCTCAGCACCTGTGCGACACGGTGATGTGGCTTCACGTGCAGTGAGGGGCAGTGGAGGTGAGTGTTTTTCCACATAAACTACACACTGTAGTAAAGCAATAATTAGAAGACAAATTTGCTTTAATTATTTTTACTGCCTCTCAAAGACAAGCTGGCAATACAAGATCAAAAGCTGTGAGTTATGTATTTCTTTTGCCCAGTAATTTCACTTCAGCAATTTATGCCGAAGAAACAAAGGATATGGAAGGGTCTTCATTTCAGCCTTGTTTATAATAAAAAAAAAATCCCTGAAAACAACATGAATTTCTAACCATTGGAGAGTAGATGAGTAAATTATGGCAGATTCAACAGAATAGTATGCATCCATTAAAAAAATTCTGTTGTAAAAATCTGTTTCTTGATATGAAAATAGATTCGTGATTTGTTTCATCACAAATGGATACAGATATAATAATACAAAAGGAACCATTAAATAATTGCATGTTTGGGTGAGATTATGAATCATTTTTCTTTCCTTCTTCTTGCCTATCTGCATTTTATGATTTCCACCTGCATTTATAATTTTTTTCTTTATAAATATAAAAGGAGAGAAAAGAGGACCAAACTGCTGATTGACTATTTGTGAAAAAACAGGAAATTTTGTGACATACCTTGGTGTACGTGTGAAAGGGCGATTGCATGGACGGTAGGAGGCAGCAGTGGGGGTTCTGGGTTAGAAGCGTGGGGTAGAAGGGAGGATGGAGGTCAGTGTGTGAGTAGGAGCTAAGCCGCTATCCCGGAAAGACCCCGAATTCAGTGATGCAAAGAACAAAGGTTTTTATTCACCTTTCTTGTCCAGGGGAAGCATTCCTGGACATGCGCAGTGCTACCCACTTCCCGCAGGACCACGTTGCTTCCCTCTGGAAGTGCTTCTCCAGCACTTTGCATTGTGTGCGTGGTGGAGGCTGAGCCGTGGCCACATCTGGCAGGAGAGCATGGAGACCGACAGACACCATTAGAACCTCACGCCCGAAGCAGCCCACATCACCACATGTCCCACTGGGTAGAGCTCCATCCACGACCTGACCTAACTGCAGATGGGGGGGTGGTGGTCCAGCCACGTGCCTGGCTTCCATTCTGTCCCTGTGGGAGAAGGGCAGAGTGGGTTTTGGTGGGCCACCAGCAGTCTCCACCGTCGGGGGGCGACAAGCTGAGCGTAATCACAGGTGCAGTGAGGCAAGGGAGGAGAGCGGAGAGGGGATCCAAACCACATAACGTTTACCATTTAAATCAGGTTAAGTGCATTGTCCTATGACAGTAACTACAGTTATGTTGTTGTGGAAATGGCCTCAGCACCCACCTCCAGGACTCTCCTAATCTCCCCAAGTGGAGCTGCACCCGTTAAGCACCAGCTCTCCTCCTCTCCCGGCAGGAGCCTCCTGCATCTGTCATTGAGCCTGACTTACCTGGATGCCGCGCACTGGTGGGATCGTGGATTGTCTGTCATTTTTTGGTCTGGTTTGTTTCACTTAGCGTAATGACATTAAGGTTCACCTACACTGTAGCCTGTGTCAGAATCACCTTCGTTTGAAAGGCTGAATCATGTTCGTTTGGCTCATAGGAAGCATGAAACTATTGTTGACAACTTTCAGCCGGTGTGTCCTGTTGACACATTCAATGGTGATTCTCAGCAGCACATAGATGGATGGTGTGCAAGTGTGCTAAGCACTTTTTTTTCATAATTTCTGATGTGCCAGGATCACTCCTTTCTCTCCTGCTCAGGAAAGAGGATGGGAATTCAAGGTAATGGGGCATTATTATAAGGAGGCCCCCGTGGGCTCCTGCCTGGGCCTCTGAGCGGCCTCCTCACTCCCCCTGTCACCACCCCCAATCTGTTATCCATGCCACAGCCAGAGAGATCTTCTAAGACCAAGTAAGAGCATCTCATTTCCCTGCTTACAGCCCCAGAGGCTTCCCAGTGTGCTTAAGGTGAAGTTTAAAGCCTTTGCCTTGATTCACAATGTCCTCTGCAGCACGGCCCCTGCCTATTCCAACAGCCTTGTGGCTTCTCTGATCTACAGACATACTGGTTGTATCAGTTGTATCCTCTCATGCCCCAGGGCCTTTGAACATGCTGTTCTCCATGCCTAGAGCCCTCTTCTTCTTGCTCTTTTCCTGGACAACTCCTCCTCATCTTTCAAGACCTTTGAGTAAACATCACTCCCTCACAAGAACTGCCTGTCTCCTCAGACCACTCAGCACTGTACATTTCCATACCTGCTCTTACTTTTAAGAACTCATATAAAACCTGTAACTTACGTAGTAATGTCTTCCTCACTCAACAATTGTGAACCCAGAGGACAGGGTCCAAATCTGTCTGTCTTGTTAGACTCTGTGTTAAACGGTGAATCAACAAAGCATTTGGATTCTTTGGGATGACAGAATCCTTTCAAATGAAGCCTTTTAGAACCAGGTGGAAGTTAACTTGGGGAAGGGCCGCCAGCCTAAGGAAAGGGGCTTTCCACGCAGAATGTTGTAAGGTAACATTCACTGACCTTGAGGAGGAAAGCTGAGCTTTTGATATTGAAGAAGCTGAAATAGGTAGGAATTAGGTATTTCAGAAGGTGCAAAAAATAAATGTGTCTGACCTTGTCTTCGGAGCATTCCTGGCCCCTGGGGTATATTTGTACGCAGCTGTCATTTCCTATTTCTAAATCAGCCCAGAGGGATGGTGGGTGGGTAGATGGAGCAGAAGGACAAGGGTGAGTCCATGTAGAGAGAGGAGGGGAAAGAAGGAAAAAAAGTGTCCACTAGTCTGTATTTTGTACATCAATTTAACAAATAGTTTTGACGGCTTGTCAGTGTGCCAGGCACTGTGGTGGATGCTTTGCAGGTGGAGGGGAGGTATTAAGGAGACAGAGGGTTGACGGCTCAAAGTTGGTGGATGTACAGAAGAGAAGACGATAATTCGCCTGTGCCACATGGGGGAGAGCGTGACCGAGAGGGTGAAGTTGAGCTGGGTGGCCCATAAAGGAAAAATTGGAATTTTCCAGTCAGAAAGAGGAACAAGGGCATTCCAGAAAAGGGATAACTTGAGTTTAAAAAATCCCGGAGTGCTGGGGCGACGGTGAGAGCGCCCTGTGCACCAGGAGCCGGGCTGGAGGGCGGCGGTGATAATACTCACGCCGACGTTTGGCAGAAGCTCAGGCGCCAGACTCTGCCCGGCGCCTCGCCCGCGTTATCTCAGCGTGGAAGTGGCAGCGCCAGGGTTTGGGGCCAAGACAACCTGACTCCAGGCCCCACACTCATAAGCACAGGGCTGTCCCACGTTGTCAAGGACATGGAGGGCCGTGCTCAATTCCGGGGAGGGGGGGTGGCTTGGGAAAGATTTTATCCTTTGGAAAAATGAGCCGTGCAGACTGTGCTCTAGAAGGTCCCTCCCGAGAGCTGTGTGTGGACTGGATGTGCAAGATGTCATGTGGGGCAGAAAACAGGGGACACTGCCCACCACCAGGCTGTGAAGGGGCTCCTTAACGAGCAGAACTCACAGGTGGGCCCATGAAGTGCTCGTGCTGTCGCCACGGGCGGACATGTGAGTTCTAAACTGGCTCAGAGGCCACAGAGCTAACCGGGCTGGATGGACCGCATCCGTTTTACCTTGATGGAGGTGATGTGCTCAAACTGAGATTTTTCTTTGCCTCTTGGCAGTGAAATGACCCTGTTTTTGTCCCCACATATACTGGTTTGTGTCGCCCTAACATTCCTGCTCACACTGAAAACCTGACAGTGTCGCCTTCTCAGGAAATCGGGTCTTACAGATGTAACCAGTTAAGAGGGGGTCAATCTGGAGTAAAGTGGGCCCTAAATGTCACATGACCAATGTCCTTATAAGAAGAAGAAAGGAAATATATAGAAACAGACACACGAGGGAGGAGGCGGGGCAAAGGTCGGGGCCAAGACTGAGGCAGCTACCAGCCAAGGAACTTTAAGGATGCTGCTGACCTCCGGAAGCTGGAAGAGGCCGGGAAGCCTCCTCCCCTACAGCCTTCAGAGACAGAGTGGCTCTGCCTGCTTGTTGACCCCTTGATTTTGGACTTCCAGCCTCCAGAACAGCGAGAGAATAGATTTCTATCACCTTAAACCACTCAGTGTACAGTAATCTGTGAAACCCTCAGAGAGGCTGAGACACTAGTGCCGACGTCCTCCCCACTGACCCAGTCATGCGGCCAAGAAGTCTGCAGCCATCTTCCGGAGGTTAACCAGGCCAAGACTGCGTGTCAAGGGCATGGGCTTTGGACTTCAAGTCCCCCCCCCACCCCCCACTTACTCACTGGGTGACCTCCAGCCAGTTACTCAGTTGCCACGTGCCTCGAATTTCTTTCCTGTGACACGTGGTTAATACTAGTTCCTACCTCGTGGGTTATTTTGCAGGTGAAGCGAGTTGTTACATATGAGCATTTACAGCCGTGGTTCTGTTACTGTTGTTGCCACCAGTGGTGTCATCTACTTGGGTCTGGGATGGGGAACAAGAAGCCCTGGACCTTCACTCCCTTATGCTCTATGCTTCTGTGCACTGGATGGTGACAGTGCAACGTCCATGACGCTGTGCACTTGGCCTCGGTGATGAGGGCGATGGGGGCTCGTTACACAAACATACTGGGCACAAGGCTGATCAACACTCGTGTGCACCTCAGGTTCAGGTCTGTGTGTGCCAGTACGGAGCTCTGCTGCCCAGGAGCCATCTGCGATTTGGAGAGCGTGGCACCCCAAGGGCTTTCTCACCAGGCCTCCTGCGAGGGTGTTTGCTCCAGAAAAGGTGGGGCGAGTTGCCAAGCGATGCAGGGAGGCTGCAGCTGTTGGCTCCCAGGAATCACACCTCCAGGTCCCACAAGGCCCATTTCAAATGCAAGGGCCTGGGAAGGGTTCCAAAAGCATCACTTGGAGGCCTCTCTTTCCCAGACCTGGCCCAGCCTACTTACTGGTCACAAGATAGAAGGCGCTGAGCACACCAACCCTGGGTTCCAAGCTGGCAGTGGAAAAGAGTTGAGAAGAAATGGTTTTCTGGGATTCTTACCCTGTCAGCCTGCTCAGGGTTCTTAGGACTCATGGCTTCTCAAGATCCAGGCTCTCCCAGGTCTGGGAAGGCAGTCATTCCTTCCACTTTTCAGGGTTCTGGCTTATGGACTATAAACACAAATAACTGAGCCAAGCAGGGGTCCATATATCACCTTTATTTCCCAAAGGAAGGGCTCCCCAGTGAATTGTAGGCTTGAGGTCAAAGTGGGGCTTTTTTGCCTCTTGCCTCACCTTAAACTTGAGTAGATCGGCCCGTCATGGTAGACAAGATGGCTGCAAGTCCCTTGCTTCTCCCTTCACTGCCAGTAGATCTCTGGTCCCTATTCTTGAAACTGGTAGCATCTCTGGTCGACAGAATATGGGTGGAAGTGATGCTGTGCCAGTTTTCCCCTCATTCTTCTTCTGGTCTTTTTGAACACTCACCCTCAGCAGCATGTGGGATGTCCAGCCACCCTGCTGCGGGGAGCACGTAGTGAGGCCCCGAGACTCCATGGAGAGGAGAGGTGCCCGCCGAGCCCAGCCTTCCAGCCATGCCTCCCATGGTGCCTGGTATCTGAGTGCAGCTTTCTGGGAGTCCCCAGCCCAGCCCAGCCACCAGCTGAATATGACAGAGTAACCCTGGTCCTCGCCCAGGGGAGCAGAACTGCCCAGTCCAATTCCTGATCTATACAATCATGCTGTATTATAAAATTGCTGTTGCTTTAAGCCACTAAGCTTTGGAGTC
The DNA here is from genome assembly GCF_036321535.1 of Camelus dromedarius. Classification (NCBI taxonomy): domain Eukaryota; kingdom Metazoa; phylum Chordata; class Mammalia; order Artiodactyla; family Camelidae; genus Camelus; species Camelus dromedarius. The sequence goes on from NC_087469.1 coordinate 2,074,223, forward strand.
GGGTGTTACTCAGCAGCATTCACCCAGTCCCAGATGGAGATGCTGGAACACTGAGCGCTGAGGTCAGGACTGGCAGAAGGGGCAAGCCCTTTCTGGCTGTGCTGGACAGCATGAGACCCCAGGGGACCAGGGCCCAGGGGTCCAACAGTGACACACAGACATGCCTGTGACTGCAGGGCACGGACCTGCCCCAGGTGGACGGACCCAGTAGGTGTCAGCCTCCCACCGCTTTCACTGAGCCGATAAGCCCCTCTCTGGAGGACTTCTTGAGAGGGTGGAAGTGTTTACAGAAGTTTCTTCTTCTGTGAAAACCTCAGAGTAGAGGAGTAAATATCATATGCTAACTGGAAAAAAAAAAAGCAGAAATGGATTATCTGGTTTGACTTTGCAAGGCAAAGACATACTTGGAACTGGTAAGATAGAGTTTGGCAAAATACTGGATTTTCCCTCCCCAGTCTGTCTTTAGTCCTGAGCAAGTCAGGTCAGGTCCTATTATACCTTCTCTTGGCACTTTTTGTTTTTCCCTGGGACCCCTTTTCAATATGATGATTAATTGCTCATGGGATTATCCGTTTACTGTCTGTGCTTTCCCCCCTGAAATCTCCGTGATGGTGGGGCGTTTTTCTCCAGTAAGTTTCTCTCTGTAAATTTGCCATTTCTGCACATGCCATGTAAATGGAATTATACAAAATGTGACCTTCTGTGCCTGGCTTCTTTTACTCAGCACAGTGTTTTCAAGATTCATCCATGTTGCACCAAATAGTATTCCATTGCATGACTATGCCGTCAGTTGCGGGACACGGGGATTGTTTCCACTTTTTGGCTGTTATGAGTAATGCTGATGTGAGCGTCCCTCTACAAGTTTTGGTGTGGACAGCTGATTTCATTTGTTTGTGTATGTACCTAGGAGTAGAACTGCTAGGTCATACGTACCTCCAAGTTTAAGATCACTACTAAGGAACTGGCTGCTTTGGGAATCGAAAAATTAGGCTGTTCTGAACGGCAGGTGTGTATGCATGTGCGTGTGTGCATGCGTGTGTGTGTGCGAGTTATACGCAGATGTCTGTGGGAGCAGTGCCACTGAGGCAGGCGGAGCAACTTTTGAATATCATTTTGTACTGAAAGTGATTCTTGGCCAATTACTTCCTCATGACACTGAAGTTTCTGCCTGTCTGCTGCCTTGTCTGAATGGTGTCTCTGTGGGGTTCTGGTCCTCAACTAGTTTCTCCGTCAATTAGAAGACAGACAAAATACAATGAAAGCGTTCTAAAAGAATTGAAATGTTGCACCAAAGTGTGTTACAGCTCAGTGTTACAGCTCAATTGTGACAGTCAACCTGGGCCCTGACGAGAGACCAAGCAGCACTCAAAGAGTTGGCAATCTCAGGTTTATTATGCCGGCGGGCCCAGAGGAGTTAATACTCCAAGCTCTGGACCCCGTCTGTAGGTTTACACAGGCTTTTGTAGGCTGCCAGTCTAGGCTTTGTAACATCATATACAAATAAGGTGTTACAAAGTTGACTAATCAAGAATAAGCTTTTTAGAAATGGACCAATCAGGAGTGATAGAAATGAACCAATCAGGAATGAGCTTTATACCATTGATGAAGGAAGTTAAAGAAGACTTTAAGAAATGGAAAGATACCCCATGCTCTTGGACTGGAAGAATCAATATTGTTAAAATTGTCACACTGCCCAAGGCAATCTACAGATTTAATGCAATCCCTATCAAATCACCCAGGACATATTTCACAGAACTAGAACAAATCATCATAAAATTTATATGGAACCATCAAAGACCTAGAATTGCCAAAGCACTACTGAAGTAAAAGAAAGAGGCTGGAGGAATAACTCTCCCAGACTTCAGACAATACTACAGAGCTACAGTCATCAAGACAGCATGGTATTGGTACAAAAACAGACATATGGACCAATGGAACAGAATACAGAGCCCAGAAATGAACCCACAAACTTTTGGTCAACTAATCTTCGACAAAAGAGGCAAAAATATACAATGGAATAAAGACAGTTTCTTCAGCAAATGGTGTTGGGAAAACTGGACAGCAGCATGTAAATCAATGAAGCTAGAACACTCCCTTACACCATACACAAAAATAAACTCAAAATGGATCAAAGACTTAAACATAAGACAAGATGCAATAAACCTCCTAGAAGAAAATGTAGGCAAAACATTATCTCACATACATCTCAGAAATGTTCTCCTAGGGCAGTCTGCCCAAGCAATAGAAATAAAAGCAAGAATAAACAAATGGGACCTATTAAACTTACAAGCTTTTGCACAGCAAAGGAAACCATAAGTAAAACAAAAAGACGACCTATGGAATGGGAGAAAATTTTTGCAAATGAAACCAACAAAGGCTTGATTTCCAGAATATATAAGCAGCTCATACAACTTAATAAGAAAGAAACAAACAACCCCATCCAAAAATGGGCCAAAGACCTAAACAAGCAATTCTCCAAGGAAGAAATACAAATGATCAATAGGCACATGAAAAAATGCTCAATATCACTAATTATCAGAGAAATGCAAATCAAAACTACAATGAGGTATCACCTGACACCAGTCAGAATGGCCATCATTCAAAACTCTACAAATGACAAATGCTGGGGAGGCTGTGGAGAAAGGGGAACCCTCCTACACTGCTGGTGGGAATGCAGGTTGGTGCAGCCACTGTGGAAAACAGTATGGAGATTCCTCAGAAGACTAGGAATAGACTTACCATATGACCCAGGAATCCCGCTGCTGGGCATATATCCAGAAGGAACCCTACTTCAAAAAGACACCTGCACCCCAGTGTTCATAGCAGCACTATTTACAATAACCAAGACATGGAAACAGCCTAAATGTCCATCAACAGATGATTGGATAAAGAAGAAGTGATATATTTATACAATGGAATACTATTCAGCCATAAAACCCGACAACATAACGCCATTTGCAGCAACATGGATACTCCTGGAGGATGTCATTCTAAGTGAAGTAAGCCAGAAAGAGAAAGAAAAATACCATATGAGATCACTCATATGTGGAATCTAAAACAAACAAAAAACAAAAGATAAATACAAAACAGAAATAGACTCATAGACATAGAATACAAACTTGTGGTTGCCAAGGGGGTGTGGGATGGGAAGGGATAGACTGGGATTTCAAAATGTAGAATAGATAAACAAGATTATACTATATAGCACAGGGAAATATATACAAAACCTTATGGAAGCTCACAGTGAAAAAAATGTGACAATGAATATATGTATGTTCATGTATAACTGAAAAATTGTGCTCTACACTGGAATTTGACACAACATTGTAAAATGATTATAAATCAATAAAGAAATGTTAAAAAAAAATAGAGTGATAGAAATGGACCAATCAGGAGTGAGCTCAGGGAACCAATAGCATCTTAGGAGTAAGTTCCACTTTCCTAGAAGCAAGCAGTTTTGTAGAGGCAAAAAGTGAGACAATGCCGCGGGGCCAGGGAACCAGATGGCGCTGGCAGGAAAGTAGTGGCTCTGCCTAGGGGTCCTGCCAGACTCTTTCATGGGGCTTCCCACCTCAAATTAGTTACATGAAGACTTACAGGGTACTGTAAACGTTATTATCAGTTGTCGCCATATATTATGCACCTTTAGATCCATACAATTTATGATCAATATATGGACATATACATGCACACATTTTTACCCCCAAAAGGCTGTTATTAAACGTGTACCAGTGTGTCTGTCAGTGTCTGAGTAACTGACTAGAAGCTCTGGCAGGGGTGGGGGCAGAGAGGGAAGGTGAGTTTTTGAATTTCCAGGACGAGGCCAGGCAATTGCCAGTTATAGACTGAAATCCTTCCAGACTCTTGTCTTGCTCCCCTGTAGCAATTCCTGATACCTCCTTTTAGGGTCCTCTTCTTCTGGGCTTGAAATCCACCCCCCCAATAACTCTGAATCCCCTTCCCGTTTTAAAGGAGCCAGCCGCATCTTCATGACCTCCTGCTTATACCCTGGCCAGAGCCCAGGACGGGATTTCCTATCCTGCAGCCCTGATGACCTGCATCCTGCAAGATGTCCATGGCAAGCACATACCAGGATGACCCTGCTGTACTTCTCTGCCGGCAAACTGGCCCTTTGGGGAAGAGTTATCTCTGGCCGGCACCAGAAAGATGCTCCTGCATGTCTGTGCTTTCATTGCACAGGCTTTCTTTGAATTACCTCTTTTCACCAGCAAAGATGCTGGGAGCTTGCCGACGTCACTGGAGTCAGCTGCTGTCTCTGGGCTGGATGCCTCCTGATTTGAGGGAGGTCAGTTCTCAGTGACGACAGCCTCTGATGATACCCTTAGCATTTCCCCCTGAGCCACATCCACAGGGCTACGTGATCTAGCAGCTTTTTTTGTTAAAGGAAGGGCTCAGACCTCAGTTCGCCTGTTTATTTCCCCTTTAAACAGTGTGCTTTTGGAAGAATTCTAGTGCAATGACATTTCTCCCCGCCCTAGCAGGACCTCAGTGGCACCTGTCAGTCAGCCACCTAATAACTCAGAGGGAGCTCAATGGCCTTAGTCTGGAAGACCCCAGGGGACCAGAGTGTCAAGAAAAGTAGGGGTGGAGACAAGAAACCACATGTTTTCTCTCTGATCCCAGGCTTGACAGTACTCACTCATTCTGCCTCCAGCTTCCCAGAGCTTTCACAGCAGTGTCTGAGATCATCACACTCCTGGAAGATTAAAGGCCTTTGCCTGCCACGTGAGGCTGGGATTGCTTCTTATTCACGTCCTCGATCCCTGCACACCACAGGAGGGCCAGCGTGTTGAAATATCAAGTCTTCAGAGAGGGAAGTCTCACACTGACAGTTTTGAAAGAGAAAACCCTGTTACTAAGTGTATAAAGAATTTTGCAAAATTGATAGGATTCACTTAATGATTAGTGCCATAAAAAATCGGCATAGTGATCCCCTTGTCAGGGAAATTAACTGATCGCATGCTCACATCAGGCCATTGAATCCATTTTCCTGCATCTCATGAGCTGAGAGCATTCTTCACTGGATACGTGTGCACATCCTAATTGATGTATTCCATCATTTTATTATAAGCCACAGGATTGCTTCTGGGGATGACAATTTATATTTTATTGGCAAGAGCTTCAGAGAAGAAGTGTGTGGTATTTCCCCAAAGTGATTAAAACCGAGACACACGTGAGATCAACTGGAAAACACCTCTGACTTTTGGATCCAAAGGAGACAGCCCCTGACCAGAGCTGCACCTGTGCAATTCCACAGGCAAATGGAGAAGGACCCGCCCAAGGTGCCCGTAAGTTCCAACTATGAGTCGTTGTTTGTGGTTGAGTTACAGTAAATTAGACCCTGGTCCAGCTTCCTATGCACAGTATTTTACAAGCCACTGAATCATCACTTTCTCTGCCTAATTTGCTTTCGTGGTGTCACTGGGGAGATTTGGAGCTTTCTAGGATGCAGAAAACTAGGGCAGACCCATTTCCCCGGGTGCCTCTTCTCTACACAGTGCTGACAGCACTCAGCACGACCCAGTCATGAAATGTATGGTTAATTTACCTTACGCTCTCCCCCAGCCCTTCATGCAGTTGCCATTCAAACCTTGCCCCAGTATTTGCAGGTACAAAACAATCCTGAACAAATAATTGCCCACAGAGTTAAACTGTTTGTAGGGTTTAGTATTCTGCTGTCTTCTCTCACGCATTTTGTGATTTATAAGTGGAACAAGAAGCAAGCATCTTGGGAAGGGGGCCTACAGCAGAGAAGCAGAGGGAGTGAGTGCTTGGAGAACTTTTGGTCCAATCCAGCCCCATCCCCATCTCCTCCACCTAGCACCTGATGTGATTATTCCGTGCTAAAAATAGGAGTGTTATCACAGCTCTTCTGCAGGTGGGAAGCTTTGTGGAAAGAGATTGCCTTGATTTTTTTCCCCCGGCTCCCTTCCCAAGTCCCTGAGTGCCAGATGGACGAATGCTGCCTGATTATAACGTGTGCGCTGGGCAGGCTGGGGAGGTGAGAGCAAATGCCACTTGCAGCCCTGCACAGAGGCAGGGCTGGGGCAGAAGGGCTTCCCTGGTTCTCTCCCTCCCATGATCGTCTCAAACTGCAGCACCGAAAACAGAACCTGTGTGTAAAAAAATCATCTTATAAAAATGCTGAATTTTGCGTTGACTGACATGCTTGCGATTACACTTGAAAAAAAAAGAGGATTAGGGAATATTAAATGTAAATGTGACAGGAATAATGTCTTAAATATTTATTCAGTTCCTACTCCATACAAAGCAAGAAAGGTTTCCCCAGCTGTGGGCTACTGGAATCAATGCAGAATGAGGTTCTTTGCTGACATCAAGGAGCTTTCAGGCTAGTCCAGGAGTCAAAGGATAACATAGAAGTCATAGTAATATAGTAAGTGTATACAATAGCAACTTTTTAGCATATACAGGCACACTTTGTTTTCTTGTGCTTTGCTTTATTGAGCTTCGCAGATAGTATTTTTTACAAATTGGAGGTTTGTGGCAATCCCGCGTCGAGCAAGTCTGTTGGCATCACTTTTCCAATAGCATTTGCTCGCTTTGTGTCTCTGTGTCAAATTTTGGTAATTCTCACAATATTTCAAACTTTTTCATTATTGTTTTAGTTGTTATGATGATCTGTGACCAGTGATCTTTGAAGTTACTATTGCAAAAAGATTACGACTGGATGAAGGCTCAGATGATAGAATTTTTTAGCAGTAAGGTATATACATTGCTTTTTAGACATAATGCTATCTATTGCACACTTAATAGGCGACAGTACAGTTTAAACATGCTTATAGGCACTGGAAAACCAAAACAATTTGTGTGACTTGCTTTGTTGCAATATTCTGTTTATAGTGATGGTCTGGAACCAAACCTGCAGTATCTTGGAGGTATGACTGCATAGAATTTTCTTGTCTTTCTTCTGGAATAGGCTGGAATAACTGGTTAGTTTTGCTGGAATCTGCTGGAAAAACTCCCTTAGGAAAGTAGGCGGAGCAGTTGTGCAAATATACCTCACTGACCCAACAGCCCCTGTTCTGGGAGCAATAAGCAAGAGGGCTTGGGTAAGGAAGTGAGGCACAGGTGGTTGGACTTTCTAAAAAGCAAAAAAAGTGGCCCTTAAAAGAAGCACTGTACCCCGATACTCCATCCGAGCACTGGCAGTGAAGAATGTCTGCGCTGGGAAGACGTGACGAGAGCACTCTGGGAGGTACTGGGAAATTTTGCCCCAGCACATTGTCACTTCTCCTGAACACTCTGCTACGGATTGGACTTAATGACATCCCTTCACTTTTTCTGGTTTCAATTACCCGCTGTCAACTGTATTCTAATAATATTAAATGGAAAATTACAGAAATAAACCATCTGTAAATTTTAAATTGCACGCAGTTCTGAGTAGTGTGATAAAGTCCCACGCCGTCTGCTCCATCCCGCCTGGGATGTGAATCCTCCCTTTGTCCAGCGTGTCCCTCCCGCTTGTCACTTAGTAGCCGTCTCCGTTGTCAGATGCACTGTCGCGGTATCACAGTGCTTGTTTCAAGTCACTCTTACTGTACTTAACAAGGGCCCCAAAGCCCAAGAGTGACGAGGCTGGCAATTCGGATCTGCCAAAGAGGAGCCAGAGTGCTTCCTGTAAGTGAAAAGGTGAAACTTCCCTGTGTAATAAGAAAAGAAAAAAAATCTGGTGCTGAGGGGGCTACAATCTACCGTAAGAATAAATCTATCCACAAAATTGTGAAGAAGGAAAAAGCAGTACGTGCTAGTTTTGCTATTGCATCTCAAACTGCGCAAGTTACGGCCACAAGGCGTGGTGAGTGCTTAGTTAAGATGGAGAAGGCACTGGCTTTGTACAATCAGGTATTTTGAGAGCGAGAAAGAGACTGCCGTCCTGTGCCTTGTATTACAGTGTATTGTTCTCATTGTTCCGTTTTTTTTTTTAACATTTTTTATTGATTTATAATCATTTTACAATGTTGTGTCAAATTCCAGTGTTCAGCACAATTTTTCAGTTATTCATGGACATATACACACTCATTGTCACATTGTTTTCTCTGTGAGTTATCATAACATCTCATTGTTCCGTTTTATTAGTAGTAGTTGTTAATCTCTTACTGTGCCTAATTTATAACTTATACTTTATTCTAGGTACATATGCATGGGAAAAAACAGAATACGGATAGGGTTTGGTACTACCCATAGTTTCAGGCACCCACAGGGGTCTTGGAACATATCCCCCATGGATAAAGGGGGCCCAGGGTGGGCTAAGTTGCTATAACTCACCAGTAAATCCCCCACATCAACTGGATGAACAATAGATCAGTTTACTTCTCACTCATGTGACAGTCCGAAGTCACCCTGTTCCGTGTAGTCACTCAGGGACCTAGGCTGATGGCTGACTCTTCCAAGGGCGGGTGTCTCAGCCTGGGTTTCCCACTAGAAAGCAGAGTGTGAGACAAGGGCTTGGTGCCAGGCTTCCATCTGGGGACTTCTGGGATCCAAGGAACTACGAAGAAGTTTTTGGGGAAAACTGAACAGGGGTTGAGGGAGGGTTAGCAAGCTGGTCTCGCTGTGAAAAGCTGAGGCCCCATCTCACGGGGACATCTGAGGTGCCGTGTACTGGTCCAGGCTGCCACAGCAAGGTGCCACAGGTGGGGGGCTTAAACCTCAGGCGTTTATTGTCTCCCAGTTCTGGAGGCCAGAAGTCTGAGATCAAGGTGTTGGCAGGGTTGGTTCCTTCTGAGTACTGTGAGCAAGAATATGTTCCAGGCCTCTCTCCCAGCATTTAATGGTTTGCTGGCAATCTTCGGTGCTGCTTGGCTTGCAGAAGCATCATCCCAATCTCTGCTCTCATGTTCACATGCTGTTGTCCTTGTGTGTGTGTCTCTCTCTCTGGGTCCAAATGTCCCCATTTTATAAGGACACCAGTCATATCAGATTAAGGCCCACCTTAGTGACCTCATCTTGACATGATCTTCGGCAAAGACCTTACTTACAAATAAGGTTATGTGCCCAGGTCCTAAGGATTAGGACTTCAGCGTCTCTTTGGAGGACACAGTTTAACCCACAATAAGCCATATAGAGTCTGTTTCAGAATTGCCTACCCAAGGGGCCAAAGTTTGAAGCATAGGCTCATGGCCTCCACCGTCGATGCCCCATGGGGCATAAACTCCCCTGTTCTCCAGACAGCACCTGTGTGAGTGGCCAGTGGATCCTGCTGGCGCCCCATACAGCAGCTGCAGAGACATGTCAAGTGGGTGTCAGGGTACAGCTGTGGGAAGCTCAAAAGGTTGGGCTCAGAAGATGTGCAATGAGGCAAAGAGGTATCTGACTTGGTGGGTGAGACAGTCCTGCAATCCCCTCCTCATGTGGTGATGCTCTCTTCCTGCTTGTCTGGCTCTCTTACTGGACTGGGAGCTCCATGAGGGCAAGTTCATGTCAGTCTTTTGCTCCTGTATCCCGTGGTACAGCAGACTGTCTGGCACACTCAAAGCAATAATTCACACTGAAAGAATAAAGCCATGTGGGGATGTGTCTAGTTCCAGCGACTCGAGCAAGGCTGGATGCTCTGGAGACTTGAAGTAGCGGCAGGAGGCTGCTTAAGTGAACTGGGAAAATAGGATTCTCTCCCTTGTGTCTCTTCCACACACAGTTAAACGTTGGGGAAGGTTAGAAAGCATGACCTGCCTCCTCTTCTCCCCCCTTCCATCCCCCTGCCCCCACTCCTTCTAACTCCTGAGGGATGGACGTACAGCAAGGCGTTTAATTTTTTTAAATTGATGTTTCTCAACTGTCTTTTTGGTGAAGCCACCTTATAACGTATCTTTTAGGTATTTTAATAATCAAATCCCTTCGGACAGGCTCCGGGATGGAGCCCCAGTGGAACAAATAGTGCTATAACAGGGTTACTGCGGATCGCCATTATCACCGTCTTCTTGATTTCAACACGGGCTTGCAGAGAGGTCATCTGTAAACGGCTCATTTAAAAGTAATTTCTAAGCATCTGTCTGCGCTGAGCGCTGCATTAGGTACCAAGTGTACGGAGCGTGTTCAACTGGGATCCTAACAAGGTCGTGCCAAAGCACTCACCCGCTCGGCTCAGGCTGGGTGCATGGGGACGCTGTGACCTGCCTCTGGGAGTCACTCATTAACAAAACAGAAAAATAAATCGGATTCTGACCTTAAAGCACTTGTCAGCTTGCAACAAGGGCTAGGCGCATGCCCGAGCTCACAGGGGCGGGGCCCTGCGCTTCCTGCCTTCGGGGGCTTGCTTCCCATCCCCCCTCACCACACGGGCCGGCACCCCTGGCACTTCTGCCCCCGCTGGTTGTCTCAAGGATGATCCGCGTAGCCCCGGGCTGAATGCCCTGCTGCAGGGCTTGTCAAGGCCTGACTGGCCGTGGGCCATCTCTTCCCTTCCTCCTCACTTTGAAATCAGGGGACCTTTACATAAAGCAATGCAGGGGGATTGCAATGGGGCAAATCACGTTCTCCACGCCCCTTCCCCCTGTGCTGTCTCCAGCAGCTGAGGATTTACCAGTATAAACCTTTCCACCACAGAGGCCGTCTATGGAGGAGATGACATGTGTTGTTAGGGCAGCCACCAGGTCTTGTTCTGCCCCCAAGATGAGAAGGGGGTCCCTCTGAGTAGGGATCGGGGGCAAGAATTACCAAAACATAAGGGGAAGAGTCTTATGTGCGACTGCAAGGAGGGCGTTGGAGGGTGTGGCCATAGTGCTGTCCTGCCCCCGCCGCCACCGCGATGAAAAGTGGAGGAAAATTGGAGTGGACGCATCCTGCTTGAGGAAGGAGGCTCAGTGCAGGAGAAGAACCAGAGGCCCCAGCGGAGGATTTGCTGAGGGCACAACGTGGTAGCTCCTTCTCTGGTTTGGAGGCAGATCTGACTGGCTCCCAGCTCTGCCCCTGTTAGCTGGGAGGCCTTGCTCCAAGGACTGAGCTGCCAAGCCTCTGTTCCCTCCTCTGAGAGTGGAAATAATTCTTACCTACCTCACCAGGTTATTGTGAGAATTATTTGAAAGAAAAAAAAAAAAAAAACCACCCTGAGAATAAAACCACATTTTAATCATCAGTTATTATCAGCATTATCCATTAACTCGGGGAGTTCTCGAGGGCTTCCTTATCATCTTGCCTTAGTGATTAGCCAACAAGGAGACAGTGCTGTTTCAGGATGGATGGGCCTGCGAAGCTGGCGACCTGGCCGTGCATGCTGAGATGTCCCATTGGGCAGAAAAGCCCAGGTTCCCTGGGTGGAGCTGTGAGGGCCTCTCAGTGGCTCTCCCTTAGAACCTCAGACAGACTTTTGCCCCTTCTCCCCTCAGACTTCTGACTACCAGGCTCTGACCCTGCCTGGTAACCAGACCTTCTTAGGAATCTTTCATGCTTGCTAATTCAGACAGTGTTGTGCCCTGGGTGACTTCTGACAGGTAGTGTGGACTCAGAACATTGAAGAAGGGCCAGGAGCTGCTTGTAGTGACACTAGGGCTTGATTAACCAGTGGCTCCTGAAATTGGCAAAAGAGAAGTTCTTTAAAAAAAAATAGGTTTGCAAGTCTTTGGGAAAAAAATGCAGGATGGATAAGTCCTCTGACCATGACATTGGCTTCAGGAAGAGCCCAGAGACTGATGAGACTCACCCATATCTGTGTCCTCTCTTCTTGCTTTGCCTTGGCTGGTCTCTATGTCCCAGCCTCCACTGCTATTATGTAAGCTGGGTGGTTGAGAGTGGGGCACGTAACTGAGTTCGAGCCAATGGAATGTGAGCGGAAGTGACGTAGTCCATAAATACCTACCACTTAGGATCCTCTTGCTCTCCCTGTTCACCAGTGGACTGGAGGAGACTGTGAGGACTTAAAGGAGGGCAGGGTCACAAGGAGGAAGGAGTCTCATCCCTGCATGAGTACATGATTCCTATTGCATGAAATTATGACACGGGGGGAAACAAACCATTAATCTATTATGTCACTGGCATCTGGGGGTTGTTGTTATAGCAGCTAACTTTATTTACCCAAATGCAGTTTATTTAAGACTGTACATTTCTCATACGCTGCAGGATGGGGATCCTGCTTCCAGGTAGGTTGTCCAGGTGAGTGTGATGGACTCTTGTATTTGGATGTGTACTCTTCCCTTTGGCCAAGGCCACTGATGGTTGTTGGGTTCTAAACATCATTCGTATTTCTTTCAGGTGATTATAAACAGGTTTATTAATTAATACTTTCTTCATATGTCTTTTTTTTGTATATATATATTTTATTGCAGTATAGTTAGTTTACAATGTTGTGTCAATTTCTGGTGTACAGCATAATGCTTCAGTCCTACATGAACATACATTTTTTCCCCACCCATCTCCTCTATTTTCCACTTCCCCCCTTCCCCCCATGACTTACTGCCACCAAAATGACATTCATTCATACTGTGTGTCAAAGAAAAACATGGAGAATCTGAGTCTTTTAAGTGGGGAAATTTATACAATATTGACACTCAAAATTGAGGATTATGTAACTCTGAAGAATAGTTCTCTTTTGAATATATCTTTTCAGTTCTTTCTAATACTCAGGCCTACATACACATATAGTTATCGATAAGAGTACTAGCTAGAATTCATTGAGTGATTATCCATGAGAGGCACTTGCAAATATTTCTGATTCTCAGAGTAGTCCTATACAATGGGCATTATGCATTCCATTTTCAAATAGAGACTCTGAGGTTCAGAGAGATTAAATAATTGGTCTAAGATGACCCAGTAGTGATGGGTCACACTCCTTCAAACCCACATTGCTCTGACCCAGATCTTGCCTGTTGTGTTATACTAACCTATAGTATGTTTTCTGTATTCTGGGGATAAGAATTTTGGGGCCCTCTGACCAGAGGCCTTGACCCTAGGGATGGTGACCCTCCCTTCTCATGACTGGTCCAATAAAAAGGTACAAGCCCTTCCAGGCCAGCATGCTCTTTATAGACCTCTTTGTGGGACCTCAAATCAGGCCCTAGGAACTTGTGGCTGCCTGTCCCGTATGCCTGGTCCACCCTTCAGCCTCCTGTGTCTTTCCTTGTCAGGGTCCTGGCCCTGAGCAGAGCCCTGTCTGACAAGGGCAGTGGAGTAGCTGGTGTGGGAGAGTCAAGGGCTCTTTTAGGCTAGCGCTGGCCATGTGGAGGGTGACAATAGAAAAGATGGCTGGAAGAGGGGAATAGACAGGATGTGTTGGTCACTATTTGGATGAGACCAGTGAGGGAAAAAGAAGAGTCAAGTGTGTTCCCAGGTTTTTGCTTTGGGCCGCTGGGTGGGCAACATGTTCAGGAAAGGACCTGTCTTAACAGATAATTATGGAGAAAGCCTGGATCCATACGTACCTCCCATATACACCACCCTCTCTGCAGATGTATAAATTCATGGAGGCTTTTCTGTGCCACATGGTCAGGAAACAAGGTGAAACATCCCTCAGGACCAAAAACTGAAGGATGGTTCAGTTCATTTTTCTCATCATGCAATGTGTCTATGACTTATGAAGCTCATCTGCGGCAAAATGTCACTTTGCTGGCTTCCATGGGTGTTCTCCTTCTGTGACTATTGTCCCCTTACATAGTTAAATATATTTTAACACATTCATAGACACGTACAAGGCATTCTCTAAAATATTTTTTAAAGGGAACTTAGAGGCACAATTTGAAATGAAATTGAGATGAGTTTATTTTAGCTTTTGCTTTTGCTTTTGATGTCCGTAGGACTAACTTTTCTCGGGCCCTGATTGTCTAAGCTGCTGGTTCCCACACACAGCTTATCGCCAAGATCACCTGGGATGCTTTTAATGGATATAGCTTTGGGGGAGGGTATAGCTCAACTGGTAGAGTACATGCTTAGCATGCATGAGGTCCTGGGTTCAGTCCCCACTGTCTCCTCTAAAAATAAATAAACCTCATCCTCCCCTCCCCACTAAAATAAAATAATTAAATAATACAATCAAAAAAAATAGATACAGCTTCTTGCCATGACCCACCCCCCACCCCCACCCATCCCGCCAGGCTGATTCACTGGGACTGAGGCATCTGCGTTTTAAGCTCATCAGAAAATTCTGATGAGCAGCCAGGTGTGGGACTCACCCGTTCTAGTCACAGCCTCTAGATTTATCATCCCGTGGTTACATCAGCATTTTTCTTTTCATTGAAGAAAAGGCCTTTTAGTACAGAAGGAAATGGTGTTTTATTAACAAAAATTAATATTAAATTATTGACAACTTGTTATGGCCAGACGCTGGCGTGGGGACTTGTGGAAAATTATTTTACTTAACTTAGTGTAGTCCTCACTGATGAGTTACAGAACAGCCTCGTGTTCTACATTCATGGAAACTGGAGCTAAGGAGGTTGAAGAAATGATCTGAGTAACTAGTTCAAGTGACCGAGTGGAGAAATACGGTTAGAACCCAGGTATCTCTGAACCACTGCCCTCGGTTGCCAGTTATGGGATTAGTGATGACTCCAGAATTTCTCAGCTCCATTTGGCCTTTTTGGAGATAAGGCTTCTGCCCCTGTTATTAATGGGAGGGCAGCCAGTCATAGCTGACACTCCTCACAACAGCCAACCACTCTAGCGAAGAAAAAATCTTGTTAATTAATCTGCCGAAAGAAATAGAGAAAGCCCTTGTCAGGAAAATTCAAACGAATAAACAAGCAAAAGCAGAGAAGAATGTCAAAACAAAACTACACTTTCCTAAATACCTGAACCAGTTATTTTATTATTTAATTCTATTATTTTATTATTTATTTTTCAATATATATATTTATATTTTAATAATATATATTTATTATTCTATTATTTAATAAAAAGATATTTTATTCTTTTCTCCTTTTTTTTTTTGAGCCAGGATTGATTTAAGTTTATTACTTATAAATAACATCTTTTATGGCCCAGTTAACATATCCAGTTAACTGCTCCCATAAGATGTTCCTTCTGTTTGCGCTGTCGTAAATCACAGAGAGAATGTTAGTAGTAACACTGGCTTAATCACTCTGATGCCTCTGTTGCTAATGGGGACTATAAAAAGAGATGGAGGTGTGAAGAAATGTGTTTTCTGAAACTTGTCAGGCTTGAATGGAGCAGAAGCAATGGACCTGGAAAGTGCAGCCGCAGACGCCTTTGGGATGACAAGGATAATGGCGCCTGCTCAATCACCTCACTTTTGCAGGGTTTGAAGCACTTGATTTTACTTTTTACTTTGCCAGTGAGGCTGGCATTTTGGCCTCTGCCTCCTGGTGAGGAGACCCGGGCATCTTTCTAGTCCAGAGCATCCTCCTCCCATCACAGCCTGCCTCTGGGTCCAGGCGGACACTGCTTGGCACTGGCCTGCCCGCTTCACCTTGCCACCCGCGGGTCCTCCCCAGGCCTGTGGAGCCCGCGGTCTCCCTCAGGCTTGATCTGGGCTGAGATATGAGTTGCTTCAGGCGGCACACACATACTTCAATCACTGCTAAAAGGGAACAGAGAAGCTGGGCTCCTCAGAGGGGGGTTTGCTGTAAATTCTCAGCCTTTCCAAAAGCTCCACTTTATTAGGGCATGAGCCAGTCATATTTTTCTTCATTTCCTAACTTAGTGCTCACACAACGATTATTGCTTTGTGATATTTAGTTTTCTTGGTATTGTAGCTGAATTAAATGAAGACCGAGGAGGGAGGGAGGGAGGGGGAGCATCTCCCAGCCTTTGGATCCACCCCTCGGCCCAGTTTCCTGCGTGTTATGAACACAGTGGTAAATACACATTGACCTGCATGCTGTGGGCCTCTGCAGAATCAGGGCAAGCCTTGCAGAAATGAAGAAAAATATCATTTAAAGTGTTTCTGAAATTGGATTGCTCTTTTTTTTTTAACTTCCAGCCAGCCCGTGCAGCAGGCATCCGTGATTTTCTAGTTAGAACTAGGTTGAGGGGAGGAGGAGAGACCTATGAAGTATTTTTTAGGTCTTCGTGTTTTATTAACCTGTAAGTGGGTTAATCACACTCCCAGTTCCAGTTTACCTGCATCTCTGGGACAAAATGGAAGCTGGAGTCAAGCAGCAATGGTTCACGTGGGGCTGGAGGCTGTGTGGAAGGGGGGATGGCTGACAGGTATTTTAGGACGGGACTAGATACAAGTTTGGCAAGAGTTCTGAGACCACCGTCTGAGTTCCGTGGAGACTGGAAAGTGCTTTGTCCTGTAAAGGGCCCACTGAGGTCTCAGTTCCCCCAGGAAGAAGAATGATGTCAGCCTTGTGGGTAATTCTCATCCCCCTGGTGCCTCAGAGGCCAAGAAAGAGCTGAAGCGTTGGACCCAAGGCCACTCAGCTGAGGCTGACAGGGTGCTGGGCACTTTTCCTCGACATGACTCGCTTTTGTACCACCAGCCTCGGAGGAAGAGACCCCTTCCTGTCCACCTCCAGCCAGACCTCACCTCCATGAGACCACAGAGGGAAAGAACTCTCAGGTGAGAGATCCCAGCCACTGGACAGAGAAAGGTGAGTCAAACCGACAACACAATCTTAGCAACACGGAGCTGCTGGAGGAAACAGGCAGAGATATAGTAAGAGAAACTAAAGAGACTTAAGTACAATACAAAAGGAATTTCTAGTGGAAAAAAAAATTCTCCATCAGTCAATTAGGTAATGGTCACAACTGAGACCCACAGGGGTGGCTTGGAAGTCCAAAGCACAAAGGACAAAATCATAGGGAGATGAAAATCGTAAGGAGGAAAAGAAGGAAGCTGGGAGGATGTAATGAGGACATCTAACCTGCAAGATTTAGAGAAGGGGGAAAAAAAAAAAAAAGGAACAGCTGAAGAAGAAGCAATAATTAAACACAAAATAAAAGAAAATTTTGGAAAGACCTGACTCTATACATTGAAGGGACAAGTTCCAGGTCAGACTGAGAAAAGTGAGACCCAATCTATTCCGGCAAAAATTCCTGAACTCTAAGAATAAAGAGAAAATCTTGTAAGTTTTCAGACAATAGGAGAGAGTTACTGACAAGGGAATTGAGTAGGATTTGCATCAGACTCTCACCCGGAAGCTGGAGGAAACACAACACAAGAATCCTGTTCTCAGCCAAGACATCATTCGCCTGTCATGGCAAGAAAAAAAAAAAAAAGTGCTTTAAAACTTATTAATAATTTAGAGTGTTTCACTCACATTTACTCTTCTCAGCAAAATACTCGAAAAGAACTCAAAACAAACAGCAAGCGAGCTAAGCCAGAAGAAGGTAAAGTGGAAAGGAAAGAGTACGGAGCAAAGAAGCTTGCTCTTTCTGTCTGCAGATCCTGAAAGACGAAGCAATCTCCCATCCTGGGGCAGCGGTGTCAGGCACAGAGGAGGGACCAAGACTTGATGCAAGAGTGCTGGGTGAAAACAGACCCTAAGACACAGTGGGTTCGTGACTCGCATTTATCTAATGTTTAAAGAAAGATGGTTGCAATGTTATTTAAACTCTTCTAGGCCATAGCAAACATTGAAACCTGTTTGAATTCACTTAACGGAGTCAACCTAATTTTAATACTCAACTCTAATAGAGAAGGCATAATTGGAAATTTAAAAGTAGAAGCCAATCTCACATGAATATTGATGCAAAAATGAAGGTAAAACGGTAGCAAATGGAATCTGGTGAAGTTTTAAAGGAATACTGCCCTGGGTCCTAGTAAGGTTTATTTTAGGAATGCAAGAATTGGCAGAAATAAAATATCTACCAATATAACTCATTACATCTGCAAATTAGAAGAGAAAATAATACTACAATAGTATTATAATATTATTATAATAGTAATATTAATAGCTTTTGAAAATGCAGCTTATAAAATTCTTATAAAAGAAAGTTAACATGGAAATAGAAGTAAGCAAATTAATACAATAAATACTGCTCACCAAAGCCCACCAGCAAATATTATCCTAAGTCATAAAGCACTAAATCTACTTCTGTAAAAATCAGAAACTGGAAAGGAGTATGCTTACCATCATTATATACCATCATGTTGGAGTTTCTAGTGAATGAAATAAGTTATGGAAAGGAAAAAACCTAATTTTAAAATGATTTCTT
The DNA here is from genome assembly GCF_036321535.1 of Camelus dromedarius. Classification (NCBI taxonomy): domain Eukaryota; kingdom Metazoa; phylum Chordata; class Mammalia; order Artiodactyla; family Camelidae; genus Camelus; species Camelus dromedarius. The sequence continues at coordinate 2,092,310 of NC_087469.1, forward strand.
TTATTGACCATATACTTTTTCTTAACCTTTCAAAATCCAAAAGCCCCACTGTTAGATATTTTACAAAAACTACTCAAGGGGGGAGGGCATAGCTCAGTGGTAGAGCACATGCATAGCATGCATGTGGTCCTGAGTTCAATCCCCAGTCCCTCCACTGAAAAATAAATAAATAAACGTTATTACCTCCCCACTAAAAAGTAAAAATATTTGCTTAATAAACATTAAAAAAAAAAGAAAAAAAAACTACTCAAGTTAACAAGATAATTTTGTAAGGTAGTTAGAATAAGATACATATGCATGTATCAAAACTTGTCTTTTTATATAAGTAAGCAGTCAGAAATGGAAATAGAAAAATTCATTTATAATAGCTTTAGATACTAAGATATATTTATAATTAAGTAATCTAAGAAAAATGCAGAATCTCTATTAAGAAAACCGTAAAATCTTATTGAGGAACACATAATAATCTCTAAGCATTTGGAAAGACTCCTTTTTCAGGGGAAAAATTTTAGAAACAATAAAGATAATTTCCTCAAAATTCATATACAAATTTTAGGGATTCCTATCCGTATTCCAAGAGAGAGTTTTTGTCTTGGGAATTAGGCAAAATAATCTTACAGTTTATATAGAAGAATAAATTTTATGTAAAAGAAAAATGGAAGAGAAACTTTCCTCAGCCGATGTCACCACACACTTTTAAGACAACGAGATTACATCAACGTATTACTGGCACGGGGTAGACAAAGAGATGAGGGGAACAGAATGGATAGTGCAGAAATACAGCTTGACTTATGTGAGAATTTAGTGTATTCCAGCACTTGAATTCAGCAGGAAAAGACTGGATTTAACAACGTTGTCTTGGGATTCCTGGTTCCTCAACTAGAGGAGAGCAAAACTGCACTGCTTTCATTTACACACAATAATGCAAATCTTGTGAAAAAAATTGGGATTTGACCTGTACAATCTGGTGGCAAGAGAGATCTGAACTAAGACTAGAAAGCTTCAGTCTGTAAAACAAAGATTAAAAATTAAAAAAATTGAAGTATAGTTGATTTTTCGCACTTTTTGTTTGTTTGTTTTTTGGGGGAAGTAGTTAGGTTTGCTTACTTATTTATTTCTTAATGGAGGTACTGGGGCTTGAACCTAGGACCTCGTGCATGCTAAGCACGCACTCTACCACTGAGCTAGACCCTCCCCCTGTAAAAAAAAGAGATTTCACCAAACATATTGAAATAAAAACAACTATATGTTAGCCATAGGAAAAAAAATACCAATGAAGAAACAGGGTTAATAGACATACAGCTAAAAATATACAAACAATTCTTACAAAGTGTCAAGAAGGAACAAAATACCCAGTAGAAAAATGGGCAAATGATATGTAAGGACAATTGACAGAGGAGCAACCCCGAATGGCCAGATTTTGATGAGAAAATATTAAAAGTCACTGCTGTTCAGAGAATGCAATTTTAAGTAACAGTGAGATACAAAATGGCCAAAATTTAAAATAATATAACATCCATTGCTGGTAAGGCTCTGGAGAAAAGAGTTCTCTTATACAGTGTGGGCAAAATGTAAACTTTTATAGTCTTTGTGGAAAGCAAACTATTAAAACCATTAAAATTAATACTACACTTTCCTTTTGGTTCAGTAGTCCCAGTACTGGAACTTAAGCCTGTATTAAAACAAAACAAAACAAAACAAAACAAAACAAAAAACACTAGTATGTATAAAGAAAGTGTGATAGTTAATTTCATGTGTCACCTGGCCTGGTCCATGTGATGCCCAGATATTTGGACAAACGTTATTCTGGGTACGTCTGTGAGGATGTTTTTGGATGAGATCTTTTTTTTAAGGTTTTATTCCATTTATAGATATTATAAAATCTTAGCTATATTCCCTGTGTTGTACAACATATCCTTGTGGTTTACTTATTTTATACATAATAGTTTGTACATCTTAATACCTTTATGTTGTTCCTCCCCCTTCCTTCTCCACACTGGTAACCACCAGTTTGGTCTCTATATCCGTGTGTTTCTTTTTTGTTTTACTCACTAGTTTGTTGTATTTTGTAGATTCCACATATAAGTGATATCATTCAGTATTTGTCTTTGTCTGACTTCTTTCAGTTAGCATAATACCCTCCAAGTCCATTCATGTTGCTGCAAGAGGAAAATTTTCATTCTTTTTTATGGCTGAGTAGTATTCCATTTTATACATATATATGTATATAATCACATCTTCTTTATCCATTCAACTGTTGATGGACACTTAGGTTGCTTCCATATCTTGGCAAGTGTAAATAATGCTGCTATGAACATTGGGATGCATGTATCTTTTCAAATTTGAGTTTTTGTTTTTTTGGGGGGATATATACCCAGGAGTAGTAATAGTAGTTCTAGTTCTAGATTTTTGAGAAAATTCCATACTGTTTCTACAGTGGCTACATCAATTTACATTCCTACCAACAGTATCCAAGGGTGATTTTGTTCTCCACGTCCTCACCAGCACTCCTTAAGCATGTTCTTTTTGAGGACAGCCATTCTGACAGGTGTAAGGTGATATTTCATTATAACTTTGATTTGCATTTCCCTGATTATTAGTGATGCTGAGCATCTTTTCATGTGTCTGTTGGCCATCTGCATTTCCTCTTTGGAAAAATGCCCATTTCAGTTCTTCTGCCCATTTTTAATCAGGTTGTTTGGGGTTTTTTTAATGTTAAATTGTATGAGCTATTTATATATGTTGGATATTAACCCCTTATTAGTCATATCATTTGCAAATATTTTCTCTAATTCAATAGGTTGTTTTTCATTTTGTCAAAGGTTTTCTTTGTTGAGGCTTCACAGCACTGGTACCCACAGGCTGTCTTGGTGCTAATGAGCTAGACAGAGGATTTCACAATGGCACTCTCCAGCACTAATGTTCATGCTTAGAAGTAGCTCCCAGGTAGCTCCCACGAATGGCTGCTACCAATGTCTATGTCCCCAAGGTGACCCACAGCTGACCTAGCCCTCCCCCAGAGACTCTCCAAGACCAGCAGGTAGGTCTAGCCCAGGCTCCTATCAAATTGCTGCTTTTGCACTGGGTCCCCAGAGTGTGTGAGATTTTGTGTGCCCTTTATGAGTGAGGTCTCTGTTTCCCCCAGTCCTGTGGGGCTCCTGAAATTATGCCCCACTGGCCATCCAAGTCACATGCTATGGGAGCGCATCACCCTGGCTGGGAAGCCTGACGTGGGGCTCTCCTATGGGAGAAATCCACAATATAATATTTCTTCAGTTTATGAATCACCCATCTGGGAGTATGGGACTTGGTTATGTTGTGAAGCTGCCCCTCCTACTTGTCTCATTGTGGTCCCTTCTATGTCTTTAGTTGTAGATCAGATTTTCTGGTAGGTTCCGGTCTCTTTCATTGATGGTATTTCATCAAATAGTTGTAATTTTGATATGCTCATGAGATTAGGTGCGATCAGGGTCTTTCTACTTCGTCATCTTGGCCAACCTGCTGGATGAGATTAACATTTGAATCAGTAGGCTGAGTAAGCAGACTGCTCTCCCCAGTGTGGGTGGGCCTCATCCAATCAGTTGAAGACAACTAGAAGAAAAAGGCTAACCCTCCTGACAGTAAGAGGGAACTCCTCATGCATGACTGCCTTGAACTGGAAACATTAGTCTTTTTCTGCTTTCAGACTTTAACTGAAACATAAGCTCTTCCTGGGTCTTGAGCCCTCTGCCTTTTGGACTTGAATTTATGCTCTTGGCTCTCTTGGCTCTGGGTCCAGCTTCCTGACTGCAGATTTTGGGACCCCTTAGATTCTGTAACTGTATAAGCCAATTCCTTATGATAAATCCCTTTCTCTCCATGTATATGCTTTCTATTCATTCTGTTTCTTTGGATAACCATGACTAAAGCAGATTTGCACATGGAAAAGAAAGATAATTTTATGAAGAGGTGAGTAATTTTATCAATTATTATTTTCATCCATGCATGGTATCTTGGAGAGGTATTTTATAAAAGCAAAAGAAAAATAAAAAAATAAACTTACAATGCCATTGCCTGACTTGGAGAGATTTCTGCGTGGTGGTAGTGAGAAAAGCAAGATGCAGACAAGTGTTTAAAATATTCCATTTTTGTAACACAAACAATGCATTGGCTCTTAAATTTGCATATATTTATATATGGATGTGTGTGTATATTTGTGTAGTAATCTATGAGCACAGGGTAAAATATGGAAGGACACATGTTTGGTTTTTACCAGGAGATTTCTATTTGGGGAAAGAAGCCATGATTTGGGTGGAGCCGTAAGGGAGAAGGGGAGCAGGGTTGCAAAACAAAACGAAAGCCCCAAGATGTACGATATAATCTTCTTATGCTTTTAATTTTAAAAGTGTATTTATGTATAGGGAAGCTTAAAAATAAAATGTGTGAAAAAAGGAAGAAGGAAGAGAAGAAAAAGCTGGTAGAGGAGGCAGCCGGAGGCCCTGCAGAGCTCGGGTAACTGGCGAGGCTGAGTTGATGTCGGTCAGGTTTGCAACAGACCAGCGCTATCGTGGGGTGGTTTTGTCTGTCACACAAGATAAGCCGCTTGACAACCGTGGCGTCACCAAAACTACAAGCTATTTTGGGGCCAGATTTAAAACTAAAGATGGAGGTAGGTGTATCAGTTGTGAGGAGGCCAGACTGACAACCAGAAGACTCAGCATTAGGTGTTAAAGTAAACGAGGTACTGATGGAGTGGGTCTGAAATGTTGTTGATGGAAACTAAAAAGGCCTAGAAAGCTCTTTTTCTTCCATGCCCTAGCCTGGAATAGACCTTCCTGCATTGTTCCGGTGTTAACATTAACTTATATATAAAAGAGCCTTGAAATCGACAAATCTTCTCTCCCAGCAACAAATAATTCTTACACAAATGCCAAGGTTTCCTTGGTGAATGAAAGGGAGCCTGGTGTGTTTATGGCACCGTTTCGACTGTACAGTCCTGGGACAGAGTTCCATGTTTATTTATAGAAAGAGAATCCATCTCTTTGTCTCTGTTATTCGTGCTGCTCACTGCTGCTCACCAGGGTGAGAACGTTGCCTCGGTTAGCCAGGAGGGAGGCACGTCTGCCCTGCCAGTAATTACCTCCTGCCTGCCCTGGGCGCTGGCAGGATGCTGGTTTGGTGGCGGGGGGGGGGGGGGGGGGGGCGTGGGAAGCGGGGAAGTCCCAAAGCAGAGGGCAAGTGGCTTCTGCAACATTTTAGTGAATCAGCTCCGCCTTCTTTGCGCAAAGGACCGTTTGCACAGAGTTCGAGGTGGGAGTGTTGCAGATGCAGCACTACCTCTTTGGGCTCTGAAGAGGAGGCAGTGGCAGGAAGATGTGCGAACGGGCATCACTCAGACATCTTCCTGCAGGTGGCCAGCATGCCCCGCCTGCCTGAGCAGATTCCTAGGTTTCCTCAAGGTGAATTTCTTGCTTGGCTTCTGCCAAGTACAACATCAGCATAGTCTGCGGCTGGATTTTTCTCCCCCAGTGGATGGTCTTCTTCCTAAGATGATCTTTTGTGAAACCATAAAATGGTTTTATCCTTCTGTCCAAGATAAACTGCATTATTCTGTTCTCTTTTTCCCTTCTTCATCCTGCATCCCTGTGTCCCAGCCTCCTTCCCGTCTCCCCAGATGACGATGTTTGACCTTGTCAGATAGGCTGTTTATTTAATCCTCCAGGAGATGTTTGCTTTCATATCCATAACAGACATCTCAGATTGACTCCTGGAGACAATATAAATTCTTATACTTTTTGAGTTTTATTGATTAGTATTTGAGGGAATCTTTTGACCAAAACCAACTTGGGGTATTGGGCACTGTACATTTTATTTTAAGAAAACCAAGGTTATTTGATTGGTACCAGCCTGGATAAAGGATTTAGAGCAAGAAAGAGCACGTGCATGCATAGAGAACAAATTATGGTAAGTCCAGGACTCAGGGTGTCCAATTTTTCAGGCTGAAAATTGGGACACATCATCTGGCAAATATGTTTGTAACAGCGGAGGCAATAAGGCAGACGATTTGGACAGTCCCCAAACACAGAAGGCAAGAAGTACTCCATCTCGATGCATCAAACAAGGGAAGCAGAACCTGCCATTTCAAAGTCCAGGGAAACAGAATTTTAGTTTCTTTGCTGCCTCTGAAACCCCATTGGTCCCAGGATTTCAGAGGTCAGAGCCTCACCGTGTTAAGTAATTATTTAGGAGAGTCACATCACAGTGTAACTTCTGCCTCTTTTCAAGTAAATGATTAGAAAATGATTTGGAGCAATTTCTGGCCAGTTTTACGAACCAAGCTTCTAGCTTGCTAATGTCTGAAGGAGGCTGGGAAAGAAGTAATTAAGGACATTTGCTGTAGGTTGCTGTACTGAGTCTTGCTTCTGGGCACATTCTGCACTTGAAAATGGAATTGGAATTTTAAAAACACAATCAGCATCTCTGCTGTTTTCCAGCTTCTGCCCAACCCCCTGGGTTTCTGTCTTTTGTAGTCTTTGAAATGAAAATGGACTTCTTGGTTACTTGTGGCCCCAAGTTGTTGCTAACATTTCCACTGAGAGAAATGTTAATTGCTCTTACAGAACAGAAATATGAGCCACCAGGATTTTTCAGGAAAAGGACCAAATTGTTGTTAATGTAAGATTTCTCAAAAACACCCATAATGGACTGAAACAATCTAATTTGAATTTGGAATATGGGAAGCAATTATTTTAATGGATTGAGTTTCAATCTTTTCTGACAAACTATTTTTATTGAGTTTGTTTTTTTTAAATTAGAGGTCAATCATACTACTTTTCAGTATCTATTTCATGGTTTAAAAAAAATAGGCAATAGGCAGTATCCTCTCATTATCTCTAATGAGGGGACATTTCATTAATAACATGGAGTCTTAGAGCTGGAAGGGATCTCTTTCATTTTATGGATGAGGCACATAGAGCATGATCAGAGAGGTTGTGCTGGCCCTGGGTCTCACAGCTAGTTAAACGGTCAGTAAGACCAGCACCTGGGTTTCCTGACAGGTGGCCTTTCCATGTCACAGCAACGCACTTAAGAGCACCGTGGCCGACCTACATTCTTACCATGAAGCTTGTGGTTTTCAGTACAGGCAAGAGCTACCGTGGCCCTGCATCAGTGGTGCAGCCTTCCAAGGAGTCCAGCTTCCCCTTTACGAGCATCACTTCTGCTGACGTCCCTCTGTCCAGAGAAATACCATTCCTTTGTGTGTCTATTTCAATCAAATTAGGCACAGGTTGAACTGGAACCCAAAGAGTGATGGTTGTTGGCAGCACCTTAGGGATCCTCGAAGTCAGCTTCTCAATGTAATCTCAGCACAAGTAGAGTGATTCTTGTCTTTCCCTCTGCGGCAGTCTTGCCTGAGACAGGCGTCATGGTCAGGCATTTCTCCCCTCCTGGTAATCTAATGAACGAGCCCATGCCGGTTGAGTATTTCCGTTGGAGGAAAGGACTAGGAATGAGCCAAATGGGAACACAAGCATCTGTCTCCATGCCTTCGTCAAGAAACAATGCGTTGAGATTTTGGGACGGGGGCATCTTGTAGATGGCCATCCTTCAGGGGCTGGGTTAGGTTTTGCTAGAGGAGGAACTGGATCTTTTTTTATTCTGTGATGATACGGAGTTTGGCACTTGTTTGGTGGGTTTGGAGTAGGAGTTGGTCCTTGAACCGTTCCACTCACTCCTCTTCCCTTTGGGGTCTCTTCCAGGGACTCTACACATACCAAGAACAAGGACCACATGGGAAACACATTACCGGCATTGATAGTAGTGATGTGGCTCAGCGAAGACCCAACAGCCAGCTGCTCCTCCCTCCTGCCCTCCCACCAGGCTGGGCGTCTGTGGTAGAGCCGAGCAGGGCAGGCTGCATGCCTTAAACTTGCCGTCCTCTGCTTCCTACCTTCTGAATTTCTGTTTATTCTCACCCGCCATCCCCAGCCTCAAGAGAGGATCTTTGAATTGTGAACCAAGGACGGGCTGATCCAAAGCACACCAGTCAACTCCAGGAGGAAAGGAGCTCGACATGGACATCGCCCAATGTGGGTCTGTGCTGTTTGGCTCCAGGCCAGGTCGGCAGCCCAAGTCAGGCGGCCTGACGGGAGAGGAGAGGAGATGGATGGATGGGCTCTCTTCCACGTGGCGAATAAGGTAGCTGCTTTCTAACTGCTGAGTGCGAGGCGGTGCCCAAGGCAGCGAGCTCAGCCTGCTGCTCTGGGTGCAGGAAGTGAAAAAAGAAACCATGGTGTCATTCCTATTGTAGGCACAGGAACTCAACCATCTGGCAAAATGTGGTCAAATGAAAATCAGACACTGACCAATCAGAACGACAATGCTTTCTCTTGTGGAGAGGGCTAGGAAGTAAGCGAAAACTTTTTTTTTCCCCCTGTATTATGGGCCAAGGCTAAAACGTAGGGAAATAAATTGAGAATTTCCCTTCTTTTTTTTTTTTTTTCTAGTTTTTACTTTTATTATGGAAACAATGCATCTTATTATAAAGAACAAGGAAGTATTAAAAATGCAAATAAAGATTCCAACTGAAATACTCTGCCCTAAATTCTAGAGATAATTTTTCTAGGACACACTTCTGAATTCTATACTTTTACTGAAAAACTATATGGTAAAATTTACACATCATTAAATTCCTTTAAAATCAGATTTTTTTTGGTTTCAGAATCATCAGTGTACTGTAATCTACCATTCCAATACAATTTTTCATTTAACGTATTTCCAGTTTTTGATACTATAAATAGAAAGTGAAGAACATCTCAGTGCAAAAAGCATCGTTCACATCTCTTTTTCATTTCTAATGACAGCTTTCTAGGAGAAGAATCCTTGGCCAAATGACTAGAGGTCAGAATTTCCCTTCTTAACAAAACTTTACCATTCATAGTAGAAAGTATTATGAATTCACAGATTAATTAAGGAGAAACCCCTCATTTAATATGTTAGTTATGTTCATGTGAAGCCCAAACTAGAAAAAAGTTAATGCCATTTTATTATTTTCTCATATGACAAACACTAGTAGGCTGATAGCCATAATTTTGCCTAGTGAATTTCCACATTGCTTCACAATACTGTCAAGAAGAGATATGTGACCTTGGGCAAGTCACTTCACCTCCCCAGAACTCATTTTTCTCAGCTATGAAATGAACACTTTTAATTGGATGCTACCCTTTTTTGATGCTAAGATTTTATGACCCTGTGACTTGGAATTATTTACAGTTGTGTAAGTCAGGGTGATTTAAGGAGGAGTCACTATATTTTGTGCTGTTGTGCTCTGCAGGTGTGCCCACACTGACTGCTTTTGTGTATAAAGTGTCAGAAGAGTGATATTGAGAAGAGAAGAGACATTTCTACTTCAAGTTCAAGGGCATTTAGAAGAATACCCCAGCAAGGATCCAGAAATCAATGCATCAGTCACTTGATTTCAAGCCACCCGATGACACTATGGAGGTACGGGGATTTGGCAAGACTCTGTCTTAATATGGAAAAAAGCAAACTATACAGTTATTATGGACATGAAGATACAACTATGTATTTTTTTCAATTAACCATTTCAGTGTAACTTTTTTTTTCCACTGAAACCTTTTGATAAGAATATTTGCAAACAGGGGGAGGGGAAAAGACAGTATATATTTGCATGGTATATTTTTCCAGATGTGTCAGTTGGGTGTAGATCTAATACTATGTTTAATTCCAGAAAAGGAATCAGAGCTCTTGTAATCTACAGCAGCATATACAACATTTTTAAGTTCTTGTTTTAAAAACCCTCAAGACTCTTAAAGATAGCATTAAGCAGCTGCTTCTTGGAATAAGTGAATTTATAACAACAATTTGCTAGGAAACTATGTTTTTAAGGATATTGAAGAGATAAGATGTCAAATTCACATGAACGAAGTCTGAATTCATGAGGTTTCTCTCTACTCAACATTACCCATTTAACTTCATTTCATACCAGATCATGAGTTAAGTTTAAATTCTTCCAACCGAACTTGGACTCTTATCACTGAAGTTTTCACAGGAGAAACCCAAATTCTGGTAGGAAAATCCAATTTGTCTGTATATAATTTCTAATTTGCGTTGCACTATTTTAGTGTAAGGGTTACGGCATCAAGTAAGAATTGTCCTTTAATAGACAGATGAAGGTAATTACAGTGATTATAATAGATGCTGGCGAATATTGCAGTACATAGACTATTTAGTTCACATTACAGAAATGATTAAAACTGAAGTGCGATATTTGTTAAGAATCACATAGCACAAATACCTCTGAATTTGTGTTTGTATAGAGAAAACCATCTTCCATTTTTATTGACCTAAGTTCATGATGCTCGTTCACAAATGAGTACCTTCTACAAGTTACAGCCCAACCACTACTCTTCTTTGCACTTTTTTCCTGTTCTCTCTCTCCCTCTGTCTCCTTCTTTCCTCCCTCCCTCCCTCCCTCCCTCCCTTCCTTCCTTCCCTCCCACCCTCCCTTTCTTCCCTCTCTCTCTCTCTTTCTTTCTTTCCTCCTTGAGATGTTTAAGAGCCCGTCTTTTCTCCCTGGGTATTGACGCCAGAGGAGTTATATGCTTAATCCCTTTGTCCTGACAAGGGTAGAGGCCCTAAGAAAAGGCCACATAGTCAGAGGCCAAAGATTGAAAAGGAAGAAAGTCTGCACATTTTCAAAGTGTCTTGGTCACTAGCTCTTCTAATGCCGTCCACTTCCTGGCGATGAAAGCGCTGAATAGTATCGGTGGATGAAAGATACCCTGTGTGAGAGCTGGGATCATCCTTCCCACTTGGATGGCTGCTTTTTACTGGCAGGATTTCCTTCGGGCTGCTTCCTTTCAGAGCGTTTTCATTTTCAAGTTGACTCGGTACTAGTTTAGCCCGGAAAGCTCGGCCTGCTCAGCCTTTTGCTCTCTCTTCCCACTTCCTCTCAGAATCGATGCTACTTTTCAGCAACCCTTGCAAATGCTTTTTTTCTAAAAATGTTGTCAGCAAAACCAGAACCCTAATTATCCCTTCCCAGGCAGATGGCCTCGTGCCACCTGCTCCCCCCTCCTCTCCTTTTCCAAAATAAATCTTCCTCTTGACCAAACTCCCTTGATTTTGCACCGGCGTTTTATAGCATTGTACAAATTGCGCAGCATTTAAATCGCACTTAATTATGATCCATGCCAGCGGGGCTTGCTGCCCGGAATGGAAACGGGAGAGACCCGCACGGAAGAAACCAGAGAAGGATCAGCCACTTGAAAAGGGAATCAAGGACTTACAGTTGCCTCTCTTCTGTTAGAAAGTCTGGAAACTCGGGGCCGTCAGTTTGTAACGCACCCCCTGCCTAGTGAGGAATTCAGAAAGCCTTGTTCTGCCCGGGCTGTTGAAGGAATTTCACGTGTCTCTACCTGGCAGTACCAGGTCTCTAGTTCTTTGAAAATATTCATGGAAACTGAGAATGATTACGTCCGTGGAGGAGGCTTGGGGCAAGGAAAGCCACAGTAAAGGTCTTGCACGGCCACCTCTTTCTACGGAGGAAGCTGATGATTTAATCCAGAGAATGCCCCACGACCTGGGTCTTTGTTACCTCTTTATTTAAAAAATTCCCAATGACTGTGTTAGTTTGCTTTTATTCTTCAGTGGTTCTGAGGCACTTTCTCCCCCACCCCCCTCTTCATTTCAGCTTGCTGAATGCTCAGGAGAAGTAAAATAATTTTTTAACATTGACCAAAGTCAAATATGGTTAGGTATTAAGTTCTGCTGTAAATAACTTTTAATATAACCTGCGCCTCCTTACTTCTAACATCTGAGGGCCCACAGTTAAGGGGGGAGGATGGAAACATTCATGAAATTCTCAAAATTCCTGGTGTGCTGAGGGCACCAATATGATTCTCTTATTTTAATGAAATGTGTGTGTGAGGGGTGGCAATTTAATGCATCTGCTTAGTAGACGCTGTTTGGTACTGGCACATGCATATCCTGTGTCTTTGCAAATGCTCTCTCCTCCTCCTGCAATGTCTTTCCCCTCACCTTTAGAAGCTTCTTCTAATTCGCCATCTACCTCCCTTCCTACCACTTAAAGTTAACTTTCCCCACAGTTGAGTTATGTGTGTTTCTTTGACATTGCTGCACTTCTGTTTATCTGTCAGCCTCTCTACCTGAGAAGGTGATTTCCTGGAGACCAGTAGCTGTGTCTTTTGGTCTAAGTTTTCCCTGTATCCTCAATGTCCATCACAATGCTGGGCACATGGCAGGTACCACCTAGATGTCACCAAATTGAGAATAGCAAGCCTGCTCCGTGGCTTGCCCACGCCATCTTTCACCACTTCGTTGGAAGAAAGTGTCACTTGAGACCATGTTGAGCTCTTAGGAATCATACTTGTAGGCACAGGTTTGTACTGGCTGTCTTGAGGGTCGCTGTGACCACCTGGGCTGGAGTGGAAAAACAATCCTTTAACAATGTCTCAAGGGTCTGACACACAGACTGACATCCATTTTCTCATGCGTGGGAAAAGGATTGAGGACATTACTGTTACACTTCAAGGCAGTAGCCCTTGTCCCCTGTTTGAAAGAATGAAAATGATTGTTGAAATATTTATGAAATGCAGCAAAAGAAGTAAAACTCTGTAAAAAGTGAAAGATAAAATAGTTAACGTTAACTCATCACTCAGAACGAATTAAACTCTAGAAAAATTTGTTTTATAACCTGCCATATTTCACTCATAAAATAAGTAACACATATTTTATAAAACAAAAGAATTCTTAAATTTATGTTTTATAACATATATGTCATATATGTGTAAGGAATTAAATACCAGGAACTCACCACCCAGCTTAAAAACTAGGATATTAAAAATATATTTTCATCTATCTATGTGCTTTTGCTTCATCCCAAGGCCCTGTTTCTCTGCCTCGGGTGTTTCTCTTGAGTTTTAGGTTTATCATTCCTATTTGTCTGCATTTTATTTTGAATTCTTAAAATTAAAAAAAAATTTATTGAAGTAGAGTCAGTTTACCACGTGTTAATTTCTGGTGTGAAGCATTATGTTTCAGTCATTCATATACATATATATATATTCATTTTCATAATAGGTTACAACAAGATAATGAATATAGTTCCCTGTGCTGTACAGTATAAACTTCTTGTTTATCTATTTTATGTATGGAAGTTAGTATTTGCAAATCTCAAACTCCCAGTTTATCCCTTCCCACCCTCCTTCCCCACCATTACCATAAGTTTCTTTACTATGTCTGTGAGTCTGTTTCTGTTTTGTAGGTAAGTTCATTAGTGTCTTCTTTTTCTTTCATTTTAGATTCTACATATGAGTGATATCATATGGCATTTTTCTTTCTCTTTCTGACTTACTTCACTTAGAACGATGATCTCCAGGTCCATCCTTGTTGCTGCGAATGACATTATTTTTTATGGCTGAATAGTATTCCATTGTATAACTATACCACAACTTCTTTATCCAGTCATCTATCGATGGACATTTAGGCTGCTTCCATGTCTTGGCTATCATATACAGTGCTACTGTGAACACTAGGGTGCTTTTCGAATTAGCGTTCCCTCTGGATATATGCCCCGTAGACTTCCAGTCAATTAATCTTTGACAAAGGAGGCAAGAATATATACAGTGAAGAAAAAACAGTCTCTTCAGCAAGTGGCATTGGGAAAACTAGACAGCTGCATGTAAATCAATAAATTTAGGACACTCCTTCACACTACACACAAAAATAAACTCAAAATGGCTTAAAGACTTAAATATAAGATAAGATACTATAAACATGTTAGAAGAAAACATAGGCAAACATTCTCTGACATATATCTTAGCAATGTTCTCCTAGGGCAGTCTATTCAGGCAATAGAAATAAAAGCAAAAATAAACAAATGGGACCTAGTTAAACTTATAAGCTTTTGCACAGCAAAGGAAACCGTAAGCAAAACAAAGCGACAACTTATGGAATGTCTGCATTTTAAATGATAGAGAGAAAGAAACGACAGACAGTGAGTGGTCTGGATCCACAGCCATTTCTATAAGTCCTTAATCAAACGTATCTGACAAGCAGTGATTTCTATGGCTCATTAATCCATTCATTTGTTCCATAAACATTTATGCGCTTTCTATGGGCCAGACATGATACTCGGTTCTGGGGACACAACCATGACCGAGCTATAGTTGCAGCCCTCACAGAACTTGTGGAGGACAAGGAAGCCACACTGGCCATTGCACTCCAAAGGGGAGGATAGAGGGGCAGCTAACTGGGCCTGGAGGTCAGACCAGGTGAGGAACAGGGAGTTTATGTTGACTCCCAAAAGGTGAATAGAGCCAGGCAGGCACAGGGGAGTGCTGGTGGAAGGCAGTGCGTGCAAAGACCCGGGAGCATGTAAAGCCTGGAGCATGGGGGAATGGCGTGGTGCTCACAGAAATGAACTGTAAAGGGACCGTCTGGCGGGAGTCATGAGGCTCTGAAGGGAAGCAGAACTAAGACATCGAGAGCCTTGTATGCCGTTATTAACCAACACATATTTTTGAACATGAACATTCTATGTACAAAGCACTGGGCTTGGCTCTAAGGGTACAAAGAATTAAAAGAACAAATTCGTGCATTTAAGGAATGAAAAATCTTGAGAGATGGAACATGTAAATGGGTTTGTGCACATACACAAACACAAAAATGGCACCAACAACACAGGGATGGCTAGGTTCCAAATAATAATTAAGTTACCAAGACCTATATGAAACTCTGAAAAAAAAATCTGAAACTGACATGTTAACAGCATGATCTGAGTCAGGTCCTCCTTCAGAATACAGCGTATTTAAGGGCTTTGTTGGCAAAGGCAAAAATAATTGTACGTTAAATAACTGTCACGCTCTGACTTCTAACTTCCCTAAGTCATGTTTATGGAATTGCTTTGTTCCAAACCTGTCCAAAACTCACTAGCTGCCTTGAATAATATTCTCTAAGACAATCTGTCCAATAGAACTTTCTGCACTGAAGGAAATGTCCTAGGAGGCTTTTCAACAGCCACTTTACAGGCAGAGACTAGGAAAACAAGCAGTAAAAGGGAATAAAGACGGGGAACTGTATTCCAGGAGGAAGGCAGGTGAGCTCGGTCTCTGTGCACCTGTGCAGTGAGGCACGTCCCTCGAAGTGAACGAACCCCAAACTGGTGGTGTCTCTGGGTTTCGGTATCTTCTCTCACTATTTCCTGCTCTGCCCCAATGATATTACTTCACCACCTCAGCAGTTTTAAGCCCCTGCCCCCTTTATTTATCCTGTTTACCCTGTTGTGAAGGTCTTTATCCTCACTTTGCTGTCTGTCTGCTCATCCTTGAAAGGGTCCGTCTCAGACACACCCTTTCCCCATCACGGGTCACAAGCGTTGCCTCCCCTGTGCTCCCAAGCAGGGCGGTTGTAATTCCTCCAGCATTCATCAGATCTCCTTATCATCTGGTTGTGGGGTTGGTCTGTCTCACTACACTCTCAGCCCCCTTGAGGAACTTGCTCCTGTATTGCTACATTTTGTCTATTTCCCACCTCTGGGCAGCGATATGCATATAGTAGTTTCTCCAAAAAAATGTCCGTTGATGTCAGTGAGGGCGCTCCACTTCTGGGATGGAAGTGAAGGATTCTATCAACTCTGATGCAGTTCCTGTAAAACTGGAGTTCCAGCACAGACAAATGATAAACACCCAGCCTATTGGAGCAAAATGTCGCTTGTCTTTCTACGTTCCGCCTTGTCGTGTATTTCCAGCAGATCTAGGGTCTGCTTTGACAGGCAAGCTGATTAGCTATAGGCAAGACTAAATGGGCTTGGAAAAGAAGAGTCATTTGAGGACTTTTATCTTCCGAGGATTACTTTAAGCCTTTTTTTGTAGTCTTCAGTGAGAACAAGAAAAACAAAGGGAAAAATTCATTGCCTGCCAATTCAGTCTGTACAAAGGGACTTACAAGTGGATGCAAATTCATTCAACACAAGCTGAAACCTCAAGTCTTCAGAGGCACACGTTAAAGGAGTGAACCGTGGCTTCTGGAAGGTGGATGGTGGCTATTTCTTTCCAGATTTGTGACTTGACAGGTTGTGGTCGACTGTCCTTGGTTCAAGACTCTCCTCAGTTAGTGTTCCTTGGAGCCCTTCAACAATGCTTTTGGGAGATCCGACAGATCCCCACCCAGACTGGGGCCAGTAATTAGCTGGGGTGCTTTGTGGCCAAATTGATAATAATAGTCACTAGTATTTACTAAGCATTTACTTTGTGCCAGGTGTTATTCTAAGCCTTTTATATGTGGGAACTCGTTTGTCATGACAATCCTCTGTCATAGGATTTAGGTACCCTTATAATCATCCCTGTTTTGCATCTGAGAAACTGTGGCCCAGAGAAGAAAAGTAACTTACCTAAGGTCTCACAGCCTGTCCGGATGCACAGGACTGAGATTCAGGCCATTTGTCTAGAGTTTGCACATATCAGAATGGGGCCCTGACCCCTCGATGGCTCAGAGAGGCTTGAGACGTATATATACCTCCGGCTTGCTCCTCTGGATGGTGGTATGGACCTCAGAATGTGACCGTGTTGGGTAGATAGGGCCTTTAAATAGGTAATCAAGCTAAAATGAGGTCATTAGGTTGGGTCCTAATCCAATATGATCAATGTCTTTATAAGAAGAGGAAATTTGGACCCAGACATGTCAGAGGGAAGACAGCCATCTACAAGCCAATGAGACAGGCCTCAGAGGAAACCAACCTGGCCAACACCCTGGTCTTGGACTTTGAGTCTCAAGCACCGTAAGAAGATAAATTTCTGTCTTTTAAGCCCCCCAGTCTATGGTGATTTTTATGGCAGTCTGAGCAGAGAATACAGATGGTCAGAGATGGTCAGTACTGTGCCCAGCTTTGTATTTCTAGACATTTTTCCACAGCTGGGGCCACAGGATCTGGGCTGAGGGTCAGGAGCTCTGTGGTCATGTGCCCTTTGTTGGGTGCCCACTGGTTAGCAGAGTCCTCTGCCCTTCCAGTCTGCAGCCCGCTGACTTCTGGCCTGATTGGATTTGTAGACCCTTGTTTAAATCATCATCAAGTGCATGGTGTTATAGTGCTGTGAGCTCTCTGAGAGGGGTGCTTTGCTGCAGGCCTGTGGGCCCTTCTTTCATAACACGTGGCTCCAGGGAGGCTTGGACAGGCTCCCCCTGAAGGCTGGCAGCTGGGAAGTTCCCGCAGGTGATGGAAACGTATGCTAAACCCCACCTGGCCCTTACTTCCAGCACAAAGCAGCCCGAAGAGAAGAAAGCTCTTGGATCGTCTTGACAGAGGCTGTCTCCTCAATACCAGGGATTTCCACCCCCGAGCTCATTAGAATATATGGAAGATTATAAAATCCAATTAAAACAAGGTCCCAAATGGAATTCTCTTAATGTGTCTGAGCTTGGTATCAGGCAAGCCTGAGACGATGGGATCTAAATTCTATTCTGTTTGCATTCTTATGCAAACATCCCTGCTTCGTTCATAGACCAAAATATCTTTTGAATATGCCTCCAGCATGGAAAACTGTGCTGTTAAAATGAAGGTGATTTCTAGTCTCTCATCTCCTCACTTTGGTCTATGAGGGGAAGTTGCCCACAAGCATGTGCACATGCGTACACACACACACACACACACACACTCACACACACACACACACACACTCACACACACACACAGAGTAAATTGAGTTCCACTTAGCTCTCTCCTTAAACCATACAGAATTTATTTTATTTTATCTATTTTTATTTATTTTTTGAATTTTTTATTGATGTATAGTCGGTTTACAATGCTGTGTCAATTTCTGGCATACAGCACGATGCTTCAGTCATACAGAGTATACATATATTCCTTTTCATATTCTTTTTCCCCGTGAGCTACCACAAGATCTTGAATATATTCCCCTGTGCTCTACAATATAAACTAACCATACAGAATTGAAAACCCGCCCTTCATCCTGGTTCCGGTTCCAGAGCTGAACTGTTTGGCTTCATCCCTTGAAAGCTTGTTTTGGGGTGTTTACACCACATCATAAGCTTGTATTAAAGGCTGACACTTCTCTCAGGCAATCAAATGGTAAGTACTCAAAGCCTGCGACGTGCTGTGCTGGGGAAGATATGACGAAGCTGGAGGTGAGGCTGGCCCCGACCATGCCCTCGATTTGGTTGACAGGGCTCAGACTTGAAATCAGAGCAGCCAATGCTGACCTGTGAGAAGCCAACCGCAGATGAGGTGCAACTGTTACCCCAAAAGGTAAAGACTCCACTTCTTGTCGTACCTGAAAGATAAGTTTACAATTGGGAGATGGTGCGTTGTGTAGCGAGGATTTTAAAAGATTTATTTAAAAAAAAGGAAAAATACACCTCCAAGAATGGGAGGTGGGCTGATCCAAGCCGTGGTTTTTGTCTCCCCTTTCTCTTACCTCCTCCCTTAGGTGGTCTCTTGGTTGATTGACAGCTCGTGTCTCTGGAAGGCTTACTCATGCTTGGCCCCTTTGTGCATGTCCTTACCCAGGGTGTACCCAGGAAAACCCATGGGGTGCTAAACTCCAGTTAATTGTAATACAATAAGCATTGAGTCGTGTCAGGTTAAGTCCTTTTTGCTACCGCGCCAGTCGTGGCTGTCGGGTTCTAACCGGGTTCTTGCTGGCACTCATTTAGAAGAAATAAAGTCCCCTTATGCTGGAGGCAGGCAGAACACCATCTTCCGGACCCTCCTCCCTCTCCTTCACCCGTCTGCCCGGTGCCCCCACTTATCTAACCACCTAACACAACCAAGAGAGATGGCGGGGTAGATGGGCCAAGGACGCCCCTTGGGAGGGTCTGTTCTGCTCGCAGCAGCTCCCCTGTTTCTGGAACCACACCCTCCGTCCACAAAGTCACTGGTGGCTCCGCAGGGTACCCTGGAACCCACGTGCTGGCCCTCACTGTGACAACAAGGAAGGATGGAAGGATGGGCGAGCTGAACTGAGCCAATGGGCTTTTCTCCAGAGAGTCTGTGGGGTCGACACTGAGGCCGTGAACTTGAGGCCATCTTCTTTTCTTTTGATACTTTAAAAATGTTTGATGTTTACTTTCACACTGCTTTCTCGTAGCAGGGCTACAGGATTTTCAGGGTAATTTAGCTTGTTTATGTTAGTTACAGATTTACTTATAGAGCACTACTTATTTTTGTTTCAAAAAAGTTTTCAACAGAAAAAAAAATATGATTTTAAGGATATATGCCAAAGGGAAGAAAAGAAGCCAACATGTTTTTGGCAACTTCCAGATAAACTGAGATCAAACCAAGTTGCTTCGGCAGAAATCAAAGCAAGCAGTGAAGAGGGCAGAGAAAGACACTGTGGATCCCAGCGTCCTCCTCCCGACTGCCTGCCGAGGTAGCGACAGTCCCCACAGTTCATCAGCTTCCCAGCGCGAGCCAGGCGTGTGGGCACTTGCTACTATTTTCTGTCTGAGACATGAGAACCTGTGAGCGTTTTCATTAACTGGAAATTTGTTGATAGCAGGAAACCAGATTTAAGCATGAGCTATGAAAGAAACATGACTCTTTTTTATTTTGAGGCCGTCTTCTGATGTGGGGTAGAGAACCAGAGAGCCAGTCTGTGGAGACACAAAGAATGAAGCTGGGGTTTGAGCTGAAGGCATTTTCACACACCCTTTATCTTTTTAATAAATTCCTTTTCCCATGTGCTTCTCCGTTTGGCTTCTGTAACTGTTGCTGGCAGTTGTAACCGGTGTCCAGGTTCTTGTCCCAGAAAGAATTCAGAGACAAGACACAGAGGTTAAAAAAAGTTAAAAAGTACAGTGAGGACTTGTTAAGGGATGGATAGCGCATTCTCCAGGCGGGAGTGGGCAGGCTCAGGTGAGCGGCTGCCCTGAGTTTCTCTGGCAAGTGAGTTACATAGGGTGTGAAAATGAATGGGCGGAAAATTCACTGGGAAGGAAAGGGTTTGAGATCATATTTCCTGATTTTCATCCCAACCCCACCTTCCTGAGGGAAGGTGGGATTTTTGTCCTTGTTTAGTCTGGATCGGAAGTGTCATGTCCTCGGTGCACAGTGGTACTTCTAATCTGCAAGGCTAATTTTATTGAAATGAGGGCATAATGAGCAAAAGGTTACATTCGGACACTGGAGATTCCTGCCTTTTCCCATCTTTCTTTGTCAATCTCCAGGCCTCTTGTCGCCCCCAAATATATGACCACTTACCAGCCCAGAGGTTCCTGCTTTTCTTTGTCTGCCCAGGGACCCTTGTTGTTTACATGATGTAGGGCTTCCTGTATTTGGCCCCATGCCCCTCCTTTCTGCCTAATTCCTGCTATTTGGCCTGTGTCTCCCTTCCTCTGCTCATATCTAGCTATCTGCCTGCTCTAATATAACCAACAAATAAAGATTCTAACAAGGGTGCCTTGTTTACCAGACAAGCAGGCCATTAGGGCTGGAGTGAGGGGTCTTACAGGGAACACCAGCAAATGAAAACCCAATGCTTTACGGCAAGAGAGAATTGTCTAGATTCCCCTGGTGAGAAGGGATCTGCAGTCTAGAGAATTTTCTTGCTAGGTTCGTGAGGAAAGACTGATCTTTTCTGTGACCAGCCTGTGGGAAATACAAACCACTATTCTGGGCTTCTGTCTGCTCAAGCAGACTGTAATTCCTCCCCTTACGCCTGACACACCTTCTTTAATTCCTATCACAAGTGGAAAAACAGAAAATTGGAAATCTATAGAAAAGTACAAAGAAGAAGAAAATCACCTGCAATCCTACTGTATGGAGGCAACCACTTTAAATGTTCCCTTAATATTAAAAAAATCTAATGTAGCTCTATGTCTAGATAACTAAATGTATCTAAATATCTAGCTAGATCGCCATCTACCTGACTAGATAGGCACCTAGTTAGTCAACTCTATTTAGATTATGTTTTCTTACTAAAAATAAGACCATATGGTACTTACTGTTCAGCAACCTTTTCTTCCTTTGCAACGTATTATCGACATTTTTCTTGTGTCATAAAATATTCTACTATAGTATTGTTTTAATGACTGCTTTGTGTTCCCTGGTATGGATATACCATTAGCTATTTCTCCAGTCCCAATTATACATAATGTTTATTAAGCATCTTTATAGAAGACATCTTTGTACATAGTGACTTCTAAAGGAAATAATATACTTGAAAAAGTACATTAGCCAATTGTAAACTGCAATGGCCAATGATGTTCGCCAAATTGTCTCCCACAATGGTTATATCATTCAGCTCTTCCACCAGCGCATGAAAGTGCCTGTTTCCCCAAAGTCTGGCCAACACCGGGTATAGGCTTTTGTGTAAATATGCTATTTTATCATTCACTAGTTGTTAATTTGGTTAAGTTTCTTAGTTTCTCTTACCCTCAAGTTGTTAGTCTACAACGTAGAAAAAATCTTTTCTAGGGCTTATTGTAAGGGTTCAAATAAGATAATCTATGCACAACACTAGCACTGAACTTGGCAAATATAAAACATCCAATAAATATTCAGTCTTCTAGAGGAGACAAAAGGGTGAAATAGTGAAGAACATGGTTTTGGAGCCCAAGTATCTGAATTAAAATTCTCTCTTCAGCACTGTTGACCTGTGTGACTCTAGGTCTGTTACTTAACCTCTCTATGCCTTGCTTATTCCCTTAGCTGTAAAATGTAGGGAATAATAACAATAATTTCCTCAGAGGCTTGTGAAGGTTAAATGAATGAATTCATGTAAAATACTTAGAAGAAAATCTGGCTCGCAGTAAACAATAAATATTAGCTATTGGTATTTTGTTTCATCTTTGCCCAATTCATATATTTAAAATGTTTAATTTGCCTTTATTTAATCACTAGTAAATTTAAGTGGTTTACAAATTATGTATATTAACCACCTATTTCTTTTGCAAAATGCCTGTTCATGTTTGCTGACCATTTTTCTATTGGTTTTCTTTTGGATTTTTATGTATATAAAATTTTTATGTATATAAAATTTTTATTGATTTTATTTTAACTTACGATTTTTATTTTTTATTTTATATATAATATTTATAAAACTTATACCAGCTGCAAATATATCTTGATCTATTTCTTGACTGTTATTTTTCTAGCTTGCTAAGGAAGTGAAACATGGCATGACTCAATAGGAAAAGATAAAGAACGCCTCCATCTGCAGCGTTTCCCTCGTGGAAATGACAATATGGTAAAGAAAATGAGTCATATACAAATGGAAATATAAGAAGTAATGAGAGGTGGTGGAATAAACAGCAAATAAGTGGTATCAATAGTAGAGGTGAGAACTGCCTGCTTTGCATGTAGCTTGTTCCACTGTGCAGTTCAGATGAGCTGCTTCTGCATCTGGGGTTGGTGAGCAATATTTACTATTGAAGTGTTTGTGAAGAAGTTATGTTTACCCTTGAAGTGGTGTGATGGTTGGATTTGTAACCATGAGACCATTCAGGAGAATGCCATAATCTGGGAATGAAGAGGTGAGAAGCTGGCTTAGGATATAACATTGGCACCTAAATGGAAGGGAGTCTGGAAAATGTCGTTCCCAGTCTTTTAGCCCTGTGGTGCTGGCGAGAGCAAGAAGGAGGAATTGCTAACAGACGGTCTGGCACGGCTGCTATTTTGGATCCACTGGAGAGGAAAGCCCTTTCAGAGGAGGTGTGTCCTATAAAGCCTCAGATTTTGTTTATATCTTTCTGCCCCACTAGCATTTGTCATTATTCTTTACCGTCATCCTTGAGATAGCCACTTCGAAGGTTACTCTTCCTCCGATCTTGTACTCTTAAAATTCATTCCTCATTCTGCATAAAGAGCAGTCTTTCTAAAATACAAGTCTAATCATCTCCCTTTCAAGGGTCTTTCAGAACAAAATGCTGTAGCCTCTTCCACCTCAACTCTGCCTCTGATTTGACACTTGGCTCTATCTGTTCTGAACCACTGGACAATTCCCAGGCAAACCTTGCTCTCTCTCATCTTGTATATGTGATTCCTTCTACTTTGATTGTCTTTCCTCCTGTATGCCTCAACTCTTTACTAAATTCTATTTGTTTTTTTCTGTCCTACTAACCCATTTTACTTCCTCATCTTCCTTGCAGCTAAGGGTGGCTATGAGTTGCTGTGCTGAACAATGAGTTCTTGACAGAAGTCCTTGCGGGGGTTACTCATTTTCAAATAAAAAGGAAAGTCTGTCCAGAGAGTCTTGGTCCATTCATACTTGTCCATTTCTCCTGTCTGGAAAGTAGAAAAGAGGTCTAGAAACACAGCAGCCACCTTGCAACCCTGAGGTGAGGATGCGAAAGTGAGAGACAGCACGTTGAAGGTGATGAGGCAGAAAGATGGGGAAGCCTGGGTCCTTGACGATGCTGTTAAGTTGTCATGAAAACCCCGGACTTGCCTCTCCTGGTCTTCTAACTGAGCTTGAGAGAGCAACTGTATTTCTGGAAGTTATCAACCATTTTTCTTTGATTCCTGTAGAACGTATTCTAACTGACCCAGACCAAGCCCAGGTGTCACCCCTTTTAGGAATATCTCCATCTGAAGCAGGCATCTTTCATCTATTATCCTTTACTCCTTGCTTAGAATTGATCCTTTTCTCTGCTTATCTGGAATCTGAGGTCCTTAAGAGTGGAAGTTACCCCCTTCTCTTTGTTTCTCCAGCGTCAAGCACAGTTCCTGCTTCATTGCGTTCGGCAGTGGCTCCTGACTACACATACGGCCCTGCCAGGGGTGCTGACTGAGCTGGAGGAGAATATGTAGACATAATGCAAGGAGCCAGTGGAAGGAGGAATGGAGGGGGAGACTGAAGGCAAGATGGAGAGATTGGACTACCGATAAAATGAGGTGGTAAAGGAGGTAAGAGTGAGTGGATGCAAGGGCAGGTGGACGTGTTAGTCTTGGCAAAGAAGCAGGACACTTCTCAGATATGAGAAGAGAGGAAATTCTGGAAACATTTTAAAGAGAGGGTGGGAAAGCTGAGGGAATTAAATCACGTTAAATTGTTATGGTCTTTCCAGTAAAATTATCTATAGAAAGTGAGGCGGCACATTTGGGATGGAGGCTAAGGGAGACAGGGAGAGTTGCTATGAGAAGCACCACTCTTGCTGAGAGAGAGCTGGGAGCTAAATGAAAGTGTTCTCAGTAGAAATGAGGGCCCTGTTGGAATTGGTGGCGTGTATTTGATTTTACATTGAAAGAGGCTCAAGGTCATTGAATCCCTCCATCCCTACTTTCCAGACTGTCAAGATTTTCTAGAGAAGGTCCTGGGGAGACAGAGTTTTGCTTAGCTGTGGAAGGGCTGTATTTGGATGGCAAATGGGGTTCTAGAATGGAAACACGGGCACCATTAAAGTGACTACCTAGGGGATATGGATGACTGAACCTGGCAGGGGGTGTGGACCGGGAGGCTAATATAGGTGAGGAAATGGCAATCACAGGAGTTAGAGAGATGAAACAAAGGACCAGGAAAGGGAACAATAGAGGTTTATAGACCTGGTGTGTTGCTTTGCAGTTGTTGAGGGGAATTTTGATAGTTCTGGAATCCCTGTCGTTTCCTGTAGTTGAGTGGGGATGCAGTTCACTACCTTTGTGGAGACCCTTCGAGGTTGAGGAATTAAAAGGAATGTCCATAGGGGTGTTGGGAACCTTGAGGATGATGACAATGGATCACAGAGGAAGGTAGGCTCTGATGAAGTCCAGAGGAAAGGTGTAGGCTGACGACCTTGACATCACCTATTGAGGAGAGGAGGTTAAACACCCAGAAAGGAGAATGGGCAACTCGAGTGCCTGGGTACCATGTCTTGTCATGAAGACAAGCCCTTTCACCAAAGAGAGTTGGGAAGAAAGTAGAGTCAGAAGAAAATGTTTCCATCCTGAAAACCTTGAGCATGGAGTTGAATTGAGACCCTGGACCTGCTTTGAACCTTGGCTCCTTGAAACGCTAACTGGAAATTCAACCTCCTGACTCTCAATTTTCTCTTCTGAAAAGTGGGGATAGTGGCTTTTGACTTATATATTAAGTCAAAAAGCTATAGTGAGAATTCTATGAGAAAATATATAAAAGTGCCTACTATGTAATAGGTGTTCGAGAGTGATTCTACCATTAATGTCTTTCTATAGGGAAATTTATGACAGAATGATGGTTCTAAAGAGCTGAGGGCAGAAGCCTGTGGGTTGACATGAGTTCAGGGGAATCTGGCCATCTGGACACATTAGCGAGCACAGGCAGAGGGACTGGGGGTGGGGAGGGAGGGAGGTGTGGTCTGTCACAATTGTCAGTTGTGGGGGTGGAGAGGTGGGTTAGGGAGACCTTAGCAGCAGAAAGGCCAGCACATCCTGGCAGCTGTTAGAGATGCTGGGGAGGGAGGGTGGTGGGCAGCAGGTGGTGTGCATACAGGCAATCTCTAAGCCATCTGCAAACATGCCAACAGGGAAGGAGTGGGGGAACTGTGTGACCTTGTGAGCCAGCCACCAATTAAGGCACATGAAAGTAGTTTATAGCCTGTTCAATGCTGTGCAGTGTTGGCTTGGGGGCATTAGGGGACAGCCCGGGGCCTGTTTGAATTCATGCACATGGAGAGCAGCTTATGCTAATATGCTAATCAGTTTGGTGACACTGACTTTGGCCTTTCTTCCTTCTTTCCTTTCTTGATAAACTTTATTTTTAGAACAGTTTTGGGTTCACAGCAAAATTAAGAGGACGGCACAGAGATTTCCCATATACATGCTGCCCCCATTATCAACATCTCCACCAGAGGGTACATTTGTTACAATCAACGAATCTGCATTGGCACATCTCTACCCCTTGAAGTCCATAGTTTACAGTAGGGTTCACTCTTGGTGGTGTACATTCTATGGGTTCTAACAAATCTCTAATGGTATGCATTTGTTATACAGAGTAGACTCACTGCCTTACAAACCCTGTGTTCCTCCTGTTCATCCCTGGCAACCTCTCATCTTTTTACTGTTTCTAAGGTTTTGCCTTCTCCGGAATGGCACAGAGTGGGACTCCTGCACCAGACAGCAGCCTTGGCTTCAGAGCTGGTCGCCCACCACGGCTGCAGCAACTCTGCGGGCTGCATCCTTATAGCCTGTCCCATCGCCCAGATGCTGAGGGCAAGGTCATTGCAGGAGATCACACGGCAGGTGAGGGGTGATCCCAGATCTCCGGATCGCGTCCTACAGTCAGGACTTCCTGGTGTGCAGGGAGGAAGGCTCTGCTGATGGTGACTCACTGTTGTCCTGTTTGCAGGCTTTTCTCTGGGGCCCTGCATGCTTCTCTCTTCCATTGAGGGGAAAACATATTCCAAATCCAGTTTTTCTTCTGCATCTGTTTCAGCCAGAAAGCTGATTTTCCATTTGTTGTGAATCTCCCACTGAAACACTGCTGTCTCCCTTTCTGCCAAATCAATCCTGAAAGACACCTGCCTCGCTGATCTCCAGACGCCTCCCCGGCCCAGCCGCCCTCCCTCGTCCCCATCTCATCTCTGTCAGTGATGAATGCTCAGCACAGCAAGCAGCCTCCGTTGGAAAAGTGATGTCCTTTGCCGTGTCATTGCTTACTTTTCTTTCTGAATACCCAGCTCTCCCCCTACCTCCTTAGATTTGTCGTCCTGTGACTCATTACAGTTAGCCAGGCTGTTTTATAAAGGAATTCTCTTATGGGACAGGTCCTATAAAACCATAGGTCCATTCTGTAACCATGTGGAGTGGAGCAGAGGGAGGGGGCAGGGAGGTGGGGTGGTCTTAGCTGGTGACCTGGGAGGAGAGCCTCCATGCTACGAGCTGGCCTTTGTGCAGGTGAGCAGTGGGTATGGACTTTTCTGATTCTATCACCTGGGTGATGAGGGATCAGGGCCTAACTTCAGCAGAAAGAGAATTTGCAATGGGAAACACTGGGTGTTTTAGTGGTTTTCTGTGTAGACTAATGACCAGAGTCCCAGAGGAGCCTCGTCGATGTATTGGTTCCACAGAAGACCCGGGGATCTTTGCATAATCCCAGGGACAAACTCCTCAATCAACAGAGGCTGAATTTTCTGCCACTGTTTGGAAGAGGCCTCAGCACTGGATTTAAATTGATTTCAAGTATGTGCAGGAATATGATAGTCTTGGGGGGAGGGTATAGCTCAAGTGGCAGAGCACATGCTTAGCACACCCAAGGTCCTGGGTTCAATCCCCAGTACCTCCTCTAAAACTAAATAGGTAAACCTAGTTACCTTCCCCCTAATAAATAAACAAAACTATGTATAGTTAATAAAGGAAGTAAACTAAAAAAAAAAAATTAATGATTAGATCCTTAGGACTTACAGGACAAAAATTTAAAACGTTAAAAAATTTTAAAAAAAAGGCTGTTTAATAAAGGAATTATCTCATGGGACAGGTCCTATAGAACCCTAGCTCCATTCTGTAACCATGTGGAGTGGAGCAGAGGGAGGGGGCAGAGGGGTGGGGTGGTCTGAGCTGGTGACCTGGGAGGAGCCTCCATGCTACGAGCCTGCCTTTGTGCAGGGGAGCAGTGGACTTAGAGTCTGCAGACTTAGATTCATCCCTGCTGCGTCGTAAACCTGAGCCCCCACCTCCTCCACTCTCATCCCTAAACGCTCTCTCTTCCAATTTTACTTTTCAATGTGGTCAAACAGCTTGGGGTTCTGAGAAGCAGCTTGTGAACAAAATCTTCCATGTGTAGTGCCCTTTAACCATGTGGCCCCACCTCTCTGCGTGCAGATAACTCAACCAGGAAGAGGTATCTGACCCACAGACCTTATTGATGAGAAGCCCTCAAGTGGCCTGGCGAAGAATCCTGCTCGGCAGGACTGCTCTGTACTGGATGACAGGCCAGTGGAGTTCCCGTCTTGGTGAGTCTGGATGCAGTGACCAGGAGTTCTGCAGACAGTAGTGTGGGAGGCAGTCAAAGCCTGCAAGGAGGCAGCAGTAAGCACCACGAGGAGACAGCAGTCAGAGGGAGTGAGGTCAAACTGCGGTGGATGGAGATGCAGAAAGAAGAAAGAAAGAAAGAGAGAGAGAAAGAGACAGAGAGAGAGAGAGTCTTTGTTCCCAGTGTGATGGATTCCTTGGATAAAGCTCAATGGAATAATTTCTAAGAGGACACAGGATAACTGAGCGCTGAGAATTGTGTTGATTTTTGAATGTTCCAAATGAGATCTGACTGTCTTGCTGTAGAGATGGCTTTCTGTCTTTTATTTCCCTCTGTATCTTTATATTCAGTTCCCATTAACTGAAACAAACTTTTAGTTTTTCAATCGGGAAAAATTCCACACAGTTCTGAGGTCCCCTCTACCTGGACTGTGCTCTTCCCTCTTATACCCATGGCTGACTTTTATTCCTACCTTCAAGTTAGAATTGACCCCTGCTTTTGTCTTCTCCGCCCCCCCTCCTCCCAGGCTCCGTCCTCTGTGCTCCTAAGACTGTGAATGTCCCCATCATGATTCTGCTTCACCACGTTATAATCACCTGTTTATCGCCCCTATTAGATGTCTGCTTCTTGATGACAGGGATTATATCTTATTCATTTTTTAATCCACCGAGCAAATGTCAGAACTTGAAATTGAACTTAGGTCTTTACTACTAAACTCATGACTACTGCTTTTATCCTGTCTTCCAGAAGATTTTTTTTTTCCAGCAAGAGATTTTTCCTAACATCTTCAAGATCACCCAGGTACAGGCATCTCTATTTGCTGAAACCTGTACACGTATCAGAGTAAGACACAGTTATTCATTACTCTTGGGTTTCCTTTCTAATTTCTTAGCTGAAAAATAAAATACACAGTGATTTATTTCTCACTGAAGAGTAGTCAAGTTGATAAATTAGGCTTAAACAAATCTTTAAGTTCTATCCTCAGGTATAAACTATGTCAAAATATAACCCAACATACATGTGGCCCAAAAGGCCCAGAGATTTATGGTGGGTTATAAATGAATAAAAGAAGGATTCTGGAAGTTTGGCTACAGAAAAAGCAACATTGTCAGGAGGAGTAGTGGGGACTCCATTAATAGGGTGGGGAACCTACTGACTAGTTAAGCAAGGTGCCTAGGGTTCAAGGTTAAAGGGGGCACCAGCCCCAAGGCCATGCCAGAGCACCTGAGAGTGACTCCACCTGAAGCACTTCATTTGCCTCACTCTAGTCTTGGCTTCACCTGTGGATTCTTTGTTTCAGAACCTAAAACAATGTTCTCCTTACATGTCGTATGCCTTTGTGCCTTGGGGGTTTTGAGAGATGGGATTGTGCCTGTCTAGGTCCCTGCCACGTCCCCCAGCACCTAGCACCAGTGCAGAGCACACTGTCAGCCTCTCATGAATATCTATTGAGTAAATAACTTAGTTGGATCTGGGGAAACCAAAGTAGATTCAGCAGTAAGTAGTGTCCATGCCCTTTAGGGCAGACAAGCCTCAGGAAACTTGCATTTTAGGGTGGATGACTTAGAACAGACAAAGCAGGTCATTGTATCACCAAATCAAAGTGTTCCAACTCCTCTTCTCTAGTGGATTTTTACAAAGAAAACAGTAACATTTAGATGAACTGGTTTAGGCTAGTGATAGGGGACTAGATGAGACGGACGTTGGAGGAAATTTGAAATCTTTATTGTCATTCATTAATCCATTCCTCCAGCAATTCCTTACTTAACGTCAACTTCATGTGGTAGTTGACAAGGCCTCACTGCTGCAGCACAGTTGAAGGCCTGGATCTAAACATACGAGCCCTCTTGACCTAGTGGCAGAAACCTGGGGAAGCTGGTGGTAGCATGTGAGGGAGCCCCGTGCAGCTGGGCAGGACCTAGTACCACGGTTCGCGTGAAGAGCCTACCTGATCTGGACCAGCACTTGCTGGGTTAACTGAAAAAGCTAATCAGAGTTAAGAAGCATAGAACAGGGCTCACAAGTTCCATAGACGTGTTATTTTAACTTAAAATGTATAAATGAATGTGTAGATCACATCCACGACGCATCCATCATCTGTCACTTCAAGTTTCAGTTTTCGTAAAACGCAATGAGGATTTAACACTTGGAGGCCATTTGTGTGCAGGACGCTTCTGGATTTTTATAATCCCCCCTCCTCTAATCTTTTAAAGATTTCTCACCCATACCCAATTCACTAGCAGTTTTTAATGGCTCAGCTTTATGAAGTCTTTCTAAGACATTTGGCTTCATTTTAAAAACTAATCTTTCTTTTTGTATTTATATTTAATGTTCATAATACCCAAATATAGAAGTATATATTTTTAAAAAGAATAAAATTCATGTTTATTCTTAGAAGTATGTTTACATATGCTTACATAATATATAAATATATAATGTTTAATTACATCATGCAATTATAACAGGTAAACAGTTGTTGATGTTTTATGTCAAACGTAAACATACAATTCAACTGGGAGGAATGTGTGCTGATGAGATGGTGCTGTTTGCTTGACCACAGTGCTCAGTGTGCTGTGGCCACTGGTCTGCACGTTTCACAGAAGTGCCAGGCACTTCCGTCAGCTCAGCTAGGGGAGGGGAGGTAAGAGACAATCTACTGAATCTAAATGGATATGTTACCCATTCTGGAATTTGGTCTCCCACTTTGGGTGGCCAGAAACTCGCTCTTGTTAGGAACAGAAGGGAATCAGACTGAAGATGCTGCCTCAGACTAATGAATTCACAGAGGTCTTAGATCTACCGCAGTTTATTAACAGTTCGTTTACAATGAAGGTTAACTGTCCCAGGACCCACCCAGGCTGCCAGAGTCGGCCCGGTGAGCATTCTCCCTGTGTTATCTCAGCCGCTCTTATTTTTTTTTAATTCCTTCATTACATAACCCGTAATTATTTGGATGCCTGCTTATCTGGTAATTGCAACTGAGGGTTGAATGAGGATTTTAAAAAATAGTTTTAATAGGCTTCATTTTTGAAGTTCACAGCAAAGTTGAGGGGGAAGTATAGAGATTTCCCATAATAGCCTCTGCCCCCGCCACCCCATGCGTCCTTTCCCCCATCATCAGCATCACTTGCCGGGGTGGTACATTTGTTACCATGCATGAACCTACACTGATATGTCTCAATCCCGCAAAGCCTACAGTTCACATTAGGGTTCACCCTTGGTGGTGTGCGTTCTGTGGGTTTGGACAAATGTATAATGACACGTATCCATCATTATGGTATCACGCAGAGTATTTGCACTGCCCTAAAAAGCCTCTGTGCACTGCCCATTCATACCTCCCTCTCCCTTAACCCGTGGCAACCACTGGCCTTTCTGCTGTCTCCATGCTTCACCTTGTCCAGAAATGCAGAGTTAGAAGCACCCAGTGTGCAGCCTTTTCAGACTGGCTTCTTTTACTCAGTAATATGCACGTAGGTTTCCTCCACGTCTTTTCATGGCTTGATAGCTCATTTATTTTTAGTGCTTAATATTATTTGTTGCTAAATAATATTTACTGTCTGGATGCACCACAGTTTATCCATTCACCTACTGAAGGACATCTTGGTTGCTTCCAAGTTTTGGCAGTTATGAATAAAGCTGCTGTAAACGTCTGTGTGCAGGTTTTTGTGGGACATAGGTTTTCCTTTTTTGAGGGGGTGGTAATTATGTTTATTTATTATTTGTATTTCTATTTATTTATTTTTTAATGGAGGTACTGGGGACTGAACCCAGGACCTCGTGCATGCTGAGCACGTGCCCTGCCACTGAACTTTACCCTCCCCCGGGACGTAGGTTTTCAATGCATTTGGGTGAATACCAGAGATTTTTGTTAGTTTGCCTTTGTTATTGTTATTATTATTATTTTTTTAATGATGGAAGAGACCTGAGGAAGTCACAGGTCACTGGGAAGGACGTAGTAGAAGATAAAAGCTGGAGTTTCAAGGATGCTGCAGATGGTTAGTGGTACTGAGCCCCTGAGCAAGCAGCCCAAGACTTGGTGCAGTGACAGTTCTTAGATGGGAGGAGAGCCTCCTTACTGGTTGTAACTAGAGAGAAAGAGGAAAAGAAAGGTGTGGCTGCAGTAAGTTGGTAGGAAGTTGAGAGGGTTCTCATAGGTAGCTTCTATGTTCTTGATGAAATGATACACAGTGTCCTGAGGGTTTCAGAAGAGTGGTGGGATCTCAAGAGTAATTCTCGAGAAGAGCCTTTTCACCAGGGAAACACGCAAGCCGGCTGGCTCTGGGGGAGCCCCACGGGGGCTGGAGGTTAGGGCTGGTTGCAGCCTTGGTCCGGGACCGCCCTCAGAGCGCAGAGGGAGGCACGAGGAGGTCAAACCTGAACTGTCCTTGGCAGTTTTGCCAGCTGGGTGCTTGGAGCATCTAATACTGGTGAGAACATGGTCGAAGGAGTGGCTCCTTTGAGGGCGGCTTTGCCAATTTTCTCGCATTTTGACTGTTTCTTGGCAAAGCGGCCACTGGCTGGGTGGCGAAAGGAGTCTAGTGATGGGGTAACACATGTCTGCAGCTGTCTTAGGGCAGCTTGTTGGAATTTCCTTACGCTGAAACACTCCAGAAATGGAGACCATGCATCTTAGGATTTGGCAGTTCAACAATTCAGGTAAATAAACACACACTGAAAGCTTTTTGTGGGCCAGTGCTAGTGCCTAGAAATATGAAAATGAGTGCTAAGAAGTTCCTCTGTGCCAGGAGTTTGCTGTCTAGTGGGAGAGACAGATAAGTAATTACACAGAAAAAATGTAACGTGTTCAGTCCAAAGGTAAAGACACTTCCCGGGGGTTGTGGCTTCCCCGGAACGGCCCAGCATCCACTCAGTCTCCCCGCTCCCTTGCACTGGAAGACCAGCGGGCAGAGGGGTGCTTAGCCTCTGCCTCTCTGGCCAGAAAGGATGCCTGCAAAGCAGCAGGTGTGGGCAGAGCTGGAGTGCTGGCTTCCTTGCTGGAAGCAGGAGCCGGCCCAGGAGGGAGCGGCTGGGTTCCCTTTGGGGGCTGCAGAACCAGCCGGCGCCTCTGCCCCACGGCGTGGCTTCTCCACGGCAGGGTGCCTGGCAGGAGCAGCGCTGAGCTTTGGCAGATTGTGTTCTGCATCAGAGCACAGGGATTTGCTGTAAAACCTCACTTGGTGAGGGATCTGACAGGGCAGTGCTGGTCGGAAGGGGCTTCTGGACACTGGCCTTATCAGCTGTGAAGCATCCTCAGATCTCCTATCTCTAGAGAGCCTTCAGAGGCAGGTGACTTTTTGAAAGACACTCAGGTAAGGTTGGGAGGCAGTACATGTGAGGTGCTCCGTGAATTTCACTCTTGGAGAATTACTAGTAATAATAATAGCAACAGATACTACTATTACTGACATTTACTACGTGCTTGTTAATGAATGACAGAAATTTGTGATTGAATCGCTGAGACAGGCTATAGAGTGGATGTTAGGGGCCCTCCTTTAAAGATAACAACTCAAGGTTTGAAGAGGCTGAGCACCTTGCACGGAACCCCACGGGTGGAGATAACAGAGCCAGGACACAGCCCGGGGATGTCTAACTTCAAAGTCCACCCCCTTGAACACAACTGCCCGCTGCTCCAGACGTTTTACGTTTGTGTGTTGCTTTCCAGTATTCAGGTCACCTTTCCCTCCATTATTTTGCTTTAACATCACCTGTCCGGGGAAGCAAGCTGAACGGGTGCCATTGGCCCATACCACAGATGTGGCAACTGAGGCTCTGACAAGGTAGGTGGCTAGCCTAGTGGTGTGTGGCTGGTTTATAGCTGAGCCTCTAACCCCTGTTTACTTGTTTGTGCCCTCCTCTTCTTTCTGTCTCATCTGCCTGCACAGTTCGGTCTCCTTTATAAGATGGCAGGACAGGAGAGTCACTGAGAGAATACAATGAATGCCTTTGGAAACAGCCCAAACCACATAAGAGGAGGAAGCAGTCCCCAGGGGGGTGTTTCTAACACCTGTGGTTGTTAAAGTGACTATCAGGTGGCCTATTATTGAGTTTGAAGAAAGAGGCTGTTTGCCTCAGGGACCAGGATCAACCCCTGCATAGGGTGTGTGTCTGGACGCAGAGAGAAACCAGTTCAGGAAGGCCAGCCTGGAACTGGTGTTAAGTAGTAGTGGTTTGTCTTCTGATGGACCCCTCAGCCTTCCAAGTTTCCGGTGCCCTTTGACTGTCCCTCTGCACTTGGCCTGCTCCTCCTCGTTAAGAGTGATCACCTCTCACACTTGGGCAGCACTCAATTCTTCCTTTTTAAAGAAAATTGAAGTCTAGTCAATTACAATGTGTCAATTTCTGGTGTACAGCACGATGTCCAGTCATGCATATGCATATATATATTTATTTGCATATTATTTCTCATTAAAGGTTATTACAAGATATTGAATACAGTTCCCTGTGCTATACAAAAGAAACTTGTTTTTTTAAATCTATTTTTATATATAGTGGTTAACACTTGCAAACCTCAAACTCCCAAATTTATCTCCTCCCACCCTCTTTTCCCGGTAAGCATAAGATGATTTACTATGTCTGCAAGTCTGTTTCTGTTTTGTAGATGAGTTCATTAGTGTCCTCTTTTCTTCTTTTTTTTTTTAGATTCCACATATGAAGCATTCGATTTTTGAAGGCTTTCTGCATACATGGTCTTATTGGCTTCTCTTAATAGCCACGAAGAAAAGAAAGCCAGGGCAGAACAGTTTATCAATAATTATTAGAGGGCTCAGATGACTTTTCAAGATATGCAGGTATTAAGTAGCAGAACAAGGGCTCAGACATAACCCTTTAGCTCTAAATCTATGGTCTTTTTACTGTTCTTAATGATTTTCAGAAACCCATCTTCTCTGTCTTCATCTCCTTAGAGCCTGAAAGTTTTCAAGCTTATGTGTTACTTCTATCTTTATGTTCCAAGGAGATTCTGGCAACAGAAATGCTTAAAATCTGGTGGAAATTCCTGGAACAGGTGAGTTACTTGGCACTGGAAATCTATGATTTCCACTATTTTGCCACAAATCCTATCACATACTGGGCATATGGATACCAAGTCCAAATGCATGCTCATTGCTCTGCCAGAGTCACACTCTGCCGTTCATGGGTCCCAGTCTCCACCTTCTTATAGGGGAAGCAACATGATTTTTATTAGTTTATCACTTTGAAGAAATACTTTTGGCAGCAGGTGGCTACACCTAACTCTTCAGGGATAGGCTGGCCAAGGGAAGAGACTTTCAGGGAGCTGAGGATGGACATAAAAATGACCTCAGAAAGAACCGTAGAGAATTTAGTCTGACCCTCATATTTTATAGATGCATGTATCC
Organism: Camelus dromedarius; assembly: GCF_036321535.1. Taxonomy (NCBI): domain Eukaryota; kingdom Metazoa; phylum Chordata; class Mammalia; order Artiodactyla; family Camelidae; genus Camelus; species Camelus dromedarius. Next base: position 2,127,567 of record NC_087469.1, read on the forward strand.
ATTGGGATATTTTTGGCTGTAAGGGACAGAAAACCTACCAGCCAGGCATTATATCATAAAGACATCTGTTTACTTCACAAAAAGTCTGGAGGAAGTTGTAGTTGAGGCTAGTTCGTTGGCTCCATGATACCCTGAAGACATAGTTTCCTCCAGTCTTTCTTGTCTGCTCTGTCTTCCCTTAAGGTTGCAAGATAGCTGCTTCGGTTCCAAGCATCTCCATAAAAGGGTGCAAAAGAGGCGTTAAGAGGGCATCTGGGCTGGTGAAGCTGTTTTTCTCGTGTGTCTCTGTTTTATTCTTTTCTTTTTTTAATTAAGATTTTGTTTTTATAGCAATTTTAGGTTCACAGTAAAATTAAGGGGAAGATATGGACATAGGCTCCCATATGCTCCCTGATCCACCCACACAGGGCCTCCCCTGTTGTCAATAGCATTCACCAGAGGGGTGCATTTGTTACAACTGGTAAACCCACCTTGACACATCATAACTGCCAAAGTTCATAGTTCGTATTATGGCTCATGTTTGGTGCTGTACATTCTGTGGATTTGGACAAATGTATAATGACATTATGATATCATACAAAACATTTTCACTGCCCCCCAAATCCTCTGTGCTCTGCCTATTCATTTTCCTCTGTCCACCAACCCCTGGCCACCACTGATCTTTTTCTTGTCTCCAGAGTTTTGCCTTTTCCAGAATGTCGTATAGTTGGAATCATACAATATGCAACCTTTTCAGATTGGCTTCTCTCACTTAGTAATATGCACTTAAAGTTTCTCCATGTCTTTTCATGGCCTGACAGCTTTTTCTTTTTAGTGCTAAATAATATTCCATTGCCTGGATGTACGCAATATATTTACCCATTTACCTACTGTAGGACATTTTGGTTGCTTCCAAGTTTTTGACAATTATGAGTAAAGATGCTAATAAACATCTCTGTGCAGGTTTTGTGTAGACATATACTTTTAACAGTTTTGGGTAATCACCAAAATGTGTGATTGCCAGACCATATGGAAAGAGTATGTTTATTTTTGTAAGAAACTGTCAAGCTGTCTTCCAAAGTGGCTGTACCATTTCGCATTCCTTTTGCTCCACATCCTCGCCAGCATTTGATGTTGTCAGTGTTCCAGATTTTGGCCATTCTCATAGGTGTGATGGGCTGTTCACATTCTGATAGCTGAGATAGTGGCATCTCACTGTTTCCTTAATATTTATTTCTCTCATAACATGTGATACCGAACATCTTTTCATATGTGTATCTGCCATCTGGATATCATCTTTGATAAGATGCCCATTAAGATCTTTAGCCCATTTTAAAACTTGGGTTGCTTATTTTCTTATTGATTTAGCAGTTATTTATATAGTATGAATAATTGTCCCTTATCAGATTGTCTTTGTTTTTTGAGGATGAAACTGTTATCCAGAATCCCGTCAGCCAATTTCCTCATATATCTCATAGGACCCTGACTGCAAGGAAGGCTAGGAAAGTGAGAATTCTGCATTCGTAGCCCCTGCAGTGGGAGGCAGTCAGTCCAGGAGAAGAAGGTTGGGAATGCCTGCTGATGGTCAGTCGTTATACCTGACGCATGGACACACTGAGGTCCTGAGAAGCAGTGGGACTTTTCTGGGGTCCCATAGTTAGTAGGAGCTAAGTCTAAAATTCACAGTTTCAGTGAGGTATCCAAAATGAGCAACCAAGTGTGTGGAGGGAGAACACTTCTGTCCTGGGGCACCTCTTCTTCCCATCTGATCCACAAGGATCACAAGGCTCGGTTTTGGCTAATCAAGACCCCAGAGCTGTAATTTGGAGCCTGATTCTTGATGAAGCAATGCGGTCTTGGTGGCCAAGGGACTATCAATTTTTCCTTTTGTCTCTCAGCTTGCAGATTAAGATACCAAGTCAGTTGTCTGGCCATTACAGCAAATGCTGGTGTTTCTTCTGTCAGAATTTATCTTTTGCAAGGTTTTGGTGATTTTTTTTGTAGTTGGTCAAAGGACAAAAGAAAAGTTCTCGAATCTAATTCCTCTACAGTGAGCTATTTTAGAAATCCTCATAAAGTCAGGTAGGAAAAGATCACAGCCCAGATCAATAACTGCCTCCTGGACTGAGAGCAGAAGATGGTTTATTTATGTGCCTGGGATGTTGCTGAGTGCATGCTCAGTACCCAGGCCTTCGGCCACATGGGCATAGATAACACCAAGCAGTGAATTATTAAAACCAAGAGAGGCTTGTTTGATTCACATTTCCTGTGTTGATGCTGCAAAAAGCAACTTCTGTGCTCTTGACTTCCTTGAAAAATTTCCCAGGGCTGTGATTTGGAATTACTTTTGCCAAAGATCTTAAGTTCAATATAGGTCAAGCCCATCATACATGATAATTTTATTCCTGGGAGGGGATATGTAAAAGCTGTTTGGAAACATCAAATTATGTTTTAATTGCATTGGAGAAGCAGGCAAGTTGAAGGAACCATGAAGCCCAATCCTTGGCATAGAGAAGCCTCAGTTTGTAATGTTGTTTGTCATGTTATTTTTGCTAATAAAATCTACCCTGCGTATCTGTTTAGTGTGTGAGTTACTTAGTTGGAGTTTCTGGAAGTGGGGCCACACTGTGTTTCATTTTTTCCTTCTAGTTTTATTGAGATTTAATTGACACACAGCACTAAGTTCAAGGTAACAGCATAATGATTTGACTTCATATACCATGAAATGATAATCACAATACATTTAGTGAACATCCATCATCTCCTACAGATACAAATTAAAGAAATTTAAAAAAATTGCCTTGTGATGAGAACTCTTAGGATTTACTCTTAATCACTTTCATATATAGCATACAGTAGTGTTAATTATATTTATCATGTTGTACGTTGCACCCTATTTTCCTTCATTGCTCAAAAGCTTTTTAGTTTGATGTAGTCCCATGCTTAAGCTTGCTTTTGTCTTCTTTGCCTCAGCAGATATATCCCCAAAATATTACTACTAAGGCTACTACTAAGACTGATGTCAAAGAGCTTACTGCCCATTTTTCCTTCTAGAAGTTTTATGGTTTCAGGTCTTACATTCAAGTCTTTAATCTATTTTGTGCATGGTGTGAAAGTCATGTATTGAAGAGGCTCCCTCTTCCCCATTGTATATTCTTGCATTCATAGGAAGTATTTTATTTAACAAAAATGTTGTTTCTGAACACACTTTTTCTAAAAGAAATTTCCCCTATATTTTCTAAATTCAGTTTTCCTCAGTAAGAATTCTCTGAAATACAGTAAAGTATGTTTCGCAGAAAACGTTGAGAAAGCCAAACATTTATAACGTTTTACTCTACTCTTATTTCCCTGAGGTTCAATGAGCTGTCTATCATCTTTTTGTAAAGCCTTTCTACATTTGTTGTAACCAATAGATTTCGTGACTCTGATTTCTCCAGTTACAATGAGTTTGATTTGTCGATGAGGCTTCTAAACTTTCAGGGTTTTAACAGGAGTCTCCACTCTTACGGGAGTTCACCAACACAGAGGGAGCGCTAACCTCTCAGTGGAAGGCATCTATGTTCCTGCCCCATACAGAACAACAGAAAACACAAAGGGCTGCCATGGAGTCCACTACATCTTAGATCTAGAAGTGAATCGCATCCTTTATATATATATTTAATGTAAGTCCATTTAGTCTAATGTGCCATTTAGGCCAGTGCTTCCATACTGACTTTCTGTCTGGATGATTTGTCTGCTGGTATAGTGGGATGTTGAAGTCCCCTGCTGTTATTGTGTTGTTGCCAATTCCTTCCTTTGTGTCTGTTAATGTTTGCCTTATATATTTATGTGCTTCTATGTTGGGTGCATATATATTTATAATTGTTATATATTCACATTGAATTTGTCCCTTGATAATTATCTAATGTCCTTCTTTGTCTCTTGTTATAGTCTTTGCTTTCAAGTATATTTTGTCTAAGTCTTGCTAACTTGACTTTCTTTTATTTTTTATTTGCATGGAAACTCTTTTTCTGTCCCCTTTCAGTCTGTGAGCATCTTTAGATCTGGAGTGACTCTCTTGTAGGTAGCATATATATGGATCTTGGTTTTATCCATTTAACCATTCTCTGTCTTTTGAATTGAGCATTGAGTCCATTTACATTGATAGTAATTTTTGATAGGTGTGTAATTTTTGCCATTTTATTAATTGTTTTGGCATTTTTTTTTAGTTCTTTTTTGTTTCTTTCTTCTTTTTCTCTTGTGATTTGATGACTATCTTTAGTGCTATTTTGGATTCTTTTTTCTTTTGTGTGTGTGTCTCTATTACAGATTTTTGGTTTGTGGTTACCATGAGTTTTTTCCCAGATATATATATATATATATATATGGTTTTTTTTTTTACCATGAGGATTATATATAACTATCTGTCTATCTATCTATTTATCTATCTATCTGATCATTTTCAGTTGCTGATCTCTTAAGTTCAAAGCATTTTTACAACTTTGCATTTTTACTGCTCCGCCACCACATTTACTCCTTTAACATCATAGTTTACATCTTTTTACTTCGTGTATCCCTCAGCTCCTTGCTGTGGCTGTAGATGGCTTCACCACTATGTGGTTGATTGACTACCTTTACTGTGTATTTATCTTTAACTAATTTACTTACTAGCTTGATTTTCCCTTTCCTACTTCATATTTCTAATTGGAGCCTTCTCTTTTTTGTTGTTTGGAGAAGCCCCTTTAAGGGTTCTTGTGAAACTTGCTTGGTGGTGCTGAACTCTTTTAGCGTTTCTTGTCTGTAAAACTTTTGATCTCTCCTTCAAATCTGAATGAAAGTCAGGCTAAGCAGAATATTCCTGGTTGTAGATTTTTCTTTTTCATCACTTTAAATATGTGACACCACTCGCTTGTGTCCTGCAGAGTTTCTGCTGAAAAAGTTGGCCGACAGCCTCATGGGACTGCCCTTGTATATAACTTGTCGCTTTTTCCAATATTCTCTCTTTATCTTTAACATTTGCCATTTTATTTGCAACGTTGTCTTGGTGTGGTCTTTCTTAGGTTAATCCTATTTGGGAGTCTCTGTGTTTCCTGGACCTGGATGTTTGTTTCCTCACCCAGATTAGGGAGGTTTTCAGCTATTATGTCTTCAAATACATTCTCTGCCCTTTTCTCTCTCTCTTACCTTCTGGGACCCATACATTGAAAATGTTAGTGCACTTGAAGTTGTCTCAGAGGTGTCTTAAACGGTCCTCATTTCTTTTTATTCTTTTTTCTTTCTTCTGTTCAGCTTCAGTGATTTCCACTACTCTGTTTTCCAGTTTGTTGATTCATTCCTCTGGATCATCTAAATCTACTGGTGATTCCTGCTAGTGTATTTTTAAATTTCAGTCATTGTATTCTTCATCTTTGTTTGGTTCTCCTTTATATTTTCTAACTCTTTGTTGAAGCTTTCAACTTCTCACTTTGTTCATCCAATCTTCTCCCAAGTGTTTGAGCATCTTTACCATCATTTCCTTGAACTCTTTGTCAGGTTGATTGCATTCCTCCACTTCACTGAGTTCTTCTGAAGTTTTATCTTGTTCCTTCATTTGGAATATCTTCCTCTGTCACTTCATCTTGCCTGATTTCCTGTTTTTATTTCTATGTGCATTTGGTAGGTTGGTTACACTTCCTGGCCTTATAGAAGTGGCTTTTCTTAGGAGATGTCCTATGCTTCCTAGCAGTAGACTTCACTGTGGTCACCAGAGCTGTATGCTCTAGGGGTGCCCCCTGTGTGGGCTGTGTGGGTTCTTCTGTTGTGGTGGACTGACTGCTGTGGGTAGTCTGGAAAGCATGGCTGGCCTCTTGTCCAGTTGGTTGCAGGCCCAGCTTTCTGGGAAGGTTGCCAACTGCTGGTGGGCTGGGCCAGGTCATGAGGCAGCTGGCTGTTGGAGCCCCAGCAGGTCCTGGGCAGCTGCTGGTTCAGGGGGTCTTAAGGCATCATGCCTCCTGGTGAATGGGATTGTGTCCCCACTCAGCTTTTTGCTTAGCCTGAGGTGGCCCAGTAATGGTGCTGACAGGCTGGTAGGCAGGGCCAAGTGGCAGTAATAAGCTAGAGGGAGAATTCCAGGATGGCACCCCCCAGCACCAGTGTGCTTGTGCTGCATTGAGCTCCCAGATATGGCTGCCACCAGTGTCCCTGCATGAGCCCCATCTGCCTCCTGCCTCTTCTGGAGGCCCCCCAGGATCAGCAGGAAGGTCTAACCAGACTTCTTTCAAATCACTGTGCCTGTCCTTGGTCCCAGCGTGTGTGAGGTTCTGTGTGTGCCCTCTAAGAGTGGAGGGGCCACACTCTGTCCCCACAGTACGAACGGTAGGAGGGCACTGGGATATTTGTTTTTCTGTACCTTGGGCCATGAGAGTCTGCCTACCAGTAGCAGAAGGGCTGGAAATGTATCAGGAGCTAATTTAATGGCTTCCAGTGTGGGTGAGGAGGTCCAGAAGAGCACAGTAGAAAATTAACATCTGTGTGGAGAATGGAGGGGTGCATACAGGTGGGTTCTAATTAGTATGTACAGGGACATTGTGGTCCTATGTTTAGAGGGCACGGAGGGTCCTGCACAGACAGACTTGGCATATTCCTGAGACTGTAATCATTGCACCTCACTGTAGTGAACAGGAAGTTGGCCTGGCTTGGTGTGTCATTCTGTCTTAAGTGCTGATGTCCATTCTCTGTTCCTACCACCCTTTTGCTAGTCCCAAAGCCCATTCAGCGTAGGCCCCTGGAAGGCTTCATTTACACCTGTTTGCCTGATGGAACTTGAACTCCCCCTTCAGACTCTTTGACCATGCTCCCCAGGTACAGTCCAAATGTAGGGGTTTCTGGAGGAAGACGGATCTGTTTCCATCATAACTAGTGCCTTTTTCTTGGAATATTCTACCATCCCAAGACCGTATTCCTTTGTTTAAGCTAATGGAGGACCATACTCCTCCTCATTCTTCAAACAACTGAGCCTTCTTGGCCTCAATGCTTTCATTCATGCTATGATGCCTCTGTCTGAGGGATCCCACCCCAACTCACTGTCATTGGGTAAAATTCTTTTGGTTTCAGGAAAGGATCCAAGTAAAACTGGCTTAAATTAAAAAAAGAGAAAATTTACTGGAAAGACAAATGAGAAAACTCAAACTGGGCCTCGGGAACTAGAAATGAAGGCAGAAAAACAGGTCATATTTTCTTCTCACATTTCTTTTTCATATTTGTGGACTGACTTCCTTTGCTCTCTGTTCACATGATGGAAGACATGGTCTCCTTCCTGCTCCTATGTTTATAAGCGAAAGACTCAGCTACCCTGAGAGGTTAGGTTTCTCTTTCTTTTTGATTCCCAATCCCAAATTCCAAGGAAGGTACTCTGATTGGTCCATTTTGTGTCAATGGCATATTCCTGGAACAATCATCTGTGTCCAGGGGCCAAGATCAAGCCATATGCATGTAATATATTGTTAATACAATGCCTCTGAGCAAATGGGCAGATTCCAGAGAATAGGGGTGGGCAAGTCAGAGGATGTCTGCTGTATCCCTTCTCCATGCCTGTGAAATAAATAGCCAGCCTGCATTCCTTCCTCCCTTCCCTCCTTCCTTCCTTCTTTCCTTCCTTCCTTCTTTCCTTCCTTCCTTCCTTTTCTCATACAACCAGTAAATGTCTCAAGCAAAGTGCTAGCTGCTAGAAATACAGCTCTAAATAAAACCTAGTCCCTGCATCAGAGATCTGACAGCTGAGCAGAGAACGGGAAAACTCCTACTTATTCCTTATAACCCAGTTCAAATATCACTCACAGTAGTTGCAGAAGTCTTCCTGGACCCTCTCTCTCCTCCCAACCCTCCCAACTTTGTTGGTGTTACCTTCTTTCTCAATTTCCTGTGACTCCATGTCCCTACTGTAGTAATTACATTTCTTTACAGTTTTGTTTCCATGATTCTCTATCACTAGATTCTTGTAAATTCCTAGAGAAAAGAGATGGTCTTTGAATTCAGAGTAGTTGGCCCAAGACACCTGTTGAGGGAATGTCTGTTGGTTGAAAGAATGACTCTCCTTTAGGAAAAAGTGAGGTCTCTTTAAGAACAAACTTATGGCTACCAGGGGGCTAAAGGGGGTGGGAAGGGACAAATTGGGAGTTCAAGGTTTGAAGATACTAACTATTATATATAAAATAGATAAACAGCAAGTTTCTACTGTAGAGCACAAGGAACTGTTTTCAATATCTTGTAGTCACCTATAATGAAGGAGAATATGAAAACGAGTATATGTGTGTGTATGTATGACTGGGGCACCAGACATTGACACAACATTGTAAACTGACTGTATTTCAATTAAAAAAAGAACTTGCTTCTCAGAGTAAAACAAAAAGAGAGAGAGAGAGCTCTCCAGGAACACTGCATAGCTGTGTGTGTCAGGGCAGATGGCTCACATCTCCATTGGAATGGGCGTCGGAGGAATTTGCCCACTGCCCACAAAGGCAGTAATTGACAGCCTTCAATAGTCCCAGCTGGAAACGCCTCATAGTTTGTTTTTATTTCCACAATAGGCAGGTCAGACCCTTAGCTTGATGGCCATTTGGAACCTTTGAGTTTTCCTTTTTGAAAGGTATGCTTAGAGCCCAGGTCTCTCCCTTCTGACTGTTCCCTTATTCTTAACTTCCCGTCCCCATCAAGCTCCAATCTATGGTAGGTTCCAACTGACACTATTGAAATTCTTAGTGTATTGAAGGAAAAGATGAGTAAAATAAAATTTGCCCAAAGCCCTTTTGGAGTGATTCACAGAATGATTATCAGTACCCAGGTTTGATTTAAATTATGTATGTATTTTTTTTTAATTAGAAAATTTCTTTAAGTAGTTAGGGTTTGTTCTGCTCATAGGGCTGACCCATGGTCCTTTTGGATTGTTGAGTGAATGTCACTGCTAGTTTTTAGTTTTCAGCAATACTTAACCAGCACCCAGAGCTCCACATCTTTCTTTTATCCCATGAGTCAGTTGTGAGTGGCAGGAGGCAGGAGCCCTTCTCCAAGGACTGTGCATCCCTTCTGACAAGTCTGGTCTAAGGCTGGTTGCTTGTTCCTTTCCACCCTCACTGGGCGGTGTACCCTGAGGTGCTGGGTGATTAGGATGTTTGGTAGGGAACTTTTTCTGTTGCATTTGCTCAGGCATTCTCCTTTGTTGAGTTTTCTTCGTACCCCAGATTTTGGGGAGAGAATCAGTGCAGACAATTCCATTCTAAATAATCCCTTCTCCTCCCCCTTCCCTAACCTTTTTTTTGGGCAGGGGGAGGTTGGTTCGAACAATGATCATGTTAGTTAGCAGAGAGTTTTCTCTAATCACGGTGACTTTAGTTTCCTCCTCCATAAATGCTCAGTAAACGCTAGCTATTGTTAATTTCTCTAAGGCTCTCCAGATGCTCAGTTTGCAAACCAGATGCAGATGAGTCAGGATTCATCCTTCTACACCTCCTGGCTCTCTTGTGCCTCTGCCCTCCGTGGCCGTCAGAACCCTGTGACAGTCACTGGCAATGACTGGGGACACCACTGCTGTCTGGCCTCCAGTCCTCCAGACTGAAAGTACTCTTATCCCAAACTTAATATCTAAAATTAAATGGAAATCTTCTGTACGTACGTGTTTTTAGTTTGCTGCCAATGAGTCTTCACTTCCATTTATCTCTTACTTTAAGTGATCTTTCAAGTTACACGGTGAGCCATTGCTGAAAAAGAACAGTTAAGAAAATCTGGATTCTAATTAACTTTATCTCTAATTGTTATGTAGCTCTGAGTCACTGTGTGTTTTTTTTTTTAAGGTAAACAAGGGTAACAACTTCAAAGATTAATGGAGGTTGTCAAGACGCTGAAAAAACGAAACTGAAAATTTCCATAATGATATCTTACAAATCCAATACTTGGCTTCATTTGATTGTGGAACACCTGGCAAAGGTAAGAAAGTTATTTCTGTTTTGGTGTATGAGAAAATCAAGGCACAGGGGGATAGAGTCTCTTTTACATGGCTTGATTTCAATTTTCCTGCCCTGTGCTCCAGCCCTCTGACAGAGCCCTCCTTGTCCTGTAAGGTAACTGTTTTCTTCTTGCATCCTTCTCCCACCGAAATGAGATCTTCTTGAGGACAGAACCCTGTCTCACTCATCTCTGTGTCTCTAGTGTCCATCCCAAGACACATAGTACACACCCAATAATACAGAATGAATGAATGAATGAATAAATGAAAAGACAGCCAAGACCAAAGACTTGATCCTGTGACTCTTAGGCTAATTCTTGTTTCCTCCTGTACACTGCTTCCCCCCTTCCCGTGCCCCGCAGCGACCAAGTTATCAGAGGAAAAGGAGAAACAGCAACTTATGAAGATATAAGCAGAAAGCACTGAACCAAGAATATAGATTTTTTTTCTGTATTTTTTTTCCGATGGGACACTCCAAGAATCACCTAGTCTGACAACATTAATCAGTCACCATAGATTTGTTGAGGGTTTGCTCACTACTGAGCTCCATGATGCAAGCTTGTTCTCTAGCCTCGGAGGCAGGAGGAATGAACGCCCAGGGTCAACAGTGAGAACTGAATGTCCTAAGAAATAGGGAAGGGAGCTGGGGAGGACCTCGTGGAAGAGCTGGATTTGGCCTGAGCCCCGAAAGGTAGGACGGAGTAGCTGTCCAGCAGAGGGGATCCGAGGAGCGGGGAGGCATCAGTGAGGACAGTGTCAGGAGTGCTTGGGGACCACTGGGGATGGGATCTCTACTGGATTCTCAGTGGAAACCAGAAACCACAGGACCTTTCAGGGGGCTAAGAACTTCCTTCATGTCTTCTACTCCAAGCTGGTTCAAGGTTGCTCTGTATCATGGTCTTAAGATGCACCCCTCTAATGACTGGAATTACCTAACAGAGTTATTCTTTTGACAACAAAGTCAATATTAAATATATCACCAGCAAGGAAGGAGACAGCTGTTTCACTCAAGAAACTGGTAAACTGAGACATGCTAAAATCTCTGGATGTCCCTTGTCACCCACGACCCAGCATGGACAGTCAGACACAAGAGGGTTTGGGTTTACATTTTTGTATGTGCTACTTTCTAGACAATCCAGAGTGAAGAAAGCTACATCGAAAAATTGCTTGAGGACAAGATGAGAAAACGTAGGGAAAGGGCTTGGTATGCCGTGGGTGCACAATGGGTGACTCACTAGATGCTTTGGGGCCAAACTCATATCCCCACAGGGACTAGGCAAATGATGTAAGTAATGGAGACAAAGTATAAGACGTGTGTAAGGGCCTGTGGGGACGATGGCAAAACAGATGTTGCGTGTGCTCTCCAAAATGAGCAGCTACTATTCAGAGCCACCTAATTTATTGTTATGCTGGAACTTAACCCTTGAGTTGTCAGAAATTCCTTTTTTAAAAAAGAAGCCAGTGATCTAAAACTTTTTTTTTTTTTTTAATGAAATCCTTTGGTTTCCAATGTGGCAACTGTGGCAGAGATTGCTAATTGCCCCCAGGACCCACTATCCTCTGCTTTCTCTTTGTGCTAGAACCCTCCCTCGAGTTTTAGTTAGGCACGCATTCCTCCCTTCTTCTCTGCCTCCAGCAGCTAGATGTTAGATTTTCCAGCTTCTCTCACAGCTAAGTGCGGCTACCTACCAGGTTCTGTTTAGTGTGCAAGTTTGTGGTCATGTCCTTAACAAAGGAGCTCCTTGAATTCCACTGTGTTTTCCTTCCTGCTGGTGGTGAGCCTGTATCAAACACATGGATGAAATCACCATTTCCAGGGACAGCTGGGAGCAACCAGATAGGGGTAGATTTGCCTACGTCCCTGAATGGCCTACCGGTCCACATCTTTACTGAAAGAGAATCAAATGTCTGTTTCACTTAAGCCACTTTTATTTGGTCTCTAATAAAGCAGCAGAACCAGTACCCTAAGTAATACAGCTATTATAATTTTAAAAAGAAAGCATTATATATATATATATATATAAAATATATAACATATATAATATATATGTATGTAAAAACTACTTATGGACTGAATTTGTTGGCTGTTGGGATGCTATTTAAAAAAATTTTTTTTTAAAGAATTAAACAGTGTAAGACCATGTTGGCCAGAGCTTTAGTCTCACCGGGAAAGTCAGAGTGGTATAGAAAGCAATTAACTCATGATACAGAACACAGTGCACAGCTTCCAAGTGCTAGAAGAATTCAGATGAAACGGGTACTAACTAAACACTTCCTACGTCCTTTGCCAAGTCATGGCAGTGAATCTGCCACTGCCAGGAGCCCTAGTGGAGCAGCAGTCAAGGTAGCACATGTCGGACTGGGGACAGGAGCCTCCTATGCCTGCTGATCTCAGTCACCGGCCAGGTGAGGAGGGATTAGGAGCCCTGGGCAGGGGGTGCTCCCATTGTTGGGCACCCACATTTTATATTCCTTGTATCATCCCGCTTCCCCCATTTTACAGGTGAGGAGGCTGAGACAGAGATACGAAATAAGCTTCCCGTAACAGCTGTTACAACAAGGCTTTAAACTCATGACTCTTTGATACAAGGTCCTTCCTTTTCCCTGCTGCCCAGCTGCAGCATCACTTCTTTGGTGGGCTGCGGCAGGCAGAACGACACTGTTAATCATCTCAAGGACAATGAGGAGGAAAAATAAACTCTGGGATCTCTATTTGACATTATATAGGCATTGCTTGAAATAAAGTCACGAGGAGGTGATTCATGGAGAGACAGGAAAAGAATGAGTTGGAAGACGTACTTTCTTTTTAATCACATTGAACAAACCTAGAAGGAAACAATGGTGTTGGGAGCATCATTTTGTTGAGTTTCCCACAATGCATTGCGTTCTCTGAGAAGAGAGGCTCATTAAACAGGAAGATGATCTGCTTATTTGGGATGACAAATCTGCACTTATAATCATGGCTGCAAATGCTTGGGAGCCTGATCACAAACACATTTTCATAATCCTTGCAAAGATTAATGAATGATAATTACTTTATTCAACGGCAAAAACTTTGCTTTGGAGTACGTGTCAGAGTAACAATTTCTGCTATTCATACTCCAAAATGAATCTACATAATGGATTACTTATAATTCCTGTGTCTTTTCCCCTCCCTTCAGATACACTAGCAGATTCTTTTCATTTTGTGATATAAAGTAATTCAGCTATTTCACGACTGTCAGTTACTGCATTAAAAAATCACACTTTGGGTTTTAGTTCTCCAGTGAGCCAGGGCTATTACTCAATATTTGTTGACATTGTGGCTGCAGGAGCCTTTGTTTCCTTCAAGTTAAATGAAGCCCCATTTCAATACTGAAGTTTCAGGAACACCAGAAAGCAATTCTGAAATTACACAGTTGATGGTCTTAATTGCAAAATGGGGCCTGGAGACCATTGCTGGGCTGCAAATTAATAAAATCCTTCTGAAGTGGAAAGGTCATAGTCAAAGAGACTGACGGATTTAAACTATAAAAACCTGGAAAGTCATCTAAATTTGCACAGGAAAATATGTACCGTGCTGCAGCCCTGATAATTAGTGAGGAATAAAAACAGGAGTGTTCCAGGCACCCAGGACAAGGTGAGCCACAGAAGAGGCGAGGTGGGGGGTGTCCAGCAGAAATGTGGGGGAGGCACGACATGCCACATTTGTCCCATACCTTTCCTCCATGCCCCAAGGTGACAGAGACAGGAGAGCCTCTTTTAGGGGTAACTGCAGATTCCGCTACCCTCACTTCTCAGCATGAAGGTCATGCAGGGAAGGAGAGGCCATGGAGATGGAATTGGCTTCCCTGTCCAATGCCTCAATCCCTTTAAAGTTCTTTTCTTTTCGTTACAAACTCACATCCCTTCCTGGAGGTAAAACTCATCCCTGAAGATCTTACAAAAGATACCATTCAAGTGATTTATGTGAAAAAGTCCTTTTTCCCCTCTGCTAAGTAACCTCGCGTTTCCCAGCTGAACTTCAGCATTCTTGTCATCCACAGTTCCCAGCCCACAAGACCTGTAAGTGTTCATTCTTCATTCTCTTCTTGGCTTTTCCACTTTTTTTGTGGTGACTTGCTTCAGCCTTTCTGCTTCACAGAGACTCACTGTGGCAGGATCATGAATCTTCTTTCTTTAGATTTTCTTGTTACGAGTCCCCAGAAATACCTCCTTTCTAACAGCTCTTCGTCCACAGTCTTGTCCTGTGATCTTAGCCTTCTGACTCTGAAGCTTTCATTTGCAGAGTCGAGACATGCCCTCTGGCAAGGGTGGCCTTTTCAGCCCCGACTAAAGACCCTGTCGTCCAGTCGCCAGGATTCGGAGGCAGTTCTCTGGCCGGCCCACTTTTCCGCGCCTTGGAAAGGGGCAGAGCCCGGGCTTTTAGCTTAACCTCTTTATATCGCAGTCTCCCATGTTCATTCTCAAGCAATGCCCGCCCTTCTCCTCCTCAGTGTCTGCTCTGTATCCTGCACTTTGTCAACTCTGAGGCAAAATTCAGCTTCTTCGCTGGTTTCTGTTAGAAACTCAGGGAAGTTTATTGAATATCTGTGGGATCCCTCACAAAGCACACAGCATTTCCCCTGGAGCAATCTGTTAGTCTTGTTTCTTCTTCCATCGTCCCTCCTTCCCCTGCACCTGAGCCCGGGGTGCTGCTCTTCTGCTGATACCGATCTGGTGCAGAGCTCTGCTGACCCCACTCCATTCTTCCCAATCTCCTTGGCATGCGCTGCTTCCTCTCTTTATTATGTAAAGTAGCTCTCTGCTCCCCTGAAGGAAACCTAGTGCCCAGACCAGGGCCCTTGCCTGGAGGCTGATTCTTTTTGATTTGAGTGAGTGGGTTTATCCAACAGCTTTTCAGCAAAGCTAGCTTTCTGCCGATGGAAGAATTCTCTGAGCAGCTGCTATTAACAAAAAGAAACATTTCTGCATATCATTGCCCCTAAACTGGGTTGCTGATACTTTACAGGGCTGCTGAGAGGATGAAAGTGAAGAGGGAACAGGGAAGAGGCAGCACAGGGTAGTTTATCGCCATCGTCATTGAATGGAATCAGGTTATGCAGGTTTGATCCGCTGTCTCTCTGGGTCTGTGCACCCCCATCCGGAGAGCCCAGCTGTCTGAGGCTGTTCTTTGCTCGGAGTCCCCCAAGGGGAAGTGCTTCATCTCATCCACCCTTGTATCTCCAGCACCTGTTGCAATATGCAGTGCACAGCGATGCACAATAAATGTTTTTTGAACAACTGAATCTTTGTTCTGAGGCCTGAGGAGCTTCTGGAACATTCTGAAAAAGCACTGTCCGTCAAGAAAAAGGTCTGGGGAGGAATGAAAGCTTAAGGTCCAGGGCCATTGCTGAGAACTGTTCTTTATACTAGGAGCACTTTGCAGGGAGGGACTGTTTCTTCATTTGTGGAGCCACGGTGCCCAACTCCACAGTGGGCACACGGAGGTGCCAAGATCCCCCCCTGCCCCCAGTAAGAGACTTCTCCCAGTCACTTTATTTGTTAGCAGCTTAAATGCTTAATTTTAAACTTACTAAGTGATTTGTGTTTTAACAAGGAATTTTAAATGTCAGTGAATGGGGTTCTAATTATATGAACTATTTACCATAAGTCACCTGCTCACAGCAGAAGGATGAACTCTGTAACCTCTGTGCTTCCACCAAGTTCTTACTGTGTTCTGTGCCTCTGGTTTTCTTTGCATTGTTTGAACAAACAGTCCCATGGCGAACCGAGTGGGAGGAGGAAGGTTCTAACTGTGCATAATTTCTCCCCTTGCGCTCTGTTTCTCCAGGACCCAAGAGGAGTGTGTGTGGGGAAGGGCTGGGCTAAAACATTGAAGCATCCAGGAAGTGCTAAAATTTGAGGCCCTATTAATCTGGTATTCTTAAACATTTGTCCATCAGAGGCGGGGGGCCTATCCCTTGAGGAAAGGATGCAGACTGCAGCTGTGAGCAATTCATATCAGCCCCGCAGTTGTGTACCCGACTGAGACAAGAGAAAGCCCTGCATCAACCCAATCAGTTTTCCTAGAAGACAGCTCATGAATATGCCATCTCCTGTCACTTGAACATGTTCCTGGGTGGGTGTGGGGCTCCTCCAACCTCAAGTGGTTTTTAAAAAAATATTCCTCTAACCACATAGATAAGCACTCTGAAAAGAGTTCTTGTGAAGCTCTTTTTTCCATCTCATTAAATTTCCAGTGATGTCTTAGCATCCATTACTGGCGGACACCCCAGCTGATGTCACCTTAATATTCCACATTTAGCTTGGGAGCTTTATGCACTCTGGCCCAAGAAAAGTACCTTCTAAATATATGATTCTGCTTATTACAGTGGCAGATATAATATGAATGCTGATATGACTTCTTATTCATTTTGGTCACTACAGTTTTTTGGTATGTGGTATGTGTTTTATCATTCAAGCAGCTGATGCTTGTCAACTCTGAGTTTCTGAAATGCTTTTCCAGCTTTTATGTCTGCAATAAGGAGGTCCTGGAATAGCATTCTGGGGCATTCTCCACAAAAGCAGCCCTGGAAAATACAGTCTGGCTTGTTACTGAGTCCAAGCTCGTTCTGCTCGCCACACAACAGGACAATAAATCGGGAGACGAGGTGTTGGGGCAAGGAATGGTGACTTTATTTGGAAAGCCGGAAGACAGAAACAGGCAGCAGGCTACTGTCTTGGAGAACCACCCTACTCCAGTCAGAATACAGGCTCCTTTTATACGAAAAAACAGGGGAGGGGGTGTGGTTGGTTGTTGCAAACTTTTTGCTGCAGGAATTCTTTGTTCTTGAAGCCGTCCATGTGGGTCAGGCCATGGTGTCCCTGTAAACCTCCAACAAAACAAAGGTTATTCTCTATCTTGCAACTTGCCATCTCTACATAAGTGCAGAAGGGCTAACATCCTTAAAGGTCAGAGCCCGGAGAATAGGCTCTCCTGTACATTTCAGGCTAAAGGCAACACTGTTTCACAAAAGGTGCAGAGCTGGCAAGCCTGAGCCTGGAAAACAGGGCACAGTGGTCAAAATGAAAGGAACAGACCAATGTGGAGTCAGATTTGTTCTCCTCTATTACAGGCTGATGAAATAAATGCATGCATAGACCACCACCTGGCTGATGAAAGATCTTGCTTCCATGTTGGGCTCTTCTACCTTGAGCTGCTACTCAGATCTACACAGCTGTTACATGGAAATAATGATTTCTACCATGTTTCTTTCTAATGGGTAAAATCAGTTATTAGACAATCTCATTCTAATATGTAGAACACTAAATTTTGGTGCTAAAAAAGGCCTTAGAAATCTATTCCAATCACTTCCTTTTACAGATGAAAACCGTGAGGTCAGAGGTCACAAGACTTGCCTAGGATTCTCCGTCATGTGGTAAGAGGCTCTTTCTGTTTGGCCTGTTTCGGTGACTGGTGCTGCCACTGTCAGCCATTGTCAGCATTTTACCAGAGTTTTCTGATTGCAGCACATCTGGGGACTCCATGCATTTGGCAGTCTACATTACTCCAAGCCCCATGCCAATCTCTGTGTGATTAAGCTGGCCATCGAGCGCAAGGGAAGTTGATAAAATCTAATTCCTCTTAGAAAATTAGCAAACTGATGAGCTCAACAGCTCTAGGGGCATTCTGAGATCCAGATGGTCACCTGACCGAGTCACATCAAATTTTCATAGAGGTAATGAGTTCCCTCCACTCAGAGCCACTCAATTATACACTAATAATTAAACCCCAGCCTATGACATTAAAATGTGATTAGCCCTTGGCTAATGATACCTAAGAAACATCAAGGTGATTATGAGGGAGGAGTGAGAAGGTCTGAAGTACTCGGGTTCATTTTCAGATTACCTGTCCAATGTTCACTCACCACTGGGTGACAAGGCAGAATTTCTTTGACGAGACATGTCCTTTTGTTAACGATGGGGAGTTCTGTACCTCATTCCTTTGACTTCTGCCAAGGAGTTTTCTAAAATATTGTGTGCTATTCTGCTTCAGACACCAAGGGAAAAGGATGCTTGAAAAGGTTAAAGCAACCGGTGACTATCCAGCCTGAAGAAGAAGACAGCTGAAGGGTATTTGAGGGTAAACTATTGCAGACAGATCTTTTCCAGAAGGGGCAGCAATAACCGTTCTTTAATGCCTTCTGAAGCCAGACAGACAGAAACAAGATTACACGTTAGTGGCTTCTGGGTTAAAAATAATTGCCACTAACCTTTGATACAATATTACTTAGAATTCTTGGTTTAACTCCAAGTAAATCAGAGTTAGTCAAGTGAAAAAAGAATTTCTTGGTTTTTTAACTGACAAGATCATGGGTTTATGCAGTTCAGGGAAGCCTTGATTCAAGTTCTCAGTCCTGTTATTAGGACCCAGTTTCCTTTCTTTCCATCTCCTGGCTAATTTGCCTTTCTCTTTCTCACTCTTTCTCCCTGCTCTTCCATCCTCCTTCCCTTCCTTCTTTCCTCCCTTCTTCCTTCCCTCCCTCCCTCCCTCTCTTCCTCCCTCCCTCTTTTTCTTTCAAAATAATTTATTAAGATGAATTTTATAACATAAAATTACCCATTTTTTAAAAAAAAGTACCCATTTTTAAGTGAAAAAATTTAGTACAACAATTCACAATGTTGTACAACCATCACATCCATCTAGTTCCAAAATATTTCCATCACTCCAAAGTAAAAGCCCTTATCCAGTTAGCAGTTTCTCCGCATCTTCATCCCCACCCCAGCCCCCACCCCAGTCCTTGGCAACCACCAATCTGTGTTCTCTCTCTATGGATGTACCTAGTTTATTTCATGTGAATGGAATCAAATGACCTTTTATGCCTGCCTTCTTTCGCTTAGCATTATGCTTTAGAGATTCATCCATATTGTAGTATATATGAGCACTTTATTTTTTTATGGCTGAATAATATTCTGGTTGTACGTACAGACCACAATTTGTTTCTGTTGATCCACTGATGAACATTTGGGCTGTTTCCACCCTCTGGCTCTTGTGAATGTTGCTGCTGTGAACCTGCGTGTACATGTACTTGTTTCAATACTTGTTTCTAATTCTTTTGGGCACATACCTAGGAATGGAATTGCAGGATCATGGGACAATTCTATGTTTAGCTTTTTGAGAAACCGCCAGGCTATTTTCCATAGTGGCTGGGCAATTTTCCATTTTCACTAGTAATATGCAAGGGCGCAAACTTCTCCATGTCCTCAGCAACACTTCTTATCTCCTTTCCCCTTTCTTTCTTGTTTACAACCATCCTACTGGGTATAAAACACCACATTGTGGTTTTGATTTGCATTTCCCTAATGACTAATGATGTTGAGTACTTTTTCATGTGCTTGCTGGCTATGTGTATATCTTCTTTGGAGAAATGCTTAATTCCTTTTGTAGGGACTGCTTTCTCTTACACACTTTTATTATGGTAGGGTGGCCAATCACCTCAGTCGGCCTGGGACTGAAGGATTTCCCAGAATGCAGGACTTTTAGATTTGAAGCCAAGAAAGTCCCAGCAAACCAGGGCAAGTTGGTCACCAAAGTGATGGGAAAGACGGCTCCTGGAATCTTGGGCTTATAGAGTTTACCATTTAGGCATCAGAGCAAGAAACAGCACAATTATTCCTGTATCCCAGGTACTATCATGGCCATTCAGTTTGGCCATTCTAATTGGCTTGTCTTAAAACAGAGGTCCCTCCCAGGACTCCTTGTGGCCAGGCAGAAAAACTACTTTGACTTGTTTAAGCGTGTGTTCACCTTGAATTGAAGGATTAACTTCTCAAAAAACAGGGATGAATAGGTTTATTATGAAACTGTGGAGGTGATTCTTCAAACACAGGGACGCTTGGCAGACACACATATGATCATCACAAGCATCTATATGCACGAGCTATTGTGCTTGATGTTTGCACACAGATTATCTCATTCAGTCCTCATGATAACCCCACTAGGTAGATATTAGCACCCCCGTATTAGACACGACAAAATGGAGCCTTAGAAATGTTAACTTATTGTGCTCAAAGTCTCATAATAAGTAAGAGCTGGAGACAGAGTTGGTTTTTTTAATTGAAATATAACATTATGTAAGTTTTAGGTGTACAATAATTATATGTGTGTGTGTGTGTATATATATATATATATAGAGAGAGAGAGAGAGAGAGAGAGAGAGAAAGAATGATTTAGGTTAATTTTTTAATAGTACAAAGTATAAAAAAGAATTTTCAGACAGCCAGGAGAATTCAAATTCAGAAAGAAGTTGAAGAAGCCGCCTTCAGGGAACTTTATATCAGTCAGAGTCCATTCAGGAAAATGAACCAAAACAGTTATTATTTATTTATTTATTTATTTATTTATTTATTTATTTATTTATTTACTTACTTACTTACTTACTTACTTACTTACTTACTTTGGTGGAGGGAGGTAATTAGGTTTATTTATTTATTCCTGGAGGAGGTACTGGGGATTGAACCCAGGACGCACTCTGCCACTTGAGCTATACCCTCCCCTTTAAAAACAATTATTTTAATAGAGATTTTAATGGCAGAAATCTGTTAAACAGG
Source organism: Camelus dromedarius (assembly GCF_036321535.1). Taxonomy (NCBI): domain Eukaryota; kingdom Metazoa; phylum Chordata; class Mammalia; order Artiodactyla; family Camelidae; genus Camelus; species Camelus dromedarius. Next base: position 2,148,073 of record NC_087469.1, read on the forward strand.
TGTTTGAATAAAGACAAAAGGGTACACTGGGGTAACACAGGCGTAGAAGCTTTAGGAAGAAGTTACCACCTCTCCAGCTGGGGGAGCAGAGGCAAGAAGTTGGGGCATAGAACCTAGAAGCTGGGAGAAGAGGCCCCAGACAGCTGGCTGGTGCTACCGTTTCTGAAGATGGGCAGTAAGGCTGGTTCTGAGAGTGTGGGAGACCTCTGAATTTGGAACCAGCTTCTGCTGTAAGTACAGAAAGTGAAAAGGGAGTCTTTCCTCTCCTGCAGACTCCAAACCCCCTCTAACACCCCCTTTGGCAGAACCTAATAGAGCACCAGAAAGCAGAAACACACTGCAGGTTCCCAGCTCCAGCATCACAAAGCTGATTGCAGCAGGGTGGGTTGGGAGTTGAGAGACAATAGCTTAATTACCAACACCGCCTTTAAAAGAGGGAAGCTCTGACTTTTCAGAGTTCACAGTAAAACTGCTCATACATAAAATTTAGAATGATGGTTGGATGCCTTTTTTTGCAATCCCCAAAGTTTTTTATTTTCTGAATTTAATCTTACTTTTCTAGATCTGAGGAATTAAAGTCTACCTTCCTTTGTACAGGTGATTACCAGGCTTATCCCTAGTCCTACCTCCAAAAAAATCATGCTTGAAACTTTCAGACCATCTCAAACTCATTTCCAGTCTGTAATTTATCCATTGAAGTATTTCTTAAAGCCAGTGTGGAAAGACCAAAGGCTTTGAGATCAGAAAGGTGTGGATTCAGTCTTGATTCTGTCACTTTGCTCGTGGATTAACCCTGGGTGAGTTAATTCATCTTAATTACCTCACCTTTTAAATGAACATAGACAATGCCTATCAATATTAGGTTTTTATAAGGTTTACATGAAATAATGTATAAAAAGTAACTGACAAGCTGTCCAGCATAGCAGCGATGCTTAATAAAAACAGATTCCCCTCCTTGTTCTTTTTACTCAACCCTTCTACTTGAGGGCAAACTGTGAGTTTCAGACAGATCATCTCCCTGAATGCAAGTCTCACATTTGCAGGAGCAACAAGAATTGGACAGGCATCACTGTCACATAATTTCCATCAGCTCTTTTACTGCTCCCCTAAATAATCCAATGATCTAAGCAGCAGTGTGATTGCTTGCTATGTAATCACCTCCAAGACAAGAACCTTATTGTATCCTTCCAACTAGGACGCCATCCTTGGGCTCCCTCCTATGGAGGAAGTCTGGACCCAAAGACTGCTTGTTGTCTTCTCCTTGCTCCCCTACACTGTCTTAAGATTTCTTTATTGAGAATCGAGGGCAAAGACCCATCTTCAAACGAGGCTGGGTGGACTTTGGTGAATTGTTGTGAATTCCAAGCTTGTACTTCCATAGTTTGGGAGATAGTATTTCTGAACCATAAGAGGTGGCCCTGTCCTTGGGAAGTATGGATGAGCAGAGATGTTGGCGAAAGTGCCAAGTATCCCTTGGGCCACTTTATAATGAAAGTATAACTGGGTAAACAGTCACGTATGTGTAGAAGTCTTGGGTGCCTGTGTCTTAGAGGGTAACAGAGAGATAGAGATGGTTGCTTTATTTTCAAGAAATGAGTAATTGGGTCATAATTTACCTCACCAGAGGGTATAAGCTTCCTGAGTGTCTCTTGTACCCTCCTGCCTTTTACTGAACCAGAGAAGATTGGATGTGGGTCCTGGGAGAGCCATCATGAATGCAGTCCCTGAGGGGGGCATTGCTCCCCGAAAGACCCCCAGAGGAGCAAGTTTTAACACATGCTATTACCACAGTGTTTTAATCAGAAAACACATCATGGGGCTTGATGCATTTCTCTTCCGTGTCCTCATCAACCTCCTCGCACATGGCAGTTAATAACCTGTGAAAACTCAAATCTAAAAACAAAATTATCTTTGAGTCACATGAGGGCAGAAAAGCAGGCAATGTTCTGTCTTTTTTTTTTTTTTTTTTCTAACTATCTGTTTCCTTTTCCCCTTTTCTATTTGTTTGTTTCTTCTCAACTTTTTATCCTTTCTTTGAATCAAATTGCTTCCTGGACTGCACACTCACTATGTAGCTTTTCAGCCCGGATTGAATTTTTACAGCAAGTCATAAACCCTTGGAAATAGGATTTATAATAGAAACGCTGATACAGGCCTAGCTAGCATGGCCAGAGAGGTGTTCTAATAATACCGGAGAGCAATATTCTCTAAATCTAATACTCTATAGATTTTTCTCTTGCTGTGATTCATACTGACCCAATTCTTTCTCTAACTTCTTTGGTGCCAAAGCCTGTGTCCTGTCATGTCCCTGACTGGTGAAGTCAAATGCCCTTTAGGCATGTCCAGGTCACGTTGGTATCTGGTAGAACACGACACAGTCAATTTCAATGCTACAGACCTGGTGGGGGGGAGGTCTGGAAGGAGGCCAGACCCCTGGAGCGAGGCAGGCTTGGGATGGAGGGGATAGGCACAGCTGGCTGTGACAAGATCAGTAGGCAGAACCTTGCAAGAAGGAGAATTTCCAAGTAAGCAGGTAGGCTGCCCTGGCCGGTGTGCCGGACACCTTGATGGGGAGCCAGGAAGCATTCACAGACATCCAAGCAGGTGACTCTCTTAAGGGGAATCTGGTATTAGGTAGTGTTACTGAGTCCAAACTCATTCTGCTCACTGTACGACAGGCCAGTAAATTGGAAGACAAGGTGTTGGGGCAAGAAATAAGGACTTTATTTGGAAAGCCGCTGGACCTGGAAGATGGCAGACTAATGTCCTGCCCATCTTCCCCAAGTCACAATTCAGGCTCCTTTTATACTAAAAAGGGGAGGGGGTGTGGTTGGTTGCTGCAAACTTCTTGGTGTCAGAATCCTTTGTTCTTGCTGCTGTCTACATAGGTCAGGTCATGGTGTCCCCACAAACCTCCAAGACAAATGTCATTTTCTATTCTGCAGCTTTTTATCTTTATATGAATGGCAATGTATTATACCCTTAAAGGTCAGAGCCTTGAGAATAGGCTCTCTTGTATATTTCAGGCTGTAAACAATATTCTTTAACAAAAGATGCAGAACTAGCATGACTAAGCACCGGAAACAGAGCACAGGTTTAGAGCTAAAGGAACAGATCTAACATGGAGTCAGATTTGTCCTTCCCTATTACAGTAGCACAGTTCCAATCCCTGGCTGTGATCCCTTAGGGGCTTGGGGTACAATTAAAAAATATATGTGTGTGTACATATATATATATACATAGTCTTTGCCCCCAGTTCTTGGAACAGGGCTTCAGAAACCCTTGGAATTCCTTGAGCGATGGGAGTGTCTTTTGTTATTCATAAAGAGCTCCTTGCTACCACTCCCAAGTTTATGCTAATGAAATGACTCAAGGTGTTCTCCTCAGATAGTTCCCTGGGCAGGGCTGGCTACATACTGTGACTAGAGCTGGAACTTTTAGCCCACTCTTCCACTGCTGGGGAGGGAAGGAGGGCTGGAGACTAAGTTCAGTCTCCAATGGCCAGTGACTTCATCAGTCCTGCCTATGTAAGGAAGCCTCTATAAAGATACGTGAATGACGGCGTTTGGGGAGCTCCCAAGCTGATGATTGTGTTGACATGTGGGGGTGGTACAACCAGAGAGGGCACAGAAGCTCTGAGCTTCCTTCACCCCCATGCCCTGCCCTATGCCTCTCTCCCATGTGGCTGTGCCTGAGTTGTATCCGTTATAACAAAATTTCAATCGTAAGTATAGAGTTTCCTGAGTTCTGTGAGTAGTCTTAGTGAGTTATCAAACTTGAGGATGAGCCACAGGAACTCCCACATTTATCATCAGCTGGGTGAACGTACAGGTGTCCTGGGAACCCCATTTATAGTTGGTGTTGATAAAAGAAATTCTCACATATTAAGGCATGGGGGAGTCATTCTGGCTTATACATGAGTTAATTGGAATTTTGGGCTAACTAAAACAGCCTGTTTGTGTCCTATCAAGCATACATTGTACATCTGCTTTAACTATTAAAGAGAAGGGCACATTGACCAGAAGTAAAGAATTTCCATGTAAAAAATAAACATTAGGTGCCTCCTTTCTTGGGAGGCCAGTGCTGGTACTCCTTCAACAGACTCCTTTCCCAGATACCAAAGCTGGACTGACTCGCTGTGTCTGATCTGTTTTTTTCAAACCTTAAAGGGATGGATCCCTGGCTTGTTTGCTGTTTTTGGTTCTGACAAGACATAAAACTCTGCTGAAACCATACTTCTCCGGAACAGTTTCTCAGAGTAATCAGTGAAGCTTGCTTCTGAGCTATAGTCTTCAGCTTGGCTCAAATAAAACTCTTTTCTATTCTTAACATAGATTGTTTATTGATCATTTTCACTGACAGTTGTAATAGAAAAGAACATATCTATCTCCACATTAGATCCATTCCTTTGGCTTTAACCCTGTGCCCTGTTTCCTAGGCTCAGTCTTGCTCGCTGCACCTTTTGTGAAACAGTGTTGCCTTTAGCCTGAAATATACAGGAGAGCCTGTTCTCAAAGCTCTGATCTTTAAGGATATTAATAGTTTTAGATATTTAGATAATAGATATTAATAGTATCTCATATAAAGATAACAAGTTGCAGAGTAGAAAATAGTTTGTGTTGTTGGAGATTTTACAGGGCCACTATGACCTGACTCCTGTACAGCGGCAAGAACAAAAGATTCCAAGAACAAAGAATTCCTACACCAAGAAGTTTGAAACAACCAACCACACCCCTTCCCCTTTTTAGTATGAAAGGAGCCTGAATTCTGACTTGGGGAAGATGGTTCTCCAGGACATTAGTCTGCCACCTTCTCGGTCTGCCGGCTTTCTGAATAAACTCACTATTCCTTGCCCCAACGCCTCATCTCCCGATTTATTGGCCTGTCGTGTGGTGAGCAGAACGAATTAGGACTCAGTAACACAGTGTCTTGTGGGACTGAATCCTTAACCTGCGGGGTCTGTGCCAACTCCCATCCTTAGTTTATGAACTGAATTGTGTTGTGGGCCACCCAGTCAGAGAATCTGAGAATTGGCTGTTGTTTGGAAAATGACATAGGGATCAAGGGGAGGAGGGTCTTGGCAGGAGTAAGGTAGGGCCTAGATCTCAGGAAGAGGAATACCTGGAATTGAGATGGGCTGGGACCTGGGATCCTGGGCTGCAGTGCTTGCACTCGGACTGAGCAACAGAATACAAAGAAACTATATGGGGCTAAAAATAACTGCACGCATGCGCAATTGGGGCCAGTCATGAACAACAAGATACAACAAGACCAAAAACACAACTGTCATTTCTGAGGTGTCGGGAGCAAAAACAGTGTGTTGCACACGATCCCCACACACAGCACCACCAATGGGGTGGGCAGACTGCTTAAGCCACTCTTCTGGCCCGTCCCCGGGACTCGCCCCTACCCTCACCCCATTTAAGGGACACTGGCTACATCTACCAGCAGCAGTATGAGTCTTCTCTCTGAGAGAGTCAGTTCAACAGGAAAGCAGGGGTGGGGTGGGGAGAAAGAGGGGGGTATGCCAGGAGCATGCTTAGCAGCTTCTAGGTAAACAGGAGCCCAGGAAGGAAGACGAAAAGAGCAGACGCCTCTCTGGAGCAGCTCCAATTCATCCCAGACCGAACAGGAAATCTAAAGGTAGGGCCCAAGACACCTAAAAGTTTCCAATTGTTCAGCCTTCCCTGTCAGAACTTGGAAGCCCAGTTTCCTTCTGCTGTGGCTTTGTCCTGGTCTACTGGCAGGGCCCCCGGGTGGAGGGCTGGCCAAGGAGCTCAGAGCCTCACTAACTCCTGTTTGACATAAAGGTATTAGGGGGTGGGGGCAGTTGCCACAATGCCAGGGTGAGCTGAGGTCAGAAGAAGCATCTGTTTGGCTTGTCTCTCCTTGAGAGAGCCTCACAGAGAGGTCTCACTGTGTGAGGAGAGATTAGAACAGGTTGCTTCAGCACCGAAGAGACTCACAGATTGATGGGCAGTAGGTTGGTTTCACTCTTTACATGAGATTTGGTGCCTGAAGCTTGCAAGTATGTTGAAGATGGTCTTTAGAAAGAAATTCTAAAGGAGACAATGTAAGAAGCAGGTGCCTGCCTTTCTCCCTGTGTTTGTCTGCCTGTGCAGAGCTTCTTAAAAATGCTGTAGGAGGTTGCTCTCATCAGCTAAGAGCAATGATAGGCCTTGTATAGCTTGTCTTTGGAAAGGCACTAAACAAACTACCAGGAGTCATACACGGGATGCAGTGTCAGAGCTGGAAGGAATCTTACATGCGGTGCCAACTGGTGCCTGCCAAGGCGCTGTGACCCCCAAACTTCTAGCTCTTAGACATCTGCCTGCTCCTCTTCAGAAGATAAACTACATCTTTTCCTGATATGTGTTTGCCTTAGCAGAATTAACAGCCTGGGAAATGACTAACCTCACCGCAGCTCAGGCTCACTTGTCACAGCCCCCGTTTCCTCCTTATCAGGGTCATAAATCCCACTCCCTTGCTTGTCTCAGCCCATGTCTCCATCTTATTGGAGTCATAAATCCAACTATCCTCCCATTTACCAAAGTCCCTTAGCTCACTTACAGACAATCAAAAATCTGTTCCCCATCTCTTTGTGTTCACAGCCCCTTCCCCAATAAAAGACCCTGCACATCCACCCTTAGTGCTCAGACAGACACCTGTTATCTGTGTGGCCCGCTGTTGCTTGTAGCAGTGTATCTATTAAATTTTTTCCTTGCCTCTTAAACCATTCTTTGTCTCTGGTAAATTCTTTTACTGCCCGTGACACTGGCTCACCATGTCCCCCAACATTATGTAACACCAAGTCTTGCCTCCCAACCTTCAGTGAGGAGCCTGAGCCTGAGAGAGAGGTGACTTCCCTAAGGACACTGGCTAGTTAAAGCTAGCTTATAGCTACAGGTGGGGAAATTTCACTTGTTGACACAGTTGTCTTTATATGAGTTTTAAAGACTATTTTGCTGACATTGATTTTGAACAAAATAGATCATGGGTGGTCTTTCGTGGACAGTGAATAGCGCATTGGTGGAGAGGAGCAGGGATCCCAGGTCCTAGGTGGGAGCTCAGTCTTCATCCTGGGGATGAGGGAGAAACTGGGGAAGCTCTTTGGAGGGAGGAGTCTCAGGTACAGGTTGGGAGGGGTTGCAGTCACCTCTGATTGGGGTTCTTTCCTAATGTGGACCTTTGTAGGATTCAGTGGAAAGCTTCTTTTTCCCCCCTGCTGGTCTTTGGTTCTTCTTTTGATTCTCTTTTAAAGCTTTAGGTAAGCAAGAGCAGCAGTTGAAGTGGGATGTTTTTCTTCTTGTTTAGCCTGAAGGCGGTGTGCAGCTCTGGCTGTTAACCTCATAAATTAAGGCCTTTGAAGAACATGCCTGTTTTTGTCCAAGCTGGCAAATCTTGAAATTCAGCATTTTCCCAGGGAGGCTTCATTCAGCATAGAATGAGAGAGATGGAGGCCCAGGAGCACTCTCTGTCTTCTCCTTGTGGTCATTTATTTTGGCTTCCATAGGACATAGGCTGCCTTGTATGGCCTCCCAGGTTGTGCACTGCACAACTCCAGGGTCATGACCTTGAGTTGTGACTGGAACCCCAGTGTGTAGTGCTGAGACTGTGCCCTACCATCACTGTGATGTTGCTGTTTTAGAAGCCTCTGAGTTTGACCAGTGACTAAGCTTCTTTTAGTGTTTTAGCTCTGGTGGTTCCCCCTCTCGTATGGGCTCATGGTGTTTTCCAGCTTTTAGGGAACCCCAAACCAGGGTTCACCCATTCTGGGTTGCAATCATGACCTGTGCACCCCTCTACCCTTTGTCCTATCAAAATGTCCTTGTTCTGGATGTGACATACCTAATAGGACTTTTGGCACTTATAAGGGTACATGTGGAGGCAAAATATCAACCTGAAGGGAAAACTTCCCATGGTGTCAGAAATAGGAGCATTTTGGGAGCAGAGAGCATTTAGAGGAAGCCCTCACACTATCCCAATTACACCACTCTCTCTGCTCCCTTCTCCCCCACGGTGTGCTTTAGCCGTAGGAGAGATGTTTGCCCAGTCAGTCCCCAAAGAGCCCTTTCTGGTTTCGCATCCTCCACTCGAGGGCAGGGCATCTGCTTTAATTATCCCAACACTGATACAGGAAAGATGTGGAGCATGAGAAGATGGCCATGTCCAAAGTCCCAGGCAAGTTCCTGGGTTGTGCCCCATCAAGTAGAGCCCTTGACTTCCCACAGGAAAGAATTCAAGAGTGAGCCATGGTTGAGCAAAGGTGGACTTATCCAGTGAGAGAACATATTCCATAGGCAGTGCAGGCTGTCTCAAAAGGCAAGAGAAAGGTGGAGGAGACACACATTCCGTAGGCAGCATGGGCACCATCTCACTCAGAAGAGCGAGTGGCAGCCTCAGAGCATGGAGCTGGATAGGAAGAACAAGGTTGGCCACCAGATGTGGGGGTTGTTGGTTCTTATGGGCTCAGTAACTTCATGTGCTAACAAGTGGGAGGATCATTCCAACTACTTTGGGGAAGGGGCTGGAACTTCCAGGAACTGGGCCACCACCCACTTTTTGAACTCTAATGGTGAGCCTCAGAACTTCCATGGCGCCTGTGGGAGTACTGTTACAGAAAAGTATTACAGCAACCTGGATCCTGGCGAGAGACTGAGCGACACTCAGAGGGTTGGAGAACTCAGGTTTATTACACCGGCAGGCCCAGAGGAGTTAACGCTCCAAGCTCTGGACCCCGTCTGTAGGCTTACACAGGCTTTTATAGGCTGCCAGTCAAGACTTTGCAACATTTTGCAACATCATATGCAGAGTAGTTGTAACAAGTGGACCAATCAGGAGTGAGCCTTGGGAACCAATAGGATCTTAGGGGTAAGCTCTGCTCTTCTAGAAGCAAGCCGTTTTACAGGAGCATAAAATCAAATAATGCTGTAGGGCCAGGGAACCGGATGGCTCTGGCAGGAAAGTAGTGGCCCTGCCTGGGGGGTCTTGCCAGTCTTTTCGTGGGGCTTCCCACCTCAGTACCATTTAGCATGCTATTGTATTTCAATGAGCCTATATTGAAGCTCAAGTTCTACTGAGAGCTGAATCTTCCACCATGTTGGTGCTAATTGTTGTGCCATTCTTTTAAGGGCTGTGCCCCTGTCCGCTTCTCCCTGTCTCAACACCATCTGACTCTGGGCGTTACTCTTGGAAACTGAGCTTGGGCCCAAAGCCTCTTTCCTTTTCTTTCCTTCAGGACAGCTGAAAAAGGATGGCTTTTTCAAACGGAACTTTGGTGGTGTTTATGTGGGTGAGCCTTTGATAAAAGACACAGGAACCCTACATAAACATTTTTTTCCCCCTGAAATTTTTATAAATGGGCAAAGGAAAAAAAAATCAGGAATGAAGAGGACTAATAAGGTAGGTTAAGGGGGAAGATTATGTGGAAAATACCAGCTAAAAGAGACAACTAAAAAGGAACCTGAAGTTAAGTATTGATCTTGCTCTGTTAAGTTGAGGAAGGAGGCATCGTGACTGTGTAGCTGTAACTAAAGGGAGAAAATTTATTTATTTGGAAAGAATTTTTCCCCTATAATTCCAGTGGCAAAAACAAAACAAAATAAAACATCTAATGGGGTGTATTTAAAAAAAAAAACATTTTCATGTGATTTGTTTTTTCCTTGCTGAATTCATGACTCACTTGACTTAAGGATATCCATCTGCGTGCAGGTATGTTAGGAGTGTTTGGGAAAGACTGCAAAGAGAATATGTGCATAGAGTAATATTCAGCTTCTGGCATGCAAAATAGAATGCATAGGACAACAGGCTTGAAAACCAGGCATTTTAGCGTGATAAAGGATTTACTAAATTAATCTAGGTCCTATCTAACAAATCAAGGGCTAAGCCTGTAGGATTTATGTCACAGAGTTCTCCTGCTATGTAGACAAAGCACCCTTATGCAAAAGAGAATTCAGATCATAGAGTCCTTTCAGTGAATTAGCAATGAGTTTTAGCTGCAAGCTTGGAAGGGAAGACTATTTCTTACTATTTCTCCCAGTGTGGTTCCCTGGTCCTCCTCAGACTTACTGAACAGAAGCTCTAGGGGGAATGCTCATAAACTTATTTTTTAAACAAGCCCTCAGGGTGATTCTGACACACCCTTAAATTTAAGAAGCGATGATCTAGAGAAGATTTCACCCCTTTCCAGTCCAGGGCCTTTGGGAGGATGGAGGAAAGAGGCAGGAAAGATGTGCATCTCTTTTCTCTTCTCCAAGCTTCAGTCCAGAAATGGAAGGAGCTTTAGAGAGGTGAGAGTCACCTAGAGGGAGCAGGGATCTCTCGCCGGTGCTCCTGGTTTGGAACTCTATGTGGGGCCATCCGTCAAGTTGGCCCAACCAGCCGAGGATGTCACTGTTGTCAGTGATGAGGTTCTTGTCTCCTCGTAGAAAGCATTCAGATAGGAGACATGGAGTTAAGAAAGCAAAGTGGGGATTTATTAAGGAATAGACAGTACACCCTCAAGGGGAAAGCAGGCAGGCTCAGGTGAGCAGCTGTCCCGAGTTTTTTTTTTTGGTAAATTGGTTACATAGATTGTAAAAATGAATGGGCAGAATATTCACTGGGGAGGGAAGGGTTTGGGGTTGTATTCCCTGATTTTCATTCAAACTCCACCTTCCGGAATGGATATGGGATTTTTGTCCTTATTTAGCCCAGATTAGAAATATCATGGTGTGAGTGCATGATGGGTACTTCTAAACTGCAAGGCTAATTTTATTGTAATGAGGGCATAATGAGCAAACTTTGACAATCAGCCACTGGAGATTCCTGCTGTTTCCCACCTTTCTTTGTCAGCCTCCAGGCTGCCTGTCACCCCAAAATGTGTGATCGCTTATCAGCTGGGAGGTTCCTGCTTTTCTTTGTCTGCCCAGGGACTTCTGTTATTTACATTATGTATGGTTTCCTGCATTTGGCCCTGTGCCCCTCTCCTTTTTTGCCCAATTCCTGCCAATTGGCCTGTGTCCCTATTTCTCTGCTCATATCTAGCTATCTATCTGCTCTAGCATCACCAGCCCTGAAGAGAGTTTGGTGTTGCTGCATGGATAGGCTCAGGAGCTTTGCATTTTCAGTTTAGCTAAGCCTTCTGTGTGTCCCATGTGACACAGACAGGTCCCAGACTGAGCTGATCACCTACTTAGGGGCTTGTCCATAGGAGTGTCTCTGTTAGGGAGGAAGCAAGGATTGTAGGAGGGCTCCCCAGGTCAAGGCTGAGGGTTCTCTACAATCAGAAAGATCCCCACTTAACCAGGATGGTATAGGACACTCACTAAACTGAAAGAACATGACACCAGCTACAGGCTGGACCCAGGACATTGTTCCAGGATCCAAGACCAAATCACCCGTCTCTTATCCTGTTACGTGAGTATATCTCCTTTTTACTTCAGTTAGTTTGAATGGGATTTCTGTTACTTGCAACGAACAGGTCTGGAGAATATGCGTATCAGACTTACTACTGTAAAATGAAACTCATCTTTCTCCAGTCTGGTCCTGCTCTCATTCCATTTCTGTTAGTGACACCACCGTTGATCCCATTATTCAGACCAGTTTCCTGGGCTTCATCATTGGTGCTTTCATCCTGTTAGCTGACAGTGAGACCCCCTAAATCAGGAGGCCCACCAAAGTCCTTGCCTGTCAGCTGGGAAGAATTCACAGAAGCAGAGGGACAAAGAGAAAATTGCTTTTATTTCTCAAAAGAGGAAAAGGAAGCAAAGAAATGTGCTCCAGCAGGGAAAGGAAGTGCTTGAGTGGGGAGTCATCAGCCAAGATGGTCGGTAGAGACAGCTCTAGCCTGGGTCCGGCCACGTGGACTTTTATGGGAAGCTTTTGCCATCATCTCCTCCTTCTGGGTTCAATAGAGCCAATTAGTCCTTGTATGGACTTTTCCAGTTGTTGTCATGGCAATTGTCAACTGTTAAGGTGCTGGTGGGTGTGGCATTTAGCATGCTAACACATTACAGCGAGAGTATAATGAGGCTTGAGGTCAGATTCTCCACCATCTTGGGTGTTGGTTCTAACCAGCTCTTGTTTCTTCTTCTTGCAACCGCCTCCTGAGACTTAGATAAGAGTAATTGTTTTCTATTTGAAGGAGGGGCAAGGGTATAATCCTGGGGGCAACAGTCTTGGTAACAAAAAAGAAAGCTGCTTTTAATCAGAATGCCTGCAATCTGGTAGACTCAGAGTCTCTCTACCCACCCCCCCAAACCAACTCCAAAGTGTCTGCTCAGCCATGAAAATTTTAAAGGGAAATGGGGGAGTAACTTCAGTTAATTGTTGAGATAGGTGGCCAGAGTCATTGTCCTCCCCCAATGCCCACAGGCTTGTCCTGATCAATTCTTTGAGCTGCTCTTCTATGACTCAGGGAGGCCTGGGAGACTTCATCTTTTCTACAAACAAGAGGCAGGATTGGGGACTGGTGGTCACAGAGTCCTGCTTGGTGTCAATCCCTTTCCTCCTCCCCATTTTTCCCTTGAACCTGATCACTTTTCTTGACTCTACCCTGGTTCAGACCACCATATGTCTCCCCTGGATTAGCGCCTTTCTAACTAGTGTCCCTGCATCATCCCTGCCTCTTCCTTCCATTCTCCACAATCCAGCAAGAGTGATCTTTCTAAGGTGGAATTTCATCATGTGATTCACTGACCCCTGGCCTTTCTTATGTATTGTGCATCTCTAGGAAGCTTTATTAGACACATTTTCCTAGTAGATTTGACCACAGCTTTTTTATTCATGAAATATTTCGTGGGGATATTCTGCTGAATACAATTTGAGAAACAATAGTCTAGAAGAATTTAATGGCAAGATTTGTAAAATAAAATCTGTTGTTCACTATTAAAAGACTAAGTTGATTCTTAGTGTGACATTTTAATAATCATGATATCTGACATGTATTGAATTCTTATTATAGGACATGCAATGCTAAGTATTTTATATGCATTATCTTCTGTAACCTCGAAAACAGCCTTTGAGTTTGTGCTTCTTACCGGCATTTTATAAATGAGGAATAGAAGCTTAGGTTAATTTGCTCAAGTTCACATAGGGGATACATAGGAGAACTGGGATTTGGAAGTAAGATTTCTTGATTCTGAAGACTGTTATGTTTAACCACTAGCAAGTATTTTTCAAATCATGTTTTATATAGCCCTGGGGTTCTACAGTTATGCCTCAGAAGCAGCCGCAAAGGAAGGAACAGGGGGAGGAAGTGAAACGGGGAGACAAACTCTGTGAAATTGTGGTTCCCTGAGGGCCAGTTCAACCAGAGTGTCTACGCCTTTATCTCTCCTATAAATGGGGGCTCTGCAGAAAACTTTTCTTGTGCGAAATGATTGGACCATGTTGGAAGCTAGTGGATTACTTGATACTGAAATTCAAGGGAAATTTTCTGTCGAGAATCCTTTCCTCCCTGTTTCTCCTGATGCTCGAGTCTGCATTTCTATGAAGACAGTGAAGGAGCATTTGAACTGACATCTGGAGTTAGCTCATTCGGCAGGCATCTTTGGTAGATCCTGGCTGTGTACAGTTTCCTTAGCTGTCTTCTGAATTACATGAACTAGAGTAGGGTGGGTGTAATAGGGTGCTCCGTGTAAGCCTGCCTGTTCCTTATCTCAGATACTAGTTGTAGGGAATGGCCGTTTATTCAGTAGAAAGCTGGCATAGGCTATTGAGAGACATTCAGGAGATCGATGGGTCTGAGGGACTTGAAACATAAGAGGAAAACAAAGCCAAACACAGAAAGGAAATACAAACTGAGGAGAAGAGTTTCCAAGGAGCAGGTTCCTTAAGGTTCCCAATAAAATTGGTTGGGAATTTGGTTCATCACGGAAGCCCTTTCATCTCTCAGAAACCTCTCCTCGAGCTGCAGCCTGGCTGGCATCAATCTCTGCCATCTGGCTTGGTTCCTTCCCTCCCTATCCTTGTTATCTTCACTTAGACACCACCTTGTTTCCTGCCAGTCAGGCTCAATCTGCTTAAACATGCATTTATAACTGGCTTCAGCAGTTTTTTCCCCCTTGATACAAGCCTCCTCTACTTCTGAGGATTTCTACTCCAGTTCAATTTCCTGGCTGGGGGCTGGGCCTACGTCAGACTCATTTCCCTCATCATGGTGGTTAATACCATTGGGCTTCAATGAAGACTCAGGTGTTCCTACCTTAGGTCATTCCTGGTAATTCCATAAGTTCCAAGGGATCAGTTCTCTAGGAATATATATTTTCTTAACATGTTATGGCCTTTGGGAAGCCATTCTTATTTGTTATTGTTTAACAGGCTGTTGAATTAATTAACACACCTATTGAATTAGATGTGTTTGGAGGAGTTTGGTACACAGGTCCCCTTAAAGTGGGGGAGTTGCATAGTGAATTCAAATCTTAGTGAGAAGATTGTATTAGGTGTCCTCCTAGGCCTTTTGATCCATTCATTTCTTTTGCAACTTTTTTGATCTATGTAACTCTTTTTTTTTTTTTTTTGCATTTTTATATGCTTTACTTTTTTTTTTTTAACTGAAGTACAGTCAGTTTACAATGTGTCAGTTTCTGGTGTACAGCACAATGTTTCAGTCATCCATATACATACAGATATTCGTTTTCCTATTCTTTTTCATAACAGGTTATTAAAAGATACTGAATGTAGTTCCCTGTGCTATATAGTATAAACTTGCTGTATATCTATTTTATGTAGAGTAGTTAATGTCTGCAAATCTTGAACTCCCAATGTGGGAAGGGATAAATTGGGAGTTTGAGATATGCAACTGTTTTGATCTCTGCATTTCAAGCCAAGTAGGAGGGCCACCATTTGTATCCTTCATTCATAGGCTTCATGTTAAGGCAGATTTAATACAGCATTAAGTCTACTCATAGCTACAAAGTATGGATGAAAGTTACAGATTAGGGGAACAATACGGGAAGGTTGTGGGTGGGAGTTGCGTTGCCAGGTTACCCCTCTCCCACGTGCTCGCACACTGGAGTTCCTTGCTACGGTGATGTCTTAGCTATTTAGATATGCTACAGTGATAAAAAGTGTTGTTGGTGGAAATTGCTTATTATTGTTGTTGTCCTCTTCATTTATAAAGAAAAGCATCTCAAAAGCCCTGAAGGGATCCCAGAACCAAGCGTGTCTGATGAGTGGTGGTTGCATGTGTAATCTTGGTGCCTTTTTTTGGTTAAAATAAAACTGAAGAATGTCAGACACCCAAAAGCAAGACACAAAATTAATCAAACTTAGCACCTCTTTCCCTCAGGGATTCCTAAATCCTAGATCTCAGCCTTTAAAAAGTTACTGCAAAGATCATAAGGAATAAAAATGGTTATTTTAAAACCCATGGAAGAACATTAATTTAAATTATGATAATATGACCTCTTAAAGAGATGCCCTCTGGTCTCCCACCAGACCAGACTAAAATAAATCAATTTTGTTAATCTTTTGGGAAGAAAATGGAAGTCACTTACACTAGTAGTCAGAAATTAAAAATAAGTGAAGCTAGCTATAATATATTACCTTTCTCTCTAACGGTGTTTACACAGAGAGTGATCCTCTCTGCCACTTTCTCAGTGTTGAAAACACTTCTTTATCGAAGCTCTACACCTGGATGGGAAATGATCAAAAGTATCACAAATTCGGAGAAATGCTAAGCAGATTTCTACCCACATCAGGAGGAACAGAGAGAAACTGACTCAGGTGTTCATCTGAAGGGGAAAGTGTATATATTATTAGTAACATCTGTGCCTATTAAAGCTAATAATTAGAGCTAGACCAATACTTTACATGAAGACTCAGATCTGACCAACACCCAAGCCATCCTTTTACCTACGACACCATTTACAAAGGAACATAGCTCCCATCAAAGCCCCTCCCATTTTGCCTTTAAGCTCAGTAGGCAAAGCCGTGATGTTTTAAGTGGGGGAACTTATACTTAGGATTGGACTAAGCCAAATAAAATTTTAAAACGTCAAATATTTGGGTACAGTATGAAGCAAAAAATGTTAACAATGGGAAGAGACACTGGAGAAAGAATGTGAAAGCACATCCCAAGGTGCTAAGATCACAGAGATAATGTTTTAAGAGATTATCTGTGACACCATCTGGATGTGGTTAGTTTTTCAAAGCGTCTTGACTAATTGTATCCATGCAAAAATGTTTTGTCCCTAATTGCTGTGGTCAGCTGAACTCTACTGAACTTCCTTTCCATTCATTCATTCATTCTACAAATATTTACTGAGAACTTGTACGTTAAGCACTGGTTTAGGGCTGGGGATACAGTGATAAGCAAAATAAAATCCTTGCCTTTGTAGATTTTGTATTTTTTTAGATAATAATTTCCTTTATTGTAGTCTGCTTTCATACTTCAGATACCTTGGTTTATTTAACAGCCTCCATGATCTACTAAGGATCTCTTTGTTTTGGGCTATTTTGCACACTGCACTAAATGTTAGGTACAGTGTGCAAAGTGCAAATAAGTCAATGGGGTACAGACAGAGATACAGGGGTAGATGTTTGGCTTTAGGACGTAGGCAGCAGGGCAAGCAACTAGGACAGAGAGACTGTTACAGGATAATCAGGACAAAAAAACAAAAACAAAAACAAAAAACCGCCCAACTGATACAAAGCACAAGGTAACAGGATAGTAATGATTTGGGGTGAGTGCTGTGAACTCGTAGCTGGGACCAAGTGAGAAACGTTGAGTTGAATGGGGCGCAGGCTTGATACTGAAGGCCTGTTAAGAATCTCTGAGCCAAAGTCAGCTAGGAAAGCTGGAGGAGAAGCATAAATAATGAGTGAAACTCAGGTGTACAGCAGTGCACGTAAGCAAACACCAGGGTATAGACCAAGGTCAGGTATCCTGAGAAAATAGGCAGAGATTAGTGGAAACTGAGGGAGATGAGGAAAGCCAGTGAGAGGCCAGAGGCATAAGGATTGAGTGGGCTATAGCTGGGGGGGTGGTCTGGGCCAACGAGATGAGGCTTATAGGGCCAGCAATACATACAGCAGGAGGTTGGAAAACCCAAGTTGGAACTGGCAAGTGCTAATGCAAACAGAATGAGTACTGAGGCTGAGACATCTGAAGCAAAGACAGAAAACTTTGGAGTGGGAAAGCAGGTGGAAATCTGGGTCTGGACCTGGTCAGGAAGATCAAGGGCCTCTTAGCAGGAGGAGTAGACGAATTTGAGGAAAGCTGGCAGATTGGTTGCCCTGGGGTTGAAAAATCTTTGTTGAGAATAGGAAGTTGACAAGCAAGAACAGTATTTTGGGGCAGCATCTCAGAGCATATGGTGTCCCCTCACTGGGGTGGGGGACAGTCCTTGTAAAGGACCCAGTCCCTGAGAAAGGGAGCTAACATTTGTGAGCACTGCACTACCGGGCTGTATTAAAGGCATTACATATATAAATGATAATGACGGATGCTTTTAACACAGAGCTTACTGCTTCTGCTTTGTTCCTGTTGTTCGCATAGCAGGGGGAAAGATTGTTTTAAAACATGAGTCAGGATTGAGACTTCTGGAATGGTGATATGAGGAGTTTAGTGGACACTTTCCCCAGAAAAGTAATTACTTAACTGATGAAAATGAATGTATTTATACATTATTTAAAGCCTCTAGAAGTTGTCCTTAGAGCACACAACAAACGGAGAAACATTTATTCAAGAAAATCTACCAAATCTCAGTAAGAACAATGAGTCTGTGGCACTTGAACCAGAATTTACACCCATTTCCCTCTCCCCCAGCTCCAAGCAACAGAAGCTCTGATGTGGGTACTTTACTCTGAGCAGGTGCAGCCAAGAAGAAAGGGGTTTCTCCCCTTGCAGCTCCTAGGGCTACTATTTCATTCTGTTAGGGACAGGCCAGTGTCCCTTACCTGCCTTCCATCCTCCCAGTGACAGGTCACAAAAACAGTATTCCAGGCAGGTACAGCTGAGAGGGTTGGTGCTCCCTCCCCTCATCCAGCTCTTATCTGTATGGAGGCTGTGACTGCCCCGAGCTCCAGAGAAGTGGTACAGAGTTTCTTACTGAGGAAAGAGGCAGGTTTTAAGGACAGAGAGTCCCACAGCTCTGCCTGAGGGGGCTGAATTTATTTGGAACAGAGTGTGCAGAAGTGCATGCCTAGGCTTTTTTGAAAACAATAGCTATCTTGGTGGTGAGCAACTAAGATTCTGTGATACAAGTAGTAGAGAAAGAGATAAGCAAGGAGAGCCCTCCTGGGTCCCTCCCATCCCTGGGATCTGGAAGGCTGTAGAGCCTGTACCAGCTCAGCAGCAGTCAAAGCAGAATGCGAGGTTGACTTGCATGCCTGACTGAAGCCACACACAGATCCATCAGCAACATGTGGAAGCCTTACTGGCTTGAGGGAAGTAAGCACAACCTCTGAGCAAACACTAGCTGAACAGTAACCCACTCTCATCCTCTGAGGCCAAGCTTCAGAGTAAAATTACACTCTCCCCAGGTGCCTGGTGGTCTGGAAGACTGTATGCACATACAAGACTATGGCCTCTCAGGAGTGAATGGTGACAGCAGTGGTGAGCTGTTAGCCCTGGGCTGAACATGGACGAAAGTGTTAACTCCCTGAACTATGAAAGCAGTCTCTAAGCTGCACACATCTAATGGTAAGAGTGTATAGCTAACTTGCTAAGGGGCTTATGCACAACCTTTCATCAAACAGTGGTTCACACAGACCCAAGGGTGACCTGTAGATGCCAGGAGGAAAGAAAGAGGCAAGGAAAAAAAATCTAAGTGGGGGCATCAGAGGCTGCACACTGTGGGGGAAATAGGCTTCAACAATTAGTGCAGTCAAGTCACTAAAAAATAAGCAAATGATGAAACAAACAAATTTAGTTCTCAAACATTTCCTAGAGAGAGGGAGGGGTTAGTATTGAGTTGCTATATTATCTAAAATATACTATTTTTTAACAGAAAAGAAGATATTAAAAAAAAAGAAACCCCAGGAAAGTGTAATACACAGGAAAAAAAAAAGCAGACAATAGAAACTATCTTTGAGGGGACCCAAATAATGGACTTACTGAAAAGAGACTTCAAGGAAGCTAAGTAAATAAATATGTTCAAAGAACTAAAGGAAGCCATGTTTAAAGATTTACAGGAAGGTATGATAACAGTGACTTATCAAATAGAGAGTATGAAAAAAGACGGAAATTATTTTTTAAAAAACCCTAAATGTATATTCTGGTGTTGAAAAGTACAATAACTCAAAGAAAATATTCATTAGTGGGACTAAACAGTAAATTTGAGTGGGCAAAAGAAGAATCAGAGATTTTAAAAAATCAGGGAACTTGAAAACAGATCAACAGAGATTACACAATTTGAAGAACAGGAAGTAAGAAGAATACAGAAAAAAGAAGAAGAATACAGAAAAAAGAAGAAGAAGGGAAAAACAGTCTCAGAAATGTGAAACATTGACATGCATGTAGTGGTGGTACTGGAAGGAGAGGAGAGAAAGGTACAGAAACACCATTCAAAGAGATCATGGCTGAAAACTTTCCGACTTTAGTGAGAAACACGAATATACACATCTAAACAAACTATTCGTATGATAAACACAAAGAGATCCCTAAACATCATAGAATGTTGAAAGCCAACGATCAAGGGAAAATCTTGAAGGCAGCAAGAGAAAAATGACCCACTACAGTAAGATTAACAGCTGACTTCACACCAGAAAGAATGGAGGCCAGATGGCAGTGTGACAATATATTCAAAGTTCTAAATAATGAAAAAAAAAAAAAAAAACAAACCCAAACTATCAACCAACAATCTCATATTCAGTAAAGCTATTTTTCAAAAATGATGGTGAAATAAAGATAGACTCGTATGAATAAAAACAGAATTTATTGGTGACCGAGCTGTCTTATAGGGAGTACTAAAAAAAGGTCTTCAGGCTGAAAGAAAGTGACAACCGACAGTAATTTGAATTCACACAAAAGACCAAGAGCTCTGGCGTAAATACTTCTAGGTAATTATAAAAGACAGTGTCATTACATATTTATTTTTTCTTCTAGTTTAAAATCTAATGATATCTATAAAACTGTATCATTGGATTTATAGCATATAGAAATATATTTGATAATAATACCACAAAGGAGGGAGTGGGTATGAAACTCAGTATATCCTGTCTACAGGAGACACAATTTAGATTCAAAGATACAAATAGTTTGAAAGTATAAGAATAGAAAAATGGAAAAAGATATCCTGTGTAAACCACACCCATGAGAGAGGGATGGAGGAAATATCAGATAAACTGTAAGATCTACTAACAGCAGATAAAATAGGCTAAAAGATCAAACCTAAATAAGATCAGCCACTTCTCTGGTCAGACTTCTCCAGTGGCTTCCCATCTCTGAGAATAAAATCCAAATGTTTACACTGGCAACTGCCCCTCCCGCATCAATCTTGTGACATCCTTCCCTGAAAACGCCTTTACTTTATTTATCCCACATTTTGATCCTAGTTTGGATAGGTATAGAATTCTCAGTTGGAAATAATTTTTCCTCAGAATTTTGAAAACACTGTTCTAGTTTCCCTTTGGAAGCTTAAAGGATTTTGGATATTTCTCTTTAGTAGTCTGAAAGGTCATAAAAACGTGCCTAAATATGGATCACTTTTCTTTCATTGTGCTGGACACTCAATGGGCCCTTTCAGTTGTAAATGCACACGCACGCGCTGGTGTGTACGTGTGTGTGAGAGTTCTCTTCCACCCTTCCCCACCACGTGTTGAATTTTATTAATCTGGTCTTAAGAAGTTTTCCTGTCTTCTGCCAAAGGCTGGGAGGAATTTACTGAAATCTCAAGTGCATCAAACCTGTTCTTTTGATGATCACTTGGCACACAACTGTGCCTAGTAAGTATTTATCAACAGCCAAAATGAAACCAGTCATTAGGAGTGAATGATACGATGAACTACATACATGGGATATACATACATCACTGCTCTGGGTTGGCTGGATGTGCCTGCATCCCCTCCTCCCATCCCCATTGCTTTTGTTGGTCTCTGTGGGTTCCTGACTTTGAGTCTTGCAGATCTAAGTTTCACTTTTGCCTTTGTATCAACTTTATTCACCAATTCTCCAAAACTATCTCCAGTACAGCCCCTGATTTTCTCTGTCTGGCTCCAGAGTTGGGCACCTAGCCATTCAGTTCTTCTAGATCTAAAAATTCCTAAAAACAATAACCACCAAAAAATAATAGTAGTTTCCAACTATTGAGCAAAGGTAGATATTATGATCCCTATTTTTCAAATGAAGCCCTGAAGCTCACGTGGATGAAAGAGTGAAGTGAGGCTTTCAATCCAGGTCTGACTCCAAGGCTGCATGATTTTCAACCTTCCATGCTGCCTCTCCGTCCTCACAGTGTGGTCAGGAGGATCAGACAAGGCAAATGCTGCACAGACCACGGTTATGGTGATGGACATGCAAATTCTCCCTGAAGTTTTCTCTTTAAAAGGTGACACCTGTAGCTAGAGAGGTTAACACAAAGGAATGAATCTCCAATGATAAGAATAAAGATGAGCGAGCAGTGATGGGGAGGGTGGAGGAGGTGGGCTAGGTTATCATTGGGGAAAGGGAGGCCTTTGGGCAATGCCCTTGAAGACACTCATCCCAGTGCTGCTTGGATGAGCAGAGCTGGGTGATAACAGCAGAGCTTCTGTTGGCATTGCTGTTTCCATGGATGACGAAGCCAAGGACAGTGTGTTCCAGCTTGAGGGTGGGGGGAACAAGCTGTGCATTAGGAGGTAAATTTCTGGCTTGCAAAAGGTTGAATAAGACGCTCCTTTAAAAAGCTCACCAGTTGGCTAAATTTAGGATGGTGAACACCATCAGGCCAAGAATGTTCTTTGGCCTTGGGCCCATAGCGTTTTCATCTGACTGGGAATTGGAAGCCGTTTCGTTTCCTCTAAGCTTTTCTCTTTACTTTTAGTACCTTTGTCTTTGGCGGCTGGAGACAGTGTGTTGATAATTGGGTATGTCCCTGTGCTTATGACTAATGTCCCCGTTGATGATGACAGTTAAAGATGGCTCTGTTTGGGGGGATATATTTTCTGTGTGTGATTGAATGTACACTGTGATGTTTTCATAAAAATTGGTTTCATCAATCATGAATCATGAATCATGAATCATTAAGACATAATATGGGCATAACATGGGAGCCTTTCTTGATTCTCCTCTGCTCTTTCTGTTCTGCATTCCCTTCTCTGGATATTATTCTTTTCTTTCAAGATGTTTTCAAAGACGAGAACAGCATTAGCAACTCGAGCCTTTGCTGAGTCTGAAGCTCTGCTCATCTGCTTCCTGATTCAGTGTCACCACTCCAAGTCAACTTCCATGACGCCAGGCATGCCCATCTTCAAAACAGCATCCTGCTCACCAGAATGTGAAAATAAACATCCATACTAAGGAATCTGAGAAGCAATAAGGCAGAGGGAAAAAAAAAAGTGTGGACTCTGACATTAGCAGGTCCGACTTCCAATACCAACTTTACTATTTCCTGGACGTATTGTTTGCCTCTCTGAGCACTGGTTTCCTTATCTGTAAGAAGATGATGATGATAACACTTTCCTTGAAAATTTTTATTTGGCTTAAAAGGGATGCATGTAGGTGCTTTGTAAGTGGCTATTCCCTTCCCTCTTTTTTTTTTACAAGGAGCAGCTGGTTTGGCTGTGTTCCTTTTTCCTCTGCCCTCTGGCATTATCCACTCAGCAGCACTAGTCCCTGGACCTGTCAGGGTGCTAATTCATTGCGAACCCTAGGGAAAGTACCCAGTTTTCACACCTAGAAAGCTCCACTTTTCCTTTTTTCCTTTTATTGATTTGTTCCTCAGTAGACCTGAGTAGTTTTTTAAAAAAAATTATATCTATCAATCTGGTTAAGATTCATTCATTCATTCACTCATTCAACAAGTATTTATTGAGCACTTCTGTATGCCAACACTGTGTTAGGTGCTAAAGATAAAAAGTCTGCCCCCAGTGAACTCACAGTTTAGGGGAGAAGAGAGATGAGGCAACATACAACTGTGGTAGAACCAGCTGGTGCTACGACAGTGCAGACGTACATAGAAAAGGCAGCCCTGCCAACCTTGGGAAGTCAGTAAGGGCTTCTTGGTGGAGTGGCCATTTATGCTGAGCTCTAAGGATGAGTAGGCATTGGTCAGGCAAGCAGCCTGATGGGGGAGAGTGGTGAAGAGTGGTGTGTGTGAAGGCGGTCATATCTGGAATGGCCTGGGCCCTGGGAGAGATTGCACTGACCTTGGTATGGTCGACCTAGAAGCTTCTGAGAGGCTGTGGGGCTTGGGGGTGTTTCAGAGACACAGCAGGTCATCTAGGGTGACTGCCAAGAATCGTCTTTTTGTGGAGTATTTGAAAGGTACTTTACTACTTTTCAGATACCTTTCTGAAATAGTCCCAGTGTGATATTTTTTTTGGTTACTGTGTTGGTGTTTGTGCGCATTTATGTGTGGCGAGGTGCAAGGTGGAGGGGAAAGTCACTTCTCTCAAGTTTTACGGCATGACGTTCAATGTGTTTTCTTGGTAGGTTGTGCTTTCTCTAGGTCCAGGCAGCTTGGCAGAAGAGGCTGTGACCCTGGCTCAGGCACCCATCTCCACCTGAGGCGCTCATGAAGCTCTCATTGACCCTAAATAAAATGCTGCTGCTTTAGACAGGGTTTAGGCTGGCAGATGGAGAGGAAGAACATATAAAACTAGAGGAAGGGCCATGGATTCCTGCCCAGAGAGGAGGGGCAGAGAAGTCTGTATGTGTGTGTGTGTGTGTAGAAGGTGAATGCGAGGCCAGCGTACCTCCAAAGCTGGCTGTCGCTTTTCACCATCTCCAGCGCTTCCACCCTGCCCTTCTGTTGCACGTGGAGCTCACCTAGGATCTCCGTTACGGAGCCTGGCCTGGGTTAGCCGGTGAGGGTCAAAGCGGCTCAGTAGTTTCAAGTCCGTCTTGCTGGCGTAGGCGGGTCACCCACTGGAAACTTGCAGCCATGATTGCAGAGGTGGAGGACTGTCTCTTTCATCCTGTCCTCTCTCCCACCTCGCCACCCGGCCCAGCTGCCTCTGAGTATAATACAGGGAGTTCTGTTTGATCCAGAATCTTCAGATCCCGAGACGGTCAGTAATTCTGACTCCATCCAGCAATTCTGGTGGACCCCCAGGCTGACGTCTCTCTCTCTCTCTCTTTTTTTTTTATTTTAAGATTGAATGTTTTTAAAATTGAAGTACAGTCAGTTACAATGTGTCGATTCCTGGTGCACAGCACGATGTCCCAGTCATGCATATGCATACACATTCATGATGTCCCTTGATAACAGTTTTCTTTTAGCATTTTCATCTATTTGCATCTTTGAATCTGAATTCCCCCATTGCCAGAGGTCCTCTCAGAGATTATTAGTTCATTTGGCCAGTGATGAAGCTAATGCATTGGGAAGTGTGGTGATCTGTCCAAAGTCATGGAGCTGGCTGGTGTGAGAACCAGGTCCCTAATTCTTAGCCCAGTGGTAGATAGTCCCGAACGTGGGTTTCAGACGTGTGAGAGACAACTGACGTGTGCTAAGCATTGTGCTAAGGGCCTTACATAGGCTTGTCTCACTGATTTACCATTCCAACCCTTCAACTGGGGCCACTGACACAACGAAATCAGGGAACAGAGTCAGTGAATGAAACAACTTATCCACAGATGGAGTGGGGGGTTTGGAACAAGGTACAAAGCCTATAATCTTTCTCCCAGGCAACTTGACCTCTACCCAACCTGAGCCTAAGAACTGAAGGCCTTTGGACTGGGGTCAGAGGTTACTGCCTTTTGCTATTAACACTATGCAGAAATTCAAACCTGAGTCTGGATCTGCATTTTCATTGTTACCTCCTACACTGAGTTCTTTTTTTAAATTTTTTTTAATTTTTAAACATTTTCTATTGATTTATAATCATTTTACAATGTTGTGTCAAATTCCAGTGTTCAGCACAATTTTTCAGTTATACATGAACATACATATATCCATTGTCACATTTTTTTCTCTGTGAACTACCGTAAGATTTTGTGTATATTTCCCTGTGCTATACAGTATAATCTTGTTTATCTATTCTACAGGATTACACTGAAGTCTTTAGGGCTGAGTGTCTCCACTGAGACAAGCTTTACCACAATCCTGAGTCCAGCGTCTGCCCTCGCTAGTTCCTGGGGAGTGTATTTTTTTCTCACTTGGCCATCTTGATTATATCCAGATTTATTCTTTGCTTTTGGATTGGTGAACGAATACTTGCTGACTGTGGGAGGAATAACTCTAAAATGCAGAGCTCACTAATGTCAGAGCGGGATCTCAAATTCTTTCAAGTAGCCTTTCATAATGCCTTACTGGAATGACCTCTTGACTTGTAGGCTTGTAGATAACACATTCAATTGCCACCTGGGGTCCTTGTTCATTTCACTAGCAGAGGTACTCAGAATAGGTGGGTATGAATGAAATTGTAGTTTCTCTTTATTTACGTATAAAAAGTTCACCCTCCAGTTCCTGAATTCATCACAGCTGATTTGAGCTTTGTAGCCATGCATTCAATTCCTTTAATATGCACAGGATGCAGGTCACTATAGCGAACACGGTCAGGCTGAGTGATCATCACTGGTCTTTTACCCTGGAGATTTGGGATGTAGAATTTAAAGGAGCCAGCTGGGAGTTTTAACAGGCTATTCATTGTCTTAGATCCAAGTTATTTGTGCCAGGCTTTGGGCCTCATTGTGCATTTGGAGTTTTCTGTGCTTGTCTGTGGTGTGTCAGGATGTTCCCGCATGGCTTCACAGTATTTCTGGTTTTCCTGAAGTCACCACACACTTCTTAAACAAGCCCTTTCTTCATATACTTTCTCACCTGCATCTCTCTTTCATGACAGCATTTTGAGGAAATCCCGAGTCTGGGCACTTTTCCATGTTGGTCTACAGAGCACACAGCCGGGCAACCCCTGAGGGCCAGGGTGCATCTCAAAGACTGAGTCCTGCAGGTGCCAAGTGAGCTTTCTTCCTGGCTCAGGCACCGATGTTTCTGTCATTCACCTGCCAGCACTCTCTGGCTTTTTACTGAATTACTGACCCACTGTGAGCTCTCTTTCTCCCAGACCTGCTGCGAACTGAGTTTTCTCAGGAGAGAGGCTCCTAAGACCTACAAAAGGCCAGAGGGCCTTGGGAGGGAGTGCAGCTTACTTGCCCACCTGAGTCAGCTGGGTGGGCTGGGAGGAGAGGTGTGGGAAGCAGGCGGGCAGGAAGGCAACACTGATTTTGGACACCAGCCCTCCCCTCTTTTCAGAATGAGACCCATTCTTTAGGAAGCAACTGCAACTCCTCTGAAACCCTCTAAACCATGGAGCTGTGTAAGACCCTATGGACACCTGAGCAAGAAGAGAGTGAAGGGGATTTGCAGTGTGGAAGCGCGCAGTAGGGGACATCAACCTTGGCCCTATATCTTGGGGTGTCTCTCTAACCCCTCCCCCCATCCCGTTTGTCGCCTTCCCTCCCTTGGCTAGCTGTGTCTGGTACCCCCTCCCTGACTTCTGCCTTATTTGATAACTTTCGTCCACCTGAGACCATTTGGATTCTCACTGCAGCCTGTTCTATGAAGAGCCTCACCTGGGGGCTTCAGTAGGCCTTATAGTGACATTATTTGTGAGAGTCTGAGGGTCCCAGAAGTAGAATGCATCTTGGTCTGGGGGTTAAATTATACCTCTGCTTGTCGATGCCTTATTTCAGGATCACAAAGGCCCCAAGGGTATGGTGGCAGCCTACCCTTGTGTGGTTAAGCCCACTTATCATCACATAGATCTGTGACTGGCTCTGCAAAGGTCTTAGTCATTTGTCTCATATAGGCGAACCCTGACCTCATGCACATGCCAAGGATGGGGTGAGCAGGACCCTAAGGTAAGATGGCAAAGAGCCTGTTTCCCTCCAATGGCATCTGTCCTACATCACTGAGATTGGAAGTCTGGTGGGGCTGGCTAGACAGTCTCTCTGTCCAATCTTACCGCTTGCAACCACTTAGTAAATGGCAAGAGTGAGGGAAAAATATATGGATGCATCTTTACTTCTCTGGAATCCATTTACTTAGTAGAAATAATTCTAGAATTAGGTGTTTTTTCTCCTCTTCATTTTTCCTAGCAGATTTTTCTCTCCCTGTTACATTGTAAGATTGATTTCTGTCTTCAAAATGTGTTCAAGAGGATGAGGGCTTTTCAGCGAAAGGATTACAAATCATCCACGAACATCAGGCATCTTTGGAAGAAGGGAGGCTGTTCCGCCAATGCTCATTTTTCACCGAGAGCAGCACCACCTGCCATCTTCCTGTATTTCCAATTTCAGATCGTCCTTGTCTGTTTGAAGCTTGGCTGTGCGAATTCTAGATGAGTTTGTGCCAGATTTTTAAATGTGCATGGTTTGAGGAGAAGGCGCAGTGACAGCTGATTGACACAGGAATGGACGGCTGAGGAAGCCCGGCTGAATAAGAAGCCCTGATTCCGATGAAACCTCCATCTTTGCTTGAGTGCTGGCTTGTCACCAGTGAGACCATATTTCAAAGTGATTTCACAGGTGTTGGTTCATTGACTCCTCCCAGCATCTGTGAAACAGGCAGAGAAGGAAAGATTAAAAGTCCACGTGGCAATTGTAAATAGTGCTGCTATGAACACTGGGGAGCAGGTGTCTTTTTGAAGTAGGGTTCCTTCTGGATATATGCCCAGGAGCGGGATTATTGGGTCACATGGTAAGTCTATTCCTAGTCTTTTGAGGAATCTCCATACTGTTTTCCACAGTGGCTGCATCAAACTGCATTCCCACCAGCAGTGTAGGAGGGTTCCCTTTTCTCCACAGCCTCTCCAGCGTTTGTCATTTGTAGACTTTTGAATGATGGCCATTCTGACTGGTGTGAGGTGATAACTCATCGTAGTTTTGATTTGCATTTCTCTAATAATTAGTGATATTGAGCATTTTTTTTCATGTGCCATTGATCATTTGTATTTCTTCCTCAGAAACAGCCTAAATGTCCATCAACAGATGACTGGATGAAGAAGATATGGTATATTTATACAATGGAATACTATTCAGCCATAAAGATGACAACATAACGGCATTTGCAGCAACATGGATGTCCCTGGAGAATGTCATTCTAAGTGAAGTAAGCCAGAAAGAGAAAGAAAAATACCATATGAGATTGTTCATATGTGGAATCTTAAAAAAAAGAAAAAAGAACATGAATACAAAACAGAAACAGACTCATAGACGTAGAATACAAACTTGTGGTTGCCAAAGGGGAGGGGGAGGGGAAAGGACAGACTGGGAGTTTGAAATTTGTAGATACTGACAGGCATATGCAGAATAGATAAATAAGATTACACTGTTTAGCACAGGGAAATATATACAAGATCTTGTGGTAGCTCACAGTGAAAAAAAATGCGACAATGAATATATGTATGTTCATGTATAACTGAAAAATTGTGCTCTACACTGGAATTTGACACAAAATTGTAAAATGACTATAACTCGATAAAAAAAATGTTAAAAAAAAGTTTAGTTGAATGAAAAAAAAAAAGCCCACGTGGCAGATGCGGAAGCTGAGTGCCTGAGTGTTTCTGTGACTCAGCTTTAGCCCACAGCAGGTCAGCGGCAGAGCTGGGATTAAAAGCCCAATTCCTTTTCCACTGGACTTGGAGCGACTAAGACCTGGGGAAATGTGCCTTAGGAGTCCATAGACAGCTCTTTGGTTGTATAGTAGCAAGCAGCTCAGATGGGATTAGAAAATTAACTACAAAAGATCTGGATTTTGAAAAGAATCTCAGCAAAAGGTGTGATTCAAGATGAGCCCCGAGAGCCTGCATCTTGGCCACGGACCTCTCCGTCTTTGGCTCCTATAGGTTTTTTGTTTGTTTGTTTTTTGTTTATTGGGTTTTTTTTTCTTGGAGGATAAATCTTATTTTATTTTTAATCCCAGAACATGAGCTTGCCACAGGAAGCACTGCTTACAACTTTTCCACCTAAAAATATTCCTTCATAATAAAAGCACACTTTATTATTAAAATGACTGTGTCCACCTCCTGGGACAATTTACACTAATTTACAGTGACAGCTTCCTGAAGGTGTTTCTAAGGATTAGTGCGATCCCATAGGTTTTGAACTAACTATTCCAGGGATCTCCCCCCCCCCCGCCCCCCGGCCTCTGCACTGTCCATTTAGATTCTGGGAGCCCCTGTCAGGAAAAGAAATGGATGTTTTCCATCAGACGTTTTCCACAGTGACCTGTAACTTGCCTTGCACACAGGACTTGAGTTTTTAGAGGAGAAGTTGTTGGGATTTGATTTTATTCTTGAGGTCTCTCAACTTTCCAACCTCTCATGGACTCTTCACGCATGATTTTCTGACTTGGAATAGACATGTTCTAACCCATCATGTCTCTCTGACACGAGTTCCTGCCTTGGAGTTTCTGGACGCCCTCGAACCTTGTCTGTGGTGTCCTCTCACTGAAGATCTGGGTCTGCTCTTCAGGCCCCGGGCTCCCTGGGGGCTGTCTGCCTGACTCCGCATCCCACCTCTGGCTGAGCCAGTGGCTTCTGGGCTTCTCTAGACTCTGGCCCTGTGGCCTGAACCATGTGTTATTGTCAGTCTTGCTACTTTTTCCTATCTTTTCACTTGGCCACTCTGACCACTGTCCATGCAGGAGAGAAGTTGTTTTGTCAGTTGAGAGCAGAACAAATGACCAAAACACCATCCTATGGAACTTTGAAAAATTTTTCTGTCAAACTTTAATTTGTTGATGAGTACACAGGCCCAAAGAGATTTAATGAACTGTCTCAGTTCACAGAGAGAGTTGGTGCCTGAGTCAAGGGTAGAACCCTGGGGTTTTGTTCCACCACTGTGTGACTATGTGTCTCCTATTTTTCTTAGATTTATAAAAAACATCTAAACTCCACTGGCAAAGGAATGAAGGGGTAGAAACCTTTTATTAAAATTTATTTATTTTTATTTATTTATTTATTTTTACTTGAAGTACAGTCAGCTACAATGTGTCAATTTCTGCTGTACAGCATAATGTTCCAGTCGTGCATATACATACATATATTCACTTCATACTCTTTTTCGTGAAAGGTTATTACAAGATAGTGAACATAGTTCCCCATGTAATACAGAAGAAACTTATTTTTTAAAATCTATTTTTACATATAGTGGCTAACATTTGCAAATCTCAGACTCCCAAATTTATCCTTTCCCACTTCCTCTCCCCCAGGAACCATAAGATTGTTTACTATATCTGCAAGTCTGTTTTTGCTTTTAAGATGAGTTCATTAGTATCCTCCTTTTTCTTTTCTTTTTTTTCACATACCACATATGAATGATAGCATATGGTACTTTTCTTTCTCTTTCTCATTTACTTCACTTAGAATGACAGTCTCTAGGTCCACCCATGCCATTGTTGCAAATGGCATTATTTTATTCTTTTTTATGGCTGAGTAGTATTCCACTGTATAAATATACCACAGCTTCTTTATCCAGTCATCTGTCAATGGACATTTAGGTTGCTTCCATGTCTTGGCTATTGTATATAGCGCGGCTATGAACATTGGGGTGTATGTATATTTTTGAATTAGAGTTACCTCCAGATATATGCTGAGGAGAGGGATTGCTGGATCATATTTTAAGTCTTATTTTAAGTTTTTTGAGGAATCTCCATACAGTTTTCCATAATGACTCTATCTATCTTGTCATTTCCATTTGCATGGAATATCTTTTTCCATCCTCTCACTTTCAATCTATGTGTGTCCTTCATCCTAAAGTTGGTCTCTTGTATGCAGCATACTGTAGGTTCTTGTTTTATTATATGGTCTGTCACTCTATGTCTTTTGATTGGAGCATTTAGTCCATTGACATTTATGGTAATTATTGATAGATTTGTGTTTATTGCCATTTTGAACTTAGTTTTTCAGTTGGCTTGGTATTTCCTCTTTGTTTCTCTCTTTTTCTTTTTCTTTTTGTGGTTTGATAATTTTCTTTTGTATTATCTTGTTTCTTCTTGGTTTTTGTTACTCTGTTGAATGCCTTTGATTTGTGGTTTCCCTGTTTTTCAAGTATATTAACCTATTACTACATCTGTTTGCTTTAAACTGAGAAGTCATATAAGTTCAAATCACATTCTAAAAAGAACAAAAAAAGAAAAAAGAAAGAAAGAAAATCTATATTTTATTGCTCCCCTGTCCCACCTTTAATGATTTTGATGTCCTCTTTTACATCTTCATGTCTATTCTGTTGCAACTCATTGTAGTTATCAGATTTCCAACTATGGTTTTCTCCTTTCTATAACATCCTGCTTCTTTTCTATTCAGAGTTGACCTTGCTTGTCTTTGAAATTTTTGCTTGTCTGTGAAATTTTTCTCCCTCCTTTTACTATAAAGGAAAGCTTTGCTGGATAAATTATCCTAGGTTGCAGCTTTTTCTCATTCAGAACTTTGAATATATCTTTCCACTCCCTTCTGGGCTGCAATGTTTGGGTTGAGAAATCAGTGAAAGCCTTATAGGGGTTCCCTTTTAATGAACTCTTTGTTTTTCTCTTGCTGCCTTTAGAATCATTTCTTTATCTTTAGCCTTGGCCATCTTTATTATAATATGTCTTGGTGTAGGTCTATTAGGGTTCTTCTTATTGGGGACCCTCTGTGCTTCCTGTACTTGGATATCTGATTCCTTCTTTAGGTTTGGGAAGTTCTCAGTCATGATTTCTTCAAATACATTTTCAATCCTCTTTTCTCTTTCTTCTCCTTCTAGGATCCCTATTATGCATAGATTGGGACACTTTATATTATCCCAAAGTTCTCTTATATTGCTTTCATTAGTTTTCACTTGCTTTTCTGTCTGTTGCTCTGATTGGGTGATTTCTGTTCTCCTGTCTTCCAAGTGACTTATTTGTTCCTCTGCATTATCTAATCTGCCTTTGACTGCCTTTAGCTTGGCTCTTATCTCATCCATTGAGTTGTCTGTTTCTACTGGCTCTACTTTATAGTTTCTGTTTCCTTTTTATATTATTCTGCATGTTTATTTATAGTCTCTCTTACTTCCTTCAGTGCTTTTATAACCCCCTTTTTGAAGTCATGATCTAGTGGGCTATTGAGGTCTGTTTCATTGGTTATTCTCTCAGGGGACTTCTCTTATTCTTTTAATTGGGAGTGGTTCCTCTGCTTCTTCATTCTATGTATATCTCTCCGGCACTATGGATTATGGAGTATCAGTTATCTACTGTGGTCTTGAAGGGCTGGTTTTTGTTTGTTTGTTTGTTTTTGTTTTTGTAAAGAGGGTGTGCTCCTGTGCAGACTGTGCATTCCTAATAATTTTGTCCAAAGGGCTGTTTTTCAGTATGGATGGGTGCCATGTTTTCTCTTCTGTGTGTGTTGGTTGTTATCCCTTTGAATGGGGGTGTGGCTGGTGTTGTGGTCAGACCCTGCCCTGGTTGTTGAGCAGGGCCTCCTCTTTGCTCTGTGGTTGTCACAGCCTGATGGGGGCTGCGTCCATTCCCCTTTTGTTGGAATGGAGGCTTCCAGATCCATTTCTGAGTGTGGTGCTTGGTAGGTGGGGTTGAAGCATTTCAAGTACTCTTTGTTGACACTGCCCTTGTCCCTTCTTTAGCTGTGGGAATATCTGCGCTCTGCTCTGGTGTCCCCCAGGTTCTCTGCCTTCAGAGCCACTGGGGCAGATCTGCTGACTTCTGGGTCACACACCTGGATCGCAGCATGCTATTGGGTCAGCGCCATCCTCAGCACCATCCCCAGCACTGCATCTACATAAGGTTGGCAGGCCCACTGAAAGCACTGCACCAGCCCTCACCCCCAATGTGTGCCAGAACTCTGCTCCTTGCTCATTCGTCTTAGAGGCACAGGTCCACAGAGGCACCCGTGGAGCAAATCGGTCCCATCTGCCTCAGGCTGTAAAGAAATCTCAGTCCCACCTATGAAGTTGTGGAGCTCCTTGGTACAGATTCAGGTTTCAACTCTACTTCTCCCTGGGAGCTGTGCACCAGCAAATGTGGTGGCTGTGGCCGAGCCCTGCCACTCTTCTTGGGACAATGCACCAGCTATGGTGCAGTGGGCCTGCCGAGACAGTGGCTATGGCTCAGCTGTGTTGCACCCCTCCCCACAACATGCACCAGCAGTGTTGCTTTTTTTTTTTTTTTTTTTTTTTAATTTAGTGAGGGACCCAGGCTATTCTGTTCTGTATACACTCCCAGCCATGGCCCACAGCACACTCCAGCCCCCTGAGGCTGCCTCTGCCCAGTCAGCCCCAGCCCTCCACCTTGCTCGGGCAGCCAGTCCTGGTCCACCCCCGCCAGCTTGCATCTATGGCTGAGGATTGCAGGGACACTTTGTGCCAGTTTCTCTCAGTTCTCTTGGCCAAGAGGCTGCTGTACACTCCTCAGAACCTTGGAGGGTTCCCCTCCATCCCTGCTAACCTCTCCTTGGGAGAGGGGGTGTCCCAGCCTAAGAGGGCTATTCCTCCATTGCTGCTCCCTCCCTGCGGGATGGGTCCCACACTAATTTCCTTTTTCTTCTCCTTCTTCTTTTTTTCCTAGGAGATTTGTGGGGGATTTTGTCTTTTGAAGAAGGCGATAGTCTGTTAAAGTTCAGCAGGTGTTCTGAGTGAATGGGTGTCCATGGCTGTCTCTCTTGGTGTATTCGTGGGAGAGCAGATGCTAAGAGCATCCTTCTGCTCCACCATCTTGGCTGCTCCCAGAAACCTCTTTTCTCATGGAATGGATGCACAGTCCTTTCCTGAATCCCTTGCCCCTTTTCACTAATACTTAAGCTCTTAGGGAAAGAGAGGAATGTCAAATACAAGTGCGCTGATTGCCTGATGCTTCTAGTCTCCTGAGAGTCAAGGCTATGGGCCATTAGCAAAAGCATTACAGTTGGTTCCTACAAAGAAGCAGACGGGGATCCCCATGGTAACCATGACCAGAATGGAAATGGCAGCTTGTCTTGCATCCTGGAGCTAACTGTCGGTCCTAGAAGACCACACACTGCAGAAGGGATGAGCTCCAGGGGACCCATGCTCTCAGACCGGTGACTCTGGATGCCAGCCCAAGTTTGTGAATGAGCGAGCTTGAACAAACTTGATTTGTTAAGCTGTGGAGATAGGAATAAGAATCAGAGAAATTCAGATCTGAGGTTTGTCCTGGGTTTTGCCCTGGAGCTGTCTGAGCCAGGTTTAGGAGCTGGGCATGATGTGGTGGCTTCCTCAGTGGCTGAGGAACAAGGCTGTGCCCAGGGGATCCTAACCTGGGCAGGCCAGACTTCTGTCTCCTGCTGTCTCCTCTCTAAGCCACATATGCCCCTTGAGTTCTAGCTTAGGGCAGATGTAACTACTTTTGAGGACCTCCACCTGGCCCTCTGGTCTCGCTGTTGGGACAGCGAGGCCCCAGGTATAACTTGGGGTGGAAGTGATTTAGGGGTAATCATCTTGGAAGTGGAAGCTGCCATGGGCCAAGTTCACTTCTAAGCCTTCTATTTTTTCCAAGAATGACTGCAAACCCAGGAATCCTAGGCCAAGAGTAGGTTGCTGAAAACCTGGAGAGAAGAGAGAAGAAGAAGTGGTTTTAGACGAGGTCAGATACATGCTCATTGTGTGGACATTTTCCACAATTTCCAGTAGACATTTCCACGATTTCAATGGCCTAGAACAGACACGGCCTGACTCACATGAACTTAAGTGTTGTCAGAGACGATGTTTGGATGGCTGCAACAGATTTGGACTGGAAAAAAAGGGAATTCTGGTACTGGGTTTCAGCAAGAAACCTCTTCCAGTCAACATTAAGTGCTCAACATACTTTCACTGGGGCCTACAATGGGCCAGGACACAAAGGTGAATGACGGAAAACTTCCTGGAGGAGTTGGTGCTAGAGCTGAAACAATAGCTTTAAAAATGAATGAGCCAAGGAAAGAACAGAAGTGCATTTCAGCCAGCAGGAGCAAAAGCATGGAGGCAAGAAGGAGTGGGGTGTGCAGGGATGCCACAAGCATTTGAATTTTGTCAGAGTATGGAGGAGGGAGTGGAGGAATCATTTTTATCATGTGCTGGTTGCACTATTTGTCCTATTACTGTAGGTATTTGAGGGAGCTTAATGAAAGCTATTATTTGATTATCCATGTTAATGGAGCCTCAGACATTACCAAACAATGGATACTTCTGAAGCCACTTAGTCCTGGCCAGGGAAATGCGCCAGGAGAGAATGTGGGATGCAAGGCAGGCTTGCCTCCTCCTTTACCATTTGAAGGGTATGGGGATCGGCCTGCAGCATTTCCTTTGCACCTCTCTGTTGGCTCTGCCCGGGGGCAGCCTGAGGGCCCTGCCTCCCTCCTCCAAGCTACATATGCTGCGGAGTGGGTGGGAGAGCCACAGGGCTGGGGGTCAGACCCCAGATGTGCCCCGATGCCTGACCTGGGAGGCCTCCGACAAGTCACCTCACTTCTCTGCACTTTGGCTTACTTGTTTGCCAAATGAAGGGATTATGGCTCTGAAATCCTGGCAGGGAACTTTGCTCTGCTCTGAATGCCTCCAGCTCCAACGGTGATGCCTGCTATGGTTTTTCTGAATTGTATTGTTATTTCATCTAAAAACATTCCCTGACATATTTTTAAAAAATGAAATAAAAATCCAATTATAAAATAAAACATAAATATATAAAGTATATTATATTAAATAAAAATAAATTATATATAATAAATATGCATTTATATATGTAAAATTATATATACACACACAGACATACATACATATTTCAGAGCATTAATGCAGCTGTATTATCTTTCTTAGCTCACATTTTAAAGTCATTGGATTTGGGATATTTTGTGGCATCATTTTGGATAAGTAAAGCTATGGGGAGAGCCAAAATAAAAAGTGTCCCCCACCCCATCCTCCTTTCCTTAGGGTGCAGCCTAGTTGGAATCTATGTTAACTGTGTTTTCTGGGTCTACACTGTGGGACAGGGAACTTTACATGAGGAAATCAGTGAGTATGAAATGGAACATGGCCCGAAGACAGTCACAAGGCCGAGTGAGCCCTTCAGTTTATTAGAAGTAGGATAGCTGCCATTGGTCAGGCATAGGACGGCTTATGGACATGATCGCTAACCTTTTGCCAAGGATGCATAATTTTTCACATTTTTGCAGATGAGAAAACTGGCTCAGAGACATTTGGCCATGTGCCCATGGTCACAAAGCTAAAGCACGGGGGCTCTGGGATGTGAACTAAACTTGCTGGGAAAGCTGGTTCTTCCTCATTGGCTACCCTGGCTCTCAACTAGAGTAAGGTTAGTGTGTGTGATGTTAACTTCATACCCTCACCTCCCTCAGAGTTCTAGGGAGTGACTTAGAATCTGAGGAGCGTAGGAGTTTCATCTTCATTTAGGAGAGGGAGTTGCAGTAATTCTTAAATAAGATCATACCAAGGACCCAGCGCTTAGTCAGGGGCTGCTGATTCTCTGTTCTGGCCTTAATAAAATATTGTGCTATTAACCCAATAACTAGTATATGTAACAAGTAGCTAATTCATGTACATTGTTTGGTACGCCCAGCATTTGCTTTTTCTGGGAGTGGCAGCCCCCAACTTTCTCTGTCTGGTTTCTGCCGGAATGGACATTATTTTTTCATGACATCATCCATCTGACCACCACTGAGAAGGGCAAGGCTGGACACCTGATCCAGGCAGGGCCAGTTCAAGTAGCCTGCTGTCTTGGCCACAGTCGCCTGGCCCCTAGTTTGGGAATCTGACTCGTCTGGGCCATAAGGTTTGTGCGTCTCTAGTTGAGATCAGAGAAGCAACAAGTTCGCCTCTGAGGGCTGGAGCTTTAAGACTTACAACCCTGGGGCTATTGCTGACATGCCTTCCTCCACACTGGTCCACACCGAGAGACAGAGCGAAGCAGAGGCTCAGAGGGAAGCAGAGACCAGAGGACGAGAGGACTCCTGGTGGTGCACGTGCTCCTGCTTTGAGTTGTTACTGAGTTTGGCGTTCCTGGCTTAGGTTGCATGAGACACCTCAGTATACTTGTTTTGCCGAAAGTATTTCTGGCTGGGTTTCCATCACTTGCAAACAAAAGAGCGCTCACCTTGTAACTTAAAAACAATAGCCTTTACAGTTTATGATGAATTGGGTTCCACAGAAGGCTGTCCAGTTCCAGTGTTTAGAACACTATGCTAATGAAGCCAAGGCTTTGCGTTATATTGAGATGCTCTGTTCCACGTTGACTAATTCCACCCTGTTTCTCAGATTATTGTTTTGCAAATTGTCAGTTTTGTTTTTCTGATCAATAAATCGATCAGAAAAGGTAGGATGCTTCAGGACCGGAATTTCAAACCATGAAGCCATAAAGTAAAGGCGTGCTTGGTAAATCCCTGGACTGAGAGCAAATTGTCCTGTGCTTTGTGCTCCAGTTTTGCTTCTTGCTCTCCCACCTTCAGTTTGGTGCCCTGACTGTGTGTGTCTGTTTTCTTAGCTCACAGCTTGGCCTCTGTCTGTGGCTCTCAAGCAGCTCCGTCTACACTGTGATTCTAATACATTGGGGATGTCTGATGCCCTAAATCCCACTTACCGGTTTTACTCTTCGTTCCCTTCTCCATTTCTGGGTTAACTGGGGCCTTGTTTGAGTCAGGACTCAGCTATGTGTACCTTTGGAAATGACAGAGAGCATTTAAAAGTGTATGGTTGGTTGGATCAGTTAAAATGCGTCATCACTCCTTTCGGTCACAGTCAGTAATGTCATCTTTCTTACAAAGAGCAGCCTCCCAATTGCTGTAAAATCTTCCAGGTGAAAACCAGCTGTAGCAGAGGAAGACAAGGGCCTTCTTTCCCCCCTCAGTTTCCTGGTAACACAGACAGCTTCTCTTTCAAGCCATATTACACAACACATATTTTCTCTCTTCTTATTTTTAAAGATATTAACATTCATTTGAAGGGAAAAGGATAAGAGATAGTAATTTTTTTTTTTAAAAAAGACACGTTGGTATTCTGCCATGTCAAACATCACTTCGAACATAGAACTATTTCCCACACCATTAAGAGTATTTTACTCAATACAGTTCCCATTTGGTTTTAAAAAGCAACAGTGCTTGAGTGAACACTGAATGGCTGTTCTGCAAAATGAAAGTAAGTAGCTAATCATTTCTGGATGATTCTGGCGATGCTTGGCTGTTACCACTGGAAGCTGCCATTGGGCTGGAGGAGCGGCGGGCAGTGTGATGAGATTGGCTGCATGGCCCCACGAAGACCCAAGTCCTGTTGGCTTTCGATGCTCAGCGAACGTGTGGAAGGAGTGTAGAGGGAAGCGCAGTGTTTGCTCACCAAGCTGTGTGTCAAACTGAGTGTGCATGTGGGAGTCCTTTCTCAAAGGACATGCGTGCCCCCAGGCACACATGAGGGCCTTTTCTTGGTGGATCCAAGGTTGCCAGGGTTTGCTGATGGCTCTGAGCCAATGAAAGCCTTCTCTAGACAAATGGTTGGTTATTTCCCGTGCATTTTTTTTTTTTTGAAGTGGTGTGTCAATTGCTGTTATTTTCAAGTGATGGGAGTAGGAGGGGTGTCGGAAGGGGCACAGAGCACGGACGGGGCAGAGGGTGAGAGGCTGTGGCTGACAGGACGGGCACTGGTCAAGGGGGAAGAAAAGCACAGGGACCCCTTTAGGGTAAGAATAAGGGGACTTTGTCTCGTGTCTTCGAATGGAGCAGGCTGGGACCTCTTGGCTGCCTAGACCAGTCTAGCTGTAGCCTTATCTTTGCTCTGATAATTTGCCACCACATGCCTTATTTTTTGGTTACATTGTTCTCTGCAGAATGGGGGAGGCTTACCTACACCTGATCTTCTCTTTCTAGAAATTCTATTGTTCAAACCCCAGTTTACATGTCATTTCCATGTCATGTCTTCCCTAATCCCCACAGGCAGAAGTTCTTCAGAGCTTCTGTGATACTTTGTATCATTCTTATTATCCATTCTTGCATCTTCCCCTGTAGATAAGCTGGTGTCATTCTGTATGTGTTTTTCTGTGACTCGCCTTCTCTTACTATTTTGTTTTTGGCATCCATCCACACTGATGGGTGTAGCTGTACTTCATTGACTTCCTGCTGTAGAATATTCTGCAGTGTTAATTCGCCGTAATTTATCTAATGCCTTGGTTATATACATTTGAGTTTTCATTTGGCAGCTCTTTACATGTATTACTGCTCTGTCTTTACATACATTGCTGTTCAGTGCACATGTGCAAATGTGTCTAGGATATATATTTAAAGGTGGAATTGTGGTTCAGAGTCTTTCCAGATCTAAAGGTAATATTAAATTATTTTACAAAGGGATTGGATTCAGTTGTAGTTCTGCCTATCAATGTATTATGGTTTCCAGTTGTTCTGCATCTCCACCAAAACTGATACTGTCAGTGTAATTTTGGCATTTCCGATGATGTAAAGTTGCCCTTTATTGCAGATTAATCTTGTATTTCCCTGGTTACTGCCAAGTTTTTTTTTTAAATTGAAGTATAGTCAGTTTACAATGTTGTGTCAATGTCTGATGTACAGCATAGTGTTTCAATCATACATATACATATATATATTTATTTTCATATTCCTTTTCATGATAGGTCACTACAAGATATTGAATATAGTTCCCTGTGCTATACAGAAGAAACTTGTTGTTTATCTGTTTAATATGTAGTAGTTAGTATCTGCAAATCTCGAGCTCCTAATTTATCCCTTCCAACCTCCTTTCCCCTCTGGTAACTGTAAGTTTGTTTACAATGTCTTTGAGTCTGTTTCTATTTTGTAAATAAGTTCGTTTGTGTCTTTAGTTTTTTTTTTTTTTAGATTCCACATATGAGTGATATTATGTGATTTTTTTTTCTCTTTCTGGCTTGACAAGGTTTTTCTTTTAATATGTCTATGGTCAGTTTTTCTACTGTAACATGACTGGACAGACTTCTGTCCATTTTTCAATTCAGTTATGACTTTCTTATTGATACGTGTACTATAGATTCTGGATACTAATCCTTTGCCAGTTGTATGTGTTGCAACTCTTTTTTTCCCTAGCTTGTCGCTTGTATTTTTTTTTAACATTTTTTATTGAGTTATAGTCATTTTACAATGTTGTGTCAATTTCCAGTGTAGAGCACAATTTTTTAATTATACATGAATGTACATATATTCATTGCCACATTTTGTTTCTCTGTGAGCTACCACAAGATCTTGTATATATTTCCCTGTGCTATGCAGTATAATCTTGTTTATCTATTCTGCATATGCCTGTCAGTAACTACATTTCAAACCCCCAGTCTGTTCCTTCCCACTGCCCTCCCCCCTGGGCACCACAAGTTTGTATTCTATTTCTATGAGTCTGTTTCTGTTTTGTATTTATGTTCTTTTTTTTTTTTTTTTTTTTTTAGATTCCACATATGAGCAATCTTATATGGTATTTTTCTTTCTCTTTCTGGCTTACTTCACTTAGAATGACATTCTCCAGGGACATCTATTTTGCTGCAAATGGTGTTATGTTGTCATTTTTTATGGCTGAATAGTATTCCACTGTATAAATATACCACATCTTCTTTATCCAGTCATCTGTTGATGGACATTTAGACTGTTTCCATGTCTTGGCTATTGTAAATAATGCTGCTATGAATATAGGGGTGCAGGTATCTTTTTGAAGTAGGGCTTCTTCTAGATATATGCCCAGGAGTGGGATTCCTGGGTCATATGGTAAGTCTATTCGTAGTCTTTTGAGGAATCTCCATACTGTTTTCCAAGGTGGCTGCACCAAAATGCATTCCCACCAGCAGTGTAGGGGGGTTCCCTTTTCTCCACAGCCTCTCCAGCATTTGTCATTTGTGGACTTTTGAATGATGGCCATTCTGGCTGATGTGAGGTAATACCTCAT
This sequence comes from Camelus dromedarius, assembly GCF_036321535.1. Taxonomy (NCBI): domain Eukaryota; kingdom Metazoa; phylum Chordata; class Mammalia; order Artiodactyla; family Camelidae; genus Camelus; species Camelus dromedarius. Next base: position 2,189,015 of record NC_087469.1, read on the forward strand.
TGTAGTTTTGATTTGCATTTCTCTGATAATTAGTGATATTGAGCATTTTTTTCATGTGCCTATTGATCATTTGTGTTTCTTCCTTGGAGAATTGCTTGTTTAGGTCTTCTGCCCATTTTTGGATTTTTTTTTTTATTATTAAGTCATATGAACTGTTTATATATTCTGGAGATCAAGCCTTTATCAGTTTCATCTTTGCAAAAATATTCTCCCATTCTGTAGGTTGTCATTTTGTTTTGTTTATGGTTTCCTTTGCTGTGCAGAAGCTTGTAAGTTTAATTAGGTCCCATTTGTTTATTCTTGCTTTTATTTCTATTGCTTGGGTAGATTGTCCTAGGAGAACATTTTTGAGATGTATGTGAGAAAATGTTTTGCCTATATTTTCTTCTAGGAGGTTTATTGTATCTTGTCTTATGTTTAAGTTTTTGATCCACTTTGAGTTTATTTTTGTGTAAGGGAGTGTTCTAGCTTCATTGATTTACCTGCTTCTGTCCAGTTTTCCCAACACCATTTGCTGAAAAGACTGTCTTTATTCCATTGTATATTTTTGCCTCCTTTGTCGAAGATTAGTTGACCAAAAGTTTGTGGGTTCATTTCTGGGCTCCCTATTCTGTTCCATTGGTCTATATGTCTGTTTTTGTACCAATACCATGCTGTCTTGATGACTGTAGCTCTATAGTATTGTCTGAAGTCTGGGAGAGTTATTCCTCCAGCCTCTTTCTTTTTCTTCAGTAATGCTTTGGCAATTCTAGGTCTCTTGTGATTCCATATAAATTTTATGATGATTTATTCTAGTTCTGTGAAATATGTCCTGGGTAATTTGATAGGAATTGTATTAAATCTGTGGATTGCCTTGGGCAGTATGATCATTTTAACAATATTGATTCTTCCAATCCAGGAGCATGGGATATCTTTCCATTTTTTAAAGTCTTCTTTAATTTCCTTCATCAGTTTTATAGTTCTCTGTGTATAAGTCTTTCACCTCCTTGGTTAGATTTATTCCAAGGTAATTTATTACTTTGGGTGCTATTTTAAAGGGGATTGTTTCTTTCCTTTCTTTTCCTGTTGATTCATCTTTAGTGTAAAGAAATGTAACTGATTTTTGTATGTTAATCTTGTAACCTGCTACCTTGCTGAATTCTTCGATTAGTTCTAGTAGTTTTTGTGTGGACCTTTTAGGGCTTTCTATATATAGTATCATGTCATCTGCATGTAGTGACACTTTTACCTCTTCTTTTCCAGTTTGGATCCCTTTTATTTCTCTCTCTTGCCTGATTGCTGTGGCTAGGACTTCCAAGACTATACTGAATAGGAGTGGTGATAGTGGGCAGCCTTGCTTTGTCCCAGATTTTAGCGGGAAACTTTTGAGGTTTTCACCATTGAGTACTCTGCTGGCTGTAGGTTTGTCATATATAGCTTTTATTATGTTGAGATGTGTTCCCTCCATCCCCACTTTGGTGAGAGTTTTTATCATAAAAGAGTGTTGAATTTTATCAAATGCTTTCTCTGTATCTATTGAGATGATCATGTGTTTTTTGTCCTTTCTCTTGTTGATGTGATGTATTACATTGATTGATTTGCGTATGTTGTTGCTTGTATTTTTAGTTTTTAAATAGCATCTTTTGCTTAACAGAAGTGTCACATTTGTTATAGTGAAATATAGCAATCATTTTCTTTGTGATTTTTATGTCTTGCCTGAGTTCATAGACACATTCTTTTCTGTTTGCTGCTAAAAGTTTTGAAGTTTTTTGTATTTCACAGTTAGGTTTATTATCTACCTGAAACTGAATTTTGTGTATGGAGGTAGGATGGAGTCAGCATTAATTTTTTTCCCTAGGGATAACCAATTGTAACAATGCCAAGTTTTAAACAGTCCCTCTTTCTCTACTAGCTTGCAGGGCCACCTCTTTCATTAAGTTGCCGTATAGGAACGGCTCTCTTCCTGAGCTTTGTGCTTGGTCCTTTGGTCTATTTTTCTGTTCTTGTGCCAGTGCCACACTGACTTGATTACTGCAACTTTATAATGACTTTTGGCGTTTTATATGATGAGTTTTCCTCCTCCTTTCTTAGGACTGTTTTGGACTTTTGTTTCTTGTATAGTTTTAGATTCAGACCATTAGCATCCACAAAACAAAACAAAAATAAAACAAACATTAGCATATTGAGTAGAATTACACTGAAGCTATTTGGTAAAACTGATATCTTATGATATTTAATTTTCCTATCTAGAAATACATATTTCTCCATATATTTGCCCTTTCTTTTGATGTCTTTCAGTAAAGTTTTTATAATTGTTGTCATAAAGGTCTTACACAATTTTTGTTGTTGGATATATTCTTAGGTGACTTTGCTTTTTGTTACTATAGTAAAGGTTATTTTAAAATTATGTTTTCTCTTTGTTGAAGGGATATAGAAGGGCAATCAGTTTTGTGTATTGGTTTATATTAATCCATCGTACTAAACTCTCATCAATTTTAATAATTTCTTTTGCAGTGACATTGTGTATTAAACATTCTTACCCACTCTCAGGATACTTTTTACATTTTAATAAATGGTACCATTTTAGCAGCAGGAAACAGGAAGGAACATAGGAAGTACCTGCCTCCTTCTCCATGTGCTCTCTTCCTAAGTAGTACTGTCTCCCCAGGCGCTGAGTGAGAGACAGGACTGGGAAGAGGTCTGTGCATGTCGACCTGCCCTTTGATCCCTGGAGGTGCCTGGAGAGTTGAGCAAACACCCCCCTCATGTTCTTATGGCAAGCACTAGGGAATGAAGGGCTGGCTGAATTTTAATAATTTGTCTATAGCTGATTTGGGTTTTCTTTGTAGAAAGCATTAACTTATGAATTATTAATTCATTCTTCCATTCAGTAGACATTTACTGTGTATCTACAATGTGCTGGGCTTTGTTCTAGGTAATATTCTAGGAAGTTAACAAAACAAACAAAAATCCCTACCTTCATGTAACTTACATAGACAATTCTTCCCCACCCCCCAATTCTTGTACCTTCTATGACTGAGAAGGGGAAGATTAGCAGCTGGTGTTGAAGGGGCAAAGCCCACAAAGAGACCAGCAAGACTTCCCAGGTAGGCCCATTGCCTTCCTGCTTTTATGCTTCTGTAAAATGGCTTGCTTCTAGGAAAACGAAACTTACCTCTAAAATTCCATCAGTTCCCAAAAACTCACTCCTGATTGGTCCATTTCTAACATCTCATTTGCATATGGTGCAAACTTTATTGAAACCTAACTTATAAAAGCCTGTGTAAACCTACAGATGGGGTCCAGAGCTTGGAGTGTTAACTCCTTTGGCCCCGCTGGCATAATAAACCTGAGTTCTCCAACCCTCTGAGTGTTGCTTGGTCTCTTGACAGGATTCAGATTTCTACAAAAGTATGTAACCCAATCTATTCTGGGAAAAGATGAAAAAGAACTCAAAAGAATGAAATGACCTGGTCAAATGAATATAATGGAGAGCCCTTATATATGGACTGCTTTTAGCAGGATGTGCCTGGTCCTTGCAGGATGTTCATGGTAAAGAAACCAGTTGTTCACAGATTTAAGCAGCATGGCTCACAGGAAAATGTCAGCATTAACTATGTAATTTTTGGTGTACAAAACGGAGATTGTTCATGATAGGAACTGCTCCCCTTTGTGTAAATGATGTTCAGCAAGCATCATTAGAGAACTCAGCTTAAATCTGGACCAGAGAGCTTTCTGCCACAACAGTGAGGAAGTGGGGAGTTGTGATGACAGTATCAGAATTAGCCATGATTTACCTGCTGCTTGTGGTTACCTTTATTCTTTGAATTAGTAATAAAGGTTGATACTAGGTAAGAGCTCTCATTTTTGTGAGTTTGATTTTGTTACTGAGTCTAAGCTTGTACTGCTTGCCACATGACAGGCCAATAAATCAAGAGACGAGTTGCTGGGGCAAGGAATGGTAATTGTTTTGGAAAGCCAGCAGACTGAGAATTTGGGGGACTAGAGTCTCAAAGAACTATCTTTAAGGTATAGGCAACATCCCTTCAGAGATTTACTTGTGGCAAAAGCAACAAAATACAAAGGTTAAAGTAAAAGAAACAGATCTAATACGGAGTCACATTTACTCTTCCCTATTGCAATTTGACAAACTGACATTCTGTGTCACCACAATGTCTTTCCATTTTCTTAATGCAGTGAAATAGGGTGATATTAGTGGCTATGTATGCTGCTCCTGATTATATAGAGAGGTGTAATTTTTCTTCATTTAGAATGTTTTCTAGTGTCTTGTCTTATGTTTAAGTTTTTAAGCCATTTTGAGTTTATTTTGTTGTATGGTGTGAGAGAGTGTTCTAACTTCACTGATTTACATGCAGCTGTCCAGTTACCCCAGCACCATTTGCTGAAGAAACTGTGTTCACTCCACTGTACACTCTTGCTTCCTTTGGCAAAGATTAATTGATGAAAAGTTTGTGGGTTTATTTCTGGGCTCTCTATTCTGTTCCACTGATCTATGTATTTGTTTTTGTACCAATGCCATGCTGTTTCAATTACTGTAGCTCTACAGTATTGTCTGAAGTCGGGGAGGGTTATTCCTCCAGCTTCATTCTTTTTCTTCAGTAATGCTTTGGAAATTATGGGTCTTCCATGATTCCATATAAATTTCAGGATTCTTTGTTCTAGTTCTGTGAAAAATGTCCAGGGTGTATTGATAGGGATCACATTAAATCTGTAGATTACTTGGTTAGTATGGCCACTTTAACAATATTAATTCTTCCAATCCAAGAACATGGGATGTCTTTCCATTTCTTTAAGTCATCTTTAATTTCCTTAGTCAATGTTTTGTAGTTCTACGCATATAAGTCTTTCACTTCCTTGGTCAAATTTATTCCTAAGTTTTTTTTTTTTTTTGGATGCAATTTTAAAAGGGATTTTTTTCTTTACTTTCCTTTTCTGATATTTCATTGTTAGTGTAATTAAATGCAACTGATTTCTGAATGTTAATCTTGTATCCTGCTACCTTGCTGAATTCTTTTATCAGCTCTAGTAGTTTTTGTGTGGAGCCTTTAGGGTTTTCTATATATAGTATCATGTCATCTGCATGTAATGACAATTTTACCTCTTCTCTTCCAATTTGGATTCCTTTTATTTCTTTTTATATTTTTAATTTCTTTTTCAAAAATAAACTCAAAATAGCTTAAAGATTTAAACATAAGACAAAATACTATAAACCTCTTAGAAGGAAACAGGGAAAACATTATCTGACATAAATCTTAGCAATGTTCTCCTAGGACAGTCTACCCAGGCAATAGAAATAAAAGCAAAAATAAACAAATGAGAACTTATTAAACTTATAAGCTTTTGCTCAGCAAAGGAAACCATAGGCAAAAGACAACCTACAGAATGGGGGAAAATATTTGCAAATGATGTGACTGACAGGGCTTAATTTCTAGAATCTATAAACCGCTCATACAACTTAGTAAGAAAAACACCAAGCAATCCAGTCTAAAAATGTGCAGAAGACCTAAGCTATTCTCCAAGGAAGACATACAAATGGCCAATGCACATGAAAAAATGCTCAATGTTGCTCATTATTGGAAAAATACAAATCAAAACTACAGTGAGGTATCACCTCATGCCAGTCAGAATGGCCATCATTCAAAAGTCCACAAACGACAAATGCTGGAGAGGGTGTGGAGAAAAGGGAACCCGTCTACACTGTTGGTGGGAATGCAGTTTGGTGTAGCCGTTATGGAAAACAGTATGAGATTCCTCAAAAGACTAAAAATAGACTTACCATATGATCTAGCAATCCCACTCCTGGGCTTATATCCACAGGGAACCTTGGTTCAAAAAGACACCTGCACCCCAATGTTCATAGCGGTATTTTTTACAGTAACCAAGACATGGAAACACCTAAATGTCCATCAATAGATGACTGGATAAAAAAGCTGTGGTATATTTATACAATGAAATACTACTCAGCCATAAAAAATAATAAAATAATGCCATTTGCAGCAACATGGATAGACCTGGAGATTGTCATTCTAAGTGAAGAAAGCCAGAAAAGAGAAAGAAAAATACCATATGATATCACTTATATGTGGAATCTAAAAAAAGAAAAAGACAAATGAACTTATTTACAAAACAGAAACAGACTCACATAGAAAACAAGTTTATGGTTACAGAGTGGGAAGGCGGTGGGAAGGGATAAATTGGGAGTTCAAGATTTGCAGATATTGACTACTATATATAAAATAAATAAACAACAAGCTCATACTATATAGCACAGGGAACTATATTCAATATATTTTAGAAACTTATGGTGAAAAAGAATATGAAAAAAATATATGTATGTTCATGTATGACTGAAGCATTGTGTACACCAGAAATTGACACAACATTGTAAACTGACTATTCTTCAGTAAAAATATACATACAAAAAAACAAAACAAAACCCCAGATGTTTTCTGTATGTCTTTGGTAGGTAGTCTTAGCAAATTAAGGAAATTTCCTTCAATTTTTTTTTCTCTTTTTAAACCCATATCTATATTGAATTTTTTTGAATGACTTTTCTCTGTCTATTGAGATGATGAAAAATTTTTTCTCTTTTAATCTGTTAATTTGGCGAATTATATTTTTAGTTGTTAAATCAAACTTGCATTCCTGGAATAGACTCCAACTAGCCATAATGCATGTACATAGTCAGGGTTCTCTGGAGAAATAGAACCAATAACATATATATATATCTTATTGGCTCACATGTTTATAGAGGCTCAGAAGTGCCATGACGGGCTGTTTGCAAGCTGGAGAAATAGGAAGTCAGTGGTACTATTCAGTTCATAAAGGCCTGTGAATCAGAAGAGCCAATGATGTAAAGCCTGGAGTCCCAAAGTTCAAGAACTGGGAACTCCAAATTCAGAGGGCAGGAAAAGAAGGACATCCTAGCTCAAAAAGATAGAGAGAAGTCACACTTCCTTTACCTTTTTGTTCTGCTTGAGGCCTCGATGGATTGGGTGATGGCTGCCCACATTGGTAAGAGTGTATCTCTTCATTCCGTCTACTGAGTCACATGGTAATCTCTTCCAGAAACATCATCATAGACATACCCCAAAATGTTTCACTAGCTTTCTGGGTATCCCTTAGCCCAGTAGAGTTAATACATACAATGAACCATACAGTGTATATACTTTATATACATTGTTGAATTCAGTATATTTAGGAGAGAAATTGACCTATCCTTTTCTTGTAGTTTTCTGATTTTGGCAGAAAGACTACATATTCTTATATATGAATTGGGGAATATTCTTTGTTTTTATTTCCTGGAAGGGTTTTTAAAGGATTGATTCCATTTATCTATCTTTCTTTGTGGGAAGATCATTAGCTACTAATATAATTTCTTTAATGATTATGGAACTATTCAGGCTTTCTCTTTTTGGTGAGTCACTTATGGTAAGTTGTTTTCTTCCTAGGAATTTGTCAATTTTATATGTTTTAAAGCTTCTTGGCTGAAGTTATTATCTTTTTAATTTTCTGCTCTTCTTTTCACTTTCGCTGTTGTATATTTGTGCCTTCACTCTTTTACTTGCTTAGTGTAACCAGAGGTTTTACAGTTTTATTTGCATTCTCAAAGAAATATCTTTTGGATTTGTTGGTACACTACATTTATCTTGTTTATTGTTTGTTTCTGCTCTTACATTTATTATTTCTTTCTCTTTTCTTTCCTTGGGCCTTTATCATTTCCTTTTTTTTCTTAAAAGACATGATTACTTATCAGAAATATAGTTTTTTGAAGAATCCATTTCCATGAAACTATAACTAGACAGTTCAGAAGTCACCTTATGCTTATTAGATACTAAAAGTCTCATCTAGAAAAATTGTACTGTTTAAATTTTTTCTCTAAGATAGGCATTCAACTTCTAAATTTTTAGCCTTTCTTTTCTCCTATAAGCATACAAAACTATAAATTTCCTCAAATTATTATTTTAGCATTTCATGAGTTTTGATATATATTATTATCACTATTTAATTCTAAATATATTTTCATTTCTATTATTTCTTCTTTGACATTGTTTAGAAGTATTTTAATTTCCAATCATAAGAGGCTTACATTATTGTAATATTGACTTCTAATTTAATTGTGGCCAGAGAATATGCTCTGTGTGATACAGATGATTTGAAATTTGTTGAGACTTATTTTATAGCCTAATATTGAGGCAATTTTTGTAAATGGTCCATGGATCTTAAAAATAATATGTATTTTTTTTATTGTTGGATGCATTACCCTATAACTATTGATCACATTAAGCTTTAATTTTTATCTGTCTGACTACTAATAAATGAGAGGGGAATGCTGGAAACTCCTAGTATGATAATAAATTTGTACATTTATTGACACTCTATTAGCTTTCATTTTATTTCTTTTGAGTTTATTTTGTTGGGTGCACATGACTCTTATTGATTGAAAATTTTTGTCATTAAGTGATGATCCTCTTTATATATGCTTTTTTATTTCAAAATTTGAGTTTGATATTACTAATTTTCTTTTGATTAGAATTCACCTAACATATCTATATTTATATTTAAAAATTTCCCCTGTTTGTATATTTTTATTGAAATATAGTTGATTCACAATGTTATATTAGTATTAGGTGTACAACATAGTCAATTAATATTTTTATAGGTTATACTCCATTTAAAGTTATTATAAAGTATCAGCTATATTCCCTGCACTCTAGCACTCTACAACATATTCTTGTAGCTTGTTTATATTTTACACTGTAGTGGCACCTCTTAATCTCTTAACCTGTCTTGCACCCCCCTGCTTCCTTTTCCCCACTGGTAACCACTGGTTTGTCTTCTATATCTGTGAATCTGGTTTTTTTTTTTGTTATATTTATTTATTTGCTTTATTTTTTTGACTCCACTTATAAGTGATAACAGAGTATTTATCTTCCTCTGTCTGACTTATTTCACTAAAGCTTAATGACCTTTAACTCCATCCATGTTGTTGCAAATGGCAGAATTTTTATTTTTTTTATTGTTGAGTAATATTCCATTGTAAATATACATCATATCTTTAGCCATTCATCTGTTGATGGGCCTTAAGTTGTTTCCATATCTTGGCTGTTGTAAATAATGCTACTATGAATAGTAGGGTGGATGTATCGTTTCAAATTAGTATTTTTGTTTTCTTTAAATGTATACCCAGTAGTGGAATTGCTGGATCATAAGGTACTTTTATTTTTAGTTTTTTGAGGAAAAACCATACTGTTTTCCATAGTAGCTGCACAAATTTACATTCCCACCAAAAACTGTACCAATGGCTCTCTTTTCTCCACATCCTCGCCAACGTTTTTGTTGTAGACTTTTCTATGATAGCGATTCTGACAGGTGTGAGGTGATACCTCATCGTAGTTTTGATTTGCGTTTCTTTGATGATTAGTGATGATGAGCATCTTTTTATGTGCCTGCTGGCCATCTGTATATCTTCTTTGGAAAAAAATGTCTATTCATGTCTTCTGTCCATTTTCTAAAGATCAGATTTTTTTTTTTTTTGATATTGAGTTGTATGAGCTGTTTATATATTTTGGATATTAACCCCTTGTTGGTCATATTGCTTGCAAATATTTTATCCAATTCAGTGGGTTATTTTTTCATTTTGTTGATAGTTTCCTTTGTTGTGCAAAAGGTTTTACGTCTAAATATGTTCCATTTATTTGTTTTTGCTTTGTTTCCTATGCCTTAGGAGACGAATCTAAAAAAAATATTGCTACAATTTATGTCAGAGAGTGTTCTGCCTATGTTTCCTTCTAGCAGTTTTATGATTTCCAGTCTTACATTTAGTTCTTTGATCCATTTTGAGTTTATTTTTGCATGTGGTGTGAGAATATATTCTAATTTCATATTTTTATAGGGAGGTGTCCAGCTTTCCCAGTACCACTTATTAAAGAGGCTGTTTTTTCTCCATTGTAAATTCTTGACTCCTTGGTTTTAGGTTAATTGGTTAGAGGTGTGTGGGTTTATTTCTGGGCTCTTTACTCTGTTCCATAGATTTATGTGTTTGTTACTTTGCCAGTACCATACTGTTTGTGATTACTGTAGCTTTGTAGTATAGGCTGATATAAGGAGCATGATATCTCCAGCTTTGTTCTTTTTTCTCAAGATTGCTTTGATGACTTGGGATCTTTTAGGTTTCATGCAAATTTTAGTAGTATTTGTCCTAATCCTGTGAAAAAAGTCATGGGCATCTTGGTAGGAATTGCATTAAATCTATGGATGGTTTTGGTTAGTAGGGACATTTTAATAATATTAATGCTTCCAATCTATGAACATGACACATCTTTCCATTTATTTATATTATTTTAAATTTCCTTCATCATTGTTTTGTAGTTTTCAGAGTGTAGATCTTTCACCTCCTTGGTTAAATTTATTCTTATGTATTTTATTCTTTTTGTGTGATTTTAAATGAGATTGTTTCCTTGTTTTCTCTTTCTGAGACTTCACTGTTAGTGGATAGAAAAGCAACAGATTTCTGTATATTAATTTTGTATCCCAAAACTTTACTGAATTAATTTATTAGTTCTATTAGCTTTTAGGTGGAGACAGTGTTTTCTTTACTTAGTATCATGCCATCTGCAAATAGTGACAATTTTTGTTTTTCCCTTTCCATTTAGATGCCTTTTATTTCTTTTTATTGTCTGATTGCTGTGGCTGGAACTTTCAATACTACATTAAATAAAGGGTTGAGAGTAGTATCCTTGTCTTTTGTTCTGATTTTAGAGGAAAAGCTCCCAGCTATTCACCATTAAGTATGATGTTAGCTGTGGGTTTTTCACAAATGGCCTTTATTATGTTGAGATATGTTCCCTCTGTACAACTTTGATGAGAATTTTTATCATATGTAAATGTTAAATGAATTTTGTCATATGCTTTTTCAGTGTCTATTGAGATGATCATGTGATTTTTATCTTTCATTTGTTAATGTGGTATATCACTTTGATTGATTTGCAAATATTGAACCATCCTTGTACCCTTGGAATAAATCCCACTTGACCACAGTGGATGATCCTTTTTATATATTGTTGAATTAGATTGTTAACTTTTTTTGAGGATTTTTGGATTTATATTCATCAGATAAATTGGCCTGTAACTTTCTTTTTTTAATAGTGTCTTTGTCTGGTTTTGGTATCAGGGTGATGGTGGCTTTGTAGAATGACTTTGGGAGTGCTCCCTCCTTTCAACTTTTGGAAGATTTTGAGATGTCAGTCTAATTTTCATTTATTTAAAAAATGATCTTTTTGTGGCTATTTTAAAAATCTTTTCCCTTTCATGTTCAGAAATTTCATTTTGATATTTTTGTCTTTGTTATTCTTATTGTAATTCATTGTATCCCTGAACCTGAAAATTGGTGTATGTATTTTACAAATTCTGAAAATTTCCTAGCCATTTTCTCTTTAAATGTTAGATCTCCTTAATTCTATGCATCAGCTCAATTCTGGAACATCAGCAAGTCTTATGTTAGGTGTCTCACTTCATCTTGTATGTCAATTTTATTTTTCAGTTTTTAAAATCTCCCTATAATTTGTCCTCAATTATGGATAAATTATTTAATTCTACTTTCCAATATGTTAATTATCTTTTATCATTGTCTAATTAGATTCAAAGTCTAATTTTATACTTTAATATGTATCTATATTAAAATTTAAATAGCTATCTATTTTATTTCTAATATTTTATTTCATTCTATTTCCAGCTTGGTCATTTTTGGTCATCTCTTTTCTTGTTTACTTTTGATTTTGTTTAAAATATTTCTTTAAACATGCTGTATAGAGTATTTTATATTCTAAATTGGGTAATTCTGATTATCTGAGTCCTTGGTGGGGAGTAGGCTAAAACTGATTTTTATTTTTTTGCTCTTATGACTCTTGTTCAAGATATCTTATTTCTTAATTTGCTTAACATTTTTTATTTTGAGCTCGTTATGTTTGAAACATATTTTGTGAGAAGTCTTGGGGGCCTAGTTTTGGAAGTCTTCACCCAGAAAGAAATGAATTTGTGTCTGCTGTATGCCAGGACACACTTTGATTTACTTTGTAGATTAGAGGTTTCTCTGACAATACCCATAAGTAAGCTGACCTATGATTGTGGATTGTAAATTCTTAATGGGTAGCTGTCATCAATGGTAATATTGTTTTAATTTTTAGTAAGACAACCATAGCAGAGGGAGATAGATTTTCTTACAGGCTCACTTTCCTGAAAGATACTATTTTTCTAGATTACTATTTAATTAATATAGAATTCAGGACTCCTTTGGCAGTCCAATAAAGCCTATGTATCCTTCTTGGAATATTTTTGGATGTATAAAAAACATAGGATTAGAAATGATTATAATTATTTTGAAGTACAGTTGCTATAGGTTGAGTGCTTATCACCCCCACCCAAATTCATGTGTTGAAGACTAACCCCTAATGTGATGAAATTTGGAGGTGAGGTCTTTGGTGGGTTGGCCATGAGGGCACAGGCCTCATGAATGGTATTAGCGCCCTTGTTAGGGAGACCCCAAAGGAGGCCCCATTGAGCTCCTTTGCCTCCTTCTGGTACGTGAGGACTCACAGAGTGAGAAGATGCCCATCTGTGAACCAGGAAGCAGGTTCTCACCAGACATCAGGTCTGCTGGTTCCTTAGCTTGGCTCCCCAGCCTCAGGAGCTGTGAGAATTTAATTTCTGTTGCTTATAAGCCACCCAGTCTATGGTGTTTTGTTTTAGCAACCTGAATGGACTGAGACAATAGTTAGCAAAACACTAAAAAACAAATGACATATTAACATATGTGCCTCTTTATTCATGCATCAAATAATGAAATCTAGTGATTTGTCTAGTAACTACCATAATGGCAAAATGGTCATAATGAGCATAAACATCATTTCAAGCTCTCTGCAACGTTCTAATATGACATGAAATATCTATGATTTCTACTGAAGGCAGAGACATAGTTATTGCTCAAACTGCTGTGATTTGTTGCTTACATTGTGCAATTAAAGGAAATTGTAATTAGAGATTTATGAAAATAAAACATGTAATTTTTATCCTCATCCGAGTCCATGAATTCTTTGAATTCTCTCATGAATACTTTGAGAGTCTGCAGACCCCATGTTTAGAACCCCTAGAAAGGACTGACTTCCTATTTCCTTTGGCTAATCTCAAAACTCTAGGCTTCTGGTCTTGGCAATTTCTTCCCAGTTACCCCTGGTCCCTGTTTTAAATCTCATGCTCCTTTCCGCCCTCTATAAGGACTCTCTTACTTTCTTTGAGATCAATGATACATTTCCAAGTCTGCTTTTGTTACTTCTGCAGGAGCTACATGTATCAGAAGGACGCTTTTTATTATACGAATGTGGTATCATTGTCTACATTGCCAAAAGTAGAATTGTAGGTTTCTCCCCTTTCATAAGATCTTAGAAGACGGAGAATTTTTGTTGTTGTTAAATCCACAATAATGGACAAAAATGTCTACCTGTAATAGATACTACATGTAAATACTTGTTAAATGGATAAAGAAATAAAGAAATAAATGCATGACAGCAGGACCCAGAGATAACCTCTGACTTACTTCTCAGGGCCAAGTCTATGAACTATTCAAGGAATTTTATAGTTTCAAGGTTTTAAGATGCAATCCTCCTATGAATGCAGTGTGACCTATGTTCACAGTGAAATATTCTATTCACAGATCTATATATAGAGATAATGAGTGAAGTATGTACCAGGGATGGCTATATATAGATTTGTCTAGCTCCAGAGAGCAAGGGAGATTAGAATGGAGCTTTTACACAACTTTAGAAAGATGGTACCATTTTCTTCATTTTTTAATTGCTCTAATAAAATCACTTTTAAGGAGAAACATTTTCCAAGATTGTTTCTCAAACACTCAACTTTAAGTACCACACCTCCATCTGAAGATAGATTATTTTTCATTTTTGTTTAATATCTTAACCTCAAGGGCAAAATCTGCCAGACTTCTCACTATGGCTGTTTCCTTCTGAGCTGCTGCCAAATGGGAGATGACTGACTATAAATCAAGCTTTGGGACAACTTTTAGTACAAATGTAACAGTTTCCCCAACTGTCACTATTTCAAGCTACTGTTAAGAACAAGCAAAAACACCCAGATGTGTTAGTGACATTTTATGTTATGAAAGATTAAAATTGGGTCCTTGCTTTGTTTGATTCCCACTGTCATTAGTCTTTCCTTTATAAAACATTACTCCTCTGCCATTTGCTAAGAGCAAATTATATATTACTTTTAGCATTTCATTCACCTTTTACCTACCAACATGTGCTACTGAGTAAGAAAAGGACATTTTGTTCAGAATGTGCCCTGTTCTAGAATGCCACGTCTCTATAGCAAGATGAAACATGGGAGTGTGAGTAGAGAAACCATAATAGAGTTGTTTGAGCTTCATCATGTTCAAGCCTAACACACGTGGATATGCACACACAGATCTATTTCAGAAGCTCATGCATAGATCCCTTCAGCTGAAAGGTCAGAATAGACCCCTTCCCTCTTTGTTTGTTGCCAAATACATAGTTCACCTCACCTTGTGGGAGTTACTCAGGCAATATTCATGATAAAACAATAAGATGAAATGGGGGAGCTGGAGACATTTTCCTGGATTGAATTTTGGAAGTTGAATACCTGATCTTTGCCAAACAGTTAGCGGCTGAAAAGTGAGCAGGGCTGGTGGGTATTTGTTGTGGGTTGAATTGCTCCCCACCCCACAAAATATGTTGAGCTTATTACTCCTGGCACCTGTGAACATGGCTTTACTTATAAATAGTCTTCAAGATGTAGTCATGTAGGGTGAGGTCATACTGGATTAGCAAAGACCCTAATTCAATGCCTGGCGTCCTTACAAGAAGAGGAAAATTTAGACACAGAGACACAGATGCACAGGGGAGATGTCCTCGTGAAGATGGAGGTGGAGGCTGGAGGGATGCAGCCAGAAGCCAAGGAACACCCACGATTGCTGGTGACTGCCAGATACTGGGACAGGTTTTCCTTCAGAACCTCTGAACAAAGAACCAAGCCTGCTGTCACCTTGATTTCTGACTTCTAGACTCCAGAATGGTGACAGAATAAATGTCACCTGGTTTGTGGTATTTTGTTCTGACAGCCCTAAGACACTAATTCAGTATTGCTCACCAATGAAGTGCTTTCTGGGTTTCAAGATTTAAAAAGAAAATTCTGGGTATTTATTAGTATTAGATGGTAGTATGCATGTTACATAGTGAAATTAGTGAGATTTTGACTCTTTCTAAATTCTGGGAAATTTCTACCTTTTTAAAACTGAGATGGAATTAACATATAACATTATATTAATTTGAAGTGTACAATATAATGATTCAATATATGTACATATTACAAACTGTCCACCACAATAAGTCTAGTTAACATCCATCACCACATATAATTACATTGTTTTCCTTGTGATGAAAACGTTTAAGATCTACTCTCTTAGCAACTTTCAAATATACAACATAGTATCATTAACTATAGTCATTTAATTTTACATCCCCGTGACTCATTTTATAACTCAAAGTCTGTATCTTTTGGCCACGTTCATCCATTTTGCCCACCACCCACTCCCCACCTCTGACAACCACCCATCTGTCCTCTGTATCTATGAGTTCTGTTTTCCTTTTTTTTTTTTTTTAAGATTCTACATAAAAGTGAGATCATACAGTATTTGTCTTTCTCTGTCTGATTTATTTCATTTAGTGTAATGCCCTCAAGGTCCACCCATGTTGTCGCAAATGGCAGGATTTCAAGTCACAAACGGCAGGACTTCAATAAGTTTTGATAATTCTTTGTATTATTCGCTTTGTTTCTTTGGCCTAAAACCCAGAAGGCCAGCTGCTATACCTCAAGGCCCACGGGGATTTTGGGATTGTAGCTACGTTTACTTTCTTTGTCTTTTTAAATTGTTATTATTATTAAAAATAAATCCTTTAAAAAAAAAAAAAAACAGTGGGCACTGTTATTCTTCTCTTGATAAATTGAAAACCATCCCTGCTTGCATCTTGCCTCTCCCCTCACTATTAGGGGATTTTCAAACTCAACACACATTTGCTTTACACAGAATCCCACGTATTGGAAAGGATATATTGTGAACAATAAGAAATAAAAAAGAAAATCTTTTTATTTTTAAAAATTTTTAAATTTTATTATTATTATTATTTTTTGAAAAAGAAAATCTTGCACGGTCTCAAATGTTGTTCAATAAAAATAATGGGTACACTCTGTGAGCTTCTGACGTGAGGTCTTCTGGGGAACTATGTGAGCTAAGGGATCGTAGCTTCTACCGGCCGTTCCCAGGACAGGCTCCACTTCTCTGTTCCAGAACATTCTGGTCTCACCTCTTTCAAGCACCACACCTTAGTGCAGTGGTCTCTCTTTTAGCTAAATTTCTCTCTCTGTCTCTGGTCTCTCTCTCCCACTAGATTCTGGGGCTTGTGCTGGGTGCTGTTTATATTCCAGTCCTGTTTTCTTCCTTTTCAGCATCCTGCCTTCCAAGAGCAGCAACAGAGTCTGCTCTCAAGGGCCAGGTAGTGCAACCTGGCACCTCTTTTCCAAAGCATCCTTGACAAAGGACAACGGCTTTCTTTTTGAGCCCACATTTGTTAGTGATGCTTTTCACCAAAGGTGACCCTGTGCTCCACCGGCACCCATAGAATCAAAACTAAGTCTTCCACACGAAGCAAAGATCAGTCCCTGTGTCCAGGGAGGGAGGTGCAGGAGAGCGAGGAGGCAAAATATTTACAGGTACGTTGAGGGTCCAGGAGGCATCCTCAGATTTCTGGTTATTTATGTTCTTTTACCCACGTCTCCCTCTAGCAGTGATTTTTGCTGTGGATGCTCTGGCTTTAAATTAGTGATGCTGCTGAGATTGACTTTGGGGAGCAAATCGAAGGTACTCCATATTTTAACTGATCTGTCAGGTGTTGCCAGCAGCTGCAGATTAATCCGGCCCCCCTCACGCTACCACGCTCGTTGGCCAGGATTTACTGGCTGCGGCTGTTTCGTGTTAACGCACTTCTTGGAGTGGGACTGTCCGGGCGATGATTATTTATTTTCAGGAGGTGGCCTTCCCGCAGGAGCCCATCCGTCCCCTTGTCAGGGCAGCCTTGTCCACCAGCTGCTGCGGCTGCCGCGGGCATCCTGCCAGCCGAGCGGTGCAGGCTGAGCATGGCTTTCTCTGCTTCCTCTAATTCCCCTTCCCCTTTCCTGCCATGTGTATTTCCATGATAAATCACCCAGGAAAGATTTTCAATGTGTTTTGACAGGATGAAACTGTGTGATTTGGCTTGATCTCATTAAGAGCCCCATCGCCAAGTCCCTCCAAAGCACAGAAGACAAGGAAAGCTTGCAAACTGTGATGGCTTGTCTTCCGAGCTGAGAGAAAGACACAGTAAGGCCTTAACTGACACTGCTGACTTTCTGCCCTTGACCTAAAAGAGGGAGGGATATTTACTGCACGTTTTCATTTGCAAAGTCCCCGTGTGTGTGAAATCAGTGAAGGCATTCCTGCAAGGGGCAAGCATTCAGGCTTCGAAAGAACGGACTAGCCTTCGTTCATTCATTCATTCATTCCACAAACATGTGAATGCTCTATGCTAAGTAATAAATAAGACAAAAATCTATGCCCTCAAGTGCGGTAAGGAAGAGAGCTATGCAGAAAGTTACATATCAATATGTGGAACGCAGTGGGGTAATAAAGCACCAGGTATTACAATGAGAAGGGCCACCAAACTCCATCTGGAAGGGGTGGTGACGAGGATGAGTTCCTGGTGGAAGTGATGCTGAGCCTGGTTTCACAGGATGAATGGGAGCAAGCAGAGTGGATTTGGAGGCATGGAGGTGGGCTGTCTTAGGCAGAGAGGGCGGCCCTGAGCAGAAGCCTCCCTGTCAATTTCTCTTGCCTTTAATCTCAAGATTTGCCCATGGACTGTGATTCTCATATTTTCTCCTTTTGTATTTTCCATCCTCTGATGTGTGCTAACTCACTATCTGAACCTGTCTGCCCTGACTCCACGTGGCTTTCATTGCATGGACCAGATTTTCATATCCTGCTTAAATGACCTTGACCATCTTCAGCCTACCCTTGATTTTAGGTCCACCACTCCTTTCTTAACCTCGACAGCTTGGGGTGACCCTTATGGAGTGTATAATCAGTTAAAACATTAAATGCAATTCCTCAGAAACAAGAAGGCAAGTTTCCAGGTTGACGGGAAATGCAAGGATGGGTTTGTGTCTTCTCCGTCTTTTTATTCCCAACCGCCTGATGCATAGGAGGGGCTCAGTGTGTATTTGGTGAGAGAACGAACGAATGGGTGGCCAAGTAAAGGGATCCCATGCATTCAGTGCCTTTTCTTATTCTTGCTCTTCAAAAATGACATTCCATTTTTCCATGAGAATTCGACTTACCTGCACAGTCAGAAGGAACCAGTAGGATTAGGGAACCTGCAGTCAGACGACCACTGTTAGACAAGACATGAAAGCCGTACACAGAAAGGAGCGGCTCAACTGAAGTAAACACGGGAACCTTTCGTTGCACAGAGACTGCAGCCTGGAACATCAGAGTGGTGATGGTGGTGGAGGTGACTCATCTTTATCTTGTCTGCAATGGCTTGCTTTTGGGACTCTTTGCATTGGCTAGACAGGAGGCTCGTCTGTTCTGCATGTGAGAGAGGCAGGAATGCTTTTTCCAGGCAATTAGTTTAAAAAGAGAGCAGTCCTTGGCTTTACATAAATGCCAGAAAAGATTATGAAGTCTCTAAAGATCAGAAAAAAAAAAAACCCGGGTGGTAAATGATATTTTATTCATTAGGATGGATACCCAAATATTCTCTGCCTCAAAGAATGCTTTGTCCTTTGTGCACTGGGATGAGGCTACTGGGGCACCATTAAGTCAGAATAACAGCAGTTAAACACCTGACATTTGCATGCACCTTGCAGGTTTGAAATGGGCTTCTTTTTTTTTTTTTTTTTTTTTTTTTGTATGTAATTCAAATTATACAGGGAGCTTCTTGTAGGGGGAGGATGGAAGGAGGAGGTTTTCAAAGAAAGGTTGTTTCTGTCCTTTAGGGAATTGAACAATCAGTCTTTGTCACTGGAGTCTGAGTCAGGCTCACCTGACCCGGTTCACAGGGCAGGCTTCACACCTAGAAGTGTGAGTTCTCTAGGCCCTCCCCACCACCCTCGCAAGGAGAGTCCTGAGCCCCAAGTCCTTCCTGCAAAAGCCCAAGACTCTTCAGCCAACCCCACTCAGAGTGGCTCGTGGCTCCTGTGCCTGGCGGCTCTGTTTCTAGAAACTACATGCCAAGGAGCAGAGCCTCTTGTCATTGGTTGGATGGGAGCCTCCTGCCTGCTTCCTTGGGTCACAGTTCCGGGTGCCTCTGCCGCTGAGACCAGCCTCTGTCACCAGACTGTGTTCTGCTTCTTTTGGTAGCCTTAGTCACTGTGGTTGCCACTGATTTTGATGCCAGTAATTTCACTCGAGTGCCCCTGTGGTACCTACTGCCCCTTAACCACCATGGCTACCATTTTATGCCTCTCTTACCACCTGTGCTATGTAGGAAACCAAACAACAACTTGTTCCTGTGCACAACTTGCATTCTCTTGGATTTGTCCCATTTGTGGGTCCTTAGGGTCAAGGAAACAGGATCTCCTGACATAGCTACCCAACTTGCTACTGGACTTGACTCTTGCTTCCGTGGCTAACTGTCCTGGAGAAGTGACAGACAGCGCTCAACCTTTCCCTCAGCCAAGCCAAGCGTGATGGAGAAAACTTAGCTGAACCTGAGAAGATTTAGGACAAGTTTTAGTTACATGCTCTTTCCATACAAGAACGTACGGTTACAATCTTCCTCCTGCGAGCATGACGGAATACTCCAAAGGGCTGGGCAAATAATACGCCTTTATTCTAATCCTCACAACCACCTACACTGATACTGTTCCTATGTTATGGGTGAAGATGTTGAGACTCAGAGAGGTGGAGTAATTTGCCCAGAGTCATATAGTGAGGGTCAGAGCTGGGTTTTATACTCAGATCTGGCTGGCCTCTGAGCCCACGCTCTTCCCGCTCCGTAAGGTTGCCCTGTCCTGGTTCCCTGTCATCAGCCGAGACCAACCCTCAGAAGAGGCTTCTGACATGTGTGCAGGTTATCCAAAGCCATGTCATCTTTGTTTTTTGTCTTTAGTAATTTTGACTTAATTCTGATATATAGTCATGATCTTATTTGAGATACAAAATGTCAGTGAAATTGATAAGGCAGTTTTAATTATTAAAACAGTCATTGTAAATAGATAAAACGGAGGCTTTGAAAGGTTGGATGATTCCCCCAAAGTTACAAGGCTAAGTGGTGATGGAGAGCAGGCTTACTTCGAAGTTCTCTGGATCAAATCCCTGTACATCTCAAAGTAATCCTCATTTAAAACCCGATTGCAAAATAACTTATGTTTCTTATAAAAAAAAAAAAACCCACAGGGAATAAAATAAGAATCATGTACAAAACTCGACTTCCAAGGATCCCATGATCTCCCATCTGTTTACACTGGCAGGACAGATACTTTTGCTGTTTCCAAGCCATGTAGGGTGACCCCTCTCCTCTGGGATGTGATCCCACCCATCTGTGACATGACTGGGTCGGCACGGCCTTGAGGACATGCATCACCCACCGTTCCTCTGTGTGACCCTTATGAGCCGCTTCACAGACTTGACCCTGCATTCTGACAGCTTCGTCAGCCTTCTCGCTTGCCTCTGAAGGCCAGTGTCTACCCAGGACTGCACAGCGTTAGTGGCTGCTATGATGCTTGCCCAGGCTGGTGGCTAATGAAGACTTCCATGGTGTACGCTCACTTGAAGATGTTAGGAGCCGCCTTGGGTAAAGAGATCAAAGAAACACACTAATTACCTCCTTTAAAATTGTTAAATTCCCTTGAAGCTTAAAGTGAGTGATTAAGAATGTCATCCAAATGTTGTCTCACTCATGAAAGAAACATCTTTATAATTAAACTAGATTGTGAGGGGCCAAATGGAGAGTGGTAAGCTCTATATTGTGATTGATTGGTCATTTTACTGGAGGGCAGTGATCTCTCGATAGGTCCTCAGCTCAGAGATGAAGGAATCAGGGCTGGGAACCCACCTAGAGCCAGTGAGGCAATGGAGGATGTGGGAGAGAGCCCTGAGGTGGCAAAATGGATGGGGCTTGAGCAGGTTTCCTGGGATGGAAATCTCATTTCTTGTTTGTTTGTTGATTTCTTGTAGACATCATTTCTTCACTGGCACCTGTTTGGCTTCCTGGAATGTAGTGGAATATTTTGCTTACTACCTAGAAATCCCAGCTTTCAAATCACACAAAGACTCAGGAAAGCATTGATCAAAAATGGAGATTTCTAGAGGGAGAAGCAAGATGGAGGAGTAGAAGGACGCTTGTAGCTCATCCTCTCCCACAAATACACCAAAACTCACATCTACGGACCTACTCAGCCAACCAGAGCACCTGCAGAACTCCGACAGAACATCGTCCTCTTCGAAAGACAAAGACACCAAAAATCTGGTAGGAAAAAAGGAAAAAAGAAAACAGAAAAAGCAAAACAGTGTGGGACCGATCCCGTGGGGAGGGAGCGGCAAAGGAGGCCTGGCGCTCGTTCTCTGGGTCTCCCCTCTCCAATGGAGAGGACAGCAGGATGGAGGGGAGCCTCCAAGGCTCAGATCTGCCCCGAGCACCCCTTGACTGACAGAAATGAGTCAAACAGGCACAAAGGGCCCCCACTCCCCACGACACCCAGCCTGAGACGCTAGCCAGCAGCTGGGGCCAGGGCAGGCGGCCGAGCCGGGCGGAGGACTGGGACGGCTGCACTGAGGCAGCCCTGGGGGGACTGCAGGGAGCTGCATGCCGTGGCTGGGAGGGGATATGGAGCAGAGCAACCTCGGTCCCCTGTAAATTGTGAAGAAAGCAAAGCAACATGGTGCCCTGGGAGGAGGGGAGCCGTAGCCTTTGTCTCCTCAGAGATGCGCCACCATTACTGGAGCTTCTCACGAGAAGAGAGGAGGGCACGGCCACCATCTCCTCCTGTGCAAGCGCCCGGGCCGGGGGGGGGGGGCCGAGCCCTGAATCCGCACCTGGGGGTCCGCGACCTCCTAGGCAGGACTGAGACTTGTTTACAGCCCAAGGCAGATAGGAGCTTTCTGCCCTGGCACCTCAAAGAACTCGCACCACGAAGACAAACAAGTTGCTGAGATTTGGCACAGAGCAGGGGCTGTTCCGCGGTCTTCCCTGAGCCCGCCTTTGGAGCACCAACCTGAAGTGGAGCGGGCAGCTGCACTGAGTGGGCAGCTGCACACAGCAGCAGAGCAACCGGTGCCAGGAGAGGGCAGGCAGCCATTTGCCCTCCTGGCAGAAGCGCAGCCCCTGACGACGGTGCTGGGAGGGGGCACAATCCACCCACCTACCTCACTGGAGCGCAGCATCTGACTGCGGCATCGGGAGGGGGAGTGACCCGCTCGCCCACCAGGTAAGAGCTCAGCACCTGACCCAGTGTTGGGAGGGGGCACGATCTGCTAGCTGACAGCCACTGGGAGCAGCACAGATGAGGGTGCCAACAGAGGGCCTCTGGAAACAGCAAGCTGAGTTCACAAAACAGGGCGAAGACACAAAGACCTCTCGATAAAATCATTAACAGCACACTGTCTCCAGGAGAACTAGATAACTGATACTCCTTAAGCCACAGTGCCAGAGAGATATGAGCAATATGAAGAAGCAGAGGAACCACTCCCAATTAAAAGATCAAGAGAAATCCCCTGAAAGCACGATCAAGGAAATAGACATTGATGGCCTACTAGATCAAGATTTCAAAAAAGGAGTGATCAAAGTTTTGAAGGAACTAAAAGAAATAGTGTTTAGAGATATAAAATATGTCAAAAATGAAATAGAAGCTATAAAGAAGAACCAAGTAGAATTAGTAAACTCATTTGCTGAGATGAGAGCTGACCTAAAGGCTGTACAAAGCAGGCTAGATAATGCAGAGGAACAAATAAGGGACCTAGAAGACAGGAAAACAGAAAGCACCCAATCAGATCAGCTGAGAGAAAAACAAATAAAAAACAGTGAAAACATTATAAGGGACCTATGGGATAATACAAAGCGTGCCAATCTACACATAATAGGGGTTCCAGAAGGGGAAGAAAGAACAAAGGGGATTGAAAAGGTATTGGAAGAAATCATGACTGAAAACTTCCCAAACCTAAAGAAGGAATCAGATATCCAAGGACAGGAGGCTCAGAGGGTCCCATGCTGTCCATATGAACATGTCTGTAATGTTTCTCCAGAGAAAATCAGAAATGCAAATCTGCAAAGAAATGCTGGATTATTTGGGTCATTTAGGAAACAATTGAGTTAATCATCCTAGAATCTTTTAGACCTTGTATTAAAACCCATGAATGCTCTTTAACTCATCTCTCTGTAAAAAGTAACCTAAAAGCACATGAGAACGCAAGGTGTGCTCATATCATAGGTCAAGCCCTGTCTTTGCTATAATTAATTAGGAGGCCCCTTCTTAAGACAGACCTTGCTTCTTAATGCAACTGTATCACTCTATTCATTGATGACACTTAATGTGCCTTACCTCCTTCCTCAATCTTGGAAGATGAACAGGGCCAAATATTATTACTTTGTACCTAGTGGTTCTATACATTAGGGACTTCACTTGCTATAATAATTAAGGATCATATCTATTTCATCTCTACATCCTGGAATGCTTTCTAGTGTAGAGTATATATTTAGCAAATGCCTGTTGAATAAAGGAATGTATTTCTGGAACTTCCATCCATCAGCCTGCTTCATTGAGACACATTAAGAAGTCCAACTTGTTGAAAAATGTATCAGTTCCCATCTTGTTTTAAATTTGCAGAATGAATCAAACCAATAGTACCTTGATAATCTTTAGAAAAAACTCCTAATTTGATGAAAACGTGACATCATTTTTGAGTCTGCCTGTGGTAAAAATTGATAATGTAAAACTCAGAGTGGTTAAATTGGCTGAGATTTCACTTTGTTCAGCAAATTAGCTCCTTAGTCATTAAGAGTTGGCAGTAATGTGTTGGAGCATTTGGACGGATGAAAAGACACTTGGCAGATCCTGTCTGGTTTACATGTTGAAAATTTGACAAGTTTAGCAAATAATAATTAATGGTAAATCTTAGGAAATGGCAGGAAGCATGGATGCTCGCATTCGTTATAATTAGTTTTCTTTCCCACTCTGTTCTTCAGTTTGGATTAATTTCTAGGGATCTGTCTTCAAGTTTACTGATTTATTCTCCTGTTATTTCCAGACTGTTGTTTAGCCCATTGAGTGAATTTTTCATTTCAGATGTTGTTCAGATATTGCAATTTAAAATTCTAAAATTTCTTTCTTTCCTTTTTTTAATAGAATCTCCATCTATTTACTAGTTAAGACCATATTTTCTTTAAGTCCTTGAAGATGTTTATTGCAGCTATTTTAAAGCCATTGTCTGAAATGCCAATATCTTATCATCTCAGGCTCTGCTTTCATTCATAGTTCTTTCCCTTTGTTATGGTCCACATTTTCCTGCTTCTTTGTGTGTCTAGAATTATTTATTGTACGCTATATATTGTGGGTAATGCATTATAAGGAGCCTGGATAATTTTGCCTTCTTTTAAAGGGAATTGAGGGCGATAGTTTGAGGGTGTTTCTCCTTGATATTTTCAGCCCTGGCTCTCAGCTTTGTTAGAGCATGCAATAAACCTTCCCATGATGACAGGAGAATGTTCTAGATCTGTGCTGTCCAATGTGGTTGCCACTAGTCTCACATGTAATGCACGGGCACTTGAAATGTGGCTGATGAGACTGACAAAATGAATTTTAAATTTTATTTAATTTTAATCAGTTAAAATCTCAGTTTAAACTGCTGTTTGTGGTTTGCGGCTCCTGCATAGGTGAGTGCAGGGCTAGATTAAATCTCATTCTAGGATATGCTCCCTCCTCCTGGACCTGTCTGGGATCTCAGTGAACAAGGGCTCTATGGGTCTCTCCATCCTGACTGTACCAGGGCACCAGGGTCTCCCAGAATTGTGCAGCCTCTGGCATCTTTGTTCTGCCTTTAAGTCTGTAATGGCCATTCTCTGGCAGGCTTGGCTGCATCTTGCCCTGTATGGGTGCAGCCCAGCTGCTGGCCAAGGACCTGTGGGGAGCTTTCGCACTGACAGGCCACTGACTTGCTGTAATTAGGGTTTGGAATTTTTAACATATTTTGATTTTGTATATTTCATTGTTCTGTTACTATACCTACAGAGGACCATACAATTGTGATCTTTAGGACTTAACAAGTAAGACAGGCCACAGTGATGGCTTTTTGGCTTCTTCCTGCCTGTTCCTAAAGCACTTTTCATTTCTCTGGTGCATCTCTTGTCACATTCCTCTAGTGATCGATATACATGTCTGCCTTGCCTCTTAGTCTATCAGCCACTTAAGGGTAGGGACTGTGTCTTTTTCTTAAAAATTTTTTAAATTTTTACTATATAGCACAGGGAAATATATACAAGATCTTATGGTAGCTCACAGAGAAAAAAATGTGACAATGTGACAATGAATAGATTTATGTTCATGTATAACTGAAAAATTGTGCTCTACACTGGAATTTGACACAACATTGTAAAATGATTATAATTCAATAAAAAATGTTAAAATATCAAAAAAAGATTACCATTTAAAACATTCTATTTATTTATTTATTTATTTATTTATTTATTTATTTACTTACTGGGAGAGGTAATTTATTTTCTGGAGAGGTAACTTATTTATTCATATTTAGAGGAGATACTGGGGATTGAACCCAGGACCTTGTGTATGCTAAGTCACAAAAACCGTACATTTATAAAATGGACAGATAGCATAAACATCATAAATTCTAGAAAAATAACATGATATTTTCATTAGTTAAATGCCTGTCACCACTGCTGTACTTTTTCTTCAGATGATTTTTGATGACATACTGTTTGAGCATCTCTTTTATTGCAGTAATTTTAGAATTTATTCTATTTAACATAATAGAACTATAATTTATTCTTTCCCAGCTGATCAATTTTTAAAAATTATTAGAAGTTTAGCAGAATTTCAGCCTTGTAGGTTGTTATTTTGATACCATCTCAGCAGTGGTAGTGCTGTTTGTAGTGTGGTTACAGGTTTGTGCCCTGTAAGTACAGACTTTCTGATCATTTTGATTTTGTGTATTTCCTTTCTGAAAAAGAAGATGAATATATGGTCCATTTCTAATTGCATCATTGCATTATTGGATGTAGTCTGGATAGGAGAGGATTTTTATTTTGACTTGGTGTTGATTGATGAGGACCAAATGGACTGCTCACAATTTTCCACATTTGATTTTGGACAGACGAGTTTCTGGCTGGAATGCTGAGATCTTACTTCCCCACATATGTACTTCTGCTGTGGGGAGCTCCAGGGTATGCTCATGTTGTGAGACCCCGTCCGGCCCAGTGCCTCTGTTGCCACAGTGGCTGGTGAGCTGGCACAGTGCATGGTAAAAGCATTCCTAGAAGCTATTCTGACTCCAGGAAGGCTAATGATAACTGTACACAAAACTGACTGGGAGCCAGATAAACACATCCCACTAAACCCAAACTAAATGTATCCCACTTCAACTTTCCATTGGCCAGAGTCCCTGTATATCTATCATAACTCCAACGTCTCCTGAGCATAGGTCAGAGTCGAAAGAGAGAGCGATTTTAACTGATTAAGGTAAAAAAGAATCTTACTCGTGCTAATTTGGCAGAAACATATGACCAGATGTTGTCTAAAACCTCTCCTGGGATTTTAGAAGGGACCCATGTAAGTGAGGGGCTCTGAAGCTCATCTTCATTAGCTTT
This sequence comes from Camelus dromedarius, assembly GCF_036321535.1. Lineage (NCBI taxonomy): Eukaryota > Metazoa > Chordata > Mammalia > Artiodactyla > Camelidae > Camelus > Camelus dromedarius. Next base: position 2,215,957 of record NC_087469.1, read on the forward strand.
ATGATGAGTCCTCTGTGCACCTGTTACCTAGGATAACACCTGGGACTGTATACATTGTGCAATGAATGAATGAGGATACAAGGGCTCACTGTCATAACAGAACTTTGAAAATATTGCATGGGGCTTAAGTGTGGGCATGGGTCGCGTCAGGGAAGTTTTCCAACTGCATCTGGCATAGAAGAGGAGGCAGCGACATCTGACGCAGGGAAACGATGTGAGATGAGACCCGAGTGGAGGGCAGGCTTGCAGACTCATGAGTCTGGGGCAGACGTCAGTTTCACGGGAATCTGTCATTAGCCCAGAGGTCCTCCCACCACAACAGAGCAGCTGCGCCTTTGTTCTGATGCTGGTGTTTCTTCAGCTCTTTAACACTGAGAAAGCGCCATGAGCAGAAAGTGTCGTAGCAGATGGTATTCTCCAAGGTGGTCGCAATAGGCTGTCTCATCCTGCTCTGCTCTTTTTGTGATATGATGCAGACACCCTGCCCACTGAGGAGTGGGGTGATGGGTGAGCGCTGGTTGGCTCCCCAAATGTTTTTACACGATAATTCTGAATGTGGCAAAAATTCCTTTCACAGACAGGATCGTATTAATAAATGTGCAATGATTTGGTTCCTATTTTTAGGCATTTGCGTTTCTTTGGCCTTTATCACATCTCTGCTTTCACCCATGCAGTCACAGATGCAGGCACCGCCAGCTTTGCTTTTACTATTTAACAAATATTTACTGAGTGTCCACTGTGTGTCAGGCACTGTTCTAGGTACAGTTAATATAACCATGAATAACACCAACAGTCTGTGCTCTCATAGAGCTTATACACGAGGGGAGTTCACAGCAGCACTGTTTACAAAAGCGAAGACATGGAAACAGCCCAAATGTCCATCGACAGATGACTAGATAAAGAAGATGTGGTATATTTATACAATGGAATACTACTCAGCCATAAAAGAATAAAACAATGCCATTTGTAGCAACATGGATGGACCTAGAGATCATCATTCTAAGTAAAGTAAGCCAGAAAGAGAAAGAAAAATACCATATGATATCACTCATATGTGGTATCTTAAAAAAAAAAAAAAGACACTATGAACTCATCTACAAAATAGAAACAGACTCACAGACGTAGTGAACAATCTTATGTTTACCGGGGGTGAGGGGATAGGAAGGGATAAATTTGGGAGTTCGAGATTTGCAAATATTAACTACTATACATTCAAATAGATAAAAAAGAAAAAAGAAATTTCTTCTGTATAGCACAGGGAACTATATTCACTATCTTATAATAACCGTTAGCGAAAAAGAATATGAAAACAAATATATGAAGGTATATGTATGACTGGGACATTGTGCTGTACACGAGAAATGGACACATTGGAACTGATTATACTTCAATTAAAAACAAAAACAACAACAAAAAAACAATGAGGGGAGATAAATACACTTATACATACATAAAATAATGTTAGGTGGTATGGATATTACAAAGGAAAAATAAAGCAAAGTAAGGATGTAAAATGTGACAGGGGCTCTTTTAGGATGGCCTCCAGTGGCCTTCCTGAGGAGGAGACATTAGAGTAGAGAACTGAACCAAGTAGTGAGCTAAACATGAAAATATCTGGGGGAACAGTATTCCAGGCAAAGAGAACAAGTTAAAAGACCCTAACAGCACTGCATGCATTTTCATAATTTTCAGGGGACTGTTGCTTTAAATGCTCGAAGGATGGGATCTGGGTCCAGCAGCTCTGGTACTGTTACCATTTGCTGGCTGAGACCTCATTAGCTTCCCAAGGCAGGGACAGAGCTGAAACAGAGACCAGTAAGTGGGTCCAGAGTCCTGGGAATATTCCTCATTTGACTCACACGCACATCAGGACTGATTCTCTTAAGTGGAGCTCTTTGGAACACAGGGGTCAGTTTTTGTCCAAATAGGTTGCTTAGTTTCCTGTCTCTGCTGAAGGTTCAGCCCCAGGAGTCTCTAGAATCTTATTTTCAGTGATATTACCTTTTACTTGAAAATGCAGGGCTTTGTTTCTATGGATTACCAGCCCCAGCAGCAGATAGTCCTTTGTGTTTAATTACCTGTTTACTGTATCTGCTGGCTGAGAGGTGCAGTGGGAGGCACTCTGGGCATTCTCGAACCAGCGTGGGCTTTCTAAGGTCAAGTCCATCCACCGCTTAATAGCCACATGGCCCAGGCCAGTGATGCCTCTCTGGGTCTCAGCTTCCTCACCTGTAAGGTGGCTACAGTTTCTTCTCGTTGTTAAGTCCCTCTTACTTTCATTCACCAAATCCCGAACACCTCCTGGGTGGGGTGGTGTCAAATTGCCTTAATTTACCTGGAAGACGGTGGGTGTTCGAGACACTCAGATGAGAGTGAAGTTGTTCCTTAGACACAGATGCTCTGCTAACAGACACACTGATTTTGATGGCCGCTCACTCAGTTTTCCTCCTGGCAGGCAGTCAGACACTAGTTACTGGCTCTGGGAGGGTTGTCAATCCTGTTATTGGGTACAGAGGCTGGGAGAAGATACAGTGTCCAAACGCTAACAAATGGCTCTCAGACGCTGCTCTCTAAGCAATACGGGGGGATCCACAGGCACTTGGTAGCTTAGGTGCCCCGCCTGGAGCATGTCATCTGATCTTCCCAACTTGAGGCGCAGGGCTCACGTAGTGAGTGACAGTCCCAGTGCATGCTGTGGAGCTCTGGGGAGGATCAATGTGTTCCCAGGGGACAGCCAAGAAGAAGCAGGGCCCACAGACCTGTGGGGTTGCTAACTTAAAACTTTTCACATCCAGTATTTCAATTACTTTTTTTTTTAAAAAATTGGGTGAGCCAACCAGCCTTAAATGATAGCCAGCAAATCCTGTCAAACGCTGAAATGTCTCTACTGAGAAAAGTTGTCCTTTAAAATCGATGACCTTGAACATTATCACTGCCTGGCAAGGAGGCACCTGTGCCCTTATCCATGCAGAATGTTCATACCTGACCAGTCTGCTGATGTGTCTGTTAAATCACATGAGGACACAAGTGGACGCCCTGAGCGATCTGACCCCCGGCCCACGAAACTTACTAAATCAGTGGTTCAGATCGCAGGGCTCTTGGTGGATAAAACAGCTACTTACATCAGGAGTCATAATCTTAGTCTGTTTTTTCCTGCATAGACCTATATTGTAGCTGTGGTGTCTGCCTCCAGTGCAGCCAGAGAGCCACCAAACCAGCCACCTCCGCGCTAGTGAAGCCCCTCGATGGCTGCTCAGGGCACGTCACAGAAGAGGCTGTGCGTGTGAGATTGTAAGAGCTGGTCACGAGGGGTGGAGCGTTGGGGAGGTCATCGAGAGGACGTGACTGCTGGTTGACCCACAAGCTGGACCCGGGCAATCGGAGGCTCGTCACTTGGATGTCCTTGGATGCACATTCTGCCCACCATTCCAACAGTGGGAGCTCCTTTCAAGGACACAGCCTTGAGAGAGAAATGGGTGGTGGAGACCCATTGAAGCCTTGAACCCAGGTAAGGGTTCAGTTCAGGGTGAATGAACCCAGTAAAGGCCTCTATATAAATGTTTAAGATTCTGGCGGTGGGTATAGAGAATTTGCTTGTCTTGCAGCCCCCCAAGACACGCCTCAAGTGTAAGTTCCCTTGCTTATTATACAACCTTATCTCTTAGCGAGTGAAATTGGAAATATTGGGTCTATTGATTTTGCATTTTTTTTCTTTCAAAGTCTTAAAGTTTATACAGCCTGTTTCTCAACAGGTAGTTTAATATATATTATGATATAAAAGATATAAAAGTGTATATTTATAATAATATAAATAGTATATATTTAATCAGCTTGGTCAGTTAAAACTTTCATGCTTTTATCAGACAGAAGCAAATTAAGGGAAGCATCCTGGGCAGATAGTTTGGTTATAATAGTCTCAGAATTTGTGGGGCTGAAAATTAGCACACTCTTTATAAGGATTATGCTTCTGTTCTCAAGCATGTTTCATGTGACCTTCATACCACTCTGTGGGCAGGATCTCCCCCTGGCTGAAGGGTCCCTGAAATTTCTGAGTGTTTGCAGTGGCACTGCAGCTGTAAGCAGAGCTTTTTCTAAATGGAGAGTTCATGATTGGAAGAAAGAGTTTCAATCAGGGCAAAGGAAGTGCCTAAAGACAGTGTTTCATAGTCACTGAATCTCTGAGCTCAAAACGTTTTAGAAATTTTTAAAATGTATTCAGTCAAAATGTTTAAGTAGCCCAGTGAACTAGGCTAAGGGAGGCTCTAAGGATATAGAGCTAAAACTCAGATTCTGCTCATAATGAACTCAGAAGCTCATTGAGAAACAGATCAATGGAAAGATTTAACTATATTCTCTAATGTTGTTGTGGGGACTGAAAGAGGGATCTGACTGTGGAAGTGAAACGTATTGCCAAGCAGCTGAAATATCCTTCCATGGTCATTGGATCCTCCAATTTTCCAGCAGAAAAGGCCAACGTCGGGCTAAAGCAGTGTAGGGGGTTACTAGGTGGGTGTGGTGGGACAATAAGGGGTTAGGACATCCCAAGAATTTGTCAAATGATGGTTTAAATGATGGATCACCATGTCTTGGCTGGTTATGGAAGGATGTGAAGCTGGCATTGCAGGCGAAGGTGGAGAGACATTGCCTGGAGGTCTTAATGAGGTCAAAATTCAGGAGCAGAAGTGATGCACATTGGTGTTCAGGAGTGTCATGGAGGAAGAAGTCCAGGGAGTGACCATGCTGGAGCGCTGAGGTGTGGTGGCCTGACAGAGCAGTAACACTTCTGTGGAGGAGCCAGTCTTCAGCCAAGGCATGATGGAGAAGGGAGTGCTTTGTGAAGAGGCTGAGAATATTGTGGGCTATAGAAGAAAGGGTTAAGAGGATAGGAGGGTTGGAGTGTTAGGGTTGCAGGTGGAGTGAAGAAAGCACAGAGAATGAAGGTGTGAAGGAATAAATGATGGCTGGCTGGCATCTGGGGTAGGAGTCAAGGATGGGAAGGACCTAGAGCTGGCATGTTTTCCAAATAAAGTACCCACTGAGGTTGTTTCAGTGCTGAAGGGGCTGAGGTTCCAAATGGAGTTAGGGACTCAGAACAGGTTGATGGCCCCCATTGTGCTAGAGGGTGTGTCTTCATTTCAGGTTCTAACTGGGCTGTGGGAGAGAGTTTCACCGTGCCTTCAGATGCATCCTTGTCCACCTGGGCGGAAGATACGATGCTATGTTTCCAGAATCCACACTGTGATTTGCAGAACTCCTTTTTCTGGTTGGAATCAGTGAGGCCCTTGGTGGATTCTGCTCTAGAGGGGACTCCAGCCCAAGTGTGTCGATATCCATTTGGCAGTGCCAAGGGTCTTGCCCTCATGCAGTAAGCGTCACCACATCATCAACCATCAGCCATCATGTCTGTCATTAAGAATCCATGCCTTCAGAGGAGGGCATTCTGTTCACTCTTAGTTTTGGAGGCTTCACAGTTATTTCAAAGACTAGAAGTCAGTCTCTCTCACTACATGGCTGGTTCAGAAGGGGTATTCAATAAATGTCTGTAGAGTTAATAGTGGATTTTTGACCATTTCTTGGTGGGTGGGGGGAAGTTGTTTCTTCATTAATTATGCCTCTTTCCATGGGTCCTCGTTTTCCCATCCTGCTGTCTCTGACCCACGTGATAGTGCAGGACATCCATTTAATATCTCAAACTACCGTGCATCCTTCTAACTGATGTCCCTTCCTCCAAAATCTACCTTCTCCAGTCCGTCCTGAAGATTATCTAATACCTACCCTAAACTATTATGTTTACCATGCCATTCCTTCATGCAAAAGCCATTACTGGAGATCTCTGTTCCCTAAATGACAATATTCAGAGTTCAGACTGTGGCAGGCAGTGCCTTCCATGATACCATAATTCCAAGACACATCCTCTGGCACCTTCTCAACTGAATTGTCCATTTATCCTTTATAGGAACTTACCTTTCTGTTGACTGTGTTTTGTTCAGGACTTGTACGTTCTCACTCCTATTTCATTATTTATGCTCACCTTGCTTGGAATAGCAGCCTACTCCTTCTGCTCAGTTTCTGCTTTCTGAAACCCATGCATGTGAATGAAGTTTTGTGGTATTGACTGTAAATGCAGTGAGGGTTCACTTGAAGTAAAACCAGTCATTCAGTCACTCAACCAACATTTACGGAGCCTATACTATGAATTAGCCAACGTTTTAGGTGCTCTTAGGCAACAACAGTAATAATAGCTAAAACATATGTTAGGCACTCTTCTAAGTGTTATGCATATAATCACTAGTTTAATCCACTTAATTAATTTAACTCAAATAATATTACTTTAATGTAAATACAGTCTGCTATCATGGGACTCATAGTCTTATTGGGGGAGACGGAAAGTTGAAGGTAATCACGATGCAGTTTGGTAACAGGGTTAACTGCATGGTGCTATGGGGTTGTATACGGCATGGTATTAGTTTTATGTTGCCGTGTAACAAATTACCAGGGACATAGGACATAGTAGCTTAAAGCAACACAAAGTTATTAAGTCACTGTTTTTGTCAGTCAGAAGCATGGCACTGCTGTCTTCTTTGCTGGTAGTCTTATTGGGCTGAAATCCAGCTGTCAGGCTGTGTCTCATCTGGGTCTCAGCATTCTCCTCCAAGATCACTCATTGTTGGCAGAATTCATTTCCTTGAGACCAAAGGTATGAGGTCCCTGTTGTCAGCTGTAGTTCTGTCTAATCCTCCAGGGGCCTTTCTAAGATTCTTTTCCACATGGCCCCTTCCATCTTCAAGCCAGCAATGGCATATCTAAGCTCCTTCACACTTCAAATTTCTTACTTCCTTTCCTGCAACCAGCCAGAGAAAACTCTGCATCTGAAGGGCTCGTGGGATTAGGTTAGATCCACATGATCAGCTCTCTCTGGTTAACTCAAAGTCAACATGCTGGTAACTTTAATTACATCAGCAATATCTCTTTTGCCATCCATGCAATGTAACACAAATGCTCATAGCGGTGATGTCCTGTCATCGTCAGAGGGGAGGGGATTACGTGTGGGAAAGGGTCATTGGGGGTCTTTGGAATTCTGCCTGTGGACATATAGGATGGGCACTTTACCTAATTCAGGGATGGGAAGGGGAGTAGGCAGAGCAGGAGAAAACTTTTCAAAGGAAGTGATATCTAAGCAGGGAGTTAAAGAGGATTGAAATTAACCAAGTGCAAAGGGTAAAAGTGAAGATGGGGAGGAGAAGGCTCCTCGCCAGTGTGGTGAAGGTGATATTTGATATCAACCAATGTCCTTTTTGTTCCTAATATTTATTTTCTACACTGAGATCTTTTATTTATTTTGTGTTTTTTTCCCCCTGATACTTCCCTGCGCCCTGTAACCTATCCGTTTATTCCAGGTGGCAGTGAAGACAGACTGAGCTTACAGCTTCAGGGAAAGGGTGGGTCAATAGTCTGCATTTGTGTTCCTCAGCAGACTTCAAAAACTCATGGTGGAGCCAGTAGATAAAACACAAAATGTTTTTCCATCTCGAAAGTCAAAACCCTGAAGGACTCAGGCATAGAATTTTGAATTGGAAGATGGAGAATCTGTCAGAGCCTGTTTTTCCAAAAGAGAAGAGGTCAGTTCTTCCTGGGAGAAGAATAATAAGAGTTAGAAATGGGTGTGGCAATCTGATAAGAGGTAATGTACCCTGTAATTGCTCTGAGCCCTGTCTGGGTGAGGACAATAGAGTCATTGCATAGATTAGAGGATCTGAGAGCAGAAAGGAGCTGAGACCTCCCTTCCTGTTTGGAGTCTTGGGAATTATCAATTTTAGCAGAGTTCTCTTGCCACTAGGGCAAGAGGGCATTGTGCCAAGATGGCTGTAAGGGATGTCTGGTCAAAGAAGCCTGACATAGCCTCACTCAGTTGTCTACCTCCTTAGAGAGACTGAGACTACGGACCAGCAGACCTGACCAGGCTTTGTGGACACAAAGACAAAATGCAGTGGAAGATGCTGGGATAGCCTGTAGAGCCAGGGACCACCCAGGAACTCAAGCCCTGAAGCAGATGTAAGTAGAGAAGGACTCTGATGATGGGTCAGTGGGGAGATGCCCATCTCAGCAGGCGCCAGAATAGAGTGGATGACGCCAAGGTGGTAACATTCTCCTTACCCACACCCCAAACTAAGCATTATGTAAGCTTGTCTGGAATTTAGATAAAATCTTAGGAAGAAGATGAATCTGAAAATTCAGAAATGACTGAGGAGCCTGTTCTGAGCAAGAAAAAGCAAACATGACTGAGATTAAACATGACCTCTCGTTGGAACTGGGCACCTGAGCTAGAAATCACATTCAATTACAATAAATAAATAAATTACAAAAAATAAAGAATTGTATTTCTAGATGTCCGAGTTTGTGGCCTGGGAAATTTGTATCCACTGTAAAATTCTGGAAGTAGTGAAATCACTGTGACCAAGGAGGCTGAAGGGCAAGGGACCTGAGCTGGATTTGAACGGATTTGTAGGACAGGAGAGAGTGCTACTGAGGGGGAAGGGCAATGAATACAGAGCATGAACAAAGGAAGACATGGAGGTGAAGAGGGGTGGGATCCTGGGTTCGTTCGGCGGGGACACATGGTTTGACATGGAGGGTGGAGTCAGATCATGAAGGGCCTTGGTGGGTCAGGAAGAGATGGTACTGAGTAGGATGATAAGATCTCAAGCTGACTAGGGACGGGAAAGTGAAGCAACATTTAGCTAGGGCTTTCTGCACACCACGCACTTTGCAAATTATGTAGCACTCATTTCTAATAACCTCCAAGGCGCTCATTATCCCCGTCTTACAAATGAGTACATTGAGGCTCAGGGATGTTCAATTTCTTACATAAGTTCAAACAACTGTGGCTGGTGGAGCAGGGGTTTAAGCCCTTGTCCTTGATGCCGAAGCCCAGGCATTTCCCACTGCACCTGAGTCCCCTGTGGTAGATTTTTTTTTAACATTTTAAATATATTTATTTCTTGATTGATTGATTGATTGAAGCATAGTCAGTTACAGTGTGTCAGTTTCTGGTGTACAGCATAATGTCCCAGTCATGCATTTATATACGTATATTCCCTGGTATGTGGTAGATGTTTGAGTAAGGGAGAGGCCTGAAAAAACAGCATTTTTGAAGGATTGGTCTGGCATAATTGTGGATGATGGATTGGAGAGCAGGAGACTGGAGGGCAGAGACTGGAGCCTTCATTTGGGGAGCAGGTGATACTGGCCAGATTTGGGAGGGCCTGATGGAAAAGGAGAGGAAGGATATATTTAAAAAATGACTTGAAGGAAGGAGCTTCATAAGATGGATCTGATAAGACAGTTTTTTGGAAAAAAATTTGTTTTTTCAGTCTACATGATTTTCCTTCCCAGTTTCCAATGGTTTCAAGTGCATTCTCCAGAAACTTGCTGCTGTTTAAAAAAAAATCATAAAACATTAAAAAGAAGTCAAAGCCCAAGGCTTTTCACTTTTGGCAGGTTTTTCGAGGACATCTAGTTCTCATAATTAGTTTGCAGAAGGTGTGCACTTGACCTGCAGCGTTTCAAAGAAACAGTTTAACTTTCTCCAGGCTTTTGATAGGAAAATTCGCTTGCCACTGTTGCAGCTTGCCACACAGCCAGAGCTACGCAGACTGTTCTTTTGCAACATATGGGAAAAGAACAATGAAAGCACAAGTCCTCTGAGATGACTGAAATTTATGCGATTTTATGCCCACATTTTCATGGAATTTCTGGTAACAAGACATCTGGACGCTTGCTATCAGCAGTCTGCCACCAGCAACTGGTCCCGATTTCTGAGGCAGGTCTGCATAGCATGGGTTCCCATCGTTTCGTGAGGAGCTAATTCTCTCTTCCCAAGGCCTTGCCATCACCTGAAGTTCCATTGGTGATGATAAAAGCCCAGGTTCTGGTTACTATTTACTACTTCAGGTTGTTTGTTGTGAGCAGTAAAAATAGATGCTGGCTAGCTTAACCAAAAACAAAAAGGAAAAATAATGGAAGATTCCTGGGTATTTCATGGGACTGAAGGAAGAACAAAAATGTTGATGAACTAGGTGGACCTCTCAGAGTTCTGAAATTAATGCTGTCCAGCTCTGAGGAGTTAGACCTCTCCCATTCAAACTTTAAATTTCCAGCAGAGAATTTGATTGGGTCAGTTAGATGGGGGAGCTCTCCCTGTGTATCAAAGGCCATTTCCAGAAGCAGGACTCAGTATGAGTCAGGCAGGCAACCCATGACAGGTCTACAACAATGTCTCTGGAGTCAGACAGATCTGGGTTAAATCCAGCTGTTCTCCATTCATTCATTCATTCATTCACTCACGCAGAAATTCTTATTGAGAATCTATTGTGTCTAACATGTTTATACTTCATATTTATAGATGTTCAATAAATGTGGGTTTCTACTTTCTAAAGAAGGGATATAGAGACCATCCCTGTATGTGTGGGTTTTGATAGTCAAGTTCATCAATAAAGAAAAGATTTATAGAGAGCAGATCCCCTTTCATGAAGAATTAAGGCAAACTGTGGAGGACCACAGACAGAGATGAAGTACTTAGTGCAGTAAGTGGCTAGGTGAACTATTCGGTAAGACTTCAAGATTGAATCTCTAAATGTGAAGCTGTACACATTTTCAGGAAAGTGAATGCATGTCAAAAGCCTTAAATTGTTTATTTTTTGGCTCAGAAATTCAATTTCCAGGCATTTATCCCATGGAAATAATTTGACAAGGTTAGAAATATTGTATTGTAAAATGTTCAACATGGCAGTTTCAAATTTGGAAACAATCTGAATGTCAATAGAACGAGATTGGTTGAATTGATTATCATAATATGTATGTATGGACTACCTAGCCATTAATACCATCTTGTGAAAGGCTGTTTATTGACATGAAAGATGCCAAGTAATGCAGAGAGCCTGCAAAACTATATTATTCCTATGCTTTTTGGCGAAAAAATAAGGACAAGCACACCTAGATGAAAATGTCTAGAGGTAACAGTGCTTATCTCTGAATAGTGATATTATAAGGGTTTACCTTTTTCACTTTTTATTGCTTGTTCATATTTTCAGGGTTTTCTACATTACAGGCATGCTTTTTATAATTTGAAAAAAGAAATTAAATATTAAAAAAAAAAATCTCAACAATGTCAGTCCGCTACTTGGGAAAGCTTTGCTAGCACGAAGGCCTCATATTGCTCGGCTTCTGACTTTCATGGACCAACTGCATCCCACCTCCTTTGCTGTTGTCAGAATCTTTGAGAAAACTGACCTTTTTTTTTCTGCCTCTGCATAACAACCAGCTTTTGCATAGTTGGTACCAAGCCTCTTTTGGAACACTTCACATGGGAAGCACTATTACACTTGGAGGCATTAAAGAGGCAGCGCTAAGAGGAGGCTTGAAAGGACTGGTAGATAATTAAATAAATGACGGGGGGCAGTGTTGGGACCTGCTGGAGCTGCAGGGGTCTTTTCTGTCTCTGTCCGGCAGTTAGGCAGCCTGCAGAAGGCCTGACTGGTGATTCACATCTCAGCTCAAGATTATGCCTCTCTTTGAAAGAAAAATACCATATGAGATTGCTCATATGTGGAATCTAAAAAATAAAAAGAAAAGAAAAAGACAAATGAACATAAATACAAAACAGAAACAGACTCGTAGACATAGAATACAAACTTGTGGTTGCTGGGGGGGAGGGGGGTGGGAAGGGACAGATTGAGAGTTCAAAATTTGTAGATACTGACAGGTATATACAGAACAGGTAAACAAGATTATACTGTACAGCACAGGGAAATATATACAAGATCTTGTGGTAGCTCACAGTGAAAAAGAATGCGACAATAAATATATGTATGTTCATGTATAACTGAAAAATTGTGCTCTACGCTGGAAATTGACACATTGTAAATTGACTATAACTCAATAAAATTAAATTAAAAAAAAAAGATTATACCTTTCTTTGGGCCACAAAAGCAAGACAATAGCTCTTGTCTGCTTCTTCCCCTGGGCTGTTTCAACTTTATCTGAAAGAGTTTAAAAGAAAGAAAAAAGTGAACTCCCTCAAAATATCTACCAAATGCTTACCCCTCCCCTCCCCCTCTCTTGAGAAAAAAGGTAAACCCTTAATTCTTTATTGTTTTCTTTGAAATAAAAGGCTATTAGGCTCTTCCTAGCCTTTTCTGGAGGAAATTATGTGACCCTTAGCTCTCCAAGGCCACGTGTAGGCAGCTCAAATGCTGAGGTAATTTCTGCCCATTGCTTGGCAAGGCTTTCCTGAATCACAGGCTTTATGCAGGACAAGCCAGCTGTATGTCTGTTTCAGTTTCAGTTTCCCAACCACTCAACGTTTCTGTTTCTTGGTTTATTTAGCCTCAAAATGAAGTCATAATACCTATCTTAGTATTTTGGAGTTTAGATATCACGTATGTACAGCATTGATCCTGTGCTCTGGTACATTAGCAAGCACTAACATACAGTAACAGTGCCATCCATTAGGACTCAATGTTGTAGCCGTGAAATATCCGACTCAAAGTGGCTTATGCAATAAAGGAAATCTGTTGGCTGGCACGTTTGAAAAGATCATAGGTAGGAGTAGCTTCAGATGAGATTTGATCCGCCTTCTTCACAGTGGCACCAAGGAAACTTTCTCTCTTCCATCCCACCCACCTTCACCACCCACATTCACCACCCACCCTCTGCTCACCTGACCCTCTCTGCTCTCCTCTTTCGACTGTGCTGCTTCTCAGTCTCAGATTGTCACTTTCTATCCTCCAGGGGAAAAAAAGAAAAAAAAAATCTCTACTGGTATTTCTAGTTGGAGATGGAAGACATCTCCTTTGATGTAAACTGTAGCTTCAAGTGACAGCTTCATATTTCACTGGTTCTGATTGGGTTTCATGTTCATACCAAACTTGGTGGCCAGAAAATGGGGTCTGTGAATTGGCTGGACTCAAGTTCTATCCCCAGAGTTAAGACTGAATTGAATCCGATCCAAACTACCTAGCTGAGAATGGACAATTACTTTTATAAAGGAAATTTGATTATAAAGGATATTTGTTATAAGGTATTAAGTTGCAAATAACAGATGTTTATCACTGTGGTTTTAATTTGCGTTTCTCTGATAATTAATGATGGTGAGCAATTTTAATATGCTTATTGGCTTTTCCTCTTTCGTGCAGTGACTCTTCAATTCTTTTGCTCATTTAAAAAATTGTGCTATGTTTTAAAAAAATGATTTGTAGGAGTTCTTTTTGCCAGTGATATGAGTTGCAAATACCTTCTCCCATCTGCGGCTTGCCTTTCTCTTGAAGGAAACTTCTAATGAGCAGAAGCTCTTAATTTGAGCAAAGTTCAACTTATCCGTGTTATTCCTTATGGTCAGTACTTTTAATGTCCTGGTTAAGTCTCTTTTCCATCATCAGTTGTCACTCTGCTGTTATCTTTATTGTTTATTTTGTTCTCCGCATTTAGGTCTGCAATCCATCTGGAATTAAGCTTATTATATGAAGACACTTGGACCTGGAGTTTTCTCTTTTTGGAAAGGTTTTTAACTACAAATTCAGTATCCAATAGATAGTCACATATTTTATTTATTCTTTTGTCAGTTTTGGAAAGTTGTGATTTTCCAGGGGTGTGTTTACTTCATCTAAATTGTTGAATTTATTGGCATAAAGTTTTACGTAATAATTCCTTACCATCCTCTCAATGTTTATAGCAGGGCTTGGCAAACTTTTTTCTGTAAAGGGCCAGACAGTAAATCTTTTAGGCTTTATGAGCCGTGTAGTCTCTGCCAGAGGCGCTCAACTCCGCTGTTGCAGTGTGAAAACAGCCATAGACAATATGTAAAGGGGTGGGCATGGCTGTGTTGCTACAAAACTTTATTTGTAGGCACTAAAATATAAATTTCATGTAATTTTCATTTGTCACAAAATATTGTTCTTCTATTGATTTTTTTTCTCAACCATTAAAAAATGTAAAAACCATTCTTAGCTCACAAGCTATTCAAAAACAGGTCCATGGACCACAGTTTGCTGGCTGCCCTTTAGCATCTTCAGTGCTGGTCTCTTGTTCATCCCCAAATTGAGTGCATCCTTTTACTTTTTTTCTCAGTCAGTCTTGCTGGAGGTTTTCAATTTTATTAACCTTTTTTAGAAGCAATTTTTGGCTTTGCTGTTTTATTCCCCCCCCCCACAGTTTGTCTCTTTTTTTATTTCATTGATTTCTGTCCTGAATTTTATTATTCCACCTACTTACTTTATGTTTAATCTTAGGTAATTAGTTTTAAAGCTCTCTCTCCTTCTAATACAAGAATTTCAACCTCAATATTCACCCCTCTAAACATTACTTTAGGTGCATCCCACAAATTTTGTTATGTTGTATTTTCATGTTCCTTCATTCACAATATTTTAAAAATTTCCTTGTGATGTCTTCTTTGACTTAAGGATTGTTTAGAAGTGCATTGCTTAATCTTGAAATAGTTAATATTTTTTTTTCTATTGGTTTCTAATTTTTTTCTGTTGTGTTCAGAGAATATACCCTGTTAAGATTTCAGTCTTTTGAAATTTGCTGAGACATTTTGCTACCCACCCTCCTGGATCAGGTGGAGCCCAGCTGGGTCCTTTCTTTGCCCTGCACCACTCGCACCCACTGAGTGAGACCAGGTTCCGCAAAGCAGAGCAGAAAATTTACTCATTGATCAAGATATGGGGAAGGGAGAGCTCATGCTCTAAAGACCCCTTCTCCCCAGGGGGTGGGGGTGAGAAACTTTTAAGAGGTAAGAGGTGGGTGAGAAGTCTCTGCCAAAAGTGCTCAGCTCTGCTGTTACAGTGTGAAAACTGCCATGGATAATATGTAAGTGAGTGGACACGGCTGTGTTGCAATAAAGCTTTATTTGTAGGCATCAGAATTTGGGGAAAATTGTGCCTGGCAAAGTGCAAGTCCATCCTCTGGGCAGAGATCTTAGCACAGGTAATGAGGCAAAGGCAACTTCCAGACACTTTGGGTCTCGTGTGTGCAAGGCTTCCCCGCATGGTCAGAGGGGAACCGATTCAGGGCAGTTGACTGGTGCCAACTAGGACCTTTCTGGCTCAGGCTGGTTGTGTGGCTTTGCTTATGTGGTGTCTGAATAGTTTGTGTTAAACCAGCGCCGCTGTGGACACAGACTAATGGACTGTGGAATTGGGGGGAAGAAAAGAAAGAAGGTTAGTCTCTGTACAGGTGTCTCTTCCTGGTGACAGTTTCATGGTATGTAGTATAGTTTATCTTGGTAGAGACTTTATGTACACTTGAAAATAATGTTTATTTTATAATTATTTGGGTTAGATATCAATTAGATCAAGTTGGTTGATAATTTTTTCGAACATTCTTTATGTTTATTGAACTTTTACTCACTTGTTCTGTTAGTTGCTGAGTGAGTGCTGTTAAAATCTTCAACTATAATTGCTGATTTGCTTATTTATCACTGAGTTCTGTGAGGGTTTGCTTTATGTAATTTGTATATTTCTGCACCTTTTAAAATTAAGAAATATTTCTCTTCCTTTCTGGGTATATGCTCAAAAGAAATGAAAGCTGGCTTTGAAGAGATGTTTGTACACCTGCATTGATAGCAACATTATTCACAATTGTCAAAAGGCAGAAACAATCCAACTGTCCATTGATGGATGAGTGGATAATCAAAGTAAGGTGTCTACATACTATGAAATATCATTCGGTCTTCAAAAGGAAGGAAATTCTGATATGCTACACATGGATGGACCTGGAAGACATTGTGCTAAATGAAATAAGCCAGTCACAAACAAACTATATGATTCGACTTATATGAGTTACCTAGAGTAATCAAACTCAGAGAACCAGAAAATCGAAAGATGGTTGCCAGGGCCTGGGGGAAGCGGGCATGAGGGGTTAGGGTTTAATAGGTACAGAGTTTCACTTGTGGAAGATGCAAAAGTTCTGGGGATGGATTGTAGTGATGGTTGCACAACAGTGTGAATGTACTTAATGCCATAGAACAATACACTTAAAAATGGTGAAAAATGGTAAATATTATGTATATTTTACCACAATAAAAATAGAAAAACAAGGCAAAGAAAAAAGAAATGTTCCTCTTTACCTCTGATAATACTGTTTGTCTCAAAGTCTATCTTGTCTAATTTCAATATAGCCATACCCTCTTTCTTTCTTTTTTTTTTTTTCCTATGCTCTCTTTCTTATGGTGAGTCTTGCATGGTAAATATTTTTCTGTCATTTTACTTTTAGCCTACCTTTGTCTTTGTTTGTTTATGTTTATGGTGCACATCTTTTAGACAGCATTTAGTTCTTCTTCTTTTTTTTTTTTTAACTCTGTTCTGACGATCTCGGTTTTAATTATGTTTTCTCCCTTTCCTCTCTGTTTAATCAATTTTCTGTTTGTTCCTCTTTTCTTGTCTTCTTTTGGGTTAATCAATATTTCTTAGTATTAAATTTTTTCTTCTATTTCTATTTTAGCTGTACCCCATTGTATTTTCAAAAATGAGTTCTCTGTGGATTGCAATGTGTATCCTTAACTTACACATTCTACTTTGTTTTAATATTATATAAATACATGTAAAAACGTAAGACTCTTAAAACAGTGCATTCTTTTAATCTTATTCTTTTTATCTTCACTGTCATAGATTTTACTTCTGAATATGTTAGATATTCTGCACAATTCAATGCTATCATTTTTGTTTTACAAATCAGTTTTTTAAACCTTAAAAGAAGAAAATACATTTTAAAAATGCACCTGTATATTTGTCATTCCTAAAGCTATTCTGTGGATCTGAGTTGCCATTTGTATTATTTCTGTTTAGTTTGCGGCCTTAACTTTAGCATTTTTTTGGAGTGTAGAAATACTGGTAACAAGTTCTTTCACTTTCGGTTTATCTGAAACTATCTTTATTAAATCTCTTTTTGGAAGTGTTATTTCTCCAGGTATGAAATTCTTAATTAACATTTTCTAACACTCCAGAGAAGTAATTCCATTTCCTTCTGCCCGCCATTGTTTTTGATGAAGGTAGCTCTATTATTATTATTATTATTCTCCTATATTATATATGTGTATTATAGTATATGTATCTCATCTTTCTATGACTAATTTGAAGATTTTTTCTCTATATTTTTGGTTTTCAGCAGCTTGACTATTAAGTAACGGGGTATAGTTTTTCTTCATATTTGTTTGAGATTTACCAAACTTTTTGAATCTATTGGTTGATTTATCTTATCAAATCTGTGAGATTTTTCAACTATTATTTCTTCAAAAATCTTTTAACCCCATACCTTCCCCCTTCTCCTTCAGAGATTCCAATATGTTAGATGACTGAATATTTTTCCATATATAATTGAGGCTTTGTTAATTAAATACAGATCTTTTTTTCTCTCTGCCAGTGTGGATAATTTTTATCGATTTGTCTTCAAGTTCATCTACATTTTATTCTGCATAGTCCAATCTTTAAGCTCATTTGGTGAATTTTTCATTTCAAATATAATTTTCAATTTTAATTTCTGTTTTTAATAGTTTCTAAATATATTTAGATTTTCTGCGTATGAACTCATTTTCCCTACCTTGTTCTTTAAATCCTTCTACATATTTCCAATAGCTGTTTTAAACTTCTTGTGTGTTAAGCCCAATACTTTTGTTATCTTTGCGTCTTTTGCTTTTGACTTCTCTTGGTCCTGGGCCACTCTACATGTCTAGTACTTTTTTATTATAAGCTGACCATTGTGGATGATACATTGAAAGGGATTTGGATTACGTTGCTTTGTTTTAAAAGATACTGAATTTTGTTCTGGCAGGAACTTCTTGATTCTGTCAGGCATGGCTTTAGGCTTTTTAGGATGGGTTTTGTTTTGTCTTTTGTCCTGGGGCATAATCCTTATTCTAGGGTGTGGTCCTTAATTCCAAGAGCTGGACTTTCTGGGGTCCCAAGTGAACGTTTGTGGTAATCAGAGAGGTTTCCCTGCTCTGGCTCAGCCAACGTATCCAAGCATTTCTAAACCATTGGAATTTCCATTCAGCCCTCAGTCCCCCAAGAGCTTCTCTGCTAAGTGTTACAGAATTTTATTCTGCACACACACAGCTCAGCCTGTAGCCAACGACTTGAGGAAAACCTGCACACAACGTCCTGAGGCCTCTACTTTGCAAAGCTTTTAAGATTCTAGTACCTTGTCCCACAAAATGCAGTCACTTCATCAGGAATAAACTCTGATGTCTGCTTCCTCAACTCAGTGAGGCAACTGCTTTCGACTTTGTCTCTGCCTCACCACATTTTTTTGTTCTGCCCCCAGGCAGACATCCAAGGTGAATGCAGTTTCTGCCTGAATATTTTTTGTCTCAAGGACTCTGATTCTGTTCCTCTGATTGTCTAGTGCATGACAGTTGTCTTATATGTTTTGTCCAGTTTTATAACTGTCTACGGGAGGAGAGTAAGACTAGAATGGAATAAGGCTAGTTATTTCATCATGTGCAGAAGTAACTGTTACTACATTATATAACTTAATTATAATTTCTCTGGTGTTTTGAACCATTTATCAACATCACCTTCTTGTCTTTAGGCTCACACACTCACACAGTCACTAGAGTTTTGCCTGTATTTCAGTGGTTCTCAAATTTTGGTATGCAAAGGAATCACCTTCTAAAAAATAAAGATTCATTTGGGTATGGGGTAAGGCCAAGGATTATTCATTTTCGACATGCACATAAGCAGATTTTCAATGCATTTGATCTTAGTTCCACAATTTTCAAAACACCTTCTGTATTGTGTTGCTGCTTATTAGTCCAAGTGAAGTTTCAGCTTAAGCAAATCTGTATCACTGATAGAGAAACTTGATGGAAGTTCAGTTCACACATATCATTTTCTCAGCAGGAAGTAATCACTTCCCAATAACGATGCATCTTCTTCCTTAAAAACATTCGTAAGCCTTGAGAACTGCTGTGGAATTCAGATTTTATTTCATAAACTGGCAGACTCTTCTCCCCTACTAAGGTATACTACATGTAATTGACTGATTTTAAAGTGTAGGAATCCTGGGAGTATTGAAAAGTGATGTTCTAAGTCAGACTGCATTTTTTTTCTTGTGATAAAGACCAAGATGTAAGGGGTTTGGAAGTCTGCTCCACCTGAAGTGCACTATTGCTTTCCATGCGAAGTATCTTGCCCTAGTCCCTGGTGTGATCCCGTATAACTTGGTTTGACAGAAGGAATCCATAAGGTTGTTTGGTTGTTTGCTTCTTGCGTAGCTTCTGCGGCAAATTTCTCTTCTGCGGTAGAGAATTTTTGTTGCAATTTGAAGAGAAGTTAATCTTCCCCGTTACTTATTTAGTTTTCAGTCTATCCTGTTTGAAATGTATAAACACTGAACTTTGTCTGTATGTATCCAGCAAAAAGATTATACAGCAATGTGAACAGACAGAGCCCATTCTTTCTCTTCCCCAAGACATGGTCTGTTTTGTTTGTTTGTTTGTTTAATAATGAAAGTCAGGGCAGCTGAGGGAAACATTACATAAAGCTCGTAAAAGCTTGAATTATAGTCTTCATATATTTAGCACTTATTTACTAAGTGAACACTTCTCTCAGTGCATAGTAAATCCCTGAGAGGTGGTAATAGAAAAAGGGATGGAGATAATAATTTTCCATGAATGATAATATATTATTTTCTGAGCGTGATTAATAAGGACCTGAGCCATACACTAGAGTGATTTTCTTTTTGCCAAAATATGGGTAAAGTAGTCATCTTCACGGATAGTTCTTTCAACATTTACTCAAAGAGTGGACTGTGAGCTTATTATGTTTTAGGTGTTGGGTCAGGAAGTTGAGAGCTGAGACTGGGTCTGCCTTGTTCACCACTGTATCTCCAAGAACATCAAGTTCACTCACTAAGTTAGTTAAAAGGAGCACTTGTACTGTGTCAGGGTGTGCAATACATGCTGGTTGACGTGCACAGATTCAGAAAGTCTAACTTTAAAGTGAAATGGGTTGGGGGGTTGTGATAATAACCCAGGCTTGTCTAAATCTAGAACTAACGATGTTTGTATCACATGAGATGAATTTGGTGGGGTTCAGATGGAAGAGGTGAAACTAGAACTCATTGAGAGGATGGGCAAAGAAGAGGCAGGGATGTAGTAGACTAGGTGTCTTAATGGTTCCTTGATGATCTGAAGAATTTTCAGCCCTCTTCTAGTATTTTTTTCTTGAATTTGAGCATCTTTTCAAAGAAATTCATCTGCCAACCACCTTCAAGTTCAACTGTTAAATTACTATCGACTCTTTGCTGGTGACTCTGGTGACTTGTTCTTAGAGTCTTAGGAATTTTTCTCCTCCACTAAGATACTAGATGGTATAATGATAAGTGATATAAGATATAAATGGCTTGTCACAGTGTTATTGTGTTTAAACAATGCAGAATGTCTACTCTCCTATACCCCCTACCTGACAGCCCTGGACCAAGCCCTCCTTTTCTTCTAAAGTGTTTTGGGTTCTGGAAGACGGTGGAGCCCTGCCAGGGTCCTTAATTAGGGTTCCTGTTTTGGCTGTAAGTTTTGCCAGGACTTGGGCATATTTCCATAAAGAGGATGCATGGGCGGGTCCAAGCTCGATCCCTGTCAGCCTTCTTGCATATCCAGCTCCTCTCATTCATGAGAGAGAACTGTTTGGAACTCAGAGGGACCAAGAACAGACTAAGTGCACACTTACCACTGAGCCACTCAGTTTACTATGATACATTTTAAAAGTTAAAAAATTACTCCCATAAAACTGACAATTCATGTTCTGAGCAGAGTGTCATGAATTCTAATTTGGATGAAAGATTAGCGCAGACTAAGAGAGTCCTTGAAGTTGTCTTTTTTTTTTTTTTTTTGCACTAGAGATTAAATAGGGATTTAAAGGTTTTATTTAATTGTTTCCAATGTAATCCTACAGTTTCTCCATCTCTTCCAAAAGTTGCTAGGAAAGAGATTGATTTAATCAGCAAGCACTTGCTAAGCGACTAAAACACCTTTTCTAAGCATTCCACTAGGTGACAGAACTAAAAAGATGAGTAAGATATTACACCTACTGTCAGAAAGCTCATAATCCAGTGAAGGAAGCTAATTAGAAGCAGCTACAACACAATGTCATGCTGCTGGGATGAAAGTATATGTATAAAGATTGGGGGAGCAAAAAGGGGAGTGGCTACCTTTGGAGGTGGAAGGTGAATGACAGAAAGTCAAGTGGATTTGTAGCAATCACTAGTTTAGAGGTTGGACCATGTATGGCTTGGCTGGAATTAAAGGTTTGTCTGGTCTGTTTGGCTGCTGTAACAAAGCACCATAGACTAGGTGACTTGTAAACAACAGAAATTTATTTCTCGCAGTTCTGGAGGCTGGAGAGCCTAAGATCAAGGCACCAGCAGATCTAGTGTCTAGTGAGGGCCTGCTTCCTTGTCCAAAGATGGCCGTCTTCCATCTTCTCATATGGTGGATGGTGTAAGCGAGCTCTCTGGGGTCTCCTTTATAAGGGCACCAATCCCATTCACGAGGGCTCCACCATCATTATCTAATCACTTCCCAAAGGCCCCACCTCCGAATATCATCACTCTGGGTTTAGGATTTCAGCATATAAATTTTGGGAGGACACAAACATTCATAGCAAGATTCTAGTAGGAGTGTTTCTAGAGTCAATCTAGACTTAGTAAAATAATTTCCTGGATGAGAACAGTTAAAAAAAAAATATGTCAAGGCCAACCTAGTTCAATGAAGGCAAGAGAGGGTCACAAAGAAAGTCAGAAAAATTCTAGGGCAATTAGGATGTTGGTCACTTTGGTTTAGGTAGAGATGATTTTGTTACAGTGAAAAAGTATGGGTAAGAGATGAATCTAGCCAGTGCTGGCTTGATCACTTCTATTTTCTACTTCTTTTTGAGACAATCTGGGTGACACACTTTTAAATGTGAAATCTCTGAGGGTAGAGACATGTTCTACCTGAACTTTCTTCAGAAGTTCCCTTCGGCAAGTTATTTTAATGATGAGAATAAGAAATAGCATGAAAAGTAATCTACCCCTAAGTACAGCTGGTGGCAAATTATTAATAAACTGGCTGCTTTTCTTGATGTTGGCTCACTGTCATATGTCTGTGCTGTGCTCTCCATGATGCACATGGAGGTTGTATTACATTAAATTAAATTCATCAAACATTTATTGAGAGCCTGTTGTGCATACAGTCTGTGGGATACAGAATGGATCTGGGAAACTGACTGCAAGAAGAAAGAGAGTTGGCTTCATTCAAACTTCCTGTTATCACAGAATCAAAGGATTCTGACAATTCACACACCTAGAGCAACAGAGAGAAATATAGATTTCTGAGAATTACGTGTAACTAGTTGAAACAAATTATTATCTTAACAGCTGGCACCAGAATTTGTCTTTAAGGAAGAATCTGTCTGTTTAGGGAAATACCTTGGTAAGTTGCTTGAACAAAAGGTGAGACACTGATGTGATAGTCTGGTAGGAAGTAAACCAACAAAAAGCCTAAAAAGCTTATCATTAGATATGAAGAGAAAATCATTGGAGTGAGGAAGCCAAGAAGATAGAAGCCATGTAATAAAGAGGGTGACCCAGGAAGGTGCAGAGCAGGAATGTGTAATAGTCAATTTTAAGTTTCTGTGTTGTTGTTAAGTAAACGGACTTTATGTGCCTCCCACAAACCTTCAGTAAACTCTGCTACACATATAGACACACGAAGGTTGTGCGTGTGTGTGGGGTGGAGCAGAGAGAGAGAGAGAGAAAGAATATGAGAATCATAGAAAAAGGCTGTATTTTTTGGTCTGTGCTGACACTCAGGGTGGAGAAAGGACAGGTCCATTAGATACATCAATCTCTGAACTGAATTCTGTAAAACTGTGTTAGTTCAAACTGTGAACTTACAGATATCTTTGGGAAGCCTTTGGGCATTTGAATTATTCTTCTCTATGGTCTCCACTGTCATATTGCTCTGTTTCATCATCTCATTCTCTTTCATTGCCTTCACGGAACTTGATATTGCCTGAAATAGTCTTATTTTATCTGTTCCTTTATTGTTTATTTTCTGTATCTTCCATCCTCCCTTATCCTCCCCTGTCCTATACATTGAATATAAGCCTCTCAAGAGTAGGATCTTGTCTGTCTTGTCACTGCTGTAACCCTATTGCCAGGCACAGTGCCTAGTACAATAGGAGGCATTCAGTAAGTATTTGTTGGATGAAGAGACTTTTCAACTACTGGGATTACATACAGCTCACATTGCTATTGCTCTTTGAAATTTTACTCTGCTTGGGGTCAGTATTACACAATTTTGCCTGTATTTAGACTACATAGTTGGCCCCCCGTATCTTCACATTCTGCATCTGGGGAGTCAACCAACTGCAGATCAAAAATATTTGGGGAAAAAATTCCAGAGAGTTTCAAAAAACAAAACTTGAATTTATCACAAGCTTGCAACTATTTCTATGTCATTTACATTATATTAGGTTATTATGAGCAATCTAGAGATGATTTAAAGTATATAGGAAGATGTGCTTAGATCATGTGCAAATACTATGCCATTTTATGTAACGGACTTAAGCACCATGGATTTTGGTATCTGTAAGGGTGTCCTGAAACCAAGCCCTTGTGGATAAGGGGGACAACTGTATTTCTTTTCAAGTGTGTTAGTCAGTGACTATTTTTTACACTTGAGTAGTTTTTAAAGTCATTATGGAACAAAGAATGAGGCACTGATAATTTTATTTTTATTATTTGAAAATGCTTTTTCTACCCCTCCCTCTCTGTCTCTTAATCCCTCATTACTTCTATATCAACATCAGCATGTGTATTTCTGCTCCTACCAAGATAGTGGGGGAGCTGAAAATGGTAGTAATTGAAGCAGGCAAGGCTGTTAACCTGAAAGGAATTATGTGTCAGTTGGTGGGGTGGGGTGGACGTCATGGGTAGACTACATCAAGAGACTGCTGTCCATATTTCCTCTGCATTTTCCTCTGTTGAGTGAAAAGATTCTTGTTAGCTGGAGACAGTCAGGCACCCTCCGTAAGGATCAGATCCACATAGGAATGGAAAAGTTCACCTTTTTGCCATTTTGACCTGGGAGTGAGGCTCATATTTGAGAATTTCCATGGACATTTTCCTCCTAGTGTTGAACACTCCCTTGTGGAAGAATCATATTTTTGTATGAAGTTTGATTCCCCCAGTTTTTGACATTAAGATACTCTTCATTGAACCTACATTTTCACTGTCTTCTCAGCATTACCTGCTGCTTCAAATCTCCTTGGGGGATAGGGTTGTCGGGTAAAATATAGGATGCTGAATTAAATTTGAATGTCAGCTAAACAATGAATAACTTTTAGCATAAGTATGTCGCATGCAATATTTGGGACATACTTGCACTAAATTATTTATTGTTTGTGTAAAATCCTACTTTAGTTGGACACCTTGCGTTCTTATTTGCAAAGTCTGGCAGGCCTACCTAAGGAGGAAAGTCACTTAGGACTGAGAGGGTGAAATTCACATTTTAGGACATCCGTAGGACACACTTTAATATAAGCCTGCCTCACGCTGGGAAGAGAACATGAACTCACTGCAGTATATCACCCTGGCGAGACTTGAACTTCTTTTCCAGCACTTTGCTTTTCAAAACACGTGCCAAAGTAATTTTCCAGATTGAGGTAATGAATCCCAGATCTTTTAATACCATGTACTGTAATTAGCTGGATAATAATCTGTAATTATTCAGGGAAAGAGAGCCCATGTATAAATTATTAGAGTTGCAAACTGTGCTGTTTCAGGGGAGGGACTTCTGGCCTTTTCTAACCGGCTGTGGCATCAGAACCCTGACAGGTATTTGGCTCTCCGTGCCGGGTCGTCTGCCTCCTGTCTCTGCCATCCTCCTAGTCCTGTCTCACTTTCTTTGGAGAGACCGGGCAGGTGATGCTGGTCTGCTATGTTAGTAGATGGCATGGATTCCAGACCAGACACACAGAGAGCTGTGCGAGTTCTGTGGAGCTGAAGGCCAGGTAGGCACTTCAACAGTAGTTCAGGATGAAGGCGTCCGCAGATATGTGGCCTGGACATTGGGTACCAGTCAGGTGGAGAGAAGAGGATTTTGTGTAGAAAAGGTCTTCGGCACAAATCACCTCCACCAGATATCACCAACGGGATATGCTTTCTACACGCAGCACCTCCATGCAGATACAGCACTTATCAGAACTATGACATTAGTCAAAGTTTATCATTAAAGTTCATTAGCATTTTCTTCCTCCACGATAACCTTCTCATTCCTATAATGCCCCATGTCTGCTTGATCACTGAGAGCTTACTTATCCATTTCTAAAGAATTTGGAATTTAAAAAAGGAAATCTGGCAAAGATTTTTTCTGAGACTTTATCTAAGAAGAGAGTCTCTAATAGTGAAACTTCAAACACTGTGAGACTGTTTGGGAGATTTTCTAGGAAGTAGGAGCCTGCTAGGGGTCTTTGGTTCATGTCACATGAAACTCTGACATAAGGTAAGTCATGTCTTATCTTGGTGGATGTTGACTATCTCAGAAGACCTATGAGGAGGGACCAATGATCTCAGCGCTTATGCCCTTGAGCTGCCATCATGGTGGATTCCTAGTCCTTTGAAGGGTCAGACAGCTGGGATTCTGAGCATCGTCCAAATCTCGGAGTCTAACAGGTTTTGTTTGTTCCCTGTTGAAGGATTCTTACAGTCTGTTTTATGCATTAAACATGAGAAGGGGAAACAATCTCAATGAGGCTTATATACATCGAATACTAAGTGTGTGCTACGTGGCATCATTTCTTTTAATTCTTACAACATCCTTATAAAAATATCACTGGACTCATTTTACATCTGCAGGAGGAGGCTCTTTGAGGTTAATGATTGGCCCGGAATTAGCGGGTGTTGGAGCCAGAATCTGAACCCAGGTCTGTCTCCATCCACTTTGTTCGTGGACTTTCATGACCACATTCTCTTGTTAAGGGTGGCCCTGGAGTGGCACCTGGCAAAGAACCTGCCTGTGCAAATTTTAGAGCTTGAAGGGACCTAAGAGAAAATCGAGTGCAAATTCTTACATTTTGAAAGTGAGGAATCTAAGCCAGGGCGTCTAAGTGACTCATAGAATGTCCCTGCATTGGGTAGAGGCAAAGTTGGACTCAGAACCCATATTTCCTATCAGCACTGTTTCCATGCAAACACCCCATGACTCTGCCCCGTGTTCCAGTCACAAGATAGGTCTGGGTTGAGATTTCGTTTCTTGTGTGTCCTTGTAAGGAGGGTTCATGCCTGTGTGCCCTTTTTTGTGACCTCTCCAGAGGTCAGGGATCAGGTCTGCCTGATGATAATGTGGATGTGATATGATGATACCATTCATTTAGGAACTTTTGATTGAAGACACATGAAGGCATCCTACAGGCAAAACATATTTAACCAGAGAATAAAACACAAACTATAAAAAACCCCCACTTCTTCCTCTGTATGCCAGTGGCTGATACCTGCTGGGTCAGTTAGTTGGGTAGAAATACAATCCAATGTTTAGGGCCACATATCTGATATTTGTCCATAATTTTTTCTTGTCTGCAACTTGATTTCTTTTAGGCGCTGGGTTTTTGTTGATATGTATTGACTAGTGGATATTTTTCATGAATGCCATGTTAACTAGGCCATGCAACTGTTAGAATGAACAGAACAGTTTTTTTTCTGCTTCTGTCAGTACTGCTGCTTAAAACTCAGTCAAAGACCTCCTCAGCATTTAAAAACTCTGACAGGAATACTGAAATAGGGAACATTCTCACTGACTCCTCTCAACACTTAGCTAGTGACTTCCTGCTACAGCTTCTGCATTGATTAGATGCTAGGGGAATATAAAATACAGCTCTTCTCTGCAATGTAATTATAATACACTTGGCCAACATGTCTGAAGCCTACAAAATAGGAAGAGGCCAAAGAAGTGACAAATGAGCTTGGAAAGATCAGAGGAGAAAGGTGATTTTGAGCCTGATGCGTGCAGCAGAGGCTTTATGAGTGTGGGCTGGATCTGAAGTTCATTTAGAACATTAAGGTCACACTGAAAAACAGGTGTTGGGGGCCTCGGTGAGTTGGAGAAAAGGTCAGAAACTGAAAAAAGCCAAGTCCGAGAAGGCAGTGCCCTTTTCTTTCCACAGGGTGGACAGGTAGGGAGGGCGTGGTTCATTTATCCTTTCCACAGAGTTTTGTTGAGCACCTGCTAGGTGCAGGGGATACAGTGGTGAGCAGAAACAGATACATTCTGATGGAGGTATTGCAAAGAGCACATGCTTTTTGGGGTTCTTACATATTTATGTCTATTATTTAAATTCTAGATAGTGAAGAATTGAAAGGATGAACTTCCTAAAGACAGAAAAAGGCAGGAAGAGAGGTTGGTGCTTTTGGACAGAGAAAAGGCAAGGGATCAGAGTAAGTGGAGAGTAGCTGACATTAAGTCAGTAACATGGCCGTGTCTTATTATTACTGTTGTTTCCTTTGTTATTTTTTAAGAGCAAGCTTACTTCACTAAATGAAGTAAGCCAGAAAGAAAAAGAAAAATACAGTATGATATCACTCATATGTGGAATCTAAAAAAAAAAAAGGAAAGAGAAAAAAAAAGAGGACACTAATGAACTCATCTACAAAACAGAAACAGACTCGCAGACATAGTAAACAATCTTACGGTTACCAGGGGCCAGGGATAAATTTGGGAGTTTGAGATTTGCAAATGATAACCACTATACATAAAAAATAGATAAAAATAAGTTTCTTTTGTGTAGCACAGGGAACTATATTCAATATCTTGTAATAACCTTTAATGAAAAAGAATAGGAAAACAAATATATGTATGTATATGCATGACTGGGACATTATGCTGTACACCAGAAATGGACACATTGTAACTGACTGTGCTTCAATTAAAAAAAAAAAAAAAAAGACCAGCAGATCTGCAGCTGCTTGTAGCCTTCATGTAAAGTGAGCAAGAAATAAATGTGTGTTATTGTGGGGGGAAAAAAAAAAGAGCAAGCCTAACTCTGGCGTAGCAGAAAGTCTTACTGGGTAAGCAAGTGGTCACATATGGGAAGGTAAATAATTTAGGTTATCCTCTGCATCCAAAAATTTTGTTCTTGCATGGATTAAGACCACACAAAAGAAAGGAAAGGAAAAAGTAAATAAAAGGATCCATTCCTTTCTATCCTACTCTTCTATGTCATTTTCAGCCCCTCCTCATCCATGCCTTCAAGAGCTACATTAAAATAGAGAGACCTGTGAGATGCTCTCTGTG
The DNA here is from genome assembly GCF_036321535.1 of Camelus dromedarius. NCBI lineage: Eukaryota > Metazoa > Chordata > Mammalia > Artiodactyla > Camelidae > Camelus > Camelus dromedarius. Next base: position 2,244,278 of record NC_087469.1, read on the forward strand.
AAAAGGCCTGTACCCATTCAGACTCTCCATGCTTTATTCTGCTGTCGTTTCAAGCTGTCACTTTTTTTTCTCCCCCTGAATTTGGCCAGCACAATACCCTCTCTATTAGTGCCTTCCTGACTTCCAGCCGGAGAGCTGGTCTGTTCTAACAGGAACTGCCACATTTATGCACAAGAGTTGAAACTGGAACCCATTGTCTATGCAGACAGTGGAATTCGCAGAACAATTACTGTGGGAAGTGATTGTTCGCAATTTGGCGGAAACCAGCTTTGCTGACTTGTGAGTGCTGCAAGATAATTTAGCGCCGAAGCACGGGGAATAATAACCCAGTCCTTTCTCCAGGACCCCCATAAGTGGAAGCACAGCCCCGACAGCTGACTAGATGAGTTCAGAAAATGCCACGGGGGCAGTTTTTAGCTTTTGAGAAGCTGTTATGTAAGCCTTGCCAACGTGCTGTTTTCCACCCTTTTCCTTTTTGCTGTGCAGACGCACAGGGCCCCTCCATCCCTTCACCTATGCGGCGGAGGGAGGGATCCTGTCAGACACTCAGCCCACTCCCCTCCTATTTTTATGGCTAATGCGTTTTAGGTGTAGGGGCACGTCTTTGAGCTAATTCATAATAAAGGATGAAAATTAGTCACTAGCAGGCTAAAAAAAGAATCTCTTTAGAACAAGGTTTTTTTTTTTTTTTTTTTCCTTTTTCTCTTTCCTGTGATAAATACAACACTTGTCATGGATTATAGTTATATTTTTAAAATATTTTGATTTTTGAAAAATCCCTGTTACCTTTTCCAGAGAGTTGATGCCCTTTATATAGGGAATTTAAGGGACATCAGTCGCTTAGAATGCCAGTGTTGTCTCTAACGACTTCTGTGACCTCAGGCAAACCTCCTCAGTGATGAGTGAGGGTCAGTTTTCTCATCTGTGTGTAGATGCTGGGGTATCCTGGCTGAGCCCCAACATAGCCTGGGCTGGGGGCCCTGGCAGCTCACACTCACCTTCTACTGGGCATATTCTCATGAAATAATAGTCAACAGGACCTCTCCCCCTTCTCAGTCAGGAGAGAAATCAGGACATTTCTGTAGCAGCAAAAATTAAGGTAGTGAAAATGCAGGTAATCTGGATTCATCTTGAGCCCTAAGAGCAAGAGGAGTCAGAGGCATAAAAGTTGACAAAATTATTTTGGGGAAGGTGCTGGTGATTCTCTAAGCACAAGCAAAGCTCCTTCAGGGCTCTGTTGGCACCACACAGCCCAGAAGTAGGGGGAGGGCTGTCCTGTACCACCCAGCTAAAGCATTTCTAGGTTTGGTGAGGTTGGCATCTCTTCAAGAGAGGTACCAGGAAAGGGGAGACTGAGAAGCAATCTTCAGCTCCGTACCTCAGGCACTGAGTATCCCCAAAGATGACGCTTTCTAGAGAACAAGGCTAGACCATATCCTCCTTGGCTAGATTCCTTGGCTATGGGTATCACTCAGATGGTCCCAAGCTTTGGCATCTCGCCAGAGAAATAAATTTTTATAGTGGAGAAAAATGGTGAGGAAATGTGATCAGCCTCTTGTGAAAAGAATGAGGTCAGAAAATGGAAGATTTTCTTGGAGAGTTCTTTTTCAGCCTTAATAAAAACCTTTGAACTTTGGCTGAAACATGCCTCCTGAGAGGTACACTCTGGAAGGAAGGAAAAGAAACACGCTGAACAGTTTGCATGGCTTTTCACTGGAGTCTGTCCATCTGCTCTGGCAGACAGAGCTGGAATTGCTGTGGTGGAGAGGTTGGGTTTATTTAACAGTTACGCGAATTTGGGAAATTATAGGACAGTGCAGGTTAAATTCCTTAAGCCTAACCAATCGAAAGAGAATGAGCACTCTACTTGGGTATGTCATTGTTTCTTGTAGAAGGCTGTCATCCATTCATTTTCAGAATGTGTTCCACCAAACCCTAAAATTTCCTCAGTGCGTACTTAGAGGATCCCCCCACCCCATCTCTCAGCAGTGGAACTAGAGAATGGAAAAGGGTGATTGGGGGAGGGTGGGAAGGAGGCCAAGGGGATTCCTGGTCTCGTACCTACACTTCAACCAGAGTGGCTCTGCTTCGAATGTTGGGCCACTGCTTATGACTTTGTTCAAGCAAAGCACTCCTCCTGGGCTGATCCAAGGCCACTGTAACAGAGGCTGTGGCTAAAAGGAAATAGTTCACAAGTGCCTCAAAAACTCACTGCCAAGAAAGCCTCAGTGCAGGGCTCTGGTGCAGGCTCGGGCAGCAGTGACAACATGAATGGTCTTCTGGTTCTCTGGGCTTCTCATGGGCTTCAAGAGAAGATGAAGGACCCCAAATCATCTGGAATAGTCATGAAGACCCTTGCTGCTGAGGAGACAGTATAATCAGTGATTTCACATTTCAGAGCATTGCCCAAACAGACTGCAAAGGCCACTAAGATTGTAGGGAGCTTCATTCAGCCCTTATGTGTGAGTGTTTTTGAAATAAGTACCAGGGACTGCTGATGCAGAAAATCCACCATTCCTTTATTGTTGGAGAGGGGATGACCATTTTCTAGAAGACTACAAGCTTAGGGACCCTGTAATTAGTGATTCAGGAGCAAAATGTACTTGAAAGCACAGGAACTGTATACCCTGGTCTTCCTTCCTACCCCACAATCCCCCTGTTGCCAATTCCCACGTAGTAGAGAATATTCCTCAATTGCCTCACATCTTTGAGGGCTGTCTGAGCTCTTGAAGAAGGGATATTAAAGGCAATCCCATTCTCATAGGTGCTTGGAATCTTCTTTGACTCTCGCATCTCACATCCATCAATCTATCAGCTAATTTTGTTGGGTCTGTCCTCAGTGTGGGTTCAGAATTCCAGCATTCCTCACCACTTCTTTAATGACCACTTTGGTCTCAGTCTCCTTTTATCTGGATTCCTGCAATGGTTTCCTAACTTGCATCCCCACTCCCACCATCTATTCTCAGTAGAGAAGCCAGAGTTATTCTGTCAAAGGGTAAGGAATGTGGGTCATTGTACTTCTCTGCTTAAATTCCTATTTTACTCATAGTAAAAGGCAATGTCTTCATAATGACCTACAGGGCCCCTCTATTTGATCTGATCTTCCATTATTTCTTTGAATTTATATCCTATTCTCGCCAGACTTACTGGCCTCCTTGCTGATCCTTGAACATTCCTGTCTTAGGGTCTTGCACTGTTCTTCCTGCTTGTAATGTTTTCCCCACAGATGTCCACAAGGTTAATTTATGCATCTCCTTCAAGATTTTGTTCAAATGATATTTTCTCAATGAAGTCTTGCCCTGGCTATTCTATTCAAAGTTGTTCCTACCTCATTACCATACACACTTGCTACTCCTCCTTACTTGATTCCACTTTTTCTTTTTCCAAAGTACGTTTTAGTGTCCCACACAATTCACTTATTTATTGTATTTATTCTGTATCTTTCTCTGACTTAATGTAAGCTCTGTGAGATTTTTTCACTTTGGTTTATTACTGCACCTAAGTGCCTGAACTCAAGCCTGGCTCATATTAGGTGCTCAATAAAAACTTCTTAAGTGAGTAAGGAGTTGACCTAGCTTCCCTACTTCTGCTGAAAAGTCTCCTCTACTTTAACATGGTGTGATTCTGTGATAAGAATAAGACAAGTCTCTCAGCAACCTTTGTTTTCTAGTCAGAAAAAAAAAATACTAGGCTTTGGGAGTTAGATAATCAATGGAATCTCCTCTGATTTGACAATGGCTCTTGCAACAAGTATTCAGCACTACTATGTGCCTGGGGCTGGCTTTTAATGTCCCTACAGTTGTATTTGAATGGTAGCCTTATAGGAAGAGGAAAGGGGAAGCAGAAGGCAGGTGACGAGGACTGAGGAGAAGAGCTCTTGTCAGGGCACAGGGCAGGTGGTAAGGCAGCTCCCAAGCAGGAGTAGCTAACGTGAATATTCTGGCCCGTGTTGGCTAATATTTCTAGTTGTGAATGAATAAACTGGCATTTGGGCATCCAACTCAGTCTCATCTGTATTTTAGTGAATGAGAGTTACCTTCTCAGGCCTGAGCAGGACCTGGGACTTGGTGACCCAGTGGTGGTTAGTGTCTTTCGAAATTCTGCTTCATTCCTGCTGCTGCTGTTTGACATTAGGACATCTTCCGTCTCTCAACCTACTGGCTTGACCAAGAAAATACCTGTTTGAGAGAGCAGGAGGATTCACATCTGTTTAACTAGAATTATTGATAAGAAAGTTCTTGATCTATAAAAAAATGAATTTTTGAAAAATCATGTGCTTGTGAAGGTTCTGTTTGAACCCCAGTTGTACAGATCCTACCAACTCATCTCATCTTCACTTTACTGGCCATCCTATGTCCACCTGTAGGAAACATCTTCAGAAAACTGAAATGAAAGTAAGCAAGAGAAGGAGAACACACGGGCTATTATATTTTCCAGCTTTACTGAGGTATAATTAACAATTAAAAATGATGTATTTAAGGTATGTAACTGATGATATACATATTCATTGTGAAATAATCATCACAAGCAAGCTAATTAACATATCCATCACCTCACAGTTACTGTATATATATATGTGTGTGTATATATATATATATATATATATATATATATTTTTTTTTTTTTTTTGGTGATGCAAGCACTTAAGAGATCTACCCACTTGGCAAATTTCAAGTATACGACACAGTATTGTTAACAATAATCTTAGTATTGTACACTAGATTTCTAGAACTAATTCATCTTGCATAGCTGAAAATTTGTAACCCTTGATCAACATGTCCTCATTTCCTCTCCTTACTGCCCCCACCCCCAGTCCCTGGCAATCACCATTCTACTCTTTACTCCTATGATTTTGACTATTTTAGATTCCACATACAAGTGAGATCATGCAGCATTTGTTTTTCTGTGTCTGACTTATTTCACTTAACATAATGTCCATCAGGTTCATCCATGTTGTCACAAATGGCAGGATTTCCTTCTTTTTTATGGCTGAATTATATATATAAAAAATTTAATTACATATAATATAATAATATAATTATATAACATATAATATAATATAAGTATATATTATATAATTATATAATACAAAATATATAATATATTTCTATATAAAACATAATATATAATATATAAAAATATCTATAAAATAATTATATATAAAATATTATAAAATATATTTATATATAAATATAATGTATGTTAAATATGTTTTATAGATAATATATAATAATATATTAATTAATATCAATATATTATATGAATACATATAATATATAATATAATATAGTAATTATATATATATAATTTTCTTTATTCATCAACTGATGGATACTTAGGTTGCTTCTATATCTTGGTTATTGTGAATAAAGTGGAAATGAACATAGAAGTACAGATGTCCCTTTGAGGTCCTGCTTTCACTTCCTTTGGATGTATTCCCAGAAGTGGAGTTGCTGGATCATAAAAGTAGTTCTAGTTTAAGTTCTTTGAGGAAACTTCATACTGTTTTCCATGATGCCTGTGATGACTTAGATTCCCACCAACAGTGCACAAGGGTTCCCTTCTCCCCACATCCTCACTGATGCTTGTTATCTTTTGTCTTTCTGATAATAGCATTCTAACAGGTATGAGGTGATACCACATTGTGGCTTTGATTTGTATGTCCCTGATAATTAGTGAAGTAGAGCATCTTTTCATGTACATGTTGACCATTAGTATGTCTCCTTTTGAGAAATGTCTATTCAGATCCTTTGCCTATTTTTAAGATTAGGTTATTAGTTTTCTGCTATTAAGTTGTATGAGTTCCTTATGTATTTTGAACATTAACCCTTTGTCAGATATATAGCTTGCAAATATTTTCTCTCATACCATAGGCTGCCTGTTCACTCTGTTGGTTGTGTCCTTTGCTATGCAGAGACTTTTTCATTTGATGCAATCCTACTTGTCTTTTTTCTTTCTGTTGTCTGTGCTTTTGGTGTCATATCTAAAAAAACATTGACATGGGCTAGCCTTTATTTTTTGGGAACAAGAATAAACTTAGCTTTACAATAACTGAATTCTCCTTTGAAATTGTATGTCACTCAATAAATCATTCCAGAAATCAAAACCAGGAGGCAGGCACCTAGAGCATTCCTGGGCACAGAGCATGATCAGATCCCACGATGTTGATCACTATTGCTTCTTGCCTTCCAGGTTAGAGGAAGGAGGCAGCACTCCCCACCCCACCACCAAGTGTACACTAGCCAATCCTCCAAGTCCTAGACAGTTTCTTTCTCTGTTCAATATGGCCTCTGCTCATGGACTGGATCCTGAGAAATTGATTCCATCCCTTCCCTAGCTCCTTCATGATAATGGTCTTTTCATCTGAGCATTGACTGAGTGATGCAATGACCCAGTTTGTTGTAATATCATGTGCATGACTGTATTGTGTATTGTTACACTGCATTAGAGTATGGTGATGGCTCTATTTGAGCACAAGGGACATTTTCCAGAATCTCTGTTGTGTGATTTGAGAATATTACTATGCTGCATATGGACTTGCCTCAAGTACTTCAGTTAAAAAAAAGAAAAACAACACAAAACTTCCAATAAATATAGTAATTTCAAAGTGGAACGATGGAGTTCTGAATCTTGCTTTCTTTTACTTCCCAACATGTGTCTGTAAGAATTGCTCAGAGGCACTGAAAATATAAATTGTGAGGAAAAACAGGTTTTATTGAATGCAATCTCTTTTGGTGGATATGGGTCAAACCAATCCTCTTAACCTCATTTCGTCAGATTGAAAAGGCCCTCCTGCTTCTTATTGTATCTTTCAGCTCTGATGGTGTATGTGGATAAAATACACAAACTGAAATTACCTTCAAAGAATTTCAGAAGCTCCCAGCATATTGGCAAGGCAGTAATGATGTCAAAATCCCTTGTCTGCTGAAAGGTTAGCAATACTCATTTTGTACTCCTTCTAATGTATCCTTTCTCTTTTGGGCCAGCTGCAGAGGAGTGATTTGGTGGCTGGTTTAGTAGGTGCAAGGTTTATGTTATAGGTTTGTTTCCTGGTGACCTCTGCATTTCAGTAACCAGCATCTTCACATCTTTCAACGGAGAGATTTTGCCCCCAAAGGCTCTGAATCAGTGGTGGTAGATATTCTTATTTCTTTATTCTTCTCCCCCATACCTCCCCTGCAGGCTGGGTCAGTGTATGTGGCAGAGGTAATAGCCTACATGGGAACTTTAGGAGAAATAAAAAGCAAGAGAGTTTTCAGTGCATCAGGCAGAGAGCACACAGAGGTGTGCAAACAGTTGCAGGTGAGTTTTGGGTTTGAGGTCTGAAGCCAAGCAATGGTTGCAATTTGTCCTGGAACACACCACTCATGGTTATAGTCCTGTGGTCCATTCTGGCGTGGGTGCTTTTAGTTGAGATATTTCTATTTATTCTGCCTGCTCTCTGTCTCCTGGTTTTGTTACCAAACTTGCTGTTCAAAAATCAATAATCAAGACAAATGTTGATAGAAGGGAAATTTGCTTTTAATCACAATGCTGGCAATCTGGGGAGATGGTGGAATCAGTGTCCCCCAAAGAAGGGACCTCTGAAGATTCTGCTCAGCCATGAAAGTTTTAAAGGAAAAAGGGGAAGTGAGCGCAGCTAGTCACTGTGATTAGGGGTCAGAGGCGTTGCCAGCCCCCACTGAGTGCAGGTTTGCTGACTTCTCCTGATCTTTTCTTCAGACGCTGTCTTGTTCACACAGTTTGTTCACGAGGTGATTGAAAGCCATGGAAGAGATCTAGTTCTCTGTTAATTACTTACTCTTTATTCCTATTTCTTTGCTCTATGGAGAAAACTAACAGGTTAAGCAAGGTATTGTGTGATCAAAAGATCTGAAAACTGGGCTTGGGCCGCAAGTGCATAGAACATGGGGACGCCTGAATTAAATGTTAGTTACAACGTAGCTTTTCTAAAGAAACAAGAAAAGGGTTTCCTGCAAAGGACTGCTTATAGCTTCTGTAGCTGAAGGTTTGTGGATGCTCTGGTCCATTGGGTCAGGTGGAGTTGAAGACCTGTGTTGTCAGATGAGTTCTGCCCAGAGAGCAGTGGTGTCTTTAGGTGTACAGCTTGTGTCTAGTTACGTTTCAATAAGAGAGGAAGAAGAATTTACACTGGGGCGGAAAGAATGGAGGGCACATGTGTTGGAATTCTGGCAAGAAAGGTGGAATTGATTTCCTTATGTAATGAAACCAGTTAGTGGACATTATCATCCTGGTCTGCTTACTGTTCCTGCTGCCCTCTGGGCTGCCCTGGACCAGAGGAGAATCCCAAACCTGCATCTTGCAGCCACGCTGTTCCACCATTCACTCGCTTGCTTGTTCATTCATTGATTCATCTCATCCATTTCATTTTTCCATCTCTTTATTCAAGAAGTAATCACTCAACACTTATGTGTGAAAGCTGGAGCTGGACACTTTTGATATAGAGAAAGGAGCCACAGTTTGCCCTTCACAATGTGACAGAAGAGACACTGATGGAGTGGTGACCACGGCATGGAGTGGTGTTGGGCTGAAGGTAAGCCCAGCACTGTAGAAGGGGGGCGTCCCACTCAGGCTTGGCACTGAGGCCTTAGCTGAGTCTTGGTGGATGAGGAAGGGTTAACCTGGTGAGGAGGAGGAGAAAGGCCTTCTGCACAGTGGGATAGTGTCCCACCATCTGGTCGAAGACCCTTTTTCAAAATATTCTTCATCTCCAGACTGATTGGAAGGGAGCTGGTATCATCTAGCATCAAGTTTCTGACATGCTCACGGAGTCACCTGACAATTTTGAGTCTTTTTTCCTCTAGTGATTGTTTAATTCTCAAGAAAGTACATGGAAGCCACTGCTCAGCTGATTTCAGGGAAGATTGGGATGTGTGTGCTATCTGGACAGACACCTTTCTAGAGATTCTGCTTTGCTTTTTAAGGAACTCACAGCAGCTTCATAATGAGATTGTTCTGATTAAAATAATATCTACTAACTGATAAAAATTTGAATAGTATTCAGTATTTTGTGCTAAGATTCAGTGGTGAGGCCTGAGGTCAGGAGTTGACTGTTTACAAAGATGGTTGAAAGGGAATTTTTTTTTTCCTAGTGCTTTTTTTTTTTTTTAAATTGAAGTATAGTCAGTTACAATGTGTCAATATCTGGTGTACAGTACAATGTCCCAGTCACGCATATACATACATATGTTCATTTTCATATTCTTTTTCATTAAAGGTTATTACAAGATATTGAATATAGTTCCCCGTGCTATACAGAAGAAATTTGCTTTTTAATCTATTTTTAGATATAGTGGCTAACATTTGCAAATCTCAAATTTCCAAATTTATCCCTTCCCATCCCCTCTCCCCGGTAACCACTGCTAAAGAAGTGTCAGACAACACGGAGTCGAGCCCACTGGCCTGGCGCCCTTCTTAGAAACGAAGGCCCAGTGTTGATCCTTTCAGACTGAACTGACAGTGATTCGCAACATACAAGTTTTATCATTTCTCCTGCTTGCAAGTGTCCCAGTCTTCCTTTTGTTCAGCTGCAAGCTTGCGTTTCCATTTCTGGCTTTCTCAGGATGACTGAGAGGGCTGGGGGTGTTGCTTACATACAACAGAGGCTCTTTCTGACTGCCAGAGAAACTGTCAAAGGTAAAGGGGCCTTTTCCAATATCACATGAAAGTACCTGGATATTTTTCCCTCTCTTTTCTGATATGAAAATAAAAAGGAGGCTTGAGGTTTAAACACTGCCAACTTCCATCAAGTCTAGGAGCTCAGTGGTGAATGAGCACTCCTCCTACCCCTGGGGTGGCTTTCGGCGAGGTGTGGTGGTAAACACTGAGTGACAAGGGTGCAGCCAGTTACTCTTGCTTAATTGATACCTGCTCTGAAAATTCAGAGATCTTGATTTTTAGACAAAGACCTCTGACTTATGACAGGGCTTGGAGAAACTGTACAGATCAGAGAAAACTTTTTAATGGGTCAGAGGTAGCACATGATATGCACTGTGGTGCTTTGGAGAAGGGAACTGAATTAACAGAGAAGGGAACTCCGAGCTTACACGGAGACTGCATCCATGACCTGGATCCCATGTCTACCACACTCAGGCAGCTGAAGTTCTCACGGGGTTGCAGGTGGCCATGGTAAAGTCGGGACCTTGGCATGAAGTATGCTCATCGGTATCAAACGGATCTGGATTTCTGATCTGGGTCTCCCACTCATGAGCTGTGTGGTTTTAGACAAGTTACCTACCCTCTCTGTCCACTCCCTCTTATGTAAAGTGGAGATAATTGATTTCAGAATGAATAGTAAAGACTAATTAATTAATATTGAGATAAAAAGAAGGGTCGTATATAAATGACTGGTAAAGTGCCTGCCACACAGTAAAGGATACCTAAAAATAATGGAAAAGATTAGCTAGAAAGTGAAATGTATGTGTAAGATAGGGCTGACACACATATGACCCCTGGGACCGTGGGAAACCTTTGCAAGGCAATTGACCACACAATTGACCTCCCTGCTCCAAAGTCAGTAATAACAGCAATGAAAACAAATACTAACAGTGACACTTTGGGGCACATTAGGATTCTGATGTCATGACATGTGCGACCCTGACTCAGCCGAGCTCCAGTGCTGTCCGGCATCCTTTCCTCCTTTTCCCCGCTTGGGGCCTGAGCTTAAGCCTAGTTGGCACTGCCCTCCTTCCAAGCCTCGGGATCTGAAACTCTCTGATTAGCAACATGAAGGAAATGGATAAAAAAGTGGAAGAGCTAGCTAGCTGGTCTGCAGAACAGGCCCTGGACCCAGTTCACCACCCTGCTGTATACCTGTGGGGCGGCAGAGAAGCACAAGAGGGAGGTGGCAGGACCAGATCTCTGGGCAGCGTATTTACCCAGCAGGCGCACGTCCCAGAAGAGAGGTCACAGAATGCAGACACTCTCACTCATTAGGAAGATATGGCCCAGAATAGATCCTGCGGTTCGTCCATCCTTAGAGGGGGAAGGGGGCTGAAAATTTCTCTCCCTCACGTTAAGAACGATAGCTAACATTCACTGAGCGCCCACAGGCATGCCTCTCTGGCTACAAATCTCATGTTCTTAACCTCCCTGCTCGGAAGTACCAAAAAGTCTTCCTTTTGCTTCTCTTCAGCTCTAAAATATGAGCATGAGCCTCTCTTTGTGAAGATTATCCCAGATGTTGCATATACTAATGTTGCCTTTTCACCTTGTCTTTTAAGCTTGTAGTGTCTTTAATCACATTATGCTTAACTCCATGTATTTTCTCTGGCTCTTAGCTTTTTAGCCTGCCCAACTTGGTAGATGTTACTTAGAAATCTGCACTAAGAAATTTGCATCAGTGATGTATGTATATGTATATGTATATGTATATGTATATGTATATGTATATGTATATGTGCCTTGAATTATATTGCCAGGCAAGCACTCATGTTCTCTGTGCAGAGAAGCAACTTTATTTACTGCATGTTGATAGAGTTAGGTCTGGGTGACATAAGATATTCAGGCAAACCAGGCTTGTGAGGATCTGCTAGAATGTACTAGGGAGCAGAACTAAAACAAAATAGATCCATCTCCATCATTGTATGCTCACAATTCTAGAAAACTTCTCCATCCATGTACTCTCGGAGGAGACAGGACCAAAAACAAAACAAAACAACCTGCTCTATCACAGCATATATACCCTTCTTGGACTGGGGTCTCTGATTCTTTCAGAAGTCTGATGACTTGATGGAAGGGTTTTACCAATAGGAAAGCACCACCCTAATGCTACTTGTTCTTACTACTATTATTAGTTCAGTAATTTGATCCTATTCAGAGAGTATTTATTAAGCGATTTCTATCTGCCTGGCATATTCTGGACGTTTTGGATAGTTTTAAAGAAAGTCACAGGACTTAATTCTCCCCCTCAAGGTGGTTGTAATTTACTGGGATATCTGGCATGAATACTTGGCATTCATGAATGAGATAAATTAGAAAACTTAAGTGATTAAATAAATGCAGAAAAGTCATAGAAAGTGTTTTGGAGAACAAGCATATTAGGAGCACAGCTCTCAGCTACTGTTTTATTTACACACGTGTGTCACAATTAGTTGTGAGATTTGTTGCAGGTAATTTATTAGTCATAATAACTGAAGACCTAAAATTTGTGAATTATTTGTTTTTCATACTAATTAGGGTGGATTCAATGTAATTCCTAAACATCACTTGTATGCAAGCTGAAATGTATTCTTTTTTTTTCTTTTGATTTAATTTTTTATTGAGGTATAGTCAGTGTACAATGTTGTGTCAATTTCTGGTGTACAGCACAATACTTTAGTCATACATGAATATACATATATTCATTTTCATATTCTTTTTCACTGTAAGCTACTATAAGATATTGAATATATTTCCCTGTGCTATACAGTATAAACTTGTTTATCTTATTTTATATATACCAGTCAGTATCTGCAAATCTCAAACTCCCAGTTTATCCCTTCCCACCCGTCTCCCCCTGGCAACCACAAGTCTGTATTCTATGTGAGTCTGTTTCTGTTTATATTTAAGTTCATTTGTCTTTTTTTTTTTTTTTTAAGATTCCACTTATGAGTGATATATGGTATTTTTATTTCTCTTTCTGGCTTACTTCACTTAGAATGACATTCTCCAGGGCCATCCATGTAGCTGCAAATGGCATTATTTTATCATTTTTTATGGCTGAGCAGTACTCCATTGTATAAATATAGCACAACTTCTTTGTCCAGTCATCTGTCAATGGACATTTGGGTTGCTTCCATGTCTTGGGTATTGTATATAGTGGTGCTATGAACATTGGGGTGCAGATGTCATTTTGAAGTAGGGTTCCTTCTGGATATATGCCCACGAGCAGGGTTACTGGGTCATATGATAAGTCTATTGCTAGTCTTTTGAGGGATCTCCATACTGTTTTCCATAATGGCTGCACCAAACTGCATTTCCACCAACAGTATAGGAGGATTCCCTTTTCTCCACACCCTCTCTAGCATTTATCATTTGTGGATTTTTGAATGATGGCCATTCTGACTGGTGGGAGGTGATACCTCATTGTAGTTTTGATTTGCATTTCTCTGGTAATTAATTATATTGAGCATTTTTTCATGTGGGTATTGGTCATTCACATGTCTTCATCGAAGAATTGCTTGTTTAGATATTCTGCACATTTTTGGATTGAGTTGTTTGTTTCTTTGTTATTAACATGTATGAGATGTTTATATATTCTGGAAATTAAGCCCTTATTAGTCTCATCCTTTGCAAATATTTTCTCCCTTTCTGTAGGTTGTCTTTTTTGTTTTGCTTATGGTTTCCTTTGCTGTGCAAAAGTTTATAAATTTAATTAGGTCCCATTTGTTTATTATTGTTTTTATTTCTATTGCTTTAGTAGACTGCCCTAGGAGAACATTGCTAAGATTTACGTCAGAAAATGTTTTGCCTGTTTTCTTCTGGGAGGTTTATTGTCTCTTGTCTTATGTTTAAGTCTTTAAGACATTTTGAATTTATTTTTGTATGTAGTATGAGGGAGTGATCTAACTTCATTGATTTACATGCTGCTGCCCAGTTTTCCCAACACCACTTGCTGAAGAGACTGTCTTCACTCCATTATATGTTCTTGCCTCCATTGCTGGGAGGTTTTTTATTGCAGACTCTATTTCACTTCTAGTGATTGGTCTACTCGAATTATCTATTTCTTTTTGATTTAGTTTTGGTGGACGGCAGATTTCTAGAAACTTGCCCTCTTCTTATAGATTGTCCAATTTGTTGCCAAATGGTTGTTCATAGTTTTCTCTTATGTTTTTTATGTGTGTGTATTTCCATGGTATTGGTCGTAATCTCTCCATTTTCATTTCTTGTTTTGTTTATTTGTGTCCTTTTCTTCTTAGTCAGCCTGGGCAGAGGGTTGTCGATTTTGTTTACTCTTTCATAAAATCAGCTCTTGATTTGATTGATTTTTCTATTGTTTTTAAATCTCTAGTTTATTTATTTCCTCCCTGATCTTTATTATTTCTTTCCTTCTGCTGACTTAGGTTTTGTTTGCTCTTCTTTTTCTAATTCTTTTAGGTGGTAGGTTAGGCTGCTTATTTGAGATTGTTCTTGTTTTTTGAGGAAGTCCTGTATTGCTATGATCTTCCCTCTTAGGACTGCTTTTGCTGTATCCCATAGATTTTGTGTAGTTGCGTTTTCATTGTCGTTTGTCTCAAGGTATTTTTTATATTTCTTTGATTTTATTGTTGACCCATTGGTTTTTTAGTGGCATGTTGTCTAGTCTCCATGCAGTCTTTTTTTTCCCTCACTTTTTTTTCCTGTAGTTGATTTCTATTTTCATGGCATTGTGGTCAGAAAAGATGCTTGAAATAATTTCTATCCTCTTTAATTTGCTGAGGCTTCTTTTGCGTCCGAGTATATGGTCTATCCTAGAGAATGTTCCATGCACAGTTGAAAAAAATGTATATTCTGTTTTTTTGAGGATGTAATGTCCTAATATCAACCAAGTCCAGCTGTTCTATTGTGTCATTTAGTATCTCCATTGCCTTATTGATGTTCTGTCTGGAAGATTTGTCTAGTGATGTTAGTAGGGTGTTAAATTTTACTACTTGATTGTGTTCCCATCAATTTCCCCCTTTATGTCTGTTAGTATTTTAAAAATATATTTAGATGCTCCTGTATTGGGTGCATATATGTTAACAAGTATGATATCCTCTTCTTGTATTGCTTATTTTATCATTATATAGTTTCCTTATTATCTTTCATTATGGCCTTTGTTTTGAAGTCTATTTTGTCTGATACGAGTATTGCTACCCTGACTTTCTTGTCATTTCCTATTGCATGAAATATCTTTTTCCATCCATTCACTTTCAATCTATATTTGTCCATTACCCTAAAGTGGGTCTCTTGTAGGCAGCATATTGTAGGATCTTGTTTCATTTTCCAATCTGTCACTCTGCTTTTTGATTAGAGCATTTAGTTCATTGACATTTAAAGTAATCATTGATAAACGTGTATTGCCATTTTAAACTTTGTTTTCCATTTGATTTGGTATTTCTTCTCTGTTCATTTCTTTTTCTTTTCCTTTTCCTTTCGGGTTTTGATAATTTTCTTTTGTATCAGTTTGATGTCTTTTTTTTTTTATTTTTGTGACTTTACACTATGCTATTGATTTGTGGTTATCTTGTTTTTGAAGTATGTTAACTCATTACTATCTGCGTTAAACTGGTAGTCATACACACATCCTAAGGCTCAGACACATCCTAAGAAGAACAAAAAGAAAATCTACATGTTCTTGCTCCCCTCTCCCACACTTTATTATTTTGATGTGCCCTTTTCCATCTTTATCTTTATTCTCTTGAAGCTCATGTTAGTTATCTCATTTCCAATTATGTTTTCTCTTTTCTATAGCTTACTGCTTATTTTCTTTAGAGAAGACCTATCAATATTTCTCTTAGGATAGGTTTAGTATTGCTGAATTCTTTTGGTTGTTGCTTGTCTGTGAAATCCTTTCTCTCTCCTTCTATTCTAAAGGATAGTCTTGCTGGGTAGAATATGCTGATTGCAGCCTTTTCTCATTCAAGACTTTGAATATATCTTGCCACTCCCTTCTTCTGGTCAACAGTGTTTGTTTAGAGAATTTAGCTGAAAATCTCATGGGGTTCCCTTGTGATTAACTCTTTGTTTTTCTTTTGCTGCCTTTGGAATCTTTTCTTTATATTTAACTTTGGCCATCTTAATTATGGTATGTCTTAGTGTAGGTCTGTTTGGATTCATCTTATTTGGGACCCTCTGTGCTTTCTGTACTTGGATATCTGTTCCCTTCTTTAGGTTTTGGAAATTTTCAGTCATGATTTCTTCAAATATCTTTTCAACCCCCTTTCTCGTTCTTGTCCTTCTGTATCCCTACTACGCAGTTTGGCATGCTTTATACTATGCCATAGATCCCTTGTATTGTTTTCATTTGCTTTTGTGTCTTCTGCTCTGATTGGGTGACTTCTATTATCCTGGATTCTTTATCACTTATTCGTTCTTCTGCCACATTTAGTGTGCCCTTGACTGACTTGAGCTCTGCTTTTGTCTCTGCAATTGAGTTTTCTGATTTTGATTGGCTCCTCTTTATAGTTTCTATTTCCTTTTCACAGTACCTTGCTTTTCTATTGATAATCTCTCTTATTTCCTTCAGTGACTTTACCACCACCTCTTTGAAGGATCTTGTAGACTGTTGAGGTGTATTTCATTGTTTGTTCTTTCAGGGGACTTATCTTGTTCTTTTAATTGGGAGTGATTCCTCTTCTTCTTCACTTTGCTTATATTTCTCCAACTCTGTGAATTTAGGAGTAACAGTTATCTACATAGTCTTGAAGGGCTGTTTTTTTTTTTTTCTTTTAAGTGGGAGCATCACTGTGTACATCTAGTAATTTTGTTCTGAAGGCTGTTTTTAGTATGGATGGTTGCCACATCTTTCCTCTATGTGTGCTGACTGTTATCCCCTTGATAAGGGGTGTAATTATTGTTGTGGTGATGAGAGCCTGTCCTGGTTGTTGAGCAGGCCTCCTCTTTGCTCTGTGGTTGTCAGTCTTGACAGGTGCTAGGTCTGCTCACTTTTTGTTGGAATAGAGGCTTCCAGACCATATTCTGAGCTGCAGTGTGTGGTAAGCAGGGTTGGAGCACTTCTGATGGAAGAGGAGCTGCTGAGTATTCCTCCACAGGAGATGTCCACTGGGGAGTGCCCTCTGTGGTGTTGTCTGTCACTTGTTATGTGGGCTTGCAAAGTACACTTTGTTGACATTGCCCTTGAACCCACCTCAGCTGTGGGAATGTCGGCAACCCATTCTGGTGTCACCCATGTTCTGCCCCCACAGAGCCGCAGTGTAGATCTGCTGATGACAGGCACTAGGATCCACCCTAGTATGCATGCAGTCACTCCCCTGGATCCTCTGTGCCACACAGGGTGAGCCCAGACCCCAGCCCAGAAACCCTACAGCTGCTAATGCCAGACCTGTCCGAGGCACATACCAGTGATCAACTTGGATGTCCCATAGGCACTGATCATACAAAGACACCGGCAGCATGAATCTGCCAAAGCCACCTGGGATATGGCTCAAATTTCAGCCCTGCTTCTGAAGTTGCATGGCCCTTGGGAATGGTCTCAGATTTTAGCCCTGCCTCCACTTAGGGGCAACCCCCAAGCACTTGCACCTCCTCAGAGCTCTTACGCAGTGGTGGAGCTGCCTTGTTGTGAGCACACTGAGAAGGAGGCCGCTATGGTGAGGTCCTGCCCCTCAATTCACATGCATTAAATATGGAGCTTTCTAGGGTGGACCTGGGCTCTGTTGCACGTACTCCAAGTTGCTGTTCGTACCACACTCCAGCCCCTGCAGATTGTCTCCATTGCAGCCAACCCCAGTCCTCTCCCTGAATCTGCCTTCTGAAGCCTGAGTTTCAGCACCCAGACCCTGTGCACAACAGCAGATATGTGTCTTGGGCTGGGGAGTGCAGTGAGGTGGCATGGACCCTCTGTGCTGCTGTATCTCTGTTCTGTCTCCTGCAAACCAGCTGTTGCATTTTCCTCCAAGCATCTGAAACTCCCCTTCTGTCCTGGCTGATCTCTCCACTGAAGGGGCTTCCCAGGGTGAGGGAACCTTTCCTATTTCACAGCTTCTTCCCATGGTCACAGGTCCCATCCTATTTCTTTTTTTCCTACGTGGTTACATGGTGATCTTTCTTCTAATGTTGGTTGTATGAGATCTTCTGCCAGAGTTTAATAAGTATTCTGTGAAAACTTTCCACATGTGTATTTTTGATGTATTTGTGGGAACCCATGTTTGTGAGATCTGTGTCCTTCTATTCTGCCATCTTGATCTCCCCTAGGCCTGTAGACTTTTGTTTGTGTTTTTAGTATCTATATTACACTAGCTTCTTAAAAAGAATATTCTGAAATAGTTTAAAGAATACTGTAGTTACATACATAAGAGGTTATTACATCACTCTTGAGAATCTAGAAACTTAATGGTTCTCTAACTTAATGTTCACTATCAATAGTTTTCATTGATCTCTTAGATGGCTTAAATTCAGCTTCTAGTAGGCTCTTATTTCAAGTAAAATAGCATTTATTCTTTGATTTTTGCACCTTCTGATTTTTCCTGTTATTATATTTATATGAGTGTTATTTGGTGTGGCCAACACTGTTGGCTGCTTATCTAAATCTATCATTTCTTCTTCTTGGGTACACATCTCACAACATTTCCCAGCCTGCCCTGAAGTTAGGTGTGGCCATGTGGCTGAGTTCTAGATAAAGGGATGTGATTGGAACTGAGTGTATCTATTTTAGGTTTACCTTACTGTGAACCAGGTACTGTTCTGGGAACTTGGGATAAGGCAGTCCAGAAAGACTTCTATTGAAATTTCAGGAACATGATGTAATGAGAAGGAAGATCTGGGCAGGCAAAAATATGACTGAAACCCAAGACTGTGAACTGTAGGCAACATTTTGGAGAGAGCATGTGGATTGGTGTGACCAGAATGTAAATGATATGAGTGGTGCTGTCGAGGGGTGGTGAGAAATGAGCCTGGTGAGGTGGGCAAAGGCCAGATCATGCTGGGTTAGGTGAAGGGGTGGAGTGTAACAGTGAAGTCATATTTTCAGATGTGTGATGTCCACTAAGTCACTCTGATAATAATCCAG
Organism: Camelus dromedarius; assembly: GCF_036321535.1. Taxonomy (NCBI): domain Eukaryota; kingdom Metazoa; phylum Chordata; class Mammalia; order Artiodactyla; family Camelidae; genus Camelus; species Camelus dromedarius. The sequence continues at coordinate 2,262,987 of NC_087469.1, forward strand.
AGAATAAACCAGACTGATGCTGGACAGGAGTCATGATGACCACTTAATAAGTGTCCTGGAAAGAGATGCTGAGGGTGAGAGGGTGGGGCTTAATAAGGTAGAGTCAATAAACGTTTGTTATTGGTCAGGTCTGAGGGGTAAAACAAAGGAGGGCTGAGGGTGAGTGCCAGGTTCTTTGTGTGGGTGGATAGTTGTGCTATCCACTTGGACAGATGTATGGGACAAAAAGTGGGTTTTATTCATGTTTTAATCCACAGGATCAGTAAAATTTAAATTTGATCAGTATCCGTCAGTAGGATGACTGCTTATTTAAAATTACAGGAAAATTACTCATGACATCTCTGGTTGGTGTTAGGCTTTTTCACCATAAATGATTAATTTGTATGAGATTGATGTATTTTCCTCTTGCTCTTTAGGCAAAACTGAGATAAAAGTTATAGGTTCAATTTTTTTATTTATTAAAATTTTTTCAAGTATATACCTTACTTTAATGAGGTTTTATATTTCTGTTCACAATTGTTTGCATTACTTACCTACAAACAGAATTGAATAACCATGATTTCTAAGTGGATAGTTTATTTGCAGCTTTCTTGATAATTTATAAAAGGTGTCAGGGTTGCCAATATAAAGTGTTTTCTCTTTTCTGTTAATGTCTTTTCACACTTTTTACTACAGGCTGATACCATTCTTATAGGACATGAATAGTTATGAATCATAAGTCTAACAGTTCAGTGTAGCAGTAATTGTCATTTCAAAAAGATACCTGTCAAAGGTAAATCAAGACACATGTCCCAATGACATTTTGGTATTTATAAATTTTAGTAAAGCAAGTTTTTAACTTATAGGAAAACTTTTCTGTGACGTCTCCTTGGATTTGACTCATATATTGATAATTTGCAATTTTTATCTATTTGCTTATCATTAGGTCCAGAAACATACATACAAAGATAAGGGAAAAATAAATTGCTTCTCCTATACTTTCTATTTCTGACTTTTTCTTAGTATTTTTAAAAATTCACACTCACTTAGAATTAACACAAAATGCAGTAATTGAAATATTAAAAGCTATTCATAATGCTAAAATGGTAGTAACATAAAAATTCTCAGGTTCACAACACTTTGATGCAACATGAATTTTTTTTTTTTTTTTGGTTTTTGATGTCTTATGGTAAAAAATAGTTAGAACATCATTTGCCATTAGTGTTTGCTTTTAAACATAATTGTATATACTTTACCTATTTTGAAACTATATGAAGTTATTAAAATACTTGTAATTTCATTAAGAATTTTACACTTAAGAAAATGATTCACTGGCCTTGAGTTTAGAGATTTACTGAATTATGTATGAGGCTAACACTTCTTTTTTTCCCCCAAGTGTAGCTATTTTTTTTTTTTGAGGATTCTTCAAACTAAATATTTACTTCTCATAGCATAGTTCCATAATTCCTAGGTAATCCTTCATGTGTGCTAGGCAAAATAAGTCTTCAATTTCACTAAAACACAATTCTGATTTTGGTTGGTGACATTCTTTCCTTGCCAGATTTTTCATATTTAGGTCTATAAATTTTTCCCATAACACCATCTGTCTACTTTTTTTTTTTTAATCTTCTTTGTAACTGCCAGCATTCTTAAGCTAATGTGTAGGGAAGTGAAGCATATTACAGAAAAAGAATATGTGCTCTAAGATATTTAAACCAAACTATATGGCTAAGGATGTTAAAAACTGATCTCATACTAGACAGTAGCATTAAAACAAATTTCCCTTTCTTCATTTTCAATGTCATTCCTCCCATTCTATTTTTTTTCTGGGTGCATTACTTTAAAAACTCTTTATTTTGAGGTGATTATACATTTGCAAGTAGTTGTAAGAAATAATACAGAAAGATCTGGACTATATTTAACTCATTTCCCCTCAATGGTAGCATGTACTAACCTATAGTACAATATCAAAACCAGCGTATTGACATTGATACAACCCATGAATGTTACTCAGATTTCCTTGGTTTTCAATGTGCTAATTTGTGTGTGTATGTGAGCATGTTTTTAGTTCTCTACAATTTTATCATGTGTAGGTTCCTGTTACTGCCACCACAATTGAGATACAGACCATTTCTGTCACCACAGGGATCCTTTATGTGTCCTCTTACAGTGGCAGCCCCCATTCAATTGCTGACACCTATTAACCACTAATCATTTCTATAATTTATGTCGTTTCCAACATATTCTATAAGTAGAATCATACAATATGTAATTAGCTTTTTAAACTCATCCCAATTCTTTAGAGATTTATCCATATTATTGTGTGTATCAGTAGCTCTTTGTCTTTATCTTTGAGCAGTATTCCATGGAATGGATGTATCACAGATTGTTCATTCATTCATCCACTGGAGGACACAAAGGTTGTTTACAGTTGTGGGCTATTATGAATATTTTATTGTCAACATGATTTTCTCTGTGATAAACACCCAAGAGTGCAATTGATTTGTTGTATGGTAATTGAATATTTAGTTTTATCAGAAACTGTCAAATAGTTGCCAGAGTGGCTGTACCGTTTTTCATTCCTCCTAGCAATGTGTGAGTGATCTGGTTTTCCTTCACTTGGTAGCATTATTATTTTTTATTTCAGCCATTTAGAGAGGTATGATTGGTGATTTGTGTCTAGTTGCTCTTTGTATCATTGATTGCCTACATGTTTTGCTTTTGATTTCTTTGATTTCTGCCATTATCTTTATTATTTCTTTCATTATACTTGGTTTGGATTTCTTTTGTTCTTCTTTTGCTGGTTTATGAAGTAAGAATTCATATTATTAATTTGAGACCTTTCAAATTCTTTTCTAATATAAGTAGGTAGTGCTATAAAGTTTCCTTTGGAACTGTTTTAGCTACATCTCACACATTTTGATAATTTGTACTTTCATTTTGCTGTGACAACGAATATTTTTTATGTATTAAAAATTTTTTCCTTTGAGTTTTTTTATGTGACCCATGGATTATCTAGAAGTGTGCTGTGGAATTTCCAAGTGTTTGGAGATTTTCCTGATGCCTCTTTGCTATTGATTTATTCCATTATGATCAGAGAACTTTGTATGAATTTGATATTTTTAAATTTGTTAAGGTGTGTTTTATGGATGAGGACACATTCTGTACATGATGAATATTCAATAACTGCTTGGAAAAAACATGTATTCTGGTACTGTCGGGCTAAGTGTTGTCTACATGCCAACAAGATCACTTGTGTTGTACAGTTCTGTAGGCTTGCTGACTTTCTCTCTGCTAGTTCTATATTTGCTGACAGTAAGGTGTAAAACCCCTAATCTCCACCGGACAGAATGCACATTTTGCTTCTTTATTTATTCATTTGTTCTTCTGTCCCCACAGCATGTCAGCTGCATGAGGTCAGGAATTTGTCAATTTCATTCTCTGCGTCGTTCAGCCGGCAGTGTGCTGGATCCAGCCTGTGCCCCTGTAGTGAAACAGCATTGATGCTTGTTACGTTTTTGCTTGACGAAATGTCTCCCGTTCGCCTTGGGCTTGGGGCCCAGCACAGTCCCTAGCTCTGAGTCGGTGTTAAGTACTGTCTGTGGAATGAATAGACGCATTTCCTGGGTGATCTGTTCCCAGATGCTGGGAGGTCTATCAGACATGCTGTTTCTAAAATAGCCCGTCTTTGATTGGCTCCTGCAAGGTTGGCATTCTTGCTGGGGAAGCTCTCTTCTCTGGAGAAGTGGCCACAGCAGGTGGCTTCCCCAAAAGGCAGCAGCTGGCACTTGAGATCTATCCCCTCTTTTGCTTTGAAAAGTTTTTGTGGAACAGCTGAGAATGTTCACAGAATTTTACCCAGCATTGTCTAATTACATTTTAGAATTTTGTTCAATACTATGTAATTATGTTTTAGAGCCTCACCATCTCATTATGCAGCAGTTTGGTTGGTTGGGGGTTGGAATGGTTGCCAGTGATGATTCTGGTCACTTTTGTGTGTGTATAATTCTTCAGCATATGCCAGAGAAAGCTCTCAGGGAGTTGAAGGAACAATGCGTCAGGATAGCAAGGAAAGATCAGCATGTGGACAGAAATCAGGCATTCAGATCAGACAGATTGGGTTCAAATTCCAGCCCTGCTGCTTCATAGTTATGCAATCATCAGTTGATAAGGTAATCTCTCTTAGCTCAATTCCTACCTGTATAAAGTGGGGATAGTTACTTGATATGTTACATAACATAAGAACTAAATGAGATTAAAATGTCTAAAAGGGAGCGTCTGATAATTTGGAAACTCATCTAAATATTAATTTATTTCATTCTTATCCTGTTTTTGACATGTGAAAATAAAGAACTCTCTCCATCTCCAAGAGCTTTTACCCACTGTGTCCATGTGGTAGTTTGGGATCATGACCACACACTTTGTGGGATACAGAGAACATGACATAGACAACAATGAATGGATATTCAAACACGTTTGATGTGAATGAACACGCAAAGGAATGAAGAAAGCAAATGAAAGGTGGGCACATATCCCTGTATATCCCTGTAAAAGAAGAACAAATGGAATTCAAAAGTAGTTGCAATAGACTATCTTTATATCTATTTTCCATTTTCTATTACAAGTAGGATATGATCTCAGAAGTATCTGTGTCTTTTGATTATGTTACCCATTCAGTTTTCATTATCATATTTCAAGTACCCTCAAAACAAGATCTGTGTCATATCTATAGTTTCACATCTCCTAGGAAATACAAAGAACCCACTGGATTTTATAGGTAACATTTCCACTTGTTCTCATCTTTTGTAGTTCATAAAGACCACAGTGCTTTTCAGGAACTTTTAAATGAAGGACAGAAAAGTTTGCCGTGTTAAGTGAACTAAACTATCAATCCTTAATAAGCCAGGATGAACATATGTAATTCTTTATTTGAGTCAAGATTGCTCCTAGAAACCATATCCTGATTGAAGGCTAAGCTGCCCAAAGATGTCATTAAAATTGTGAGTCCTACATCATCTTTATTTTGACTACATGATTATGAATCAACACTCAGATCATAGTTTATTTTCCTCTGTGGCATGCTGCAAGAACAGTGTGCTGGCTGGAGGATGCAAAGAGTCTGAGCCTCTTGGAAATTTTATTTTTTATTTAGAAATAATAAAGGTTACTCCTAGTGTTGTAAATTTTGTTATTGTGCTATGCTCTTGGTGTATAGACAAAATTAGTTTTCTGGGTCTTTAAGGATAAAGACTGGGTTATTGATAATACAATTCATTTGGGAAGTTCATTCTGGGAGGTCTCTAGAGAGGTGACATGTCACTTTGACAAGTGATACTCTAAGCTCATCACTGGCTCTTCTCTTGAAACATGATTACAAGGCAATTTACTTGGAAACTCTTTGCATATTTGAAGAGACCGTATACGTATAAAAAGTAACCAATCAAAAGAATTAATTGGTTCTGGCAGTGATCTCATATCCTCTTTTATATACACCAATGAAAATACTATAAATACTATAAAGTCTTAGGTTTGGAAGAATCCTAAGATAGTCCGGTATCACCTCTCTGCTTAACTCAGGAAACGTCTTTATCTCTAACAGGTTATCCCTAAGCTTCTGACTGAAGCTCATTATCTCATGTAGAAGCCTCTTCATTTAAAAAATATTTATGTTGAATTTATACATAGTGAAATGCACAAATCTAAAGCAGCAATTGGATGAGCTTTGATAAATGTGTTTACCTGTGTAACCACTACTCCAACCAAAAGATAGAACATTATCTCATTCTTCAAACAGAGATGATTATTAGAAAATTATTTCCTCTGTTGAAGCACAGACTGTCTGAAACTTCTTTGTGTTAGTCCTGTTTCTCTCCTCTGGAGTTATGCGCATTCAGCCTGATTTCTCTTTTCATTGACAGTCTTTCAAGTATTTAAGAACTGAAAACGAGAAAACAGACTCTTCAGAACATAATAAAAATCACATGTTCCAACCGGATTTCTGGACATAAGTTAATGCATTTATTTAGGAAGCCTGGTGAAGTGGCGTCTACTGCTTTCCATGCATTAATTGTGTGCTCCTGAGTGTTTCTGTGCCTCTGTAAGCTGCAGTGTCCTCACCTGTAAAATGAGGACAATACCTACGTTGTGGGATTGCTGAAGGAAAAAAATAATATAACATGTCTAAAATGCTTCCTGGCCTTAGTAAGATATATAGTAGAAAGTAGCAGATACTAGTTTAGGCAAAGTAGATTTGAGCATTCTTGAAAATTCCTTGGATAGGTTTATAATTGTCTCCTTTTTTTTTTTTTTTTTTGGTCAGGGACTAAAAAGTATAATATAGTGAAGAGACACCTGGATGTAGAATCGTATTATCTGGGTTTTTGGCTCATCTATGTATTAGCCTGTGACCCGTAACCAAACACTCACCTTTCCTGGCCCAGTCCCACATGTCTAGAGAAGGGATAACAATATTGCCTAACCCGTATCATAGTGTTGTTGAGCAGTTTAAGATTAAAATACAGTGTGAGTTAAAGTTCTTTTTATGCTGCAATTTATATAATAAGGTAAGGGAGAATAAAATGATAGTGCTTACAAGGAGGTGAGGAAGGAAATATCAACCTAAAAGTGCCTCTGGTTGAATATGCCTTTGTGGAATTATGACTGATATAATGATGGCACCCACAGTGCAAGGTAAAAGCAGGTTATTGGTACCCAAGGGTTCTTCCTGAAACACTGCTTGCACTAGACTGTTCTGTTCCAGAAACCTAATGAAGTATGATGTCTAGGTTGTGGATATATATGCCTATTCCACATTCTTTTTTCTATATATATAGGCGTATTCCACATTCCCTTCTTCTATTCCATTAGTTATGTGGAATACACACGTGTTGGATAGGAATCCTGGCTGCATTCAGAGTCTTTTTCATTGGTAATAATTTGTTCCAGTTGAACCTGCCCACCAGTTCTCCTTTGCTGCCTTCACCAAGTGAATAGGAATTCTGGTCAATACTCAATGACCGTGAAGCACTTCTGAATCTTCTTTCTGAGTTCAAAACAAGGGCTTTATTTGTCTGATTAGTTTTTCCATGTTCTCAGTGTATCTTAACCAATTTCTAAGTACAGAGAGTGCAGCATTCACATCAATGCTCAAGTGATAGGGGCTCTAAGTGTACCCCTTCTTAAATGCCACATCCCAGTTTTTCTCAGCACACCATTCCCATCCTATTCCAGTTCTTCCCCTGCTACTGGTGGGAAAGCACCAGTATTAACAATGTACAGCCAGAAGCAAGGATATTTTTGCTCACCACTTCCATTCAAAATTGTTTTAGACGTTCTAGACAGTGCAATAAGGCAAGAAAATAAAATATGAGCTATGCAGATTGGAAAATGATAAAAATGTCTTTATTTGTAGATGACATGATTGTCTATTACTGTCTAGTAGAAAACCTGATCAAATACACAAAAAAGTTCCTAGAAATGTTTAGACAGGTCAGTATGGTTGTAGGATATAAGGTCAATATTACAAAAATCAAGTCTATTCCTATATAATAGCAGTAATGTATCCTTTATGCTAATCATAAGGAATAAATGGAAAATTGAACTTTATTGAAGTTAAGGTTTTGTGTTTGTGAAAAGATGCCATTAAAAGAGTGTAAACACAAACTATAGAGTAGGAAAATATATTTTTTATGTTTATATCTGATAAAAGACTCATATCCAGAATATATAAAGAGGTGGTATAAGTTTAAAAAGACAGAGGATTTAAAAATAGGTAAAAACAAAAAACACGAGTAGAAACTTCCCAGTGGCCAAGAAATATATGAAAAGATGCTCGATTGCATTTGTCATCAGGGACATATGAATTAATACTATCTTTACTACTACACAACTATCAGAATGATAAGATGAAAAAGATGGTAAACAACAGGAATTGGCAAAGATATCAAAAAATTGGAGCTCTCTTAATCTGCTGCTGACAATATAAATTAATATTTTCACTTTGGATATTTGTTTTAAAAAATGAAATGAAGCATACCCTATGACCCAGAAATATCCAACAGAGATGACTGCTTTTGTCCATGAAAAGCATGATTTACAAAATGTACATGATTGTTCATAGAAGCACCATTCAAAGAGTCAAAACCTGGAAACTATCCAAATGTAATCACACAAAGGAAGACTAACCAGCAATGGGAATGAAGTCCAGCAGTATGGATGCATCTCACAAACAAAATGTTCAGTAAAAGAAGCCAACACAAATAAATGCATACTTAAACATGTTAAAATGCAAAGTTCAAACAGGAAAAACTGCACCATTAGAAGTCAAGAACAAAGTTAATGTTGGGGGAGTTGCAGTGACTTGATTAGTTCAAGGGCTAATTAGTTCAGTTTGTGAAAATTCATCCACATAAAAAAATTGTGATATGTGTAGTTTTCTATAAGCATATTTTACTTTAAAATAAGTTTTAAAAGGAGGTGAAATAAATGTATTTCCAAAAAATGTATTTAAAAATAACAGATAATATGTTGCCAGAAGACCTGAAGTAAAAGAAATCCCTAAATGAATTCTTCATGCAGAAGAAAATGATCCCAAATGGAAACATGAAAATGCAGGAGGGAATTAAGTTTAACGGTGTACAGTATCAGGGGTGGAAAAAAGTTTTTCATAGATGACATGATTGAGAATTGATAGACAAACTGATAGAATTAATAAGTGAATTTAGCAAGATGATTCAATAAAAGGTCACTATACTAAAATCCATTTTATCCTATAGATCTGTAACCAACATTTAGAAAATGGAATTTAAAAATAATAAAATTTAAAATAGTATCAATAACACCAAATACCTAGGAATAAATCTATCAGAATATTTATAAAACCTCTACATAGAAAAATGTATAACACTGTTGAAAGAGATTAAAGAAGTACAAATACATGGAAGGATGTACCTTGTTCATAGATTGGACTACTCCATGTTGTAATGACGCTAACCTTCCTAAATTGACCTATAGACTGACCTCAGTCACCACCAAAAGCCAGTAAATTACACTTTTTTTTGTTTGTTTTTTTAACTTGACAAGTTGATTCCAAAACTTACATGGAAATGCAAAGGGCCAAAAAAACAGCAATCTAATTTTGAAGAAGTTGAACAAGGTTGAAAAAGTTACCCTATGAATTATCTAGACTTATTTTAAAGCTATTGTAGTTAAGACAGTGTTATTGGCACAAGGATAGAGAATTAAACCAAAGAAACAGAAGTCAAGGAACAGACTCACACTTATATAATATTGCAGTGCTCTGTGGAAAGGATGACTTTTCAACAAATGGTACTGGATCAACTGGAAAGCCATATAGGAAAAAAAAAAAAAACATATCTTAATCCCCTACTTCCCACCAAACTAAAAATCAATTTCAGATGAATTGTAGATGGAAATGTGAAAGGCATAACAATAAAACTTCTAAAAGAAACAGGATGGCATATCTTCATGTCCTTTTGGAATATACATATTTCCTAAACAAAACCAGAAAGCACTAAACATAAAGGAAAGATTGATTGACAGATTGGATTTCAATAAAATTATGAATTCCTAATCATAAAAAGGCACCACTAAGAGAGTGAAATAATAAGCTGCAGAGAAGAAGGTATTTGCAATACATACATCTTTCAAAGGACTTATCCGAATATACAACAGACATAAGAATCAATGAGAAAGACTCATCCCAAAAGAAAAGTGGGCAATGTGAAGGGCACGTCATAAAAGAGGATATCCAAACAGCTGAAAAGTGTAAGACAATGTGCTCAACCTCATTGGTCATTAGGAAAATTCAAGTTAAAATCACACTAACATGCACTAAAGGGGCAAAAATGAAAAGGCTGACAATTTTAAGGATTGGAGGGGATGTGGAGCAACTGGAACTGTTGTACAAACTGGTGTGAATACAAATTGGCACAACTACTTAGGAAAACTGGCAGCATCTGTGAAAGTGAAACAGAGAGAGACCCTATGACTCAGCAATTCTGCTCTCATCTTTACCCTCAGCAATAACGCATTCGTTTGTGTACTGAAGGTATATGTAAGCATTTCATAGCACTGTTACTCATAATTTCCTCCATCTGGAAAACCAAATTGTCCATGAGTGGTAGATTGAGAAAAGTATAATACAGCAATGAAAATGAACACGTACTGCTATTTGCAATAATGTACAGGAATCTCATCAATGACGCTGAAGGAACGCAGTCAGGCAGAAAACAGTACATACTATATGGTTTCATTTATGTAAAATTCAAAAATAGGCAACACTAACCTATTTTATTAGGAGTCAGAAGAATGTTTACTTCTAAAGAACCAGCAGTTATCGGAAAAGCTGGTCATATTTTATTTCTGTATTTGAAGGGTAGATAAACGAGTGGGTTAACTTTGAATAAATTTCTAGATCTGAATACTTAAAGATTTGTGCTCTTTTCTCTAGTTGATTTATAAGTCAATAAAAAAATCTTAAAACAGTAACAGCAAAACAGCTTTTCTAGGAACTTATCCTCACCTCTCTAACCAGAGGTGCATCTAGACCCCACCCTCGTCCACCCTTGAGCTGAACTGTGTTTATATGCCACCAAAGTCCTATTACAAAATCCTTATGGCTTCACTTTGTTTTGAGAGAGGACCATCTGTTGTGTGGGGCTAATGAGGCCTGTTCCAGATGCTCTGGTGTCCGAAGGTGAATTCCACAGAGGTGAGGGGAAAGTTTCTTTTATCTCCAAATTCCCAGCGGAAGCCTCCCCTGCCCTTTATGTCTGTACTTCTGGTGCCAAAAACATAGACGACTCTCAATTGGTATTTGTATAAATAAGTCAGTGGCATTCTGTCCATCTGTATGTATATATATTTTCATCTCATTTTTAACTTTTAAAATTATGAGATATAAGAAAAACGTATAAAATATACTTGCGGCCACCAAACAAGGTCAAGCAATAGAGCATTACCGGATGATGGAGGCCTCCTCTGCCTCAGCTCCTCCTTTATCTGTACATGGGTTCACATACGTGTGTGTGTGTGTATTTGCACTGATGCCTTGATTAATTCACCGTTCACATTTCAGTGTTGTCAGTTGATCTAATAATGTCTTTAACAGCAATTTCTCCCTTCAGCAAAGGATTGACTCTAGGGTAAGAGGTTACATTTAATTGTCCCATCTCTTTAGTCTTTCTTAATCTGAAACATTTCCACAGCTTTTCTTTGTCTTTTATGACATTGATAAACATAGCCCTTCCTCTCTCTTTTAAAAAGTATGTCCCTCACCTTGTGTTTGTCTGGTGTTTCCTCTAATCACAGTTGGGTTAAGACTAGACAGCCTTGGCTAGAATACTGCACAGATGATGTGTCCTTCTCAGGGCATCACATCTGGAGGCACATGGTGTCCATCTGTTCCTCATCAATCATGTTCATTTCGATCACCCAGTCAAGTGTTGCCTGATTTCTCCACCGTATATTATGGTTTATTTTTTCTCCTTTGCAACTAATAAGCAGTTTGTAGGCACATGCAAATATACTGTTCTTTATGAAGTTTCCCCTTGAATTAGTGTCCATGGATGATTTTTGCCTGATCCAGTCTTCACCACAATGACCGCAAAGTGATGACTTCTCAACATCAGCACCAGCATTCCTCACACATTTACCGGTTGGCCCTCACCATTCTACTGTAAGCAGTTATTTACTCATCTAATTATTGTCTGTATAGGCTCATGAATTCCCGTTTTAAATTGCTTATAAGTTATTACTGAATTCACCTTTTTTGAAGCTGAAATTGTTCCAGGTTTGAGCGGTGGAGGCTCCTTCAAGCTGGCTAGTGTGTCCTTGTATATCCCTGTGAACCCACCTCTTCCCCTAGTCTCTTTCTTGAAGCACTTTTTTACTTTCTAATGTAACAAATCCAACCAGTTATTTAAGATCTAGTTCAAATGTCCTCTCTTCCTGGGTAACCTCCAAGACTAACTCTGCCCCCAAAGATAATATTTTTCTGGGCAGTGATGTACAGATTGCTCCGAATTCTCTTATTTCTGCTTACCCTTAGAAGTTATTTGTAATTTGTAATTAGTTGTATTAATCTGTATTAATTATAGTAATTTCATGTGTTTGATTTATCTCTTCAACAGATTATGTTTCAAGGTCGGAATCTATGTTTTTTACCTAAAAATATAAGATTCTCTTTGGAAACTTACACTGTTTTAGTTATACAATAGGTGCCAAATAGTGCTGTTTTTATGAAGAACGGAAGGAAGGAAGGAAATAGTCTCTCTAGAAAAGTGTTTCCATTTTACACTTTTCAGTTTACATTTTGATTGAAAAGAGAACTGTGTATTAGAGGGTAATCAGACTAAGAGGAGAAAGCAGTGGGAGTTGGATGTGTCCCTGTATTACTAATACAGAAATAATACAAACAAAAAGTCAGTGAGCTCATCACTCAACATTTAATGAATCTCAGTTGCTCAACTGACAGGCTGATTTATTCTTTTTATTTACAATTTGAGGTAATTTGATTGCATTCTTACATTTCAGCAGGTGTTGGTGTTCATTTTCTTGAGATGATGTAGTTAACATTTTTATTATTCGTTTTGGTGAACTTTTTTTTTATTTTTATTAAAATTCATTTCTTGGGTAGATTAAATGATTTAAAAAGTTACTGGAGGTCTTGCTATAGGGTTTTGTTGTGGTGAGCCAGTTTATTATTAGGAGACGAATAGTAGAAGCTTTCATCCTTATTGCTATTGCTTGAACTGATCCTCTCACGTATATTCCTCCCTGTTGGCCCCTGAACTTGCAGAGATGAGATGAAGCACATTTGCGATCATGACTCCCTTGCCTCATGCCCCACTTTGGTGGTGTTCATAGACTTATTCCAGGTATCAAATACAGCAAATTCTGAATCTGAGCTGGTCTAGTGAGATGTAGTGAATATCAGAGAACTTATGTAATTAAAATTTCATCTTTAAAAGTAGTACTGTAACCATAACTCTTCAGGACACATTCATTGTGTTAAAGGCCCTCAAAGACTTAATTTGCTAAAATAATTAACCTGTTAATCATTTGTATGCAATTGGGTGCGTTTTTCAGACTCAGGGAAGTGTCAGGCAGGATGTTAACTGTGGAGGTCATGGCATCAGACCTGCTCATCTTGCAGGTAAGAGGTTTGGGACCCAGAGAGCTCAATGAGAGCTCGTTAGTGGCAGAGTTGGTCAAAGAATCAGCTCTTCTGACTCCTGGCTGAGTTTTCTGTCTACTAAACCTCGGAATACACCCAGTGCGTTCTGCTTATCGGAGTCACTCACTTGTAGCATACCCATTACACATACCTGCCATTGGCTGAGCATACCTTTATAATTAGAGAAAGTGTGGAAACTCCAGGCCACTGTGAGCATTACCCCAAATTCCAAATGTCTAAACTCTAAGTTTGTGTGTTTTTATTGTAGTTCTTACTAAGCCAGTTTGAAGTTTCAGGTACTCTTTTGCTGGATAGAAAATGAGTTAACCAAATACAGAACCAGGTCTACAGGAATTTCCGCTTTCTGTAAAAGGCCTTGAGATTAACTTGTAATCTATTTAGTTACATTGCTACATCACAATAAATACTGATATTAGCAAGAGCATCTTCTCTGTGCTTAGAGTCAGGTTGTGTTATGCTAGTTAGCTCTTCTGTGATCACCTATTTCCTAGCAATTTCATTCAGTCAATAAATATTTGAGATTTTTCTATGTGTCATACTGAGGCCTTACAACTGGGGATGCGAGGTAACTTGTAAGGACTGATCACACCTCTGCTTGATAGACAGCTGGGAATTAAAATCGCTAAAGTGAGAAATGATGGGAGAGGAAGAATATAGAACCATGAGGACATGTGACAGGAGGACCTCACAGCTCTGGAAAGTGATGCTTCAATTGATACCTGAGCGTCACTAGGAATTGCCAGATGAAGGGACAGGGAAAAATCACTCTAGGTGGATAGGACCACATGTGGGAAAACAGGAGGCAAGAGAGACCTTAGCAAGAGGTCATGGCTGGGATATAGATGGTCAAGGGAGTCAGAGGGGATGAGACTCAAGAGCTGACAGAGAGCCTTGATTCCAGAAACTCTGGGGGGCCTTGAAGGCCCTGTGAACCAGTCCTGACCTTATCCTAAGGCTCTTTGTCGTGTCCTAATGTCTTTCCCATCAGCCAATGAAAGATTCATACCTCTTTTCGGGGCACTTGTCTTATTATAGTATGGTTATTGGTTTATAGGCGTATCTCCCTGGTAGACTCTACATTCGTTGAGAGAAAGGCTGTATCTTTTCCAACTGCGTATCTTTAGTGTCCAACAGCATGCCAGACGTACAAGTGTGCAGTGAATCCCTGAAGGCTGAATGAATGGTGCAGTTAATAATAAATCACTATCACCACTCTCTCTGGTTCCAGCCTCTGAAAGAACGCAGGCTTACTTTGCACATGTGGCTATGTTGGAGTTCAGTGATTTCTGCAGAGCAGGGAGAATAGGTTTCTGAGATGTTGCAGAACTAAATCCTTATAAAGAAAAGTACGAGAAGTTAAAGCTGGCTCGTAGGTCATTGGGAGACTGTCTGCCTGCTGTGAGCGTGTGATGTCTCTGTCCTTCACTTCTCATAACAGATTAATTTTGGGGTCTAGAAAACAAACAGAAGTGCTCCTTGTTTAAAGCATTTGTCGACAAAATCCCTGTAGCCTTTGGGGCCTTTGGGGCCTTTTGGACCACAGTGAGATGAGACATTCTAAAGACCACATCCACAGGGAACTCCACTTCCAGCCCCTCTGGTACCCCCTAAGTACTGCTCAAGGTGTCCAAATTCAGGCACACTGGCTTGGGGTCAGTCCTGAATTATCTGATGGTTGGTTATGTAGATCTGTTAGAGTTTAGCATAAAATTACTAACCTATTTGGTGACTTTGTAAAATTCCCCTTTTGTTTTTAATTAGGGTTAAAAGCCACAATTTCACTAAATAGTTATTTTTGACAGTTGTGTGTGCCATTGCGATTGGTTTGGGTAGTTATTAAATGAATTATTTTAATAATTTCTGACCCTTTTCTTCAGGATAGGCAGTAGCAGCCCTCTCTTCCGAATTTATTGCCATGGAAACCAAATCTAGGCTAACTGCTGCTTCAGAAATACTCATTAGTCTGTGGGTTTCTTGGTGAGGCTCCTTGCTAATGTTGCAATCCCTTATGATCTCTTTCCATTAACACTTGTGTGTGTGTGTGTGTGTGTGTTTTTTTTCTGTGCTTCTTCACTTGAATTACTGGCTACTTTGATTTGAATCCATTTCTAAAAGTACTGTATGGATTAGTTCCAACCAGGGCAGGCCCCTGTGGTCATATTGCCTGCTTATATAAGTGCATATATGACTATTGGAGAAATGATGTAAGTGAAAACTGCCAAGATTTCCTCCTGAGGCATAAAATATCAGGTTTGGGCATCTCTCCCTTGAAAGGCTACTATTTTTCTTCTACAATTGGTTTTGATTGTGTGATGTGTATGTGTGTGTGTTTGTGCACATGCAGGAAAAATATATACATGAGTATTTATATATATATATATGCCAGACTGCTTGTCTCCACTGATAATTCATGTGACTTAAGTTGCATGAAGAAGTACATTCTTTGGTGCAGTCAGCATTACAGTTCTTTCTACCTCTTCTTGATTGAATGGGGCAAACACATCATGGATTGGGCTCTGCCACTGTCTTTCACTTATGTCTTGTAAAATAGCTACGATACAAGTCATGCCTACAGTGCCTCAGCGTGACTAACTTAGATGTTCCTCTGAGTGAGTAGGAGCTTGTGTTTCTGGCTGAGACTGGTCTCTGTGGAAAGCCTAAAAGCAAAGGAAAGTGACACATCCCACCCATGAGTTTGTAGAAGCAGTGTCTGATCCAGTGTGGTGGAAAGAATCTCTGGTGTGCTCCAGATGAAACCCATAGTGCTTGTGTTACCCTGTGAACTGGCTGGACCACGGCACGTGGAGTCTGCTGCCAGTGACCCTCTGGCTACGGGACGATGGCCATTTTTACTGCCGAGATAATGGAGACCAGATGCCATATGTGGCCGAGTTGTAATGACAAGTGCCTCATATATACTACAGGGAGAGAAGAATAGACAAGACAAGAACTTCATGTTTGCCTTGCTGCTTCTCCTTGTTGGAAGTTTGCACTTCTGAAAGGGTCAGTTAGGTGTCCCTCTCTAGGGGAGTCCCTTCAACCTCCTTTGCTGCCTTCTTCAAACCCCTGGACTCTTTCTAGAGGTCTTTGTCCAAGTTCTAGGATAGGAAGTGGTCTTTTGTTTCTCTGCCAAATTACTTGTCTTAAAGCTTATCTCTGATTAGATCACCTCCTTATTAAAAAAAATATTCAATGGTTCCCCGTTGCTTCTTAGTCAAATATCCACAACGTAACCAATTTCAGATTTACTACATCTTCCAGACTTATTCCCTGGTACTAACGTAAATTCTTCTAGCTGTTTACAGAACTGAAAATCTTGCTCGTATATTTGTGTCAAACTGGCAATTTTTAATTTGAGTGTTGGCTTGTCTGTCTCACTCACTAGACCATAAGTTCCCAGGGCAGGCACTGTGTCTGATTTTGATCATCATTGTATCCTCTTACCTAGTATAGTACCTGGCACATAGCACAGCAGATAAATTTTGAATTAATAAATGTATTATGTGATGTGCTTCCAAAGAGCTTTGTAAATGCACTTCTCATGCTTGGAGTGTCTGATTTGTACATCTCTGACTATTGCAATATCTTCTTTGCTTCAATACCTATTCAAATATCACCCTTCTATTGATGTTTTCTAATCTCTTTCCCTTCTCACCTTACCTGTGTTCCCCTTCTTCACTTTCCCAGCTGTGTGTGTTCTTTTCTTCCTCCTTCTGGTTGCTTTGAAACTCCCCAATGTCACTTAACTTATAATGATTTCATATTTTGGATATTTGCAACACTGTTGGTCTTAATCCAACTAGCAATGAATGCTTTATGATGACTCTCTTTTGCCTCATTTTTCTAAATGATTTGGAGAAACTGTGTAGCAAGCATGTTTATTGCATTCGTAGATGACATGAAGCTGGGAAAGGAGCCAATGACTTGGTATTCAAGCAAGCCTTGAGAGACAGGAAAAGTAGACCAAATCTAGCAAGATGAAATGAAAGGAAAATGTACTCTATGCACAAAGGCTTTAAAATCAGATGTCTAGGTAGAGGGTGGGAAGCATGCAGATTAGTGAAACTCGGAATCTTGATTAACAGTTTGTTCAGTAAGGGAAGGGTGATGTAGCTGCCAAAATGCTGAAGCAGTCTTGATCTTGGATCATGGATATAAACAGACTCCAAAATGAAGGACGTGATTTCTTCTTTACCTTGGGCTGAACTGTACACATTTTAAGAAATATAGAAACACTGGGGCATGTTAAATAGAGAAGGACAAGGATTTTGAAGGACCTGGAAAGCAATCAGGCACGGCTTATATAAGTCACTAGAGATACTTCACATAGAGTTAGGTCATGATAGCTGCTACTTAGATAATGGACCTTGTTTTTTAAAGAAAAATAAAGGACACCTCTGGGGAATCAGAAGAGGAAAGAACGTTCTGTTGACCAGAGTTGTTCCAGACAGAGTTGACTTCTTCCAGAGAATGAGTTTCTTGGTCCTAGAAATGTTCAAGCTGAGGCTGGGTCATGAAAGGCAATGGTTTCTAAGGTCATATACCCTGTAAGTCCCAAGATTCTAGATTTTCTTACATTTTCTTATTTCTTGTGAAAATGAGGGGGAAATTTCCTTCTATATTCAAACATAAATCAGAGACTTTCAATGTCCTCAGGACTGCATTGTGCCAGGTACTGAGGATACAATGATAAACATAGAGCTAAGAGGTGTAAGGAATGGATATAAACTAATAATTATAATACGGTTTGATGAGAATTATAGAAGGAGTACTTATGAGATGTCATGAAATGCAAAAAAAGGATATATTTTTTTTTTCTCAAATGATCCAGGGAAGGCTTCAAAGTAGAGTGACATTTGAGCAGGACCTTAAGTGAATGGGGCATGCTAGGAGTTTGGAATTTCTTTAAGTTCCGGACCATCGTGCAGGTTATTCTCAGTAGACTCAGATGAATTTACACAGAGGAGAGTAAATTAATTCTCTTTACTAGTCTGTAGAATTTAAAAAATATTCCCAATTAATTCTTCTTAGAAATATTTGTTCACTTAAGAAAATTCAGTAAATCAAAAATGCACAAAGAAGCAAAGAACCTATAATTCTGCCCAAGAGAGACACTTCTACTAATGTTTTGGGTGCTGTGTTAGATGGTAAGGAGGTGTGGTGGGTGGAGTTGCCATTTTAAGAAGGTGTCTGGGGAAGACCTTTCAGAGGCAATGATAAATCAGCAGAAACTTTCAGGATATGGAGTGGTCAGGTGGTTGAAAAACTGGAGGTTAAACTTCCCAAATGGAGAGAATAATAAGTGTGGAGGCAGTGAAGCAAGAAACTTGTTGCTTAAGAAGTAGGAAGGAAAAGAGAGTGGTTGGAATGTGTGGGCAAGGGGAGACTTCTAACAGAGCTTGATAAGGAAGGCAGGAGACCAAACATAAAGACCCTAGAAGGCCATGTGACCACGTTTGCATCTCATTCCTCCTGCACTGGGGAACCATTGCAGGGCTTTTAAAGCAGAAGGAACACCATCTGGTGTACATTTCTAGACGAGGACACTGACTGCCAGTAGAGAATGGACTGAGATAGATGGAGTGTGGGGCCCCAGTGGAAGCAGAAACAAACTGCCAGGCAGACACAGTGGTCCCAGCCAGAGCTGATGGTGGCTCAGAGTAGAGAATTGGGAGAAGAAGAAAAAGTTTGGATTTTTTTTTTTTTAAGCAGATAGAACTAATAGAACTTTGTGACTCCATGTAGGGTGTGATGAAAAAGTGAAATAAAGGGATAACTGATCACTTTCTATCAGAAAAACGTTGTATCTGTTGATATTTTTCATATTTAGTACAGTTACCATAAAGTAAACCCCATGTCATTCTCATTACAGAGTGTGGGCTGAGTGATTTTAACTGTGTGTGGTCTTAAAAAATATTCCATCAGCCACTCAGTCCCTCCGGATATTGTGATAAGCATTCACTTGGCCTAAGCGGGACCCAGCTGACATTTGAAATCAGCATTCTTTTGCTCACATTGTGCAAATCTTCTTCTGAAGATGACTTTATCGAAGCTTTTTTTTTTTTTTCTATTAAACGAGTGATTATTTATCTTATTATAGAAAGGTAAGGAAATAATAGTGGACTGAAAGAACATAAAAAAGATCATTGGTAACCATATTACATAGATGCATACCTGTTAAAATTTTGTGGTAAAAACTTTCAGATGAGGGCAGATTTACAAGGGGCTAATGAAATTTATGTAGGTCCCTCTCCAGGCCTTGATAGGAGCCCAGGTAATTTTGTGTTCATCATTTTGTAGTCTTTTCCTAAAATAGTGCCTCCTTACATTGTATAAACTTTACAAAACCAAGATCCTGCCTTATTTCTAGATTATTTACTTACAAATAAATTTCATTTTATTAAAAATAGGGCCACACTTCGATTGGCTTCTATCTCCTAAAGCCGTATCAATAGCTTTCCATGCCACTGAATCATTCATAATCATACTTTATGGGATATTTTCTTTTGCCATATGCCTGTATCATAAGGTATTTAATTAAATGGCCATATTTGAGGCATTAAGGCTGAAGGAGGCTTTTTTCTATTTGTGCTCGATACTCATTAAATTCATGCTGTGGATCTCTTACTAGATAGAAGGGACGGATTACCTGGTGTGCTCTGGTCAGGAGTCCTGCAGAATTGCTGTCTACATGGCTGTTGCCAGGAGTGGAAGTAAGATACCACATGAATCATTTATTCCTTCAGTGTTTATCTTACTGTTGCAGTAGTACTGTGGATTTGGGTGAAGTTTGGGGTGACCCTTGTTTTAGTTAGAATCAGTTAGATTTTCCATAATATGTGAAATGACTAAATTAAACGTACACTTGGTAATGTTTATTTAAAATTTTTCAATTAATAGCATGCTCATTAGAATTAGTGAATTCTTAAATTCAATGATTAAACAAGTTTAAAATATGATACCTGGCTACTTCAAAAAGATAAAAATAGGCTGGATGTATGAGTTCTTTCACACAGTATTTGCAATATGCTTATTAGGTATTCACTTAAAACAGCATGAAATCTTAATGAAGGGACCAACAGTCTAATTTTTAAAAAAAATATGAAGATGATTTTAGGAATCCTAAAAACATCTAAAAATAAATGTAATTTTATCCCCAAGAGTGCACTGAAATTTATGCCCTGAATTTTCAGGCTAACCATGGAAACACGTTACAAAGATGAATAAATTTTGTTCCCAGGCAATGATATAAACATAATCAGATACCACTGCATGAAACAAATTAATAAAGATAAATGTTAAGACAACCATTTGAATGTAGGTGTTAACAACTATTGTCCTTCAAAAGATTTAGGGTAGCTCCTGGTTTATGAGCTGTCTCTGTGGTGTACACTTCTGCATTTTTACCACAGTGTTGATGGTTAAATATGTAGGGTAGGTGAATTCTAGTCAATAATGTAGACTGAACCCATGTAGGAAGTATGGAGAGCACATTTCCAACTCATGGACTTGTGACAGCGTAATCAAGTTAGAAAGCCCAGGGTCCAGCTTAAAAGCAAAAAAGAATTTCTGAGGAGCTAGAAACTAAGAGGAAACAAAGCTAAAACCTGAGAGTGGGTTAAATCTGAAAGACCCACAGAGCTCTTGAGAACTGATACAGATCTAAAGAGTTAGAGTCTTACAAATGAAGGGAAGAGGTGGGTGGAAGTCCAGGCCAAGGATTTTGAGTCCCCTGCCTATGCTCAAAGCTGGGAAAGACTTAATCTGGGCCTAGAACAATTCTGCCCATTGGCCCAGGGACACAGCAACCATAGCAGTTACCTTGGTAATGAGTAGAAAAGTCGTCTGTGAGGAAATGGAACCCTGAGCCTCTCCTGCAGAAGTGGGAATTGAACCAAGAAATTTTTTTCAACAAATACTAATTTGTTGAGAATTTATGTTGTTAAGAACAGCCACATACTGTTATAAGTTCTTCACAAATACTAACTTGTTTGATTTTGATAATGACTTTTGGAGAAAAATTAGTTTAGTGATTGCCCATGAGGTCTTCTCCATGAGGACTGCCCATGAGGTGATCTCACGTGAGCTGAGATCACATGAAATTCCCACAGGAAATAACTCTCGCTGAAGATGAGCTAAATTACTGAAAATTACAAAGCACATATGAAAACAACCATAACAGAAAATCAGCAGACACAATAAATGGGAGAATTCATGTTCATTACAGACAATGGAGTGCTATGTGGAACGGATCCAATTTCATAGGTGATAGAAATTGAAGTTGTGATAGCTTAAATGACCTACATAATACAGGCGCTAAATGGAGAGCCAAGTGTAAACTCTAAACTCACAGACCAAGCTCTTGATCACTAGCCTGTATCATTTTTTTTCCTACAAAATTAAATTCCTTACAAATACAATATAAACTTGCCAGACTCTGTACCTATAGGTATCTGTAAGTACAGATAACCACAGAGACATATTTCTGTCAATAATAGCCACAGTTAAGTTAAAAGTTCTTGTTAAAAGAATATATACCTCAGCCCAGGCCAGTTCCTTTCCTCAGTGTTGGTCTAGGTCTCATTAATTCCTTGCTCAAATTATCTCTTCTTCTCATTTCAAACTTAGCCTGACTTCTCCCCACGGGCAGAACCCTCAGGAGTTTGGCAAGCCATTAATGAACTCCTTGGCCTCATCAGAGGAGAGGCTTTTTTTCCCCCCTTCAATCTTGGGTAAGTAACCCCCAAGCTTACTTCCAACAGTGGGTCTCCATGTCTTTCCCTTCACTGTATATAAAGGAAAAAGTTTCAACTCTCAGTTCACTCCCAAATTGAACTAAATCCTATGAAGGAAAACACGGTGCCATGGTCTGAACTGGGCTTTCTCAGATTTTCTCCAGTCAAGGTCAGTTTCCCTTGTTGCTCCAGACAGGCACCAGTTTGCTCACTCATCCCATTCACTTTTCTCCGTTGATCAGGCCTGTCTACCTTCAGCAGATGTCTTCTCTCCAAACTTTCATTTGTCAAGGCCCTGAGCTGTCTCCTTGCGTTGACTGAAATAGTTGTGAGGACATAGTAACTAATCACGTCTACAGCTGTTTACCTCACATTTTACTTTAACTACATCCTTCACCTTCTCGCCATCTTACACTGATGCTAATCCTTTGGCTTGACTCAGCATGAACTTTAAGGACATCTGATCAGGGCCACTTCTTAACCTGTGGTGGCCACCCCTCCGTGTCCTCAACCCATGGAATCCAGCCCCTTGCTTCAGCCAGGCAGATGAATTTGCTCTTCTGCATCTGCTCCTCCTTTATCTATAAGCCACTGTAAAAGTTGCTCTGCTTCTAACCTGGAATTTTCTTCATTGCCTTTTTTGCTAAACCATTTCTTTTCTTTATCTGGAAAACCTTAATGTATGCTTCACCCTCAAGGTCTCATTTAGCTTAGAAATGCCCAAAATCCTCCCAAGAGCCTTCCAGATCAGCCTCTGTTAGTTTTAATAGATCCCAGCACTGTACCAGCAAGCCCCTCTCACTTGTGCACATAAACAGAAGTCTATGTCAACTACCAGCAGGATAACCTGGAGAGCAGGTGCCCCTCTGAAGGCCAATAGAACCAGCAGGCTTTTCTCTGAATCTTCCTACCATCTTAGGGAGAGGGAGTGGAAGAGAAGAACACTTGAGTGTGGGGAAGAAATGCTGAAAGACTGAGTTATTATTCAAAAGAGGGCTACACTGGATTGTCAAGATAAAGGTTTGTTTTCGTCTCTGCAACATCTTCCATCCTGGAATCTGGGAACTTACAGGTAAGGGGAGAACACGTTTTTCTTTAAATCACACAAAGAATGTTAGGTTTTTTTTCCCGCACATATGATGAGTTGTGTATAACTTTGACCCATTTTCCATTGGTTTTGGGGAAGATTCAATGAGAAAACATGTAAAGTGCCTTGCTCAGCATGAGGTACTCAGAGTTCAGTAAAAGTTGATTTATTCTCATTTACAAATTGATAGGAGTCCTGACATTTTAAAGAGCCTTTTTCTGCTGATGAAAACTCAGAACATCTTGTGTGAAAGCCAGGGAAAAGGTTTTCTTGGAACAGCCAGGCCCTCAAAGAGGGGCAAAAATAGAAATGAGAATAGAAGGAGTGATAGGCAACTTCCTTTTTCTCACCTCTTGAGCAGCCTGATAAATGAAATACGTCAGTGGATGTGAATGGATTGTGAGTGGCCATTAAATCCACCCCAGGTCATCATTATTTCCTAGGTTTTATGGCCAGTCCCGCAGCTTCTCCTCACCACTGTCTGGTCTCAGTGTGGAGCTTTGATGGCTCTCCAGTTTTACTGCCAATTAGGAAAAGGACTTTCCCCTGATGGGTGATCCTGGCGCTATAAAATTCTCTGAAAGAGTCCTTCGAGTCTTATAGGAATAGCGCTGTTCACAGAGATGCCAATAGGGACACACAGCTTGTTATAGGATTTGCTCCCAAAAACACTATTCAATACAAAAGATAAAAGAAGACACGGCCTTGTCAGCCCACTTCACTGCTCCTGGCTGTCCTGTGGGCTGCAAGATCAGCATTTGAGTTTGTTGGTGACTTATTCTCAATGTAGATAAAGTCACGGAATAAAAGTTGAACAGAATTAATTAGGTCCAAGTTTGGGCAGAGCCACTGGCGAGGGAGGCTGTGTTGGGAAAGCATTCCTGTCACATGTGTCAGTGTTTCCTTCTAAGCTCTGTGGAGCCCTGAGCTCTGGGGCTGGAACATTCCTTTTAATTTATACCACTGATAATTTTGCAGCAGGTCTTCTCAAGGGAGTGTATCTAAACTGGGCCTCACAGGTAAAATTACATTATCTCCAGCTGAGGATTTTTTTTTTGTTGTTAAAAGTTTGAATATCGCTGAAAACCATTTAAATATATTTCTGTTTTTTGAAATTTGGGTGAATCTTGAGGTTATTCTGTCTTTGATTCTGTAACTTTGGGATTTTAGCAGGCCACTGATCACATGACACCAAATCCCAAATCAGAACATCTGACAGAATATAATTTCTGGCTCAGGTAGTGGTCTGGGAGATGTCATTTACATGTCACAGTATTAGAGTTTTCTCTGAACTTAAAAAAATTTTTTTCTTGGAATAATAGATGCTATAGTTACAGCCAAGACTTAATGCAGAATTTTGGACAGTTTCTGTTGTCTTTCATCTTAATGAACATCAGTTTTTAAATTGGCATGCTCTTTCTTACTTCTGAAGCATACATTTGAAGATCGAGTGCAATCATACTTATAAGAACTTTCAAATAAATAACATACTGTACAAAC
This sequence comes from Camelus dromedarius, assembly GCF_036321535.1. Classification (NCBI taxonomy): domain Eukaryota; kingdom Metazoa; phylum Chordata; class Mammalia; order Artiodactyla; family Camelidae; genus Camelus; species Camelus dromedarius. Next base: position 2,287,507 of record NC_087469.1, read on the forward strand.
GGAAAGTTCTACTACAGAAAATTTACTTGGTATAGTCAAAGGACTAGGGAGCTTAATAAGAAAGGGTAGCAAAGACTTTGTATGAAAAGGGAAGGGAACCAGCATATTCTGGGGCCAGAAATGTGCAGGTGCTTAACACCCATGATCTCATTTGATCTTTAAACAATCCTTGCTGTCAGTCCTCACCATATACATGTACAAACTGAACCTCACTCAGTTTCAGAAACAGCAAACCTGAAGTGATTCTCAAGCCAAAAATTTTCAACTGAATCCAACGGAGACAGCATAAATATATCAAACTGGTCAATGAAGAACTTTCTCACCATTTGTTGGGTTAGACTTTTCCTGGTAATGACTTGACAAGCTCCCAGAGTACTACTTCTGAGTTATACAATGTAGAAAATTCTCAGTTCTGTAAGATGCTTAACTCTGATATAATTTCCATAGTCTTACTTTTTCCACATTCCTTCTTTTAAAGTAAAAATTGCAAAATGTTTCACAAATCCAAATATATGTATTAAGTATATGAAAGATATAAAAATGATAGCAAAGACTACACACCTACCCGCTTGGTTCAGACATAGAGCATTACCAATATTAGTTTAAGACATAGAATTAGTTAGGACATAGAATATTTCCAATTCTTAAGACCCTTGTCTGTCCCTCCGCAGTCACAACTTTCACTTTCTTCCCAAGAGGGATCTACTAACCTGAATTTCCAGTTTAGTGTTTTCTGACTTTTCTATATGTTTTTATATGTCTTCATATGTATGAATCTTTATATATTTTCGTATATATGAATCCCTACATAATACAATTTTTAGTTTGAATGTTTTTGAACATGAAATCAATAATATCTTACACTATAAACTCTTCTGTTACTTGTTTTTAGCTGACAATATTGTTTTTAAGATTTATCATGTTGTTACATATGGAGGGAATTCATTCTTTTTCACTATTGGGTAAAATAACTTTGTATGAATGAACCATCCATAATTTACTTAATCACTCTATTTACAATGAACATTTGGGCTTTTCCCTGTCTATGCTATTACAAATATTGCTGTTATAAATATTATTTACATGTTTCCAAGTCCATTTTTATATAATTTCTTTTCTAGAATGTAAATCTCAGAGCAGGATTGCTGCTTCATAGACTATATAAATGTTCAAGTTTTCTAGAAAATGCCAAATAAACCCAAGCGGTTGTTTCAATATATACTCCTACAAGCAAGAGATAAGAATTCCTTTTTTCAATTATACACCACGATCAAGTGGTGTTCATCTCAGGGACACAAGGATGGTTCAACATACACAAATCAATCAATGTAATACATCACATCAACAGGAGAAAGGACAAAAAACACATGATCATCTCAATAGAAAAAGCATTTGATAAAATTCAACACCCATTTATGGTAAAAACTCTCACCAAAGTGGGGTTAGAGGGAACATATCTCAACATCATAAAAGCTATATATGACAAACCTACAGCCAGCACAGTACTCAATGGTGAAAACTCAAAAGCTTCCCACTAAAATCTGGGACAAGACAAGGCTGCCCACTATCACCACTCCTATTCACCATAGTCTTGGAAGTCCTAGCCACAGCAATCAGGCAAGAGAGAGAAATAAAAGGGATTCAAATTGGAAAAGAAGAGGTAAAATTGTCACTATATGCAGATGACATGATACCATATATAGAAAACCCTAAAAGATGCACACAAAAACTGCTAGAACTAATCAAAGAATTCAGCAAGGTAGTAGGTTACAAGATTAACATACAAAAATCAGTTGCATTTCTTCACACTAAAGATGAATCAACAGGAGAAGAAAGTAAAGAAACAATCCCCTTTAAAATAGCACCCAAAGTAATAAATTACCTTGGAATAAATCTAACCAAGGATGTGAAAGAATTATACACAGAAAACTATAAACCATTGATGAAGGAAATTAAAGAAGGCTTAAAAAAATGGAAAGATATCCCATCCTCTTGGATTGGAAGAATCAATATTGCTAAAATGGCCACACTGCCCAAGGCAATCTACAGATTTAATGCAATCCCTATCAAATTACCCAGGACGTATTTCACAGAACCAGAACAAATCATAATAAAATTTATATGCTATTACAAAAGACCTAGAATTGCCAAAGCATTACTGAAGAAAAAAAAAGAGGCTGGAGGAATAACTCTCCCAGACTTCAGACAATACTACACAGCTAGAGTAATCAAAACAACATGGTATTGGTACAGAAATAGACATATGGACCAATGGAACAGAACAGAGAGCCCAGAAATGAACCCACACACTTTTGATCAACTAATCTTCAACAAAGGAGGCAAGAACATATGATAGAATACAAACAGCCTTTTCAGTAAATGGTATTGGGAAAACTGGACAGCAGCATGTAAATCAATGAAGCTAGAACACTCCCTTACATCATACACAAAAATCAACTCAAAATATATCAAAGACTTAAACATAAGACAAGATACAATATACCTCCTAGAAGAAAACATAGGCAAAACATTATCTCATATACATCTCAAAAATATTCACCTAGGGCAGTCTACCCAAGCAATAGAAATAAAAGAAAGAATCAACAAATGGAACCTAACAAAACTTACAAGCTTTTGCACAGCAAAGGAAACCATAAGCAAAACAAAACAACAGCCTACGGAATGGGAGAAAATTTTTGCCAAAGAAGAAACTGACAAAGGCTTGATCTCAAGAATGTATAAGCAGCTTACAGAACTTAATAAAAAAAACGAAGAACCCAGTCCAAAAATGGGCAGAAGACCTAAATAAGCAATTCTCCAAGGAAGACATACAAATGTCCAATAGCACAGGAAAAATGTTCAATATCACTAATTATCAGAGAAATGCAAATCAAAACTACAATGAGGTATCATCTCACACCAGTCAGAATGGCCATCATTCAAAAGTCCACAAATGACAAATGCTGGAGAGGCTGTGGAGAAAAGGGAACCCTCCTACAATGCAGGTGGGAATGCAGGTTGGTTCAGCCACTGTGGAAAACAGTATGGAGATTCCTCAATAGACTTACCATATGACCCAGGAATTCCACTCCTGGGCATATATACAGAAGGAACCCTACTTCAAAAAGACACCTGCACCCCAATGTTCATAGCAGCACTATTTACAATAGCCAAGACGTGGAAACAGCCTAAATGTCCATCAACAGCTGACTGGATAAAGAAGAAGTGGTATATTTATACAATGGAATACTATTCAGCCATAAAAGCCGACAACACAATGTCATTTCCAGCAACATGAGTGTCCCTGGAGAATGTCATTCTAAGTGAAGTAAGCCAGAAAGAGAAAGAAAAATACCATATGAGATCGCTCATATGTGGAATCTAAAAAAAAAAGAAAGAAAAGAAAAATACAAATGAACATAAATACAAAACAGAAACAGACTCATAGACATAGAATACAAACTTGTGGTTGCCAGGGGGTAGAGGGATAGGAAGGGACAGACTGGGAATTTGAAATTTGTAGATACTGACAGGTATATATAGAATAGATAAACAAGATTATACTGTATAGCACAGGGAAATGTGTACAAGATCTTGTGGTAGCTCACAGTGAAAAAGTATGTGACAATGAATATATATATGTTCATGTATAACTGAAAAATTGTGCTCTACACTGGAATTTGACACAACATTGTAAACTGACTATAACTCAATAAAATAAAATTTTAAAAAATTCCTTTTTCCACATTACTGCCAGTAATATATCAGACTGATTTGCCAATATCATTGTGGTTTAAATTTGTATTCACTGATTACTGATAAGGTTGAACATTTTTTTCATATCATTGTCATTCATATTTATTAAATTCCTTGTATCTTTTGACCATTCTTCTATTGAATTGCCATTTTTCCTATTTTAAGAGTTCATTTCCTCTGGATACCAATCCTTTATGGGTTATACATATACAGATACCTTCCCCTAGTTTGTGGCTTGCTTTTCCACTTTCTTTAAGATATCATTTGACAAACAGAATTTCATAATTTTAATGTAGTCAAACTTAATCATCTTTTCTTCATGCACCACACTTTTTGCGTTTTGTTTAAGAAATCTTTATGGACATGAAGTGAAAAAATATCATTTTATGTTTTTTTCTAAAAGTTTTATTTTTTACATTTATTTTTATATCACTTAAACTTTATATTTCCTGTCTGGTATAAATAATTGACCTGGGTTAATTTTTTTTTCTATATACATATTGACTGTTTCCAATCATTTGTTGAACAGTCCACCTTTGCCCACTGATCTGCCCACTGATTCCCTCATTCTCCAGGTTTACATATTCAGTTAATATCCAAAAGATATTTATTGAATGCTACACTGTGCCAGACCTTGTTCTGGATATAGAATCCCATATGCATGTGGTCTGTATTGTGTTTCATTCATCAATTTATCCATCTCTTTGGCAATATCAACCATCTTAAGTACTATAGTTTTATATTAGTTTGGGGTTTTTTTTCTCTCAACTAAATGATAGTTTGAGCTGGTATAGAATTCTAGGTTGTAAATAATTTTCTGGCAGATCCACTGTCTGTAGTGTCTACCATGGTTGTTGACAATGCAAAAGGCATTTTATCCTTGACCCTATGTATGAACAATATATTCCTTATTCTCCCACCCTGGAAGGATTTACAATCTTTTTACTCTGTTTCCTGAAATATTATGATGATGTGTTTTGGTGTGGATTTATTTTTATCCATTGCTCTGGGCACTGAAGGGCCTCAGTTAATTTGGAGTATCATGTTCATTATTTTGAAAATTCTCCTTATATTATCTATGATGATTCTCTGAAGACCATATTAATCAGACGTCAGACCTTCTGCACCTGTCCTCTAATTTTCTTATCCTGCTTCTCCTACTTTCAATTTTTTTTGCACTAAAACTTTATCTTCCAACCTCTCTATTGAGTTTTCCATTTACATTATTGTATTTTTAACAGCCAATGTTGTTTTCCTGTCTTTAAATGTTTCTCTTTTATACAATATCCTGTTCTTATTTTATAAATAGAGCATTTTCTCTTCACTGTGAGGATTTGATGATAGCCTTATTTTTTTAGTTAATTATTATTTTTAAAACATTTTCTTTTTGCAACACTGTCTTCATTTTCTTCAAATTACATTTTTTTGGTATGTTTGAAATAGCCTCTGTTCATAATATTATAGGCTATCTTGAGGTGCCTTGAAGTCCTTGTCTGACCACAAAGCTTAATAATAGGACACTAAAAAGCAGACTTAAACTCTTATTTTTTGTATGTGTGTGTGTATGTGTATGTGTAAAGCAGTGTTGCTAACTGTGAGCTTCATTGTAGGGTAGGATTTTAATTATGATTACAGGGAATTTATTAATCCATTTGGAGAAAATTAACATAGTTGCAATTTTGAGTTTTTTCAGTTAACATGATTTGTTTCTTCACATGTTTAAGTTTTTAAAAATAGATTTCAATATTAGGTTCCAGAATTTTCTCTGTAGAGGTATTTCACATTCTTCAAAAAATATACTCCTAAGTTCCAGAGATATTTTTAATCATATTATAAATGGTACATTAAAATTTTACTTTCTAAATGTCTCTTGCTAGAGCATTGAAATAAAATTGATTTTTACATGTTAACTTTGCATTAAGCAAACTTTCTAAGCTCTTTTAGTAATTTTAATAGCTTATCTATAGATTTATTTAGATTTCCTAGATACATAATCATATCCTCTGAAAATGTTACCTATTATCCTTTCCAATCCTTGTATCATCTATTTATTTTTGTTGCATTATGGTGTTGCTGAGAATTCCCAGTTGCAGTATCAAATAGAATTGGTGGTAATGGGCATCCTTGTCTGGTTTCTAATCTCAAAGGCAAGTTCTCAAGGTTTTATGTTTACTTATAAATTCACTTGCTGCACATTTGTTGCATATAAATATTAGACTGGGGGAATTTTTTTTTTATTTGCTAAGAATTTCTGTAATGAATAAATGTTAATTTTTTGGAGGTTTTTTTGCATTTATTGAGAGGATCATATGATTTTTCTCCTTTTATCTGTTAATATGGTGATTTTCATTGATTAATTTTCTAACATTAAGTTAACATTTAAACTAACACTCCTATTTTAAATCCAACTGGATTATGATATCCTTCACATATCTTTGGGCTTTGGTTTACTAATCTAATATTTTACTCAGAATTTTTGTCAGTCTTTGTGCACAGTGTCTCAGGCATGTGTTTTTTCCCCTCTCTTTTCTTCCTTTCATTCTTTGTCTTTCTTTTCTTCTATTCTCCTCCCTTTCCCTCCCCACCACTGTCCTCCATCCTTCTTTTCTTCCTTTCTCCTTCTCTCCTCTCTTTTTCTCTTTCTTTCTTCTTTCCTTCTGAGTTCTGATTGAGTCCCTGCAGTTCTCTGGCTTTGGAAGTAGAGGAAGGTGCTATGAATTTAGTTCTGGTTCATAATTACCCAGAAGTTATAGCCACTTGTGGGCCCATCTCGAAGTGGGATAGTCTCTTAAGATTCTCCCCTCTGTTTGGGCCTGCTCTTGACTTCGGTCGCCTTGGCCTAGCTGGGTCCCGTCTGAAGGCCAATTTCTAGGTGCTTGCTCATATCTTCAGGATAAAGCTGTTTCATGCTCCCCAGCAGGGCCTGGCAGTCTCCAGTTCCTGCCAGCAACTCAACACTTTTACGGTGATTTAGGAATGTATCTGTCTAGCATTGGTTTCAGCAGAAGTGTTGACATCAATAACCTATTATCAGAAACAGAACATATTAATAGTATGTTTTTAATAATTTGTCTAATGTTTTTGTCATTTTTACAGCAGAAGGTTTTCAGGAAATCTCTCCTTGGTGTTGCCAAAAGAGAACGTCTCCATTTCATTGCAGGGTTTGTCTACTGAATGAGGGAGAGCTCTGTTAAGTACAACATACACTGTAAATACCATCATCTAAAAGTACCAGTGACTTGGGGACACTCTGAAAAGCTGGGTCTTGCTGTCAGTTCACTCCTTGGTGCTCTTTTTTGGCTAAATATATGGGGATCTTAACACTTCTTTCATGTCCTCAGCCCTCAGGCCAGCACTGGGTTGTACAGCTCTGGATAATATTAATATGATTGAGGTGACTTTTGTACTACATAAAATTTATCTCTAAAGAGTAGCTCATAAAAGGGATTAGGATGAAAATGAGCCCAGTAAGACATGGTTTCAAGTGAATATTGAAAGGAAGGCAGCCAAGAAGCTTTCTCAGCGATGGGCTGAGCCCGTCTTTTCATGGCCTTTGATCTGTGCTTTGATGGTGCTTGTCCACGGTGTCACAGGCAGTCTGCTCTTGACTTGCCTCTGTGGCACTCGGAACACTTTGATTCTGGCTTAATTTAGGTTCTAAAGGTCTCTTTCTTCTCAGTGTTCACTATCTTGGCATTTTGTACTTACACATTCATATGTCTGTTTTGTAACTATTTGCTTTGCTTTGTGGGATGACACTTCCAGAAGTGAAGGTGACCAATGGATGCCATTCTCAATGAAGAAATAAATAAATTCATACCCATTAGTAACTCCTACCAACAGACATACAAAGCACTACACATTCAAAGATGCTTCTTAGATTTGTTTCTGAAGCCTCTCTTGATAGAACCTCTTGTTTTGACTCTGCCTTTTGACTGCAAGTTCTAACAAAATTTTCAACTTCTTTTCAAAAAATTTTTTATCATTTTAAAATTTTGTTTTAGGGGGAGGTAATTAGGTTTTCAAAATTTATTTATATTGGAGGTACTGGGGATTGAACCCAGGACCTTATGTATGCCAGGCACACACTCTTCCCCTAAGCTATACCCTCCCCCAAAGTTTTGAACTTCTTGAGACTAAATTTTGTTTTGTTTCAACCCACTTAAGTTTCCAAGGGCAAGAGAATGCTTTTGTGTGTGGATTTACTTAAATTTTAAAATGGTTCAGACAGTAAGTTCCTGGAAGCTCCATACTGGCTCGTATCTCTGGGTCTTTGCCCATGCTTCTGTCTCTCCAGAATTCCCTTTCTCACCATTCTCCTAATTCCTTCTCATCCTTCACAGCTGCTCTGGGAAACCATTGTTGACTTCCAAATCTGTGTCGGTTTGTGCACATGCATCCTTCTTGGCCTGTATTTGTTCTGCTATGTTGTAGTTAATAGGTAAGAAACTCAGGCTATAGAGCCACATCACCCAAACTCAAACCTAAGCTCCATTAGCAACAACCTGTGTGATCATGGACAAACTACTTAACCTCTCTGTGCCCCAGTGTCATCTTCTGTAAAACAGGTTATGAATTTCCAAAAAATTCCATAAAATCATATTTGCAGAGAACTTAATATGTAACAGCTAGGCACATAATAGGAACTAAGTAAATGTATAAATGTATGCTATTATTTTTCCAAGCTCTTAGCACATTGTATCCTCTGTTTCCAGACTGAGCTCTCTTTGAGGTCAGAGAGAATCTTTCATCTCTGTCTTCTAAGCACCTGGCATGATGCCTGACCCACGGAAGGTTCTCAGGAGTAGGACCAAAGAATGAACGAATCCTTGGTTCTAAAACTCCCAGGAGAGTTGCCAGATGGTTATGGGTCTTGACATTTCAGTACTATATTTATAATCCTAAATTGCCATCACATGTCTCCTCCAAAGGCTTCTGTTGAGGTGGAATGTTGTATAGGGATTTATTATCATCTGTGGCCAAAGAAGTTGTGAATATCAATGATGAAGGTGTGTGGGTATGTGTCTGGTGTGTGTGTATGAGAGTGAGAGAGAGAGAGAGAGAATGCAAATTCCCTATGATACCCAAACCTACCTATAGCAATTAGCTAAAAATTAATAATGGCCAATAAGGGCCATGGTCCTTAGAGAAATGTCTTCTCCAATGCAGATCCATGAAGACATGGGTGTCTGTCAATAGCAGACATAATACCTTCACAGACATAGTATCTGTCCCCTTCCACAGGTTACCCAGTCCAAGACATAGAATTGTACGTGTATGTTCACTTTCAATCTCTATCACTGTCTTCAGTCTCCTGGAGAGCATCATGAGACCAAGCAGAGAGTCAGGGAGGGAAACTGGACAGAGAAACAGTTACGGTTTATGCTGACAACGTGGCTGGAGCAAACACTGTGAGAGTCGTAATGAACAACCAACCTAGTGATTGCCACCACCACTTCCTTTCATCATGCTTTGGTTTTCTCATAGGCTTGACTAGTTAGGAATCTGGGCTCAGCTGATACCACTTTACTGAGATTGCCCTGTTGCTGTTAAAGGTTTGTGTTCTTAATGTTTGTTTTGCCCTTTGTGCTTGTCATTGCCCCACTCCAGCAGCACCCTTAAGGGGGGGACAGTTCCACAAGGAACTTGAGGAAAGCCTGGGATTGGTGTCAGAGACCCACTCCATCCTCATCCTTTTCCTGACTCTCACTCAGGTATGGCCTTGGGTAAACAACTTAACCCTTTTGTTTTGTATCTGCAAAGGGGATGGTGCTGTGATGCTGTCTGCCTGCTTTCCTCATAGACTTGTGCAGAGGATCAAGCTTGGCAATTGAAGGGCTTTTTATTATCCCTAACCACTTGCTTAACATTTCCACTTGGATGTTTCAAAGCTATCTCAAATTCACCAAGTCAAAATTGAATTTAACTTACTTATCAATCCTGGTCAACTTACCTACCAATACTGCTCCTCTTCTAATAATGCATTCATCCAGTGCCTCAAACCAGAAAGCTAAAAGTCATGCTTGGCACCTTCCTTTCCTTCCATTACCATTCTTCTCTTTCCAAGCCTCAAAACTCATGGAAATCATTGGAAGTTAAACAAACAAACAAACAAACAAACGACAAAACAAAAAAACCTTTGGCTCTTTCCTTTCCATTCTTTCCTCTAAATTCTCTGCACAAGTTTAATTTTTTTCTCTTAAAAAATCTTCCAAATTTTCTCTTTTCTCCTAGTATTGATCCTCCCACTTCATCCTTGAATCATGCCAATAGCCTTCTTACTATTCTTCTTTGGTTCCAGTCTCTCTCTTCTCCCCTTCTAATATACATATAAACCCCAGAGACTGCGTCCTGAAATTCTATCCATGATTTTAAAATCCACGTTTCTTATTTATTCTTCTATTCAATACTCAAAAATTGACACTGAGATTTTCTTTGTTTAGATTCTTCAGTCCAGTTTTTATAGCTCTTCCCAATCTGATACCTCTCCATCAAGACCTATCTCTGGTCCCACCCAAAGATGTCTTGCTGACGACATAGGGATCACCTCCTCACTGTCTTGTCTGGATATTTGCACATGTTGTTTGTCTCATCTGCAACTCTACTGCCTCTCTTCCACCCACTGAAATTTCCATCTCCGAGAGCAAGCTCAATAAATCTTCCCTCAGCGAGTCTACTCCACAGAGTACTTTCTCCTTACTAATCTCCCATTTATACTTTTAGTCAATACAAAATTTCTTCTCAGTTGCTTAACTCTCATTTAATTCCATGCATACTAGGTTTTCTACTTCCAACTTGATTGCAAGTTTATTGAAAACAAGGTCTTCATCTTAACATGTCTTCTGCATTCCACATATCATTGCTCAGAATGACTGGTACATAGTATATGTTTAATTCCTGTTTGAATAAATGTTGCTAGGTTTTAAAAATCTTTTAGAAAAGGCAGAAGACCTCTTTCAGTCATTTTTTTCCCCAGAAGTGTTTCCTAATACCTTTATAGACTCCTTTTTTTTATAGCTTAAACCTCATTGTCTTGTTTTGAATTCATAGAAATAAAAATAAAAATTAACTTTTTAATGAATATAAAAACCTATGTCCTCTTTTCACCTTATTGAAGTTATGTTTTTAAAAAATCCCTTTGCAGTAAAGATTCAAATCCCTTACCAAAAGAATTTACTTTCTAGTTGTAAATGTTAGGACTGTTCTCTTGAAATCATTTTTGGAACCCCTTTTTCTTTTTTCTTTTTAAAAGAGATTTAATAAATGGAGGTATCTTTGGAAGACAATTAGTCTTGGGGTCAGCATCTACTGAAGAAGAGCATGTGTGATCAGGAAAATGAGCCTATCTTAGAACAGGAAGCAGTTATTCTGATTAAGATCCCAGAATCATTTCCTGTGGGAGTGAGTTTTAATATCTGAAGGTTACAAAGGTGAACTCAAGCTGAGCAGTGTATGAAAACAGTCTACTTTTTCTAAGCAAATTACCTCAGAAGTGATTAGATGTTAGATTTGGGAAAGGTTCTGCTGGGTCTCAGAGGAGAAGGCTGAGGGGAAACTGAAATTTCTGCCAGTGAGCGCCACTCATTCATCCAAGCCCATCAAACAATAGTGGATGTCAGAAATGAGATTGAATGTCCTCTGATAATGGCCAGGGAAATGAAGATACCCTGGAGGATGTCTAGAAGCAGAAAAAGTCTTTGGATTTCAAAACTCTCTCCTAGAGATGAATTCTGCAATACTGTCTCTAGAATCATGCTTAGTATTCACTGTCAAACATTCTCCTAGGATCTCAGAGAATTCTGCAAATCCCATCCCATTTACTAGGTGTTTTTGGCAGAAGAATCATATGTTGTGTGCTCTTTTTTTTTTTCTTTCAGATTTTGGCTGTAAATAATCAAGGTTCATGTTCAGACTTAAATAAAATTTATCTAGCACCTGCCAGCTGCCTGATATTGAGCCCTTTTTAAAGTTGCAGCTTTCATGTAATTTCTCAACAACAATTGTGAAACAGATATTAATATTCCCACATTTCAGATAACAGAATTGAGGCTCAGAAAAGTTATGCAGTTTGTCAAAGACATCTTGTAAGAATCAGGTTCCTGGATTCCAAAGGCATGTTATTTGACTTCAAGTGTCATATTTGTTTTGCACTTCCCTGGAAAAAGTCGTGTTAAGTGTGCCAAATCCCATGAGCCGCAAGTTCTCCTCCAGCTTGAAACTAACAAACCCTTGAGATAAAACGGATGTGCTGTTTGACACCTCTGTTGCTCATATGTGAATGAAATGGAGTGTGAACAATTTGATTTCAGATCACACAAACTGGCTGCAGTTTGACTGAAATTTTTTCAGGGTATGTGAACTTACACACTTGCACGTAACTGCACAGGATAAAATAGCCTTAGCAGGTTGTAGACTGGAGCTTTCACATTTGAGGAACTCAAGACACATGAAGGCTGCTACTGTTGCTTTAATTGATCAGCATAGTGTACTTCTGTTTGTTTTAACTAGTTTCGAGATTACTACTAGGCAGGGCAGATACTCCTATACATTTACCCCTGTCTTTATTGCTCTCTGATCATTACTTACAGCCAATTCACACCATTCTGTGACCTGCCTGGTCCCTGAAGACATCTGAGCTTGAATTCCCAATTAAAGGCTTCAGAAGCCATCATAATTTCATTCTGGGACCTAGTGGTTTCATGCCTGAGGATTCCAGGCTTCTCTTCCCAAGAGGACAGTATAATCATACAGCTGATTAATTTCACTAAAAGCTAGACTCTGCTAGGTGCAGGGGACAGAGTTATATTTAAGACATAGTTCTTAACCTCCAGGAGCTCACAGACTAGTGAGAGGGAGCATTACATAAAAATACATACCGTACAACACAAGAGATATGAACAGGTTAAGAGATTCTACACTAAAGAATGAAGGTAGAGAATCAAGACTTCAACAGAGTATGTAAGTTTTGAATTGTGTTTTGAAATTACTGCAGAAGTTTGCCAAAGATGTAGGCAAGAAAGGCCATTTTTGACACATGATAAAGCTTAAGTGTCTTAAAGTAGGTGGCCTGATAGGGTAAAATCAAGCTGCGATTATGACATTATGTGCATGGGAATAATGGTTAAAGTTGAAATAAGAAAGAGGAATGTTATACAGAATGCAAAGGATCATGTAATTTGTACTAATGAGTTTAAATTTTATTCTACAGGTAATGGGGAATTGTTAGATAAATTTAACTGATGAAGTAACATGATCAGATTTATGTTTTGGGGAGAAATTATTTGAGGTTAAAATTAGAAGGAAAAGACAGTCCAGACAGAGATCATGTTAGGAGTTTATTCAATAGCCCAGGTGAGAAATAATGGAAATATGAGGGCTTGAAATAAGGAAACGGCAATGAATGTGAAGAAGCAGAGTTTTGAGGGATCATTAAGAGGTCGAATGAGCCAGATGGAGTAAAGCATAGAGGAGTGAGCCTCGGGACAGTTATCCAGAGTGCAAGAGGACTGTGGCTGCACTGTGGTCTCACCCAGGAGTGACCATAAGCGATAGTGATAAGGGAAATGTTCTCCCAGTGGATGGAACTTTGGGTAGTGTACTTGATCATCCACTTTTGTGGAGAGAGAGGTGGCCCAGAATAAAGATATTTCACAAACTCATCAGCTGTGATGAATGGCTTGGTTGATTGGATTAAGATCCTGGAAGGAACAAGATAGGAAAATTAGAGATGAGAAGGTCTGGTGAATGTGACGTGACATGTAGGAGTGGATACAAACAATGAGCATCTTTGCATTGTAAGTGAATGTTCAGAAAGCATCTCCTAAAGAAGACCACCAAACAACCAAATGAACAGATGATGTACACGGTAGATGTCAACCAGCCTCTTTCTCCAGCTCTCTCTGTGTTTGCACAATTGATTCAAGAATGAAGTAGATAAGGTGGTAGAGAAAGAAGTCCTCCATGGATCTCTTCTCACTAAGGCTGATCTTACTTCTGGCTACTGTTGAGTATCTGGCCTTCCAGTAACTGAGACTAAGGTTTAACCCCTTGATACAGGACCATATCTTAAGGAGACCATGTAGCGACTTGAGGGCAACTTTGATTGATCGAGCCCATTCTACTTTAGAAAAGAAGACATTTCATTCTGATTTGGACTGGCACACATTTTGGGTATGAGTTTGCCTTCCTGCCTGCAGGACCTTAGCCCAATGTTATTATCTGAGGCCTCCCCAAATGTCTGATTTAGTGGTGTGGGATGCTACAGAACATTGTCTCAGATCAGAGAACCATTTTACAGCAAAAGAGTTATGGCAGTAGGCATGTGACCAAATTTCTGGTCCTTCCACTTAGCACACTACTTAGAAGGGCTTTTAAAAGGTTCAGCTGTGAGGATGTGATGTTATCTTTCAGAATATGGTATACTTCTTAAATCTTCGACCATTGTATGGTCATGTGTCCAGTTCATGGATCCACTAATCAAGGACTTTAAATAGAAGTGGTCCAGTGACTCATTTGAGAAATTTTAAGGTTTTTATCCCTTTGACTTTGTGTCCCTAGAGGCCTGGGGTCCACTGGAGGTGCACACTCCTCCGGGGAAATATCAAGGGTCCCACAAAACTTAAAGATACAACTGGTCACTTTGTGATCATTGTTTTAGAAGTCCACTAAGCAAGAGTAATTGACTCTGATTATCATGAGGAGGTGGACAGTTGCCACAAGGTAGGGAATAAGGGAATGCAGTTAGGACTTAAGTGTTCAACTGTGGTGTCTTTTAACTGTTAATGGAAAAGTACAGCAATTATGACCCGAAAAGAACCAGGTCTTCAGGGCTCAAGACATTTAGGGAAGAGAATCTGGGTCATGCCACCAGACAAGCCACATACCCTAGCAGAAGTGCCAGCCAAGAAGGAAGGGAATCTAATATGGATAGTGAAGGAGGGCCATGATGAGTCTCAGGACCTTCTATAGCAGTGGGAGGGGTAATTCCACCCACTAACTCTTCTCTTAGAAGGTTTCTTGAAACTGGGGTAAATTAGAGTCCTGAAGACGCTGTGCCTGGTTAGTGTGACCCAACATAAGAAGTAAGTGGATCCAGGCAGCATGAGTGTTGGATTACATACCTCGCCCTGCCCTGACCCCCTTCACCAGTGCACCAATCCCAGAGTTGCTGTTACTGCTGCTAAAGACTCATGACTGTTCCTTTTCCAGAGAATTATCCTCTGCTGATCAGGAGCCATCTTCCCCAGGAGATCTGTCTCCAACCCCTCTCCAGGAGAAGCCAGCGGCTACTAGCTGACTCACATGGGGGCACAAGAGGCTAATGACCGTGAGTCAAGGTGCTACCACCAGTCTGCAGCAGAATGTATATCCTTCTTTAACATTTTCTCCTTTCCTCACTTCCTTTTTCATGAGAACAGGCTACGCATAAATCAGTTGAACCAGAATTCTTGTCTCAGGTTCTGCTTCTTAGGAATCTGACTTGAATCAGGAGATCTGGCTTGGAGGGACATATATGGAATGAGAAGTCCATGAGTTGATGATGTGAATGGATGAGAATGCTCAGGGACAGCAAGTAAAATGAGAAGAGAAGTAACGACAAACTTCGAAGAGTAGTAAGTTTAGATGGAAAGTCAGGAAAAGAATTTAGAGCAGAAGGTAGTTAAAGAGAGAGAGAAGGGACTAGTAAGAGGGTACGAGAGAAGGGACTAGTAAGAGGGTACTAGAGAAGGGTGAGAGTATATTTCCGGTCTCACCAACTCCCCTGGATTATAGCCACAAGCATGTAGCTCTTATTTTGGATGTAGAAACCAAAAAAGAGAATTTTTCAGAAAGATTGGCAATTATAATGAAAGATGTGGTATGGATTGAAAATTCACTGGTATTCTCAGAAGGAACAGTTTCATAGTTATTATATTTAGTTACTATATAATTCTAAATATAGAAACTATATTTATTATATAAACGTGTTTGTCATAGAAACTCTGTATATTTATCGATCAGTTGATTCTTACGACCCACTTATGGGATTCTATGTTCTGATCCCATCTACTTTTCAACACTGTTCAATATACACCATTTTTGCTAAACTCAGGTTGTAGTTGTAGGGGGCAAGCAGAAGTAGCTGGAAGATTTTTGTGTCCTAGTGTGCTGCTGAGCATGAAGACAGGTCCGTGAAAAAACAATGGATTATTCATAAGTGCTGTTGTAACAAATGGTTGGCCATCTGTAAAAGGAAAAAAAAAGGTGGACTTTAAACTCTTTTCTTACATTTAAATAAATTCCACATGGATAAAAAAATTTAAACATAAAAAAATGAACTATGAAAGTCTCAGGGTAAAAATAAAATAGGCAAACTTTTTATAGTTTTAGCGTGGGGAATGTCTAAGTAAAACAGAACTCAGAAACTATAGATGGAAACATTATATTAAAAGTAAAAATTTCTGCAAGAGAAAAGTAATAGTATTTAATAATAGCTAAGGTTTGAATACTATATGTGTGTTTTACAAGTACTATCCCATTTATTCTTCTAAACAAATATCTGAGGTAAATACTATTGTTGTCCTTCTAGACTATGGCAACGGAAGCTCAGAAAGATCAGGCAAATTTTACAGCATTACAAAATAGTAAGAAGCCGAGTTAGGATTCATTCCAAGTGCTATGCTTCCAAAGCCTATGTTTTATTTTTAACTTTTTATTTTGAAAAAGTTTTAGACTTGCAAAAAGTTGCAGGAACTGTACAGTGAACTCTTACATATCCCTGAATCATCATCTTCTAATGTTGACGTATTACATAACCGTAGTAGTATTATAAAAACTAAGAAATACTGGTATAAAGTGTTATTACATGGTATAATACAGACTTTATTAGAATTTGCTCATCTTTTCCACTAACATCCTTTTTCTGTCTCAAGATCCAATTTAATACCTGACATTGCATTTTAAATTTGGGTTGTTTGTTTTGCTGTATGTTTATTGTATGTATTTTCTATGTATTCTGGATATTAATCTCTTGTCAGATATATGGATTTGCAAATATTTTCTCCCATTCTCTGGGGTTCCTTTTCACCTTCTTTCCTGTTTTTTTATTTATTGAATTACAATGTGTCAATTTTTGGTATATACCACAATGTCCCAGTCATGCATATACATACATATATTAATTTTCATATTTTTTCATTAAAGGTTATTACAAGATATTGAACATAGTTCCCTGTGTTATACAGAAGAAACTGTCTTAAAAATCTATTTTTATGTATACTGGGTAACTTTTGTAAATTTCAAAACTCCCAAATGTATCTTTTCCCACCCCCTTTCCCCGATAACCATGATTGTTTACTATGTCTGTGAGTCTGTTTCTGTTTTGTGGATGAGTTCATAGGGTTTTTTTTTTTTAGATTCCACATATGAGTGATATGATGTGATATTTATCCTTCTCTGTCTGACTTACTTCACTTAGTATCATAATCTCCAGGTCCATCCTTGTTGCTGCAAATGGCAAATAAAATATTTCTATGGCTAAGTAATATTCTAGCGTGTATGATATATTTATATATATTTGTTATTTATATCTATGTTATGTATATATTTGTTTACACATATAAACATCTTAAATCAATCTTTTTCTGATGGATATTTGGATTTTTTCCATGTCTTGGCCATTATAAATTTTTCTGCTGTGAACATTGGAGTGCATGCATTTTTTAAAAAAAATTAGAGTATTTATCTTTTCCAGATATGGGATCCCAGGAATTGGATTATTGGATCATAGAGTAGCTCTATTTTTAGTTTTATAAGGAATCTCCATACTGTTTTCTATAGTGGCTTCACCAGCATACCTTCTCATGAACAGTGTAGGAGGGTTCCCTTTTCTTCACACCCTCCACAGCATTTATTATTTGTAGACTTTTTGATGATAGCCATTCTGATCACTGTGAGAGGAAACCTCATGGTTTTGACTTGCATTTCTCTAATAATTTGCAATGTTGAGCATATTTTCATGTGCCTGTTGCCCATCGATATGTCTTCTTTGCGGAAGTGTCTATTTAGGTCTTCTGCCCATTTTTTGATTGGGTTGCTTGTTTTTGTGATTTTGAGTTGTATGAGTTGTTTGTATGTTTTGAGTATTAACCCCTTGTGGGTTGCATTGTTATAGATATTTTCTCCCAGTCCATAGGTTGTCTTTACATGTATTGATGGTTTCCTTTTCTGAGCAAGACTTTTTAAGTTTGATTAGGGCTCATTTGTTTATTTTTGTTTCTATTTCTTTTGTCTTGGGAGATTGATCTAAAAAAATATTGCTACAATTTATGTCTGAGAACGTTTTGCTTATCCTGAAGTTTTATAGTTTCAGGTCTTCTGTTTAGGTCTTTAAACCATTTTGAGTTTATTTTTGGGTATGATGTGAGGAAGTGTTCTAATTCCATTGATTTACATAGAGCTGTCCAACTTTCCACCAACTTCTTGCTCAAGAGACTGTCTTTTCTCCATTGTATATTCTTGCCTCAATGGAATTTGTTTTCTTAATTTCCTTTTCAGATTGCTTACTGTTAGTGTATAGAAATGTAACTAATTTTTGCACATTGATTTTATGTCTTCCAACTTTGCTGAATTTATTAGTTCTAACCGCTCGTTTGTGGATTCTTTGGGCTTTTCTACATATAAAGTCATGTCATCTGTAAACAGAGATAATTTTACTTCTACATTTCTAATTTGGATGTTTTTTATTTCTTTTTCTCGTCTAATTGTTCTGGCTAAAATTTTCAATTTTATGTTGAATAGAAGTGGCAGAAAGAGGTGTCCTAGTCTTGTTCTTGATTTTAGGGGTAAATCTTTCATTTTCACCATTAAGTATGATATCATCTGTGGGTTTTTCATATATGGCCTTTATTGTTAGTTTTCTCTATTCCTAGATTGTTGCATATTTTCGTCTTAAAAATTTGTTAAATTTTTACAAGCTTTTTTTTTTAACATTTTTAATTGAGTTATAGTCCGTTTAAAATGTTGTGTCAATTTCCAGTGTAGAGCACAATTTTTCAGTTATACATGAACATACATATATTTATTGTCACATTCTTTTTCACTGTGAGCTACCACAAGATCCTGTATATATTTCCCTGTGCTATACAGTACAATCTTGTTTATCTATTCTACATATGACTATCAGTATCTAAAAATTATGAAATCCCAGTCTATCCCTTTCTACCACCCCTCCCCTGTATTCTATGTCTCTGAGTCTGCTTCTGCTTTGTATTTATGTTCTTCTTCCTTTTTTGTTTTTTTAGATTCCACATATGAGTGATCTCATATGGTATTTTTCTTTCTCTTTCTGGCTTACTTCACTTGGAATGACATTCTCCAGGGACATCCATGTTGCTATAAATGACGTTATGTTGTCAGTTTTTATGGCTGAATAGTATTCCATTGTATAAATACATCACATCTTCTTTATCCAGTCATCTGTTGATGGACATTTAGGCTGCTTCCATGTCTTGGCTATTGTAAATAGTGCTACTATGAACATTAGGGTGCAGGTGTCTTTTTAAGTAGGGTTCCTTCTGGATATATGCCCAGGAGTGGGATTCCTGGCTCATATGGTAAATGTATTCCTAATCTTTTGAGGAATCTCCATACTGTTTTCCACAGTGGCTGCACCAAACTGCATTCCCACCAGCAGTGGAGGAGGGTTCCCTTTTCTCCACACCGTCTTAAGCATTTATCATTTGTGGACTAATGATGGCCATTCTGACTGGTGTGAGGTGATACTTCATTATAGTCTTGATATGCATTTATTTCTCTGATAATTAGTGATATTGAGCACTTTTTCATGTGCCTATTGATCATTTGTATTTTTTCCTTGGAGAATTGCTTGTTTAGGTCTTCTGCCCATTTTTGGATAGGGTTGTTTGTTTTTTCTTATTAAGTCATGTAAGCTGCTTATATATTCTTGAGATCAAGCCTTTGTCAGTTTCATCTTTGGCAAAAATTTTCTCCCATTCCATAGGTTGTCATTTTGTTTTGTTTATGGTTTCCTTTGCTGTGCAGAAGCCTGTAAGTTTAATTAGGTTCCATTTGTTGATTCTTTCTTTTATTTCTATTGCTTGGGTAGACTGCCCTAGGAGAATATTTTTGAGATGTATGTCAGATAATGTTTTGCTGATATTTTCTTCTAGGAGGTTTACTGTATCTTGTCTTATGTTTAAGTCTTTGATCCATTTTGAGTTTATTTTTGTGTATGGTGTAATGGAATTTTTACAGGCTTTTTATTTATTAATTAAGGTGATCAGAGAGAGAGAAGCAAGATGGCAGAGTAGAAGGACGCTTGTAGCTCACCCTCTCCCACAAATATACCATCTATACCTACTCAGCCAACCAGAGCACTTGCCGAACTCCAACAGAACATTGCTCTCTTCAAAAGACAAAGACGCCAAAAATCTGGTAGGAGAAAAGGAAAAAAGAAAGAAGAAAGAAAAAACAAAACAGTGCGGGACTGGTCCTGCAGGGAGGGAGTGGCAAAGAAGGACTAGTGCTCATTCACTGGGTCTCCCCTCTCCAACAGAGAGGCCAACAGGATGGAGGGGGAGCCTCCGAGGCTCAGATCTGCACGGAGAACCCCTTGACTGACAGAACTGAGTCAAACGAGCACAAAGGGTCCCCATGACACCCAGCCCGAGATGTGAGCCAGCAGCTGGGGCTGGGACAGGCCACCCGAGGTGGGTGGAGGATGGGGGTTGCTGCACTGAGGCAGCCCTGGGGGACTGAAGGGTGCTGCGCACCATGGCTGGGAGGGGATACGGAGCAGAACAACCTCGGTCCCCCATAAATTGTGAAGAAAGCAAAGCAACACGGCTGGTGTGCCCTGGGGAGAGAGGCGCTGTAGCCTTTGTCTCCTCAGACCTGTGCTGCCATTACTGGCGCTTCTTGCTAGAAGAGAGGCAGGGTACAGCCACAGCCATCATCTCCTCCTGTGCTCTGTATCCAGGCAGGGGCGGGTCCGAGACTGGAATCTTCACTGGGGGGCTCCGCAACCTCCTAGGCAGGACTGAGACTTGTTTACAGCCAGAGGCAGATAGGATCTTTCTGCCCTGGCACCTCAGAGAACTCACACTGCCAAGACAAAGAAGGAGCTGAGATTTCACATGGAGCAGGGGCAGGGTGGTTCCGCACTCTTACCTAAGCCTGCCTTCAGAGCACCTAACTGAGGTGGAGCGGGCAGCTGCACAGAGCAGCAGAGTGACTGGCACCAGGAGAGGGCAGGTGGCCATCCGCCTTCCTGGCAGGTATGCAGCACCTGACCACAGTGCTGGGAGGGGGCGAAATCTGCCCACCTGACTCACCAGAGTGCAGCATCTGACTGCGGCATTGGGAGGGGGAGTGACCCGCCCACCCACAGGGTAAGAGCTCAGCATCTGATCCAGTGTTGGGAGGGGGGGCAATCTGCTAGCCGACAGCCACTGGGGGCAGAACAGACGACAGTGCCAACAGAGGGCCTCTGGAAACAGCAAGCTGAGTTTGTGAAACAGGGCGAAGACACAAAGACCTCTCAGCAAAATCATTAAGAGCACACCGTCTCCAGGAGAACTAGATAATTGATACTCCTTAAAGCCACAGTGCCAGAGAGATATGAGCAATATGAAGAAGCAGAGGAACCACTCCCAATTAAAAGGTCAGGAGAAACCCCCTGAAAGCACAATCAAGGAAATAGATATTGATGGCCTACTAGATCAAGATTTCAAAAAAGAAGTGATCAAAGTACTGAAGGAACTAAAGGAAATAGTGTTTAGAGATATAAAATATGTCAAAAATGAAACTGAAGCTATAAAGAAGAACCAAGTAGAATTAGTAAACTCATTTGCTGAGATGAGAGCTGACCTAAAGACTGTACAAAGCAGGCTAGATAATGCAGAGGAACAAATAAGGGACCTAGAAGACAGGAAAACAGAAAGCACCCAATCAGAACAGCTGAGAGAAAAGCAAATAAAAAACAATGAAAACAATATAAGGGACCTATGGGATAATACAAAGCGTGCCAATCTACACATAATAGGGGTTCCAGAAGGGGAAGAAAGAACAAAGGGGATTGAAAAGGTATTGGAAGAAATCATGACTGAAAACTTCCCAAACCTAAAGGAATCAGATATCCAAGTACAGGAGGCTCAAAGGGTTCCAAACAGGAAGAACTCAAATAGACCCACACCAAGACATAGCATAATCAAGATGGCCAGAGTCAAGGATAAAGAAATGATGCTAATGGCAGCAAGAGAAAAACAAAGAGTGAGTTACAAGGGAACCCCCATAAGGCTCTCAGCTGATTTCTCTACACAAACACTACAGTCCAGAAGGGAGTGGCAAGATATATTCAAAGTCCTGAATGAAAAAAAGATGCAGCCTAGGATACTCTATCCATCAAGGCTATCCTTTAGACTAGAACGAGAGAGAAAGAACTTAACAGACAAGCAGAAACTACAAGAGTTTAGCAACACTAAATCCATGCTAAAAGAAATATTGACAGGTCTACTCTAAATAGAAAAGAAGCAAGATGCTACAAAAATGAGAAACTTATAACTGGAAAGGAGATAACTGCCATGAATTACAAAAAGAATAAACACAAAATTGTAAAAGAAGACATCTAAATCATCAAGAGTGGGAAAGGGAAGCAAGGAAAGCCACCGTGGAAGGCAGTATGGAGATTCCTCAAAAGACTAGGAATAGACTTACCATATGACCCAGGAATCCCGCTCCTGGGCATATATCCAGAAGGAAGCCTACTTCAAAATGACACCTACATCCCAATGTTCATAGCAGCACTGTTTGCAATAGCCAAGACGTGCAAACAGCCTAAATGTCCATCAACACATGACAGAATAAAGAAGAAGTGGTATATTTATACAATGAAATACTATTCAGCCACAAAACCCGACAACATAATGCCCTTTGCAGCAGCATGGCTGTTCCTGGAGAATGTAATTCTAAGTGAAGTAAGCCAGAAAGAGAAAGAAAAATACCACATGAGATCGCTCATGTGAGGAACCTAAAAAAAGAAAACAAAACAAAACCAATGCAAAACAGAAACAGACTCATAGACATAGAATACAAAGTTGTGGTTGCCAAGGGGGTGGGGGTGGGAAGGGACAGACTGGGATTTTAAAATGCAGAATAGATAAACAAGATTACACTGTATAGCACAGGGAAATATATACAAGATCTTGTGGTATCTCATAGTGAAAAAAAATGTGACAATGAGTTTATGTCACATATATATATGTCATATATATATATGTTCATGTGTAACTGAAAAACTGTGCTCTACACTAGAACTTAACACAACATTGTAAAATGACTATCATTCAGTAAAAATGTAAAAAGAAAAAAAGATGATCATGTTGCATTCTTAACTTCATTCTGCTAATGTGTTGTATTGTGCTGATTGATGCTTGTGTGTTGAAGTATACTTGTGTATCAGGAATAAATCCCACTTGGTCATCAAAGTGTGTGATCCTTTTAATGTACCAATGATTCTGATTTGCTGGTATTTTGTTGAGGATTTTTTTTTTGTTAATATTCATAAGGGATCTTGGTCTATAGCTTTCTTTTGCTATAATGCCTGAAGCTGGTTTTGGAATCAGGGTAATGCTAGTCAAATAGAATCGGTTAGAAACTACTCCTTCCTTTTCATTTTTCAGGAAGAAGTTGAGAAAGATCAGTGTTCTTTCTTTTTTAAATGTTTGGTATAATTTACCAGTGAAGACATCTGATCCTGGAATTTTTCTTTACTAGGAGGTTTTTTGATAACTGCTTCAATCTTACTACAAGTTATGGGCCTATTGAAGTTTTTCACTTCTCATGATTCATTCTTGGTAGCTTTTGTAGTTTTAGGAATTTGTCTATTTCATCTAGGTTATCCAATTTTTTGTTGTACACTAACTCATGGTAATCTCTTATAATCCTTTTTATTTCTGTAAGATCAGTAGTAATATTTTCATCTTCATTTCTGGTTTTAGTAATTTGAATCTTTTATCTCTTTTCTTAGTCAATCTAACTAAATGTTTCCCAATTTTGTTGATCTTTTTAAAGAACAAACTTTTGGTTTAGTTGATTCTATTATTTTTCTATTTTCCATTTTATTTATCTCTGCTATAATATTTATTCTTTTTTTTTCTTCTGCTATCTTTGGGTTAGTTGGCTCTTCTTTTCCTAGTTCCTTAAAGTGAAAAGTTAGATTGATTTGGGGTTTTTCTTCTTCTTCTTTTTTTTTTTTTTTAAATAAGCATTGATAGATATAAATATCCCTTTTAGCACTACCTTTGCTTCATGCCACAAGGTTTTGTATGTTGTTTTTTATTTTCATTTGTGTAAAGCTATTTTCTAATTTTCCTTGTGGTTTCTTCTTTGACTATTGGAGTGTACATGTGTGTCATTTAAATTCCATGTTTTTGTGGATTTTCCTTCTCTTCTTCTGTCATTGATTACCAGTTTCATTCCACTGTGATTAGAAAAGATGTGCATAATTTCAATCTTGTTAGCTTATTAAGATTTGTTTTTGCGACCTTTTGGCGACTACTCCATGTGCATTTGAGAAAACTGTGCATTCAGCTATTGATGGATGGAGTGTTCTGTACATATCTGTATGTCCAGTTGGCTTGTAATGTTGAAGCCCTCTATGTCCTTACTGATTCTCTTTTTGGTTGTTCTATCCATTATTAAAAGTGGGGTATTAAATTCTTCAACTATTATCGTAGAGCTTTCTGTTTTCTCCCCTTCAGTTCTTTCAATATGTGCTTCATATGTTTAGGAGTATTGATGTTTACTATATATGTTTATAGTTGTTATAGCTCCTTGGTGAATTGATCCTTTTATCAATAGCTAATGCTCTTTATCTCTTATGAGAGTTTTTGACTTAAAGTCTATTTTGTCTGATATTAATGTAGAAACACCAGATGTTTTTTGGTTTCTATTTGCATGGAATATCTTTTTCAGTTCTTTCACTTTCACTCTACCACTGTCCTTTGACCTAAAGTGAATCTCTTGTAGACAATATATAGTTGGATACTGTGTTTTTCTTCTTTAATCCATTATTCCATTCTCTGTCTTTTATACTGTGGAGTTTAGTCCATTTACAGTAATTACTGATAGGGAAAGATCTTCTTTTGTTATTTTGTTATTTATTTTCTGTATCTCTTGTTCTTTTTTTTTTTCTCTTTCATTTGTACCATCACTGCTTTTCTTTATATTAATAAATAAATTAATTAAACAATTAATTTAGTATCATGTTTTGATTCTCTTCTCATTCCCTTTAGTGCATATTCTATTGATGTTTTCTTCATGCTTAACCTCTAGACTACATATATAACATCCTAAAGTTATAAAAATCTATTTTAAATTGAAACCAATTTAACTTCTATTATATACAAAACCCACTGTGTAGCTCCATCCACACCTTGTAATTGATGCCACAAATTACATATTTAAACATTGTGTACCCAGCAACATAGATTTATAATTATCTTTTATTCATTTGTCCTTTAAATCCTGTAGAGAATAAAAAGTGAAATTACAAACCAAAATTGCAATATTGGTTTTTATATTTTCCCTTGTATTTATCTTGTAAATACCTTGTATTTATCTTTATAAAGAGAACTTTTAAAATGCCTTCATATTAACATAGTGTCCTTTCACTACAGTCTGAAGGACTCCCTTTAGCATTTCTTATATAACCAGTCTAGTGGTAATGAACTCCTTCCGCTTTTATTAACTGGAAGTGTCTTAACTTTCCCCTCATTTCTGAAGGACAGTTTTGCTGGATATAGAATTCGTTGCTGACAGTATTTCTTCCTCTAGCATTTTAAATATGCTATCCCACTGTCTTCTGGAATCTAAAGTTACTGCCAAGAAACCTACTGATACTCTATTGACGTTCCCTTGTTTATAACAAATTGCCTTTGTGTTGCTGCTTCAAAGAGAATCTTTGAGTCTTTGTCTTTCAACAGTTTGATTATAGTGTATATCAGTGTGAGTCTCTTTGGGTTTATCTTATTTGAATTTTATTACGCTTGTATATTTTTAGATTCAAATTTTCATCACTTCAGAAATTTTGGTCATCATTTCTTTAAATAATTTCTTCCCCTTTCTCTTTCTCTTAGTGTTTTGGGACTCCCATAATGTGTATATTGGTTTGTATGATGGTTCTCACAAGTTCTCTAGTTTACATTCACTTTTCTTTATTCTTTTTCTTTATTCTCAGACTCAATAATTTCAAATGTACTACCTTCAAGATTGCTAATTTTTCCTGTACCTGCTCAAACCGGCTGTTGAAATCCACTAGTAAACTTTGAATTCAGTTTTTGTATTTTTCAGGTTCAAAATTTTTCAGTTACCTTTGATACTTTCTCTCTCTTTGATGATATTCTTATTTTATTCATATATTATTTTCCTGATTTTCTTCTGTTCTTTGTCCAGTTTTTCTTTAACTCTGTGAGCAGCCTAACTCCATTGCAGCAGCTTCTGGATTGTGATTGTTCTTTCCTTGGCCATCCTTTAAGGACTTTACTCTTGGGGTGCCTTGGGGCAGTCTAGGAAAAATACAGCTTTCAACACTGTAGCCAATATGTTGGAGAAGGAGACATAATTATTTCCTGCAGAAATATAAGATTCCTGAGTGTATCAGGGGTTTTCTATCCTCATTACCTTCAGGAAATGTAATGTTCATTGTATTCTGAGGGTGTACGTGTTATTATTTTCATTACTACTGGGGATCTCACAAAGCCCTGAGATGATGCACCTATTGATCTTATGAGAAACATTGTTATGGTATTTTTAAGGCATTTGCATCTAGTAAAAGATGTTTATATAGACAGTCTTGGCATTGGATTTCTATAAGTCTTCTCCCCTTTCTGCTGCTAATGTACCTGGAAAGATCTAATCATTTCTATTATTATCTTTGACCTCAGCACCTGAAGATTACTTTTGGTCATTCACTTTTTGGAGATGGTAGGTACAGAAAGTAATTGTAATTAAGTGCATGTAATTTAGAGATTTCAAAACTTAATTCAATCCCATTCTAATTCTGTGACCTTAGGAAGTTTTTAAAATCCTTTCTAGGACTGTTTCTTCATTGATAAAATGGAGCTGCTTTGTGGATTACATGGAATTATATGTAGAGCTCTTAGTATAAAGTTCAGAATGTTATTACAAACCAAATAAATTAAAATTATTATTATTACTAATATTAGTAGTAAAGATGTATTGTTAGATGCCAAATAACAGTGTACCAATTATTTTAGTCATAATTGCTGCTTTATTTTGGTTCTGTCCTTCACGTTAGAGCCTTTGAGATATTTTTAGATTTAGAGTCACTTTTTCAAGGCAACAGATATCTAGCTGTTCTCTGTTCAGAGGATCCATATAATTTGGCACTGAAAAACCCCCAGTGTCAGCAGGAGTTAGAGTTTTCTTTGACGTTAGAGCCAGACTGCAGCCCTGTTGCCATTTGCTCCCTCTCCTCTTCTTTACTAATTTCTATGCCCACAGCACAGGTACACTGACACAACACAACCTTCAGACTGAGTTTAGGATTTCAGAGGTGGAACTGCCAGAGAAAACTTCTGACTAGTTTGTCATTGTCCATCCACATAACTTGGCTTTCCAGTAATAAACCCATCTGGATCTCTGCTGTGTAGACAGATGGAAATTGATTGTTTTTACTGAAAATTACAGTCAGAATTTTCCTCTAAAGATGCTGCTGCTGACCATATGGTCACAGCCTAAACACTTAAGATTATAGGTTATCCACAGGCTCCAAGGATATTAGTGATGGGCTTCTAGAAGCCTCCCAAGTGTGTGTTGATGACAGTGATGAGCCTTGTACAGGACAGGCAGTTTCTCTCTCATTTGGATAATTCCTTACGCTCTTCTGAGGGATCTTACAGTAATTCTGAGGTGGTTAGAGACTGAGATGTTTGCCCTTCAGTTTCTGTGTTAGATTGTGGAAATTATAGGTTTGTTTTTCATGCCAAGGATTTCCACCCTTAATTATAAAAGCAACATGTGATTACTATAGAAAATTTATAAATATAACACTTGAAGGAAAAAAATTACCCCCTTCCATCCCAACAATCCTGTAATCCAAAGACAATAATGTTTTTAATTTGGATTTTCCCCCCCAGGCTTAAGTTTTTAAATAACCATGTATTTGTGGCAGACACGTTTGGTTGCCCACTTAACAGCTATTACTGTTCCTTTCTTGCTGTAAGAAACCTAAATTGTTGGAAGGACAATGTGTCTGGTATTAGGTGGTGAATTATCATCATGATAGATTTAAGCCAATTGTGAGCGTTCTGTTCCACTTTGCCGAAGACTGAACTAAGAGTGAGCTTGTGTCCCAGGACAGTGAGATGCATGAGGATGTCCATTGAGTGAGGGCCTTAGGGAAGATTTTCAAAATCTCTTACTAAAAGTAAAATCAAACAAAGAGAATTTTGAATGTTGACATTTAAAGATACTCTGTCTGGAGGATTAGCAGCCGCTTGCAACCACGTAGCTACATGCCTCGGGGTGCAAGTCAATACTTTGAGGATGATGGAGTGGGAGGTTGAAAGGAGTCTGGGTCTTTGATGATGCTGTGAAGTTGGCCAACCAACCCAGCTTCTTTTTAATAAACAACAAATGTCAAAATGGTACAAACCAGTGTTAGTTTTTGTTGCCACTTGCTGTTGAACACATACTCTCTGATGAACAGTTCTTTTGAAAAACTGTGAACAAAGTATCAGTTGTAAGACTGAAGAAAAGACTCTTGTTATTGGAAGTAGTAGAGCCGTTAGAATCTTCTGGATCAGGGAGGCATTATAATCCGTGCTTTGTGGCATTTACACATCATCTCTTGATTTAATGTTACTCTAGTGAAGGGAAATGCAATGGAGTTGAGGCTGCTCTTTCCTTATGTGCATACGTGTTTTTTGGAGCATAGATTCTTCATGAATTATTTGAATTACTGACCTGCTTAGAATTTATTTTGCATAGTGTTTGAAGGCTGGCAAATGTGATGGTAGAAATTATGCTGGCCACAAACCACTCCGGAGTCAGTAAATTGCCATTTGTCTGCTCCTGGAAATGAAAGCATACAGTTCATCTGCTTTTGAACAGGTATTGTAACATTCTTGTAGAAAATGTCGTCCTAGAAACTGGTCAAGTTTTATCTGATTCTATAGGGCGTGGGTAAAGTAAGATAGAAGAGAAAAATAATGGGCTTTTTCTCTGTAGAAAAATGAAAGAGTGAAATATATTCTGCTAAGGCAAGACTGATAACCTACAACATTTTGAACAGCTATGTGTTGGGGCTGACCATAGCTCCAGAATAATATGGATAGTACAATTAAGCTCCTAGAATATGCTTATCATTTTATACTTATCTCTGTCAATTCAATCCCTTATAGGTAAATATCTCCAATTGGTTTGTGAGAGACTGTTGTGTTTCCCACTTGAACATGACAAATGTCCTCAAGTAGAATCTGTCCTGGTTAATATCTTCTCCCCATCATTCTCTCCTGTTTTTCTTGAGCATTCATAAGAATCACCTGGACTTCTCCCTGTAGGCTATGTGACCAACTTTATTCTATTTATCTGAAATATCTGTGCTGAGAAGAGTTAGAGATCAACGTGGAAAAAATTTCCAAGTAGGTTATATATCTGAATGTGAGAAAAAAAAAAAGGGAGAATATCTTCATGGATTTGGATATGAAAATATTTTTTAAAAGGACACAAAATGCACTAATTATACAGGAAATGATTATTAAATTGGGATATACTAATATTAAGTACTTCTGTTTCTCAAAAAACACCAATAAGATAGTGTGGTAGACACTCTACTGTGTCATTCAGATTCACCTTCAGTGAAGAACTTGCTGTCTCACCTCCTAGGAGTGTTGTGGGCAGCAACTGTCAGCTTCTTCAAGAATTATCTCAGCTACAGAGATCTGCCTTGCCCAAGACTATGCCTCTTTCTGAGATGGAACATAGCTAATGAGTGATTGATGCAGGAGTATGAGGGTCTGGCAATCTCCACTCAATCCAGGAAACTCTAAAAGACCATTCTATTCCAAAACTCCCTGTAGGCTCAGCTGAAGCTGTCATTGGCCCTGCATCACATATTGACTTCTCTGCTCAATCATGTTTCTGGCTTTTCCCTTCCACAGCTATTGAACCAAATGAGATTCCTTAATAAATATTCTGCATGATACATTTTGCCTGAGTCTGCCTCCTGAGTAACCCAAACTGTGACAGAGAATAAAAAGAAAAGCCAAAGAGACAGAAGAGATATTTTCAATTCATATAGCTTAAAAGAGACCATAAGTAAAATTTCAAAGAACTTCTAAAAGTCATTAAGAAAGGTAAAGAGCTCAATATAAAAATGTGCAAGAGATGTGAATAACAGTCAGTTCATGAAGCAGAATGTGCAAAATAACCAATAAAATTAAGAAAAGGTGTTCAACCTTATTAGCCATCAGAGAAGCACAAATTAAAAACAAACACAATGACTTTTGAGGCGTCTCCATATGGTTTTCCTTCATGGCTGCACCGAACTACATTCCCACCAACAGTGTAGGGGGGTTCTCTTTTCTCCACAGCCTCTGTAGCATTTATTGTTTGTGGTCATTTAAATCATGGCATTCTGACTGGTGTGAGGTGATGACTCATTGTAGTTTTGATTTGCATTTCTCTGATAATTAGCTATATTGAGCATTTTTTCATGTGCCTAATGGCTTTTTGTTTGTCTTCACTGGAAAAATTCCTTGTTTAGGTCTTCTGCTCATTTTTGGACTGGGTTTATTATTATTATTATTATTATTATTATTATTATTATTAAAGTTGGATGAGCTGTTTATATATTCTGGAACTTAAGCCCTTGTCAATCTCATCTTTTGCAAATATTTCTTCCATTCTGTAGGCTGTCTTTTTGTTTTACTTATGGTTTCCTTTGCTGTACAAAAACTTATCAGTTTAATTAAGTGCCATGATCTGGCTCCTGGGCATATATCCAGAGGAAACTTTAATTCAAAAAGATACCTGCACCCCAATATTCATAGCAGCACCATTTACAAGAGCCAAGACATGGAAACAACCTAAGTGTCCATCAACAGTTGACTGGATAAAGAAGCTGTGGTATAATTATATGATGGAATACTACTCAGCCATAAAAAAGAATAAAATAATGCCATTTGAAGCAACATGGATGGACCTAGAGATTGTTATTCTAAGTGAAGTAAGCCAGAAAGACAAAGAAAAATACCATATGATATCACTTGTATGTGGAATCTAAAAAAAAAGTCATGAATTTATTTACAAAACAGAAAC
The DNA here is from genome assembly GCF_036321535.1 of Camelus dromedarius. Lineage (NCBI taxonomy): Eukaryota > Metazoa > Chordata > Mammalia > Artiodactyla > Camelidae > Camelus > Camelus dromedarius. Next base: position 2,318,605 of record NC_087469.1, read on the forward strand.
AGATTCACAGACATAGAAAACAAATTTATGGTTACCTGCGGGGAAGGGGATGGGAAGGGATAAATTGGAAGTTCGAGATTTGCAAATACTAACTACCTGCGGGGAAGGGGATGGGAAGGGATAAATTGGAAGTTCGAGATTTGCAAATACTAACTACTATATAAAAAATAGATAAACAACAAATTTATACTGTATAGAACAAGGAACTGTTTTCAATATCTTATAGTAACCCACAAGGAAAAAGAATATGAAAATAAATACCTGTATGTATATGTATGAACTATTATGCTGTACACCAGAAATTTACACAATATTGTAAACTGCGTATACTTCAATTAAAAAAAACACAATGAGCTACCACTACACACCCATCAGAATGGTTAACATTAAAAAGACTGTCAATAGGAAGTATTGGTGAGGATATGGAATAAGAGGAACTCTTGCACACTGCTGTTGCTAAAGTGGATGTAACCATTTTGGAAACTGAAAAAACAGATTGGGATTATTTATTAAGATTTTTATATATGCTATGATCAGCAATTTCTCCCCCAGATATACACTTAGAAGAAATGTGTGCAGATGTTTAAAAATCAAGATAATAGTTATCTTTGGGATATAGGGATGGGGAAGAGGTGTAAGGAGTGGATTGGGGTGCTAACAATATTGTATATGGTAATTCACTGTGGTATACATTTATGTTTTTATTTGTCTTGAGGTATTTTCTACTTTTTCTCTGGTTTTTTCACTGACTTTTTTTTCAGTAAGCATGTTTTTAGTCTCCTTGTGTTTGTACGTTTTATTTTTCTTTCTGTAATTGATTTATAGTTTCTTACTGTTGTGGTCAGAAAAAAATTATATTACTTCATATAATTTTTATTTTGTTAAATTTGTTGAGACTTGTCTTGTGGCCTAGTATGTGATCTCTTCTAGAAAATGTTCCATGCTCATTTGAAAAGAATGTTGATGGAATATCCTGAAGATTATCTATTAAGTCCAACTACTTTATTTGTCATTTAATACTGCTGCTACCTTACTGATTTTCTGTCTGGATGACCTGTCAATTTTTGTAAGTGGGGTGTTAAAGACTCCTACTATTATTGTAATATTGTCAATTTCTCCATTATGTCTATTAATATTTGCCTCTTTTAGGTGCTCCTGTACTGCATGTACATATGTTGATGAGTGTAATAATATTTAATTTACCCTATCTGCCCTGCCTTGGGGGTAAGCCAGCACTTCCACACTCTTCTTGATTGAAATCTAGGCTTCCCACAGCTTTCCTGTTAGTCCCAGTGACCCTCCAACCAGCCAAGTGGACTTATTTTCCCTGTGTCAGACCCCAGGACTGGCATGCCCAATATATGGCTTGAATCACTCACTCCCCAGGGCAGGTGTCTATCCATGCACTCTCCCTTTTTCTCTTGAGTCCCGTGGGAAGACAGGTCCTGACCTGATCACTTTTCTTCCTTTCCTTTTTGATTACATGTGGCTCTTTCTTACAGCCTTTGTTGTACAGGAGTCATTTTGCCAGTTTCCAATGAGTTTTCCATGAGTATTGTTCCCCACGTAGTTGTATTTTTTATGTATTTGTGAAGGGAAGTGAGTTCCACATCCTCCTACTCCACCATCTTGATCCAAAATTGAGAGGTCTTGATTTTTACATAAAGGAGTTTAGACATCGTTGCATAGGCATGGGGAAAATGTTCAAGGTCTTTGAAGGGAGGAATGGCATAACCAGAGTTGTGCTTTGAGAGGATCAATCATTGCATCCATGCACAGGCTAGATTAGAAAAGGGCTTAGTGTGTAGATGAGAAGCAATAAGACGTTATTGCTCTTGTCAGAGTTCCAATTGCTGAACTGAGCACACAGGACCAACAGTCATAGTGTTGCAGCCCTTTCCAACTACATGTCCTTGTTGTTGTTCTAGGACTGAGACATCTTATCCAGTTGCCTACAAACTAAAACAAAAAACTGTTCATAATTTCAATCTATCCATGGAAAATTAGGCAGCCAAAGTTGAAATGAGAATAAGGTGCTAACGAGTCAGAGAACATTACAGGGGATTATACTGAACAGTGATTAGTTTTATGTGGTATACATCTTACATGCCTATTTCCATCTCCACCTCCACCTCCACATGGCTTATAGACACCTTTAATAACCAGGGCTTCACGTAACCACAGAATTCAAAAGGGAGGAAGCACCAAAGAATTAACCTTTAAAGACATGTGAACAACTGAAGAATTCAAAAGGGAGGAAGCACCAAAGAATTAACTTTTAAAGACATGTGAACAACTGAAGAAAAGTCCCTACCAGCCTTTGAGCAGGAGTTCTTATTTTTGTGAGTTTGTGAGATTATTTATAGATGCAGGAATATACTGAATAAATAGGTCTGGGTAACTGAATATGGTAAGGTTGACTTCTACCTGCACCATGTGCTCTAGAAAACAAAGGGATCCTCCCATCATTTTGTGCCTAAGGGAAATGGGTTTTTTTTTTTAAAAGAATTTCTCCTTACATGACTTTGATGCAACTCATAGATGCCCCTCTTGATTACCTACGACAAGATCAGACAGTGACCTTCCAAATCCCCATTATTTGACTCTTAAATCATTAGCTGAGCTATTTGTACCCACTGGTAAGACCCATAGGTGGTAAAAGAATCTTTTGGCCTTACTGTATCTGGATCCAAATGCTAGTAAGTGTTGGCTTTGGGCAAATAATTTAACTGCTTTAGTCCTCAAGATTACTCAGCTATAAAATGGGCACAGTAGTAACTACCCCACTGTGCTTTTGGAGGATTTGAGAAAGTGAAATGTGTATAACACAGTGCCTTCAATAAGGTAGGTGCTCAATAAATAGTGGTTGTTATTACTGATACGGAGGCATCACAGTCTCTGATAGATGCATAGAAGAAATCTCCATCTTGTCAGGATTTGCTAAAAAAAAAAATAAATAAAAAGACAAAAAAACCTGCTACCTTGACTTGATGGAAGTTTAATTAAGCTTCTCTCATTCCCCCAGGACCTTTAACTGTGACCAATTATCAGGCCAAGCCAACACAGAAGCTCGTCTTTAATGTCTTAAGCATTAACTGACCACAAAGCAAACATTCCCTAATCAACTGCCCCACTAGTCTATCCCTTTAGCCCACTTACCCATACCTGGTTCTTTCTAGACTTATTCACTCTACCTTGTAAAATAAAGCCCTTTTCTGCCTGGCTTATGGGACACTTGCAGATCTCAAAGTCAGAGCCTTTTACCTCTTGCAATAGTTCTCTGCAATGGTCTCCCTATTTAGTAGTCCTCTACCTTCCTATTGCAACAATCCTTTCAAATAAAGTCTTTCTGTACCTACCTTGGACTTACTTATTACTTAACAAGTAGGATATAGAAAAAGAAATTTTATAGAGGAGTCAGGAAAGAGGTTACTGCCAACCTTGTTCCCCTCCTTCCTGGGAATTCTGACTCCCCAAAAGAAGGTAGCACAATGAGAAGTTGGTTGGACAACCTATTATTATCATCAAATATTCTAACGAGAATAAGTCTTGAGGATTAACCCTGAATTTGCAAATGAGGAAGCTACAGCCCCGTTTATTAATTGCCATGTAACCAAACACTCCAACTTGGTAGCATAAAATAGCAAGCATTTATTTAGTTCAAGATCCTGCTGGTTGGCAATGTAGGGTGGCTCCCACTCTTCAGCTTTGTGGGACTGGGCTAGGCTCACTTGTGGGTCTGTGATAAGCTGTCAACTCAGCCAGGGACTGGCTGGTTTAGGAGGACCTCAGCTGGGATGGCTTACCTCTCCTCCACATGGTCTCTCACCCTCCAGCAAGGTAGCCTGGGCTTGCTCACGTGGTGGCCGTGCAGGGTTCTAAGAGACTGAGTGGAAGTGCACACAGCCTCTTGGACCCCTGATACAGAACTGGCATCACATTACTTCCAATGCATTCTATTGACCAAGTCAAGTCACAAGGCTGGCCCATGTTCAGAAGATCAAGAAACAGATTTCATGGTTTAATGGGAGGCAGTGCATGGAATTATGGCCATTTTTGAAATCTACAAAATCCCACGAGGTGCAATAGCTTGCCCAAATTTGGTTCACTCAATCAGTGACAAAACTGGAGCTGAAAGAATTGGTATGTGTCTTAGTTCAGTACATTTTGCTGGTCTCAGCTTTGTAGTCTCCAGTCTCCAGACACTAGACTGATTATGGACTTTTGAGCCAGAAAAAAGGGGAGAAATATACCTTTCCTAAGGATTTGTCATGGAAAGCATGTGGGAGGAGAGGGACAGACAGAGCATGATGGGTCAGGTTTTGCCCTGGGAAGAGGAGTGAGAGCTGAAACTCAGTTTGTGCTCTACCCATAAGCCATGTGCTCTTGCATTTGCAGGGAGAAAAGATTTCCTTTAACTAATTTGTACAAACTCACTGTTCCTCAGCAAGCCATGCACCGGCCTGAGGGGCTGCCTATCTCTAATCCTTTCAAAGCTCCCGGTGAGCCACCTTTGGCTTGATGACACAGCTCCCAATACCGCTAAGAAGCTAAATATGAAGGTAACTGTCCCAAGCTCTTCTCCCAGGTCTGCCGTTCTGACGTATAGCCCAGAGACGTTGACATTTGGAAAACTGTTAATGGGAACTAGTGTGGGTACTGAGAAATAACTAATGATGAGAAGAGACAAATCCAATTTTGAAAACATTAAAAGGAATTTCAGGAACAGGAAAAGTCCTCCTTAGTGTTTTTGGTTCATCCCACACTTGGCTTCCTGTTCCTCTTACCACTTTCCTCCAGCCCTTCTACTTCTCTAGAAATAGCAGCTCTGTAGGTGTTGTCGACCACGCTGGTTGTGTGCTTTGTCTCAGGCACCTCCCTAGCAGCTCATTCCTTATGTTCACTGATTTCTGTGGGCTGCTCTACTTGAATTTGTTCTCTGCACGTGGTTTCTTCCCCTATAAAATCTGATCTCTTTACTTTTAAGACTCTGTAGAAAAGTGATTTCTTTGGGGGAAGTTGGTGACAGGAGTAAAGTATATGATGCCCCCTCAAATTGGAAGATCTTAAAAAATATTTCATAGGTGTTTCCAGACAATTGGTTCTATGCTATCAGTGTTCCATGCAACACTCACCCCATGAGGTGGTCCCTGACAACAGCAGCCTGCAGTCAACTGGGTTTGGGAGACATTCCATATTTGTATCCCCCTCTTAGAGAGTCACATGTCCGTTAGCATGTTAAAGAGAGGCCCTTCAGGAATGAACTCTGACATTTTTTAAAAAGTTCTTAAATGTCTTTGCTTATGAAGACATTTATTCTCTTAAAACCACTAATGTCTGATAGAACTAGTGGTAGAAATTAGACAGGATTAAGGACCATGTAGCTTGAGTTCTGACCTCATCTCAGTGCTATCTTTGTGACTTAGAGGGGACCAGTTACTCAACCCATCCTAACTTCAACTCAGTTGCATCCTAGGGTTTGTGGTGTCTCTCTCATATTCCTGAAATTCTCTTGCATTCAATCTTGCCACTGAGATTTATTGTGTCTTGGCTTTAATCCTGGCCCCTCTCATGTGGGATTTTGCGGGATTCTCCTAACAAAGACCCTGCATCTGATGTGAAACTTCGACCTCCCCTCCCACCCCTTTCAGTCCTACCTTTACTCTGGTACTGGATTTACCTAAAACACAAATCCACACATTTAACTCTATAACTTTAAAACTTTTTGATGAATTCTTGCTCCCTACAAATAAAATTCATGCTTCTTATTTTGGCCTACAATGCATACACCAAACTGGCCCAATTTAACTTACTTGCCTTATTCCTTACTACTTACACCTGGCCAAACACCTGACAATCTACCAACGCTGGACTCCCTGTTGTTCCCTAAACATGATAAGCCCTATTGTATATGCACTCATACTCTTTACCTTTTCTGCTTGGAATCTCCTTATCATCCTTCAAAGTCAGTCTTGAACATCACTCCTCTGAATAGCATGCTCTCCCTTTTACGTACATATTCATAGCAGAGCATCAACCATATAGAAGACATTCAGTAAATGTGTGTGAGTAGATTGAAACTGAGCCAACCCCTTCCAGCTTTAGCTGGAAGGTGTCTTTATGATGATCTGGTTAAGGGATGTTCTATATATGGCTCGCTCCTCACAACACTCTCCCCTTCCAAGCTCATGGTAGTCATTGCTAATCAAAAATGGAACTTTCCCACTGAGCCCAGGTGTATTTTAGAATCCATTGCTCTAGGAAGTCACGATTGATTGGTTAGAGCTGGCACCTAATTTTAAACCTATTTTCCATTTTTGATATATTTGAACTCTCTTATAAATGAGAAAGAGACGAAATGAGTTGTCCAAGAGGTCACACAGCCAATGAATATCAGACTCATGACTTGAATCCAGGTTTCTTAATTACTGCTCTAGTGCTTCCCCCAATGTACTGAGATGCACCACCCCCCACCTTGGTTAATTTTTCTTTTATTCCTATCTTTGCTGGATTTTTCAATCTGTTTGAAATTCTTTGAGGGAGAGAACTAAGGATTTTGCATTTTAGTGCCTCTTGTCCTGTACGTTGTAGCAGCTCAGTGTATATTTGCGTGACTTGGGAATGGAGAAATGAGCTTTTCTCTGCTTCTCAGTTCTGCCACTCCATTTTGCAGCATTTTCTTTGGCACCATATGACTCTTCACTTATAAAATTGCTAGACTTTTGGTGAACACATTTGCAATCCTGTTTTCTCCAAGTACCCCCACCCCAGATTAGGCAGGCTGTAGTAAGTAACACCCCAGCCATCACAGCAGGGGAAGAAATAAACACATTCATAAATCATGTAGCACACAAGCACACGCATTCTTCCCTTCCCCATCTGGGACTTGTGAGCATAATTTAAACAGACAAAAAAATCTTTACCCTTTATATTTGTGTGTGTGTGTGTGTGTGTGTTTAGAATCAATGATAGATTTTCTTTTTCCTACAGCAGCTGCTTGCACATAGCTGTGAATCAGGAAAGTATTGGGAAGTGTGATTCTCTCAGGGGTGCTAATGTGGCCCTCTGCTTCAAATTGGGCAGAAGGGAAAACCCTTCTCTGCCCCAACTTTGACAAACCAACAAGCTGGCAATTCCCACAGTTGGAGTGATTCTTCTAGCCCAATGCATATTTCCAGAGGATAACTGCAAAGATACCACAAATGCCTATGAAAATTTCAGTATGAAATATTTGAACTAGCCAAATTTTCATAGAATGATAACAGTATAGGTCCTTAGATGGACAAGTTGTTCAATTTTTTCAAGAATTATTGTTCAAGAATCAGAGAGCAAGGAAGTTTAAAGTCTGAAAGTTTCTTGGGTATGGAGGTTCCAAACACCCAAACAACAGCTCGTGGGCACTGGATACTTGTAATGGAGTGTTGAATGGGGACCCCTAGCACAGATAAAGAGCTGGAGAAAATTATAAAAGGAACCTTCACCTCAAATTTAGCTCATGGATTTGATGACTAAATGGCCAATAATTTGGAGAGTCATGCCATTCTTTGGGTAATATGGTACCTTTTACCATTTGGATTTATACAACATCGTCTACCACCGACTTAGTTTGGCCCCTTTGTCTGTCACCTGAAAAACTGCAGGTGTTATTAACTGATGTGCTTCCTTCCAGAACCCCCAGCTCAGTTAGTTCTCCATACAACTTTCAGTGCTGTTTTTCTAAAATACAGATTTGTTCAACATCCACTTTGTTGTCTCAGTCATGCTGTTCCCTCTGCCTGGTGGTTTTCCTTCTCTGTTTGCTTTGCTTTGCTTTGCCCACCTCTAGTCAGTCAATATTCCAAGCCCAATGCAAATGTTACTTTTCCAGTGAAGAGTCCCATATCCACCAGACAGTTAAGTGCTACCTTGTTTTGTTCTAGTTGTGTTTTCTGGTAGTGATTTTGTGTGATCCACACATGGCGTTCTTTTCAGTGGTCTATCAATCTGTTTTACCCCCAGCCAAGTCACAAACTCCCTCTTTTTATTTACTTTTGGTTGCCTAGTACTTAGTACAATGCTTAGTGTGACCTCAGTAAGTGTTTCTGGAGTTGAAATGAACCCAAGGCATCTGATAATCAATAAAATAGAACAAACTTGCTATAAAAATGAAGAATTCTACATCTGGGGCATTCTCAAGAACTAGAAGCAGTATTTTTCAATGTGTGATGCATCCATCAGTCTCATCTGGATATTTAAAAAATATTTTTGTATTACCTAGAAGAAAATCAAATTTAAAAGGAGTCTCTGTTTACACTGAATTCCATCTTTCTGCCTTGCTTTTTCTCTCTACATGACTTTGATTCCCTTTAATAGAGATTGCCACTCCCTTTTTTTATAAAAGGTTAGATTTGGTTGATTTATTTTCCCTCCCTTTTCTCCTCCACCTTCTCTCCTTCCCTTTTCCCCTTCTGTTAATGTTGTTGCTGTCTTCAGTCACCATTATCATCAGTTTCACCCCACTGCTCTTATTCTATATGCTGGATGCTTTAAAAATACCATGCAATGCCTAATCCTTACAATATTTTGCAGTGAAGGTCTTATTTTACTTTTGTTTTTAAGATGAAGAAACTGAGGTTTAGGGAGTTTGAGGAACTTGTTCAGTGTCACAGAGCTGGGATTTAATGCTAAGAATGTCCCTCTACTTCTCTCTGTCTCTTTCTATTTCTGTCTCTCCCTCCCTCCCTTCCTTTTCTTTCTTTCTTTCTTTCTTTCTTTCTTTCTTTCTTTCTTTCTTTCTTTCTTTCTTTCTTCCTTTCTTCCTTTCTTCCTTTCTTCCTTTCTTTCTTCCTTTCTTTCTTCCTTTCTTCCTTTCTTTCTTCCTTTCTTTCTTTCTTTCTTTCTTTCTTTCTTTCTTTCTTTCTTTCTTTCTTTCTTTCTTTCTTTCTTTCTTTCTTTCTTTCTCTCTCTTTCTTTCTCTCTCTTTCTCTCTCTTCCTTCCTTCCTCCCTCCCTCCCTCCCTTCCTCCCTCCCTCCCTTCCTTCCTTCCTTCCTTCCTTCCTTCCTTCCTTCCTTCCTTCCTTCCTTCCTCCCTTTTCCCCCTCCCACATCCTTCCCCTTATTATTATAAAAGAACAAAGCCAAGACTTAAAATTCTGCTCTTTTACTTCTGGAAGTGAATTTCTTTGGTTGGTTAGTATACGTGCAGATTTGGGCAGTTTCTCACCCACTTGAACTAGCCCCCCTCAAACTCAAACACAAATGGAGAGGTTGGATTAACCTCACTGTTGTCAAGAGATGCTTGTGCTCTCATGCAGATACGCACCACTCGCTAGTTATCAGCCTAGACGCACATCCAGGGCCTGTTCGGTGCTCACTGTGTGGGTGGCTCTTTCAGAGACAGATTTTTCTCTTCCTTTCGCCAGTTTGTTCTTCCTGATCCCTTGTTTTAGATCCAAATGTTTTCTTCTGGAAAATATTATATTTCACTGTGGTCTAGTTTCCCCAGTACAATAGCAAATCAAGTTTTTATGTATTTATGGACAATTCGATTTAAAAAAATAAAACTTTCATATCCTTAAGGAAGTTAATTCTTAAATTTGACTAGATCCCCAGAGACCCTTATCCAGGATTTGTGTGCATATAGTGTTGGTGGATTACAGATGATTCTCTAATAGGTAAAGGGGAGGAAGGTCCCAAATCAAGTAGACAATTTTCCTTCTAACTCGTTCAATTCTTGAGCATCACTGATCCAGATAAATGGCAACAGATGGACTGAGAGCAAACTTGAGCTAGAATGTGGCTGTCTCTTCAACCTACTCTAACTTTACAGATACTCTTACCGACAGGTGCCAGCACTCAGAAACAGAGCTGTCTGTCCTCTCAGAGGTCACCCGGTATAGACGGTATGATGTCCAAACCACCTTCTCTGCTATGTGTTGTCCCCCATGGCCTCATCTTCCCCAAACTTCAAATGTCCCTTCAAAGGGCAGTGCTCTTGGTCACTGTTTTATTGCAATCTTTTTTTCTGGGATGGGCACTTCCTGTCTCAAGAGACGGCCCTGGTGCCAACATTCTTTTCTGCAGACCTGCCATCTGCTCCTGTGAATAGATCTACCAACCATATTTTCTGTGATTTGCTTTATTATGTCTTAACGTCCCTTACACAGTGCGTGGTGATTTTTATGGAGTTGGTGTTTCTTGGGGAGGAGAGCGGAAAGGAAGGAGGGGGGGTTCATAAAAATAATGAGACTGAGCTTTGCTTAAAAATGTTCCAAATCACCCACTTATAAATCGACTGTTTAGAGAAGCAGCTTTCAAAATTGGCCAGGGAGCTAGAAGGAAAAGAAGTAAAAATAATTCAAGCTCAGCAGATATATATTTAGAGAGCAAATTCAAAGAGAAGCAGATGAAGAAACCTGGATAAACAACCAAAAACCAGCAAATGAGAATAACAGATTGCAACTGGGCCACACAGCTGACATATGAATAGTAAATTTTGTTGGGGATAAGTTGCAGATCAGGTGGCCTAGGAAAGCAGAGATTATCTGGGAAGATGGAGCCTCTCAGTCCCAAAGTCCCAGGGTCCCTGCTTGAGAAAGCCTGGGCAGCATGGGCTGTCTCTTTGCCTCAGCACTAGTGGAAGGAAAATACACCGCTCTGTGTACCAACACGTTACTCTCAACTTGGCTCCAACTCCTCTCTGGTCCCCATGCTGAGACGTCATGTCCCTCCCCCATGGCCCTTTTATGGAAAAACTGTGCTCTTGTTTCTTCATTCAATCAACACACACCTATTGGCCAGGAAGTATGCTAGTTGCATGCAAATATTGATTTATATTTGTATAACGGTTTATAGATTAGCAGGTTTGTTCCAGTACAGATTTCCCCAAAACTTGGGAAGTAGATTACAATGCATTGATCTCATAGATAGGTTAGAGATAGGGGAACTCAGGAGGCTAAATGACCTGTCTAAGATTTCACAGCTCTGGAGTGGAAAATTTAGCTCTGAACACCTGTCGTGCATTAGACATGGCACAGCGTTAGTTGCTGAGACCCTAAAGATGAATAAGATATGATCTCCATGCTGGAGAAGATAAGAAACTGAAAAAAGGGGAAAAAAGAAGAACAAGGACATCTGTATGGATAACATTAGAAAGAAACTAAATATGATAAGAGAGGTGCTGATAAGAGAGGTATAACTGAATGGGGATGATAAGAATTTAAGGAATCTTTCCTTTCAAGAATATTTGAATTTTAGTAAAGAGGAGTTGAAGCCAAGAGCAGTCTCAAAGATCTGAAGGAATACATCACATTTGGGAGCATTTCTGGTAGTGGTGAGTGGCAGGTGAGAAAAAGGTTTTTGGGCAAGTGATCCTGCTGGCTGACTCCTAAATTCTAGAGTGTAGGCAGTTTCCCATGATTAAATCTGAGCTGTTGGTCTATGTTGACAGGTGGCTAAGGACAGACTCCCCAGTGAGTAGATTAGAACTCCATCATTAGAGAGTACAGACTGTGGAAATGCTTTCTTCCTCAGACCCTAGTCTGAAATCATGTGAGTCCTAGCTTGTACTTGACCACGTACTTGGCAAAACTCAACCAGTTGGTTACCAATCCATTCCTGTGTGGTACCTTCTGTGACTCTCCTCTAATCCTCATTGTTGCTGCCCCGGCAGGGACTCAGTCTTCATCTAAACTAATGCTTACAATGGCCCCCCACAGCTTTTCTTCAGCCTGTGCCCTACACTGCTGCACAGTGACCAATGTAACTCACAGCCAGGATCCACAGCACTGTAGGGTTCAAAAACATTGGTTGACTCTGCTGGTTAAGGGGAAAACATCCATGGTGTGATACTGAAGGATAGGCCAGTCATGAATCACAGTTTGCCCAGAAGATGGGACAATTTATGCCTGTAGTTTCATCATCATCGTTCTCCCCTCAAATGTGCTCTGGTTTGGGTGTCCCCCTACTCTAGGTTCTCAACCATCTGGTCTCTGCTTATCTTTCCAGACCCATAACCTACCCGCCGTTCTCTGCCCTAATGCTCAGGAGTGTAGATATAACCCTTCTGGTCATCCTCAGCCAGGACCTGCCCTTCTGCAGCTTGGCACCTTTGGACTGGAGTGGCTTCTTTTTTCCTATCCCACTCTTTCCCATCTTTCAAACCCAGCTTAGATACCACCATCATCTTCTAACCAACCCAATTCACTCCAGAATTAATTGCTCTCTCCTGGACCCAGAATACTTCGTGGATTTCTAGCATAGCTGTTGGGTCCTTCTGTTATGCGTTATAATTGTCTACAGATCAGACTCCCTCACTTGAGCGTGAGTTCCATAAGGGCAAGGACTGTGTCAATTGTATGTCTTCCCTTGTCAATTGCCTGGTCTTCCTGGTCCAGGATTTTTTACATACGAGGGGCTCAGAAGTATTGACACGACTTAGTTGTTGAATAGTGCAGCAAATTGAGAGTTGATTCATGGCTGCCCAGTTTCAATAGGATTGCTGTCTTTTCCCAACAATTGCATCTCCTGGAGCCTCTGTGAACCACTGCACTTTGAGAGAAGGTCCTCATATGACTTCTCATGTAACCGAGTCATTGGGTTCAACCACAGACACATTATGCTTCCTCAGATATTCTTTACATCATTAATAACCACTATCCCTTTCTGTCTACTTTGTTTATTGAATACTTGTGTCCTGTTGTGAGTAAACCAGTATGTCAACCAGAGTTTATGACACACATTAAGGAGTAACTGTTTGCTATGTAAGGAATCTCCACAGGATTGCTTTTAGTAGTCAGTTCCTGTTATGTTATGTACTATTGTATTTAAAAATAGTTTGAAGAATGTATTTATTCAGTAAAGGCTGTCCCTGTATTTTAAAGACCATGAGTGTATTTGTGCCTTGATATTGGTTATCCTTTCTTAGCTTCTTGATTGTTTTGAGGTTAAGTCCACTTACCTTTGAACATTCTGGGGTTTTGCCCTGGTCAATACTTTGCTTTTATGAAGATTAATTAATATTTTAGCCCTAATAGTTCCTGGATCACCTCAACAGGTGAACATTTAAGATCCAAAGTGAATTTCCTGATTTTGCACAGCTGGTGATGGCAGAGCTGAGACTTGAACCCAAGTCCTCTAGCCCCAAATCAAACTCTTTCTGTAACACTGCAGCTGCTCTTCTGCTGGTGGGCATATTCTGATGGATTGTCCCAGGCAGACGACAGTGATGAAAAGGGACCAAGTAGTTCCCTTTAGGGGGTAAGTGCTTTTTTTTTTTTTTTTTTTTAAGGTCCATTTAGTAGAGGAATGGCCACGAATTGCTATTCAGAGGTTACAAAGATGTGTTCATTTATGCAGGACAGAGAATACACCACCAAATAAAGACTAATTTACTCTCACCACTGCTCTTTCTGATCTGTTACTTCAACTTTTGGATTTATCTTTGAAAGTACAAAAGGAAGGGGATGAAGGAAAAGTTACTATTTAGAAAGCTTAATCCAATCTGAAGCTGTGGAAATCCCAGTCGCATTCCTACTGAGGGAGAAAATACCCATTTACTAGGAGATTAAGATAGTGGCTATTTGCATTTTTTTGAAATAGACTTTAAAAATCTATGACGGGATAATACATAGCCACATGAGGGAGATGCCTGTCCAATCTCAAGTATGTAACAAAGATAAACCAAGAACTAGAAAGTGATGAGCAGAGAATTACCTAACCCTGAAGCCTGCTCCCACTATGACTGATGTGTTTGGAGTCTCCTTTATTGAACGGAACCACCACTGTGCTCTTTTGACTCTTTTTGAGTCCAGTGTTTGAGTCCAGTGCCTGCTGACTACAAGGTTACTGCTGTTATTGCTCTAGCATAGCGATTTCCCAGGGGTGCTACCTGACACCTGCAGCCTGATCAGTGACAAGAGGGATCCTTCTGACGTACATGATTGTTTTTTAAGCGAAGGGAAGACGCACGATGTTTTTGCTGATACATTTGCTACTGGATACTGGCAATAAGTACTTGGTAAGATCAGCCTGGGAAGCAGTACGGAGAAGTCGTCAAGATAGTTGTCTCCTTTAGCCCGTCATCTTTTGACGATATCTTGATACCCACTGCAGGTGCCGAAATCACTTCAAACCCACCAATATACTTGAATGATGGACCATGCACTATATATCTTTTGTATTCTTCCGCTAAGTGTAGTGCACAACTCAGTACTTAATCGATGCTCAGTAAATGTTTATTAAATGAGTAAATGAATCCTCTCTTATTTTGTCTTTGATTCACTTTAGTTTACTAGATCTATACTTCAACCTTTACTTGTGGGATCTACTAATGATAGTTCACAACTGTGGAAGTTGAACCTCAGAGAGATCAAATGACTTGTCTAAAAAGACATGAGGAGATAATTCACAAAAGAAGCATGAAAATGGTAAACATATTTAAATAATTCAAATTTCATTAGTAATAAAATGCACTGAATAAAACATACCATTTTCACTCATCACAGTTGCAAAAACTAGAAAGAGCATTACTGAGTGCTGACAAACGTGTGGAAAATAGGAACTCTTGTATACGTTTAGTATGAGTATAAAATAATCAGTCTTTTCAGAGGTCAATTTTCAGTCTGTAAAAATCCTTGATAATTCATAAGCCTTTTGACCTAGCAATCCTGTTTACTAGCTATGTATTTTAAGAAAATAATTACACAAGATATTTATAAGGGTGTTTATTAAAGCATTATTTATGGTAAAGAAAAATAGAAGTAAACTAAAAAGCCACCAATTAAAGATTGGTTAATTGATATATGTATTGGCTAATGTATGAATATCCATATATTAGAATACTATTCAGAAATTTGACTACTTTGATAATATTTATTGGTATGGAAGAGCTTCCATGATTTACTAAGTCAAGAAAGCCATTTTCAAAATTGTTTGCATAGTGCGATTGCCTTTCGTTTAGAAAACCTTTATGTCTCTGTGTTTGTGTCCATGTATAGACCCTAATGTGCTTATGTGTATGTGAACACGTATTTGGAAGGATACATCAAATTTAACAAAAGTCGTTTGGTGTATTAATCACATTTCTTATCATCTGTGTCTGATGATGTTTTGACATCTTGAGGGGACCTGCAGACCCAGGGAGAGACTGCCCTTCCCCGGGCTAGCTCGTTCCTACAGATTGTGAACAGTTTAGGAGCACACATCTCATTTGCAAGCCAAGCTTTGTCTAACTCTCACACTCCAAGCCAACATTTCTGCTGACCCAGATCAACGCAGGGCCACGCGTACCAGACAGCTTGGGGCAGCCCCTGTGCCCTGAAGGCCATCAGAATTATTCAGACTAGATGATCCTAAAATATTTACTCTGCCTTGCCTTTTCTGTGGAAATCCCAGTAAAGGATCAAACCTCTCCTCACTTCTCCTTCTGCTTCCTGACCAAAACGCAGTGCTTCCTCATGGGCCTGCTTGGCATGGCATGCCCCCTGGGGAAATGTAAGTAATAAGCTCTTCCTCCAACGGTGTTGACCTCTCCATCTCATCACCCGTCAAACCCATAAATTAAAATCCTGTGGGTATAAGTAAGATATCTAGGTGGTAAGAATTCAGGTCCATTTTAAACTTTCTTTTTTCTTCTATTTTATATTTTATGTGTGTTGGTATTTCCCCTTATGGTTTTAACCTCTGCATTTATTTTAAATATTCTTCTTTTAAGGACTGTCTGAGAGCACTTGGTGTTTTGGGAAATCTTATTCCTGCTGCTCTTCAGTTTGCTGGCTTACTCACAGTAGATTGTTTTCTTGGCTGTTGATAACTGAGTTCATCTTACATTGGCCTTATCTGGAGAAATCTCATGTAGTTTCCCAGAACTGCTCCCCCAAAGGACTTTTTCGTTCGAATTCAATGGTGTTGCTAGCTGCTGTTCTGTTTCTCAGTTGGAAGCATCCCTGACCCTGAGGGTGGTGTGCATTCAGCCACCGGTGCAGCATGAGGTCAGGGGATGTTGCAGATTCCCTCGGGGACGTTAACTCTCCCCCTTAAAGCACAGGTGGCAACAAGCAAACCTCCTGAGCTTCCTGAGCAGAGTTCTCTTTTGGTCAGTTCTGTCCCCCTAGTCGGTTCTCTTTTTGTTTTCTAGCCCACACTTCTATCCTTTCCCCTCACTTTTAGGCTTACATTTTGCTTTTGTTCCCTTTTACCTTCACCGAAGTCTCTTCATCTTGCTCATTATCAATTCCCTGTCATTATGACCTTCACTTTGACCTTCCGTCCATTCGCATGAGGATCTAAATCCAACTTTCCACTTTGCTTGAGTCCAGGGACTCACCCACCGTTTTCCTCTTGACGTTAAATCTCAAGTCCCTTATTCCTGAGTGTGGTGTGCTGCCCCACGGCCCATCATCTCCGCCACGGTCACTGTGTCACTGTGGTCATATTAGCTCGGAAACTTGCTGCTCTCTCTGGGTTTTGGTTTTGTCTTTGTGCTTTGGCTCCTGTGGATTTCCTTTACTTTCTTAAGAACTCAACCTTGCACTTGAAAGTCTATCTTATTTTATCAGCCCTCCAATGTGTTTTGCAAAAGGATTTTTAAAATTATGTCCTAGAAATATAAATATTATATAAATGGGGAGAAAAATAAGATGTTTCATTTTGGAAAACAAAAATGATTTATCCAACATCATAAATTGGCAGAGTCAGGACTGAAGTCTCTGGCTGTAAAATCCTGTCTTCTTTTTCACTATGTGTACTGACCCATAGCCTTTCAGAAAAGAGCACAAGAAGACAGAAGGGTGAATAGCACTATATGAGAAGGCAAAAGACCTAGATTTTTTCCAGTAAATTTACCACCTGCATGATCTTGAGCAAGTTTTATTACTTCTCATAGCCTTAGTTTTGTTTTGGGCAAACTAGGAATAATACTCTGCTTATTGCCAATCTTGCCATTAGGCTGTCTATAACAAAAGACTAAAAGTTCTTATAAGTTGTTCAGAAAGAAAAAAAAAGCTGTCTTGTAAAAGGATGGAGGTGATACAGTTTCATTGATCCTTAAATATTTTGTTTACAGCTAACTTTTATCTTCCATTTTATCCTTTGTCATCAAGATTTGCAGTCTTCCTATGGTCCTTTCTACCTCTTGTCTTCATAGTTCTCTGATATTTTGAACCATGTTTTTCTTTTACTCATTATTCAAATGTTTACTCAAGTCCTATCTACAAATACCAAGAGCTCATAGCCCATGAGGGAAACAGCTGAGGAGACACACTGACAGTGCCATGAGGTGAGAGGTAGGTAGAGGTGAGCACAGGACGGGGGAATCCAAGGGCAGGGGACTCATTTCCATCTCTCCCACCATATCAGCATATTTGTCCTGTGTACTAGTCCCTTGGGGCCCTACTTCCAGCTCGGTGCGTAAATGAGCCAGAAAATATTGACCTATTTTGATAAAGACTGTTAAATTGTTATTCTTCAGGAAACAAACTTTCAAGACCCAGTGCCCCAGCGTGAGGGAAGGATACCAGTCGTGGGGATTCAGGCAGCCCAGGCTGGCAGAGAGATGGTTTTGGAGCATGCAGACTTCTGGTGCATCCTCGGATCACATCCTAGCAGTTTGCTACCTTGACAGATAGCCTAGAGGGACCCTGAGCAGACAGTTGAAGCTGAGTTTCTTTTTGGGAGAACTATCTGACCAGCATTGACAAGCTCTATCTCTCTCTCTCTCTCTCTTGTTTTTTTTTTTTTTTTTTTTTTTTAGGAGAGGTGCCTTTGTGTACAGACAGGAAAGACTTTCTCCAGTGAATTTTTATACTTTCTTGTAACATGTACCTTTGGAATGCTCTTGTTGGAACAGCATCACATACCAGTATCAAGTGTAAAATCAGTTTTGTTGTGACCTTTTAAAGTGGCTTGAGATACCTTGATCTTTCAGTTCTGAGTTTATCAAAGTTACAGGCTGTAGTAAATTTGTCCCACTGAGGAATCTGCTCAAGGGAAATAAACCAGGGGTTGGTGGGGAGAGTGGGGGTGGTAGAAAGGGGGTGACTAATCCTGGAATAGGTTAAAAAAGCAAAGCACCCAAAGTAGAAATATTAAAAATAGAGAAGCCTCCGGGACCAGATGGTCAGAATTGCGAACAAGACTGGGGACAAAATTAAATCAACCCTCAGGGAAATATTTTGTCATCTTTTGGAAGCGTCGACGGGCACTTAGAACTGCTAAAAAGCTTCCTGTGCCCCCTCCTCCATTTAAAAGCTGCAGTAGCGAAAATTAACTGAAATCTGACCTACTTTCCGGGAAAGTTTTTGGATAGAAAGAAAAGAGAAATAAAACATGAAGTGGTATGGAAGCAGCGGGGTGCAGAGATGAAAGGGTTGGATTTGCTGTTAAAAAATCTGGACAACAGTGCTAACCCCGTCAATAACAGTAAGATAACAACGAACACTTACTGAGTGTCAAGGTCACTCCATACGTTACCTCACCTAATGTTTACGAAACCCAGTGGGACAGGGACTAGGAAATATATGGAGAAAACTAATGGAAGATAAGTTATTTACCAGGTTTGCTTGTACAAATTCATTTTGGCATCAACTCCCAGTCTCTGGAGATAAGAATGTCTTTCTCTTCCTGGTACAAGGAAAACACTTTTCTCGCTGTAAATTTTGGGTAGAAAAGGGGAAGTCAGAGAGCTTTCTTGCATCTGCTGTTTCTCAAATGCATCCAGCTCAAAATAATCAATATGCCGAAAAGCATATTTTGGGGATGTATGTTCTGAACCCCTTCAGGGTTGAGCACCATGCCTGAGATCCCGCAGCTATTAAGGAAAGGAGCAAAGCCAAGACTTGAACTTGGGTCACATTTTACTCCAAAGAATCATCTTCTAACCATATGCTGTACTGACTCATCCACCTAACTAATCTTGAGAAAGTCACTTTCTCTCTCAGCCTCAATTTTCTATTTTTTTCATTTTTTACATGATCCAGCTGGACTTGTCCTAGCTGTTAATAAGTAAGTGCATAATTATTGGTTTAATGCTTATCTCTCTCAGATGGTCACATGGAGAGCGACTGTGTTTGAATTGCCACATTTCCAGCACCAGGCACAGGGTCTGACATATGGTGGATGCTCAGGAAATAGTCACTGAACGAATAAATGAACCGTGGCGGATGTCTCTCTTTCACTTGTCAATCCCAAGATCCTGCAGCAGCAAAGTCAGAGGGACCACTTTTGCTTGTTTGGTTTCTCTGTGACTCTGCTCTTGGAGAGCCAACTCTGATATCTGCAGGACAATTTCTGCAGACCCTCCAATTTCTGTTCCAGACATAGCAACCAACATTGTCATATATTGAAGTCTCTTTAGACAATTTAAAAAGCAATGGCAAGTCAATAATAAGAATTTAAAAAAGGCATACTCTCTCTGCCCAGCCCTGTGCGAGTCATTACTGGGTTAGAAATGACACCAACCTCCACCTATGAGGGGCCTCAGAATTGGCAAGAGAGCAAGCACTTGTGGACCAAGCAGTTGTTAAAAATGCTATGTGGGAACAAGGGCCAGATTATATGATACTGAAGCTAATCACTGTGATGGTCCTGAGAAGGGGAGGCCACTGTAACAGTCTGAAGCCTCAGTGGAGAAGGAACAATGGAGGGGGAGGAGAGCAGAGGAAAATGGTTTAAATGAGTAAAAAAGCAGTGGAAGAACAGGCCCTAAAAAGCTTTCCTCCTCCTTCCAGAGGGTAGAAGGTTGCACACCAATTTCTGTTGCACTCCAGGCATAGTAATAATGTCACTAACTTAACATTTACTTCTATTTATTTTTTAAAACATTTTTTATTGAGTTATAATCATTTTACAACATTGTGTCAATTTCCAGGGTAGAGCACAATTTTTAAGTTATACATGAACATACATATATTCATTGTCATATTTTTTTTTTAGCTATGAACAGAAGATCTTGTATATATTTCCCTGTGCTATGCAATATAATCTTGTTTATCTATTCTACATATGCCTGTCAGTATCTACAAATTTCAAACTCCCAGTCTGTCCTTACCCACCTTCCTTCCACTTGGCAAGCACAAGTTTGTATTCTATGTCTATGAGTCTGTTTCTGTTTTGTATTTATGTTCTTTTTTTTTTTTTAGATTCCACATATGAGTAATCTCATATGGTATTTTTCTTTCTCTTTCTGGCTTACTTCACTTAGAATGATATTCTGCAGGGACATCCATGTTGCTGCAAATGGTGCTATGTTGTCACTTTTTATGGGTGAATAGTATTCCATTGTATAAATATATCACTTCTTCTTTATCCAGTCATCTGTTGATGGACATTTAGACTGTTTCCATGTCTTGGCTATTGTAAATAGTGCTGCTATGAACATTGGGGTGCAGGTTTCTTTTTGAAGTAGGGTTCCTTCTGGATATATGCCCAGGAGCAGGGTTACTGGGTCATATGGTAAGTCTATTCCTAATTTTTTGAGGACTCTCCATACTGTTTTCCACAGTGGCTGAACCAACCTGCATTCCCACCAGCAGTGTAGGAGGATTCCCTTTTCTCCACAGCCTCTCTAGCATTTGTCATTTGTGGATTTTTGAATGATGGCCATTCTGACTGGTGTGAGGTGATACCTCATTGTAGTTTTGATTTGCATTTCTCTGATAATTAGTGATATTGAACATTTTTCATGTGCCTATTCATCATTTGTATTTTTTCCTTGGAGGATTGCTTGTTTAGGTCTTCTGCCTATTTTTGGATTGGGTTGTTTGGGGTTTTTTTTATTAAGTCATATGAGCTGCTTATATATTCTGGAGATCAAGCCTCTGTCTGTTTCATTTGCAAAAA
This sequence comes from Camelus dromedarius, assembly GCF_036321535.1. NCBI lineage: Eukaryota > Metazoa > Chordata > Mammalia > Artiodactyla > Camelidae > Camelus > Camelus dromedarius. The sequence goes on from NC_087469.1 coordinate 2,339,419, forward strand.
TTTTCTCCCATTCCATACGTTGTGGTTTTGTTTTACTTATAGTTTCCTTTGCTGTGCAGAAGCTTGTAAGTTTCATTAGGTCCCATTTGTTTATTCTTGCTTTTATTTCTATTACTTGGGTGGACTGCCCTAGGAGAACATTTTTGAGATGTATGTGAGATAATGTTTTGGCAATGTTTTCTTCTAGGAGGTTTATTGTATCTTGTCTTTGATCTATTTTGAGTTTATTTTTGCTTATGGAATAAGGGAGTGTTCTATCTTCATTGTTTTACTTGCTGTTTTCCCAACACCATTTGCTGAAGAGGCTGTCTTTATTCCATTGTATATTCTTGCCTCCTTTGTCAAAGATTAGTTGACCAAAAGTTTGTGGGTTCATTTCTGGGCTCTCTGTTCTGTTCCATTGGTCTATATGTCTGTTTCGGTACCAATACCATGCTGTCTTGATGACTGTAGCTCTATAGTATTGTCTGAAGTCTGGGAGAGTTATTCCTCCAGCCTCTTTCTTTCACTTCAGTAATGCTTTGGCAATCCTAGGTCTTTTGTAGTTCCATATAAATTTTATGATGATTTATTCTAGTTCTGTGAAATATACCCTGGGTAATTTGATAGGGATTGCATTAAATCTGTAGATTGCCTTAGGCAGTGTGACCATTTTAACAATATTGATTCTTCCAATCCAGGAGCATGGGATATCTTGTCATTTTTTTAAGTCTTCTTTAATTTCCTTAATCAGTGTTTTATAATTCTCCATGTATAAGTCTTTCACCTCCTTGGTTAGATTTATTCCTAGGTATTTTATTACTTTGGGTGCTATTTTAAAGAGGATTATTTCTTTACTTTCTTTTCCTGTTGATTCATTAGTGTAAAGAAATGCAACTGATTTTTGAACATTAATCTTGTAACCTGCTACCTTGCTGAATTCTTTGATTAGTTCTAGTAGTTTTTGTGTGAACCTTTTAGGGTTTTCTATATATAGTATCATGTCATCTGCATATAGTGACACTTTTACCTCTTTTTTTCCAATTTGGATCCCTTTTATTTCTCTCTCTTGCCTGACTGCTGTGGCTAAGACTTTTAAGACTATGTTGAATAGGAGTGGTGATAGTGGGCATCCTTGTCTTGTCCCAGATTTTAGTGGGAAGCTTTTGAGTTTTTCACCGTTGAGTACTATGCTGGCTGTAGGTTTGTCATATATAGCTTTTATTATGTTGAGATATGTTCCCTCTATACCCACTTTGGCGAGAGTTTTTATCATAAATGGGTGTTGAATTTTATCAAATGCTTTTTCTGCGTCGATTGAGATGATCATGTGGTTTTTGTCCTTTCTCTTGTTGATGTGATGTATTACATTGATTTATTTGCATATGTTGAACCACTATTGTGTCCCTGGGATGAACCTCACTTGATCATGATGTATAATCTTTTTTATGTGCTGTTGGATTCTATTTGCTAGTATTTTGGTAAGGATTTTTGCATCTATGTTCATCAGTGATATTGGTCTATAATTCTCTTTTTTGGTGACGTCTTTGCCTGGATTTGGTATCAGGGTGATGGTGGTTTCATAGAATGTTTGGGAGTAGTCCCTCTTTTGTAATCTTCTGGAAGAGTTTGAGAAGGACTGGTATGAGTTCTTCTTTGTATGTTTGGTAGACTTCTCCAGTGAAGCCGTCCAGTCCTGGACTTTTATTTGTAGAGAGGTTTTTTTTTTATTGTTATTTCGATTTCGTTTCTAGTGATTGGTTTGTTCAAGTGGTCAGTTTCTACTTGATTCAGTATTGGTGGACTGTATGTTTCCAGAAACTTGTTCATCTCCTCTAGGTTATCCATTTTGGTTCCATATAGGTTTTCATAATATTCTTGTATGATATTCTGTATTTCTATGTTATTTGTTGTAATTTCACTATTTTCCTTTCTTATTTTGCTTATTTGTGCTCTCTCTTTTTTCTTCCTTGTGAGTTTGGCCAGAGGTTTGTCGATTTTATTTACTTTTTCAAAAAACTAGGTTTGATTGATTTTTTCTACTTTTTTAATGTCTATTTTATTCATTTCCTCTCTGATCTTCATTATTTCCTTCCTTCTGCTGACTTTGGGGTTTTTTTGCTCTTCTTTTTATAATTCTTTTAGTTGGTTGTTTAGATTGTTTATTTGAGATTGTTCTTTTTTGAAGAAGGCCTGTATCACTATGAACTTCCCTCTTAGCACTCTTTGCTCCATCCCATAAATTTTGTGTGGTTGTGTTTTCATTTTCATTTGTCTCAAGGTATTTTTTAATTTCAACTTTGACTTCTTCATTGACCCACTTTTTTTTTAATAGCATGTTGTTTAATCTCCATACTTTCCTTTTTATCTCCTTTGTTTCTCTGTTGTTGATTTCTAGTTTCATGGCATTGTAGTCAGTAAAGATGCTTGAGATAATTTGTATCTTAAAATTGTTGAGGCTTTTTTTTGTGCCCAAGTACATGATCCATCCTAGAAAATGTTCCATGTGCACTTGAAAAGAACGTATATCCTATTTTTGGGGGGTGTAATGCTCTGAAAATATCCACCAAATCTAATTTTCCTATTGTATCATTTAATTTCTCTGTTGCCTTATTTATTTTCTGTCTGGAAGATCTGTCTAGTGATGTTAATGAGGTGTTAAAATCTCCAACTATGATTGTATTCCCATCAATATCCCCCTTTATCTCTGTTAGTAATTGTTTTATGTACTTAGGTGCTCCTATATTGGGTGCATATATATTAACGAGTGTAATATCCTCATCTTGTATTACTCCTTTAATCATTATAAAATGTCCTTATTTATCTTTCTTTATGGCCTTTGTTTTAAAGTCTATTTTATCTGAAATCAGCACTGCTACACCTGCTTTTTTGGCTTTTTCATTTGCATGGAATAACCTTTTCCATCCTTTCACTCTCAATCTATATGTGTCCTTTTCCCTAAAGTGGGTCTCTTGTATGCAGCATATTGAAGGTTCTTGCTTTATTATCCAGTCTGCCACTCGATGTCTTTTGACTGGAGCATTTAGTCCATTAACATTTACAGTAATTAATGATAGATGTGTGTTTATTGCCATTTCGAACTTATTTTTGCAGTTGATTTGGTATTTCCTCTTTGTTCCTTTCTTCTTCCTTTTGTGGTTTAGTAATTTTCCTTTGTATTATCTTGGATTTTGTTTAGTTTTTGTGACTCACTTGTCAGTTTTTGGCTTGTGGCTACCCTTTTTTGTAAGTATATTAACCCATTACTATAACTGTTTGTATTAAACAGAAAGTAATATAGCTCAAATCCCTCCTACCTAGAACAAAAAATTTAAAAAATAAAAAAAAAATACTCTATATTTTCTTGCTTCCCTCTCCCACTCTTAATGGTTTAGATGTCCTCCTTTACAGTTTTGTGTTTATTTTATTTGTAATTCATGATTGTTATTTCCTTTCCAGCTATAAGTTTCTCATTTTTGTAGCATCCTCCTTTTCTATTTAGAGTGACCTTTCACTATTTCTTTTAGCATGAGTTTAGTATTGCTAAACTCCTTTAGTTTTTGCTTGTTGTGAAATTCTTTATGTCTCCTTCTATCCTAAAGGATAGCCTTGCTGGATAAAGTATCTTAGGCTGCATCTATTTTTCATTCAGGACTTTCAATATATCTTGCCACTCCCTTCCAGCTTGTAGTGTTTGTGTAGAGAAATCAACTGAGAGCAATATGGGGGTTCCCTTTTAACTCACTCTTTGTTTTTCTCTTGCTGCCTTTAGGATCATTTCTTTATCCTTGACTCTGGCCATCTTGATTATGCTATGTCTTGGTGTGGGTCTGTTTGGGTTCTTCCTGTTTGAGACCCTCTGAGCCTCCTGTACTTAGGTATCTGATTCCTTCTTTAAGTTTGGGAAATTTTTGGTCATGATTTCTTCCAATACCTTTTCAATCCCCTTTGTTCTTTCTTCCCCTTCTGGAACCTCTATTATGTGTAGACTGGTACACTTTGTATTATCCCATAGGTCCCTTATATTGTTTTCATTGTTTTTTATTTGTTTTTCTCTCAGCTGATCTGATTGGGTGCTTTCTGTTTTCCTGTCTTCTAGGTCCCTTATTTGTTCCTCTGCATTATCTAGTCTGCTTTGTGCAACCTTTAGATCAGCTCTCATCTTAGCAAATGAGTTTACTAATTCTACTTGGTTCTTCTTTATAGCTTCTATTTCATTTTTGACATATTTTATATCTCTAAACACTATTTCTTTTAGTTTCTTCAGTACTTCGATCACTCCTATTTTGAAATCTTGATCTAGTAGGCCATCAATGTCTATTTCCTTGATCGTGCTTTCAGGGGGTTTCTCTTGACCTTTTAATTGGGAGTGGTTCCTCAGCTTCTTCATCTTGCTCATATCTCTCTGGCACTGTGACTTATGGAGTATCATTTATCTATTGTGGTCCTTAAGGAGTTTATTTATTTATCTATTTGAAGCCTATGCAGGAATAAAACTTAAAAAAAAGAAAGAGAATTTTAAAAGAAAGCAGAAAAAAAAGTTTTGAAAACAGAGTATAATCAATAATAGAAGAGCAAGTTGAAGCAGAATAGCAATTAAGTTGAGACATCTTTTAAAAACCTTAAGAAAAGGAGAAAAGAGCAAACAAACAAAAAAAAATATTTGAAACCTGTGTATAATCAATAGCAGAAGATCAAAACCGAGAGAAATAAAAATAAAATGAACTGGATTTTTAAAATTAATAATAAAAAAAATTTAAAAGAAAAATTTAGTAGGGATTAAAATTGGAGACATACACAATTGTTAAAAAGTAAAAATTAAAAAGGTAATAGAAAATAGAACAGATAAAAAAGATTTAAGGAAAAAAGGTATGTGTTCTCATGGAAACTGTGTGCTCTTAATGATTTTATCAAGAGATCCTTCTGTCTTCGCCCTGTTTTGTGAACTCAGCTCGCTGCTTCCAGAGGCCCTCCGTTGGTGCCCCTTGTCTGTGCTGCTCCCAGTGCCTGTTAGCAAGAAGGTCACACCCCCCTACCAACACTGTGGCCAGGTGCTGCACTCTTACACTGTGGGCGAGTGGGTCACTACCCCTCCTGATGCTGCTGTCAGGTGCTGTGCTTGGCTGAGGTAGGTGGGTAGGTTGTGCCTTCTCCCAACACAGTGGACAGGTGCTGTGCTCCTGCCAGGAAGGCGGGTGGCCCCTGCTCTGTGCAGCAGCCCACTCCACCCCAGGTCTGCGCTCTGTAGGCGGGCTTGGGGAAGAAGGCAGAATAGCCCTGCCCCAGCTCTCTGCCAAAACTTAGGTCCTTATTTGTCTTGGCAACATGAGTTTTCTGAGGTACCAAGGCAGAAAGATCCTATCTGCCTTGGGCTGTAAAAAAGTCTCCGACTGGACTTTGAGGCTGCAAGGCCCTTAGGAAAGGACTCAGGTTTTGACCCCACCCCCACCTGGGTGCTAAGCCAGGCACTGGAGAATATGGCAGCTGTGTCTGAGCCCCACCCCTCTTCTGAAAACCTTCAGTGGGTTTTTGGTGATGGGTGTATAGCACCTTTCCCCCCAGGGCACATCAGCCATGTTGTTTTATGGAGGGCCCAGTTTGTTTTGCCCTGTGTACCCACTCATCCACAGTGCACAGTACCCTGCCATCCCCTGGGGTTGCCTCACTACAGGTGACCCAGTCCTCTGCCAGGCTTGGGCAGCCTGTCCCATCCTCCACCTGTCGTTTTGCCTCTAGGGCTGGGGGTTGCAGATACACTCTGTGCCCATTTAACTTAGTTCTGCCAGTCTAGGGCTGCTTTGTACAGATCCGAGCCTCAGAGGTTCCCCCTCCATCCTGATGACCTCTCTGTTGGAGAGGGGGAGACCCAGCAAATGAGCGCTATTCCTCTTTTGCCACTCCCTCCCCGAGGGACTGGTCCCACACTGTTTTGCTTTTTCTTCTTTCTTTTTTCCTTTTCTCCTACCAGATTCGTGGCGTCTTTGTCTTTTAAAGAGGGCAGTGTTCTGTTGGAGTTCAGCAGGTGCTCTGGTTGGCTGGGTGGGTCTGTGGATGTGAGTTTTGGTGTATTTGTGGGAAAGGGTGAGCTACAAGTGTCCTTTTACTCCACCATCTTGGCCCCCTCCTTCAATTTAACATTTATTGAGCATTAACCATGCACTGTAAGTTCCTTTTATTTTTTTTAATTTTTAAGAAGGTATGGAAAGGTTTATTCACACAATGAGACTTTCTGGGAGAGTGGGGCCGTCCCCAAGCAGATCCAAAAATGACTTGACTGGCTTGGCTTTTCTTGTTCTTAGGCTATGGGGGCAGGGCAAGGGTTCCCACAAACAGGCCAGGGCTTGCATGGTTTGAACTTCCCACTGGGTTCAAAGGAGGAGGTATCCAGGCTCTCTAGAAAGCTCACCCATGTGTGGAGCAGAAGGGAAAGGGAATAGGAAGCAGAAAGGGAAAGCTGTTAGCAGTCCTATAAGTTCTTTTACATGTATTATACACTATGTGATGCTTGATACAATCCAAGGAGGTAGTACTGGTTGTTATTATTGCTCCCATTTTGAAGATAAGAAAACTGAGGCATAGCGTGGTTAACAACATTCCCAAAGGAACATATTTAGTAAGTGGCGGAACCAACATTTAAACCTGAGGATCTGCATCATGAGATGTGTTGAGAGAAGAGGCCTCAACGTGGATTTGTGCTAAAGAATTTCTCCTCTTTCCTAATGGCCCTCCTCCAGGAGAAGCAGTCAGTGCTCCCCTCACAGCCTGGCTTCTGCACCTTCTCATGCCCCTCTGATCTTAAGGCCCTCATGTGTGCATTGTGTCTTGGGAAATATGGGGGAAATAAAAATCGTAAACCAGTTGAAGTCCTAGTATGCAGATCAGAATTATGGAAACCCCAAACCTCAACTAGAAAGGCTAAATTGAAGTGAGGTTTAGACATGCATAAACTCATCAGGATAAACTTGGAAACTGCGGAGATTAGAAGAAGGATGAACAAACCATGAGCTCTCAGCAGCTCAGAAGGAGCCAGTCACTAATGGTACAAGGAAAAATGCTCAGTTGCCATCACCCGTCTCAACCCTATAGATGGAGATGTGTTTCTTGTAGGATCTAGAAAGCTGGAAAACGTGATGTGGAGCTTCTTGTGCTTTTGGAGGTTAGTGTCATCTGGGACAGGTCAGCACCTCTTTCCAGCGAAGGGGCTGAACCTCCGGAGTGAAGAGGAAAGTGACCTGGAAGATCATGAAGCTGAGGAAAGAGATGAAACAGCTCAATCTCCATCACGGCTTTGAATCTTCCCTGTGGATGTCTGGAGCATGGTTAAGTGACCTAACTAATAGCTTTCCCATAACTATACTGTGAAACCATCACAATTGATGACTTCTGTCTGTTTTTCAAATGGACTCTGAATCAGTGTGCATTAAAATAATAGAAAACTTCTCACATGGGCACGTCTGTGTCCTTAATTTCATACGTTTCTGGATGGTAGATACTGTTCCTTAACTGTCTTTTATATTAATTGTAGAACTAGTGATTTCCAGAGTCTCTTCCAGTGCTAACATTCTGAGATTAACTTGCTTATATCCAGGATTTTAGAAGGTCACTGGGGTTGGAGTGGGAGTAGGGAAACCTGGGAAAAGTGTTCTGACCTGGCAGCTACTGATGGAGCAGAGTTTCTTTCATTGATTATTAATATTATGAATGAATGATGGAAACCTGATATCTACCCTTTTTTTTCACTATTTTGAAGATTGAAAACTTACATCTCTTTTTCAGATTTTATGTTGAGTTTGCTGGCTAGCAAATCTCAGGACAGTTTGGGATAGAATTTTCAGGGACAGTTTATAGAATCTTCTTTGTGAGTTTTTCTTTAATGTCGAAAGCCCAATTCTGAAACATTAGTTAACAAAGAAAACAGTAGTCTTTTGCCAACATGTGAATTTAAAACCCTGTTGTTTCTATGTTTTATGGATAAAATTAATATTTATCATCAATTTCATTATAGAGAAAGAAAATGTCTTCCCACTATTCTGTTAAGGAAGGGGTTTGCTCAGTGAGGCAGGAGTGAGGCTCAAAGAGTTGCAGGAATTAGGGAAGAGAGCAGACCTTACAGTTAAAAGACTAACATTCACATTGTGTGGATGTTTAACACTGAAGTGTGATGCTCTGGTCCTTGTTTGACCTGTCCCCATTGCTAACAAAAGTGTAATAAAAGGTGATGTACTGGTTTTTCAAACTTCATGTTCATAGTCTTTTGGTCAACATAGCACATTCCTTTGCATCTGTCATTTTGGGGGTGTTTTCCCCATAGTTAACTTGATCCATCGAATAACAGGGTATTTTTTTTGTCTGATGATGATATTCTGTATTAATATTTGTGGAAATTGAGGGTCTTTGTGGGGAAATTTTATGATTTTCTTGCTTGAAGTCCATTCCTTTGTATTATTCAGTACAGTCAGTGGTATATATGTACTACAGGTTTTTTTTTTAAATTGAAGTATAGTTGGTTTACAATGTTGTTGTAATTTCTGGTGTACAGCATGGTGATTTATATATATATATATATATATATATATATATATTCCTTTTCATTTTCTTTTTCATTATAGGCTATTACAAGGCATTAAATATAGTTCCCTGTGCTATACAGTAGGATCTGTTGTTTATCTATTTTATATATAGTAGTTAGTATCTGCAGATCTTTAACTCCCAATTTATCCCATCCCTTTCTTCCTTGAAATCACAGCTTTGTTTTCTATGTCTGTGAGTCTGTTTCTGTTTTGTAAATAAGTTCATTTGTCTAATTTTTTAGCGTCCCCATGTAAGTGATTATATACTATAACTATATAATATAGTTTTTTTTAAAATAAACATTCACCCGTTGAAGGATAACTGTGTTTTCTATTTGGGGCTATTATGAATAAAGCTGATATAAGCATTTCTTTACAGGTTTTCGGGTGAACATAAGTTTTAATTTTTCCCAGAAAAATGTCTAAGAGTGCAATTCCTAGATTGTATGGTAGTTTCACGCTTAGTGTTACAACAGACTACCAAGCTGTTTTCCAAAATGGTTGTGCTCTCCTTTGATTTCTCTCATCAGTTTTGTACTTTTCCTTAAATAGATTTTTTAATGTATTTTGTTAGATTTATGTTTAAATATTTCCTTTTTTGAGGTGCTAATGTAAATGATAATGCACTTTTAACTTCAAATTCCACTTATTCATTGCTAATATGTAGAAAAGCATTAACTCTTGCATATTAACCTTATATGCTATAATTGCTTATTATTTGCTATAATTGCTTATTCCTTTCAGGAGTATTTTGTTCTTTTAGATGTTCTACATAGGTGATCATGTCTCCTGAGAATCAAGACAGTTTTATTTTTTCCTTCTCAATTCATATATCTTTTATTTACTTTTCTTGTCTTATTGCATTAGCTAGGACTTCTAGGACAATATGAAAAAGGAGTGATGAGAAGGAACATCCTTACTTGTTTCTGATATCAATGAGAAAGTTTCTACTTCACCAGCAAGTATGATGTTAGCCATAGGTTTTTTGCAGATGTTCTTTATCAAGTTGAAATTTCCATCTAGTCTAAGTTCACTGAGAATTTTATTATGAATTGATGTTAGATTTTGTTAAATGATTTTACTACATCTATTTATGTGATTTCATGACTTTTTTCTTATGTGTTGATATGATAGAATAAATTAACTGATTTTTGAATGTTGAACCAGACTTGCTTACCTGGGATAAATCCCACTTGGTCATGGTATGTAATTCTTTTAGTATATTGTTGGTTTTGACTTGCTAATATCTTATTGAAGATTTTTGTATCTACTCATAAGACATGTTGGTCTTTTTTTTCCTTCATAACATCTTTGTCTGATTTGGGTATTAGGGTAATCTTGACTTCATAGAAAGAGTTAGGACATATTCTTTGTGCTTCTATCTTCTAGAATAGACTGTAGAGACTTGGCATAATGTTTTTCTTAAGTGTTTGACAGACTTCACTAGTGATCCCTATGGCTCCTTTCTCCCCTGCCTTTTGAAAATCTGTTTTCTCTTCCTGAAATGCCTTAACTATATTTCTTTTCTCTCTCCAAAGCCCTTGGGTCTGCATTTCATTTTTCACCATCTTTCACTTTGCTTCCTCTTTCTTTTTATAAACCTGTCCACTGTATGAGGCATAATACCCAACTCCTTCCTTTCCTCTACCTTTGAAGACATGCCCACAGGTCCTTTTTAGTTCAAAAGGACTTATTGCTTACCACTGTGGAGAAAGAACTGGGTAACAAAAATAATTAAATGCGAGATGAATCTTTTATGGTTCTTAGAATAATAATAATCTCTGGCTTGTGTTTTTTGCTTCTCCTTTGCTTTTAAATTTACAAAACAACCTATTGATTACCATGTGGCATTAAATAATCCCTAAATATCAGTGGCCTATCATAACAAAGTTTATATCTTCTTCTTGCTATATTTCTAGTGTGGTCCCTCAGACACCCAGATGAATGGAGCAGCAACCATTTACAACACTGCTGGCTGTGGTGCTGGAGGAGAAAGGAACCTAAGATGGATGGGGGTAAGTGGATCACACTCTGGCTCTCAAGTGATACATTTCTTCCTCTCAAACTCATTTGCCAAACAAGTGGGTCAGGACATGGTGGAAAACTAGACATATTGAGGGGAGCAGTGTTAATGCCTACCACAGTGAACAAAATCCTCTTTATATTTCCTAGGGAGGGATACACAACTTTAACTTCTCCAATCTATCTCCCAATTTCTTCTTCTCTTAATAGTATGAAACAAGCTTGCTGAGAATATCTGGGTAAAACTGTACATATCTTCATGTTTTATAAGAACAATTTTCACCTCTAAGAATATTTGCATGAGAGAGATACTTATTTCAAAGTATTTGATTCACACAAAAATGGTTTCCTTTATGTATTTGGACTCTAGTCTTAACTTTAATTAATTCTGTAACCTAGAATTAATAACAATAGCAACAATAATGATGATGATAATAATAATTTAAAAATTGTAATAATAATGATTAAACTTGACAATATGGCAATTACTATATTCCAAGTCTAAAAAATATGCATTAATTTATGTAACTTTCAAAACAACCCTCTGAAGTAGTATTAGTGGTTGGTTTACAGATGAGGAGAATAAAGCATCAGCTAGAAACCTTGCCCGAATTCCCATAGCTTGTAAGCCAAGGAGATGGGGTTCTATTTCAAGCAATCTGACTCAAATAGACTGAGGTAGCCTAGCTTTCTGTTTTCCAGTTTCTTAACCATGCTGCTTGATTTGCTTATTTTATTTATTTTATTTTATTTTATTTTATTTTATTTTATTTTATTTTATTTTATTTTACTTTGCTGTTGCGACAATGTCTGTTGTCTGGAATAAGTATTTGTGGTATGTGCCAGAATGGCCATCCTGAGTCAGTGACAAACTTTACTGATTTTTTCCCTCCTTGCTCTCAAATATATTGTATTTTAGTCTTTTCCTTTTTTTTTTTTTTTTTTTTTTTTTAGTGTTTTTGGACCATTTGATAGCCTCTCCACTAATAACCTAAAACATGTCATCTGTTCCATTTTTCATTTATCAGTCATAGTCCAGTCAGAAAAAAAGGACCCCTTTAGGCATTTCGTATAGAGGGAATTTATTAAAAGAACTGGTTAGATGTGGCAGGGGAAAAGAATCAAATAGGTAATAGTGAGGAAATCCAGAGACTAGCAACTGATAACTCCAACAGATCAGCTCCTAGGGCTGGAAAGATAATGAGAGGAAGTGTGTTTCCAGCATCCAGAGGGCAGGACCATTTGTAAGAGTGAGACCATGATGAGGGGTTGCTAGAGGGCCTGGGACCACGGAAGGAGGGGCTCCTAGTGGTGGCTTGAGTCAGGGGGAAAAAACAGCCTTCTGCTAAAATGCTACCAAAAGCAAGCAAGAAAGAAAATATTCTGGTTTCTTCCCATCTCTTTTCTTGGCTGTCCCACCAGTTCCTCCCCTTGGCCAAAAATGTCCAGATGCCAGTTGCCAAGGAAGCCTAAGAAATGTAGTACCTTGCAATCCAGAGGAGACTGGGGGAGGGCAGATAATGGGTTTGAGAACAAATGGGCAAATGACCGATACACCGACTTTCTCTGTAATTCTCTCTGAAAGAAAGGAATTGATTTAGCATCACTCAGTCAGTGCCATTAAAATTTTCTTTCTTAAACTTCTCTTTTAAATGTATGTTCTGTGATACAAACAGCTTGAATAAATTTTTCACTTTTGACGTGAATGACTTGATATCATATGGACACAACCATACTCCATAAGTTTTAGTAACTACTTAGGGGTAGTAATTCCACATGGCATGCAAAAGCTAGTCATTTATGGCCTGTCGTATGTGATCACATACATCTGCCTGGCCCTCTTCCCACTCTAGTTGCCTGAAATGATAATGTTTTATCTCAGGCTTACTCACTATGTTCTCCAGTGATGGTCCGGGAATAACAGTTTTCAATTGATGTGTGGGATTATGATACTTAAAGGCAAGACGAAGCTCTACGACTATGTGTCTGGGACATAAATTCACCTTGTTGCAAAGAGAGAACAAAATCTGCTAAACTGGTTATGGAGAGTCACATAGAACAACACTCCCCATACTGTGCACCAGACACATATCACGCAAGATGCTCGGTGGGAAAAACCAAACTGTAGTAAAATAAATTTGAGAAAATCTCACAATTTATCCCACCCCAGGAAAGTCACAATATTTACTAATGGGTCAGTGACAAAAAATTAGGTGTTTAATCTAGCATTCCAAAACTAATGTATTTTAAAAGAAGAGTCAGGCTGCCACCATTGTCCAGACGAGATGTAGTAGATTCTGAACTAGGGTTGTGACCAAGGGGTGCAATGATACATGAAAGTGACAATGGACATTAAGTTGATGAGGGTTGCCTAAAAATTGGACTGGGAGTGGTATTAAGCTGAAGAGGAAAGACAAGAGGAGCCAAGGTTTTCAATGATCAAAAGAATAGCCCTGTCAACACGCATAGGATGTACAAGGATGTTTGCTGAAGCATCATTTGTAGTAGTAAAAATCTGAAAACAAAATGCTCATCTATGATAATTATTGAATAATATATAGAATGTTATATTGCCTTTAGTAACACATGAACACATACTGAAATACGGATATGTGTATGTATATATACACACATACACATAGGGTTACTTCATCCCTATTAACAAGAATGAGTAACCTTTATACTAATAGACTTGGAAGAACTTACATGATGTTCAAGTGACAAAAGCAAGTAGGTAGAATATGATTAAATTTAGTAAAAAAAAGATTAAATACAAAAATATAAAAAAGATTTTTTTTGTCATGATAGATGCCATTGCTGTAACACATAACTCCAAAATATCAGTGGCTTGACATAATGAAGTTTCTCTTGCTCTCATTGTAGTACAGTGTGGATCAGCAGAGTCCTTTGTTCCTCTCCGTTTAGCTGGCAGATGGGGAAAGAGGACAAAGATCACCTGCGGAAGTGAGATTTGCTTCTTTTTATGAGTCAGGCCTGGCAGTGGTGCACATTCCTTCCACTTACATTCCTTCCATCAGATCCAACTGCAAGGGAGGCTGGAAAATGAAATCCAGGTCCAGGTGTAGCAGGGAGAGGGGAACACAGATGTAGGTAAGCATTAGCAGTCTCTTCTTCAAAGAGTCATCATTAATAACCTAGCTATGGTGGGGGAGTAAGAGACAGGGGAAATAAATGATTAAAATAGGCACTGAAGTCAGGCTGAGATATTGGGTAAAAAGACTGGAGGTTCTAATGGGTTTAACTTTGGGAATAATATGGGTGCTTATAAGAGAGACCCGGTAGGCAGAGGGACATGCAAATGGTCATGGAAGAGAAGTGGGAACTGGAGGAAAGGGTTGTCATTTGCCTAGAATAAAACACACGCGAACGGAAAAGGCTGCCATGTACCAGGGATGGACTATTCACTGATTTCTATAAAAGGAAGTGGGAGAAGAAAGCCAAGGAAAAATGGCAAGCTAGTCGGAGATGTAGGAAGAGAGCCAGAGGACTGTGGTGCCATGGATGTAGAGCTTGGTAAACTCTTCCAGGTTCTGAGACACAGTGGCTGCAACAGGTGATGTGTTTTTGGGAAAAAATTTGAGAATCAGAGATAGTTGAAGAACACATCTCAGCAGATAAGAGGAAGCCTTAAGAAGAATTAGAATAGTTTTAAGATGAAATGTCCCTCTTTAGCAGCTCATTTTCTCTTGACTCAGCACCCCTCTCTCTCCAAGCCTCTCTTTACCTACTTTAACGCTACTGAGTGACTGTCTTTCTATGTGTAACTCACATTCATACCATCCAAGAGAGGAGTTGACTGATGTGGGTAGCTGTTTTATAACTTTGAGGCTCTTGTGAGTGAAGGCCCAGGACTGGGCCTCCTCAAGAGCTGTTGGCAGGACTTCTGGTATGAAGATGGTAGGTTAGCTTGGAGCCTTCTCCTTTCTTACCCAGGGAATGTAACAGAATGAAGACAATTGATTCACACACACACACAAACTTCATTTTCAATGAAACAAAGAGGACACATAAAGTATGGGAACTCCAAATAGTGTCTAATGGCAGCCAGAAGTGTCTGGGGAGCTGGGCTGCGTGGGAAGTGATGTTGGGAGTGGCAGGTGGCAGGGCTGGACGAGCTCAGGCACTCAGGATGCTGACTGCAGGAAGATCCCACAATACGGCCCCTCAGGAGAGAAGCCGAAGCTGAGAGAACAAGAGCTGAAACTGAAGCCGATGCTGCTGGGAGGAGAACTAGGACTAGGGTCAGGTCATAGTTACCTGCACAGGGGCAGCAGAAGAGCACAGGGGCAGAGAGTCTCATAGAACAGACTGTCAGACCTCAAATTATGGAGACTCCAGGTAGACAGTTTGGGAAGGAATCAGGAAGTATGGTTGACTCTTGAACAGCAGAGTTTGAACTGTGTGTGTTCATTCATAGGTGATTTTTTTCAATAAATATGTACGTGTATTTATTGAAAGTACAGTGCTACATGATCTGCAGTTGTTTGGATTTGTGGGTGTGGAAACCTGGATTTGGAGGGCTGACTGTAAAGTTATACACAGGTTTTCGACTGTGTGGAGGTCAATGCCCCTAACCTCTTCTCTCCTCTGCCTTGATCAAGGGTCAACTGTAATTGTCTTGTGAGTCCTTTCTAAGGATCCTACTAAAATACAGAAAAAAATAAGAGATGATTGGAAAAATTTTGGCAGAAGACTGGTGGTGAGCCCTGAATGTATGTAACATTATAATTAAAGGTGAAAAGGAAAAAAAAGATAAGGCAATTTTGGAGTAAGGAGTTGAGCGGTATGATAAGTTTGTTGATTGCTTCATTCTTACTCCAACTAGCTCAGCTGCACATGTGTTAGTTACAGTTATTGTTCCAGGAAGACAAGAAGATTTAATGTGGAAAACAAACTTGAACGCTCTGAAACAAGGTGTCACAAGCATCTCTCACAGACTCATATTCCAGGGATTTATGTTTCTTTTGCAGGCAAAGTGGCTTCCTCACCTTAATTGGACCTGTGCTGTCCCTTCAGAGACCACTGAGAGTAGACAGGGGCCAGCGTGTGACCCTTAGTCCTGAGAAGATGTGTCCAAAGCCTGGCTCACGAGAGTTGCTTGGGCCTGGACTTGGCTTGGGACTGAAGTGTTGGGTCTTTACAACCCTGCTGACTCTCCTCCTCTTGTTCACTCTCAGGTGGGATTTGGTTGACTGAGTACAATTATCTGTGAGGCTGATAAACATTTGTTTGTCCCTCTCATTCTCTCTCAGCCCTGCTCTTCCTCCGCTGTCCCCTCGGGTCCCCTGCACCACAGAGCCCAGCTTTATGAAGATCTGAGGACAGTGATGGTGAGGGTTGCTTGAAAGGCCAGTGCATCTATCCCCCTGAGAAAACTCTGTGCCCTTGTATTATCTGCTGCTGATTTGTTATGAGCTTCTTTTAATTAAACCTCATGGCAAGTGCTGAATAGGCTTTACAGAAGTCAGTGTGGGAAACCAAAGGGAAAAGAAAAATGGTGAGTCGGTTCCTTTTCCAGTGTAGCCAAGATAAATGGGTCAGCTCAGTCCAGTCAGCCTGATTTTAGTTCCATGAAGTGAATTTGCCCACTTGTTTGCTTGGCTCAGTTGACTGCCTAGTAATGGTCACATGCATGGTGACAGAAGACCCGGCTGGCCAATTTGCACAGCTGTCGAGTGACAGGGAGAGGGGAGGCCCTGGCTCATTGTTCAGACTGGCTGGAGTTGATGTTCAGTCGTGTGTGATTTACAGAATGGAGACAGTGTTACCTTGCCCACAAATGGCCCTTTTGTGCTTCATGAAACCCCAACGTCGCTTGCTCCTACATTCTTGGGGCTTAAGGATTGATGTGTAAATATAAATGATACATAAATACAAACTGCAAATGCCCTGTGGGAGGAATAACGTATAAAATCACTATGATGCAGTTGTACCAAACCTTAAATTTGTTTCTAGAAATAGCCTTCCTGTAACCTACCAGGGGCTTAGTGAGGTGCCAACTGGTGTCTGCTGAAGCCTTGCAACCCCGGTTCCTGGGCTCGCAGAATTCTGCCTGCAATCCTTACCCACCCCCCACCAAAAAAAAAAAAAAAAAAAAAAAAAAACAAAACACTCAAAGCACGTCCTTTTCTGATGTGTGTCTCCCTGGCAGAATGAACAGCCCTGGGAAGTGGCGAGCCTCACCGGAGCTCAGGATGACCTGTCTCAGCCCATGTTTCCTCCTTGCTGCAGTCGTAAATCTCACTGTCTCTTCACAGACCCAACTCTCTCACCTCACCCAACACCAGCCAAAAACTAGTGCACGAGCTGATCACACAACCCCCTTTGTTCACCAGCCCCTTCCCGTAGAAGGCCCTAAGCTTTCACGCCTGGTGCTCACACAGGCACCTCTCCTCTGTGTGGCAGCAGCTTGTCTCTGCAGCAGCATATCCATTAAACTTCCCTTTACCTCTTGAACTTTCTTTGTCTCTGGTAAATTCTTTTACCACTTGTGGCACTGGCCCACCGTGTTCCCCAACACTTAGTGCACGGTATGGAAGCAGGAAGGTTTAAATGAGCAAAAAAGGAGGCTGGGAAGTGCAGAGGGCACGAGGGCCACCTGAATGAGGTGCCTAGGTAGTGCACAGTGGAGCCTTGGGACCAGGGCGAGAAGAGAGTCCCTAAAAGAGAGCTTGGGGCCATGAATTCGGTTGGTTTATTTTCTGATTCTGCACAGGGCAGACCTGCTGCTGCCAGAAGTGGAAATTTCATGTACACTGCCCTGGCCTCCTTTCCTAACTTTATGCTGAAAAGCCTCTTCTATTTGGGGCAAGAGGTGAAAATCAGGAGGACAAAAGGGCAGAGAGGAGCCAGTTATTCAGGGTAGTCAGAGAGAGAGCGGATGAAGCATTTCGGTTAAAATTGGACTGAAAGAAGCAGAAGTTAAAAGCCAATCTGCAGGAAATTAGACCAGAAGGTGGACTTCAAAGCTCCAGCTCTGCCTCTGTGGAGTGTCAGCTCTTTGATCCTTCCCAAGCAAAAAGCAGAACAGTGAATTTTCTCCCAGTGGTGGCCAGGAACCAGGAGTGGATTTGTGGTGTGTGATATTGTTTCCTGCGCAGGATAAAGCCCCGTGTCTTTGGCCAAGCCAGGGGATGGGTGGGGGTAGGAAAGAACTGTCTCCAGGTCCACAGAATTGTGCCTCTAATTGTTTTTCTATTGGGGAATTCACTGGGATTTAATCTTTTGCTTGGGAGGACCATTGCATGCTGAATACATTGTTTAGGGGAATTACCTGCTGAGCCAACGTTTTGGAACACCAGGTCCAGGTGAGGTTCATGAGGGAAAGGCTGTGAGTGGAGGCAGAGCCCCAGAATACAGCCCCTGGAAATGAAAATGTCTCCATCCACGTGACCACGCACACCCAGGATCAGGGACTGTGCCTTGTACGTTGTTATAGGTTGGGTCCCCTGGGACACATGCTCTGAGACAGAGAACAGCAAGCAGGGTGTTTCTTAGGGAGTTTTTTTTGAGACCAACATCTGTGGAAGGGAAGGAAGAGAAATGGGTTAAGGCAGAGGGAGAAGCTAGGTGAGCCCCACAGGGAGTTCTGGGGCTGCTATGGCCCTTTGGTTGACATGAGTGGAGGAAGTAAAGGGGTGACTGAGTTCATACAGCCCTAGTGATGAGGTGTGACCTTGGGTGAGGCAGGCTTCTCCAGCCAATGGGGTCACCAAAGAGGGACAACAGCTTAGCGCTGTCTTCCAGGAATACTCTCAGCAGCTGGGGAAGTGAGCCCCTAACACAGCACATGGCAGGCAGTCAGTGCTAACACATATTTTTTGACCAGATTTTCTAAGAAATAAGAAAAAGTCACCTCTTCAAGGACCCCATCGCCACCGGTCCTGTGACATCCCTCTGCACATACCCGCGGCAGGATGGGACAGGTTAAGGAGGATTTACAAAAAAAAATCACTGCCTGAGTATTGTTCAGATTGGTGTACACAGAATCAGTGTCATTCGTCCAAGGTGCTGGTCAAGTAGCTCTCAGCTGGGAGTGATTTTTCACCTTCTAGAGGACATGCGGCAGCATCTGGGGACATTTTTGATGGCCATGTTTGAGGAGGGCGGTGCTCTTGGCATCTCGTGTGTTGGGGTCAAGGATCTGCTAAACATCCTACAGTACACAGGACAGTGCCCATAACAAAGAACCATCCAGCCAAGGTGTCCAGCGTGGCCTGTAGACTAGCAATGAGTGGGCTCCGTGCTCTCTCTCTTCCCTTGATGTGACCCCTTTAATCCCACCATGCATTTTGTGGCTACCTCTTTTATTGACCTAATTTCTGTCTTGATAAAATATTGTTGAATACTCATCTCATTCTTTTAGGAGGCTATGAGTGCCTGGAAGGCCATAATAGTTCCTATTTACTCTAAATTTCTCATCAAACCTAGCACATGGTAGGAGTTAAGTTGTGGTGAAGTACATTGGAGGAAGATTGGTTTTTTCAGGCTGATACCTCTGTGCTAGATCATAGCAGCGTTCCTCTTGGCCTCAGGTACCTGCTAGGAGGTGTCAGGAGTGTGGGTCCTGTGTGGGGTTGTGAGGTGAGCTGGACAGAGGATGATGGAGCATTTGCATTGTGAACTGTAGACGGTGGCCAAGTACAGGCCTTGGTTCTTATATGTATGTCAGGATAATTCAGGACAGGAGAATCCCAGCCTGAAGGTGGTGTGTAGATATTCCTTATTTGCTCAGAATTTCAGAGGTGGAGGCTGGCTAAAAAGGCCTCTGAAGCTGAGGACAGGAGGAAGCATCCAAGGAAGAGAGGACGGTCTCTCTTTTATGCTGTGTTCCTTTCACTCCCCCAGTGCTCTGGGCCCACTCGTCTTCCCCTCCTCCCCCTGCACATAATCCAAGGGGCACGTGGTCCTGTTCCTTATTTCTCCGGGTCTCTTGGAATCTAGACCATTTGGAAGCATGTGTAAGGAGGGTCCAAGCTCAGGGCTGCAGTCTTTACTGAGGAAAGAGGAGGTGTAAGAGTCTCTTCCTCTTTTCTCTACCTTTCCGTGCCTGGGAGGAAATGGCAGAATTACTAATCAATTTTCAAAGCTTTATTTAAAGAGAGGCTACAGCTCGGTCCCCGTTGACAGAAAACCTGTGTCCACCCACTCAATACCTAACAGCTCGTTACTTTAATCTGCATTTATTAGATCACCTAATATGAGCAGTTTAGCATATTACAAGTCCCTGGATTAAAACTGCTTTAGTATAGAGTGTATATTACTGTTCATGGAGAAATTTACTTTTCCAGTTATTTTCTGGAAGGAAACTACGAGTATTTCTTGTTAGTGGTAGACCAATAAGGAGCAGAGTCCTAAGCCTTGTGTCTCATGAGATTTATCCCAAGTGGAATTATAAGGTTCCTCTCTCTCAGCCCTGAAGACCTGCTTTTGGTGTTCAGCTCTGAAGGAGGCATCGGAGGTGATTTTTGCCCATAACAATAAAATGAACATCCCCACCCCATCCTGCAGAATAACATGTAATTTACATAACACATTCAGAATGAATGTGATCTATCATTCAGTTAGGTATTTAAGATGTGTCCTATTCTAGTCATAATAAAATCATTACGAAAATCCATGGAGAAACGCATTCTTCTTGGGCAAACGTTGATTTTTAAATTAGAACATCTCCACTGTTATTATTAATTGTTTTTAGGTGAAAATACCATAAGTGGATCAACTTATGAATTAGTCCTCTGCCAGATTAAATTCTTAAAGATCACTGTCGTTATTGGGTTATGCTAATGTGAAAGAAAAGCAATCAAACCTGTGAAACGCTGGAATATTCTTACATGCCTAACAAGCAGAGCACAGGCCTCACTCCCCAGACCACCCATCCCTCCATCATCTCCCCAGTGAGTGCTGTGTACATGCATGTATACACACATAAGGCACACACACAAATACACCCCAGAAAACAACCTAGCAGTTGATCAAAGTAATTAAAGCCCTGAATCCATAAATCTTGCCACATTTCGAATAAGGCCTTGATCGCCTCCTCATTTGTGATCAGTGATTCCAGCTGGTTCACAGTGCCCTGCAATGTCTGTTGCCAAATCTGAGCTCTGGTTTTAGGGAGATACACAAAATTTTAAAGTAATTTTTCTAGGTAAGATAAGCAGGGGGAGTATTTTATTAAAAACAAGAAAAACTGCAGGAGATACAAGATTTATTTAAGACTCAGAAAATTCAACATGTTTAATATAAAATATAAGCAAATTTGTATATGTACAACTTCCTGAAAACTTTATTTTCCAGCTTTATCAAGAGGTAATTGACATATGACTGTATAAATTTTAAGATATACAATGTAATGATTTGATATACATATATATTATGAAAAGATCACAATAAGGTTACTTAACACACTCATCAGTCACATAGTTACAATTATTTTTTTGGTGATGAGAACTTATAAGATCTACTCTCTTTGCAGCTTTCAAATAGAAAATACATTATTGTTAACTATAGTCATCATGCTGTACATTACATCTTGAGTATTTATTCATCTTATAACTGGAAATGTATATCCTTTGACCACCTTCAACCCTTCACCCCCTCTTCCCCTGCCGCCTTTCCCCAGCAATCACCAGTCTACTCTCTTTTTCTATGAGTTAGGTTTTTTTTTGATTCCTCAATAAAATGAGATCATACAGTATTTGTCTTTCTCTGAGAAAGATTCTAATAATAAATTTAAATATAAATGTATTAATTTTATTAATTTATTAAATTTATTATTTAGAGGCAAAGCCAACTCTAAGTTCATAGCTTATCAGGCAGTTATATGCAAAATGGAAGAAGAAAAATGACTGCTATAAAAACACCAACTGGAACAACAGGAAAGTATACATTTAGAGAATCAAAGATTTCATGAAAAGGTAGCCAAAAGAGGATGAACTTTCGAGTCAAAAAGCCCAGGTTAGGTATTTAAAGTTTTTGAGTCTCAGCTGTAAAGTTAAATATACCTTCTAGGTTAAAGTGGAAATGAAGGAGATAATGCATATGAAGGCATTTTATAAACTTCAATGGCATATCAGATATTATTTATCATTATCATTATTACTTTTTTTAATACTTATACATTTGAGCCTTGAACAATGCAGAGGTTGAGGTGCTGACCCCCTGCACAATTGAAAACCCACATATGACTTTTGATTCCCCCCAAACTTAACTAATAGCCTACCATTGACTGGAAGACTTACTGGTAACAGAAGTGGTCAAGTAACACATATTATGTTTATTTATTATATACTGTATTTTTACAATAAAGTTATTAAGCTATTTTATTCTTATCATAATAAATATTTCTTAATAATATTGATTAAGAAAATCATAAAGGAGATAAAATACATCTTCAGTACTGTACTGTCTTTATTGGTACTGCAAGTTTAGTCATGTGTTTACAAGATGAATTATCTGTCAGCACCAATCAATATTATCTTATATGATACAAAACACTGTATACATTGTACATATTTTTAACACTAGACATCGAAAATGAAAAGATAATGTGAAAAAGAAATTTATATTTATTTATAGGTATAACAATTCATGCACTGATAGTGGAGAAGTATCAACAGGATTGCTTTATGCCTAGTGTGATCAACACGATTGCTCCATGGTTTGCTTCCTATGTACTAACGAATGAATTGTCATAAAATTTTCTGCCATACAATATTGCATTCATATCTGTAATATAGTATTGGAAACATCGCTACATTGTTTAAAACTACTTACCTGCGATGATAGTCTGATATGCAGTTTCCCTGGTTACGAGAGACAGAGAGATAGAGAGGCATACTGTATAGTACTGTAATTCTTTAAAAGCAAAGGTATAAATTGGTAAGAAAACTAACACATTATTAGTTTTATATTAAATATCACTCACCTTATGTCTATGTAAGTATAAGCTATCCATGTCAATACACGTCTTACACACAACGTTCTACACGATGAATGCTTGTGTGATGATGATGATGACACAAAAATACCTCATGTATTTCCTGCCCTACAGTTACAGAAGATATTCACTCACACACACAACAGGTGAGTTTATTAACTGTATGGAATGATAATTATTTACTGTCCATTAAGTGGAAGTGGATCATCATAAAGGTCTTCATCCTCGTCGTCTTCATGCTGAGTAGGCTGGGGAAGAGGAGGGGTTGGCCTGGCTGTATCAGGGGTGACGGAGGCGGGAGAGATGGAGCAGGTGGAAGGGGAGGCAGGGGAGGCAGGCACACCCAGCGTAACTTTATGGAAATACATCGTAGTTTCTTTTTGCTTTTTTATTTCTCTAAAAAAATGTTTCTACACAGTACAGTTTAGTATCAGTGCCCATATCATAGAAAGATCTATATCCTAAAAGAAGTCAAGAGCAGTCTTAAGTAAACCTTGGAAACCTTCTACCAGACTGCCTAATGTCAATTTATTTCCTGGCACTGTGGCTTCTATGTTTTCCTCCTCCTCTCCATTAAATGGTCTTCTGTTAATTCCTTGGATGTGGTGTCTATTAGTTCTTGAATTTCTTCAAGATCTGTAGTTTGAAAATTTTTCACCCTGTACCTTTTTGGCCATATCCACAATCTCTTTCATGCTTTCCTTGGTTGGCTCTGTCATAAATCCTGTGAAGTCATGAAGTCATGCACAGCGTCTGGACACTCTTTTCCCCAGTAGGGACTTCTTGTTTCAAGCTTGATGGTTTTCAGGGCTTTTTCTATAACAACAATGGTATAACTCTTCCAGAAGACCTTCACGATGTTCTCTCTTAGGGGTTCTTTTCCATAACGTTGACAATCTTTTCCATAGAGTACCATGTGTAATGAGCCTTGAAGTTCCTTATAACCTCCTGGTCTAGAGGCTGAGTTAGAGACATTGTGTTTGGGGGCGAGTGGACCACTTTGAAGTCTTCAATGTTGAACTCTTGGGGTTCAGGGTGCCCAGGGGCCTTGCCCAATATCAAAAGAACTTTAAAAGGGAGTCCTTCATTGGCAAAGTGCTTTCTGGCTTCAGGTACAAAACACTGATGGAACCAATCCAGGAAAATGGTTCTCATTGGCCAGACCTTCTTGTTGTACAACCAAAAGACGGACAGCTGGTGTTTATTTTTTCCCTTCAAGGCTTGGATGTTAGCAGCTTTACAGATAAGGGCAGTCCTGATCATAAAACCGAATGCATTTATATAAACCAGAATAGTTAGCCTGTCCCTTCCTGCTTAAATCCTGGTGCTCTCTTCTCTTTCTTACTAATAAATACCCTTTGTGATATATATTTTTTCAGAATAGGGCACTTTCATCTATACTCAAAATCAGTTCAAGCAGATAACCTTTCTCCTCAATGATTTGCTTGATGGCATCTGAGAACTCACCTCTACCTCTTTGTTGGCAGAAGATGCTTCTTTTGTTATCTTACCATTTCTTAAGCCAAACCTCTTTCTGAAAGTATCAAACCATCCTTTGCTGGCATTAAATGCTCCAATTTTGTATCTCTTCACCTTCTGCTTGCTTTCAGTTGTAATATAATGACTTCACTTTTTCTTGAATCATATTAGTCTGTAGGTATGCCTTTCTTATAACAATTCTGCACCCACATAAAAGCTGCATTTTCAATATGAGATAAGAAAAGTATTTTACAAAATGTGCAAGATTTTCACACCTGCTGGCATAGCTATGGTGATGGCTTCACGGACTTCCTTTACCTTTTCCTTTTTTTTTTTTTTTTTTTTACAGCTGGATTCATTTATCTTGAGATGGCGGGCTAATGCACCTCAATCTATGATACATACCAACCAATTCAGCTTTTTCTTGAAATGTGATGATTTCTCTCTGCGTCTTGGGAGCAAATCCAGCATCACTAGGGCCACTTTGTACGGGTGGCATGGTGTTATTCAGAGTTTATGGTAATGTACTAAACGTGATGAAAAATACGGGAGAACCACAAGTGTTCACTCTTCACTGTGATACACAATTTACTGGAGAGACGAACTGCTCACATGGTGATGATTAGCATCTCACAGCATTTTACGTGGATGCTCACAGCACTTGAGCTTCCCACGGTAGCAATAGGAGGAGGCTACAGAACTATTCCAGCGGCACAGTATTGCTGCAGCTAATTTTATGTAGGTATGATTTAATACGATATCTTTCCGTTTGTTTACATTTCTCTTGACTGTGAACGGTGCCATGTTCAGTCTGTGTCTGTGTGCCTAGTTTTGATAAATTTTAACTTTTTGTAATAGACTCATGTGTATTTTATGGGTGATATAATAGACTAGCATCTGTATATATTTTATCCATTCATGATACAGTTAACTTTTTTCTTATTGTTTTTTGATAGTTCTGGGCTATGTGTTTCATCTGAAAGGTTTTTCAAATCGTCACACATCTCCAGAAAAATTTCCAATATATTAATTGAAAAAAATCTGCATATAAGTTGACCTGTGCAGGGTCAACTTATATGCAGGGTGCCATGTTTTAGTCTCTAGAATAGCAAGCACACTTTTTTGAAAAATAGAGACAATTTCCCTGTCTTATTAGGAATATCATTTTCAACAATCTCTGATTTCCTTTTCTGAGGAGTTTTCCACAATTGAAATAGAAGGGACACTCATGGAATAATTTGCCTAAGGCAGGGTGGTTTTACCTAATTTCTCAATCATCACACATTTCCCTGAAGAAAGGCCTGGGTCAGGAATGGGGCACAGGGGTCATGCATTTGATAAGCTGCATTGCCAAGAAGCTGCTCAGTCATAGAGAATGTGGTTGGGGTATCTGGAGTGGCACAGATTTAGGGAGAGAGAGGGTCCTGCCAATGAAGGTGCAGGACAATACACGAGGAGGAAAGTGCTCCAAGCCTGCTTCATAGCATCAAAAGCCAGCTATACTCATGACCGCTTCATACTTACACATCTTCAATACTTCCCACCAAGAGGGACTCCTGGGTGAATACTGGTTTTATATGTTCAGCTGTCTTGAATGCCATGTGTGTGGTCATCCGTTTTTATTATTTCCTTCTTTGGCAAAAAATAAAAATGTTTGCAAACCACTAACACTGACTAGACAAGAGATGGTGTTCTGATTCCTGGTTAGCCCAGGGTTCTGATCTTGAAAGAGTCAGGCTGAGTTCTAGGCAGACAGCAGGTAGGCACTGAGGGTGGAGAAATTGAGAAGTTTTGCCTCGTATACTGGGTTGACAGATCTGAGGTGGAAGGGAGTAATTCCTCGGTGCAGAGTCAGCGAAGGTGCCCAGGATGTGAGTTTCTGAGAGTCTGATGGAAATGAGCAGCTGTGAAGGCATCACCTATCCAGAAGCGTGACCTACGTCAAGTCAGGGCCAGACGGAGGATGCAGGCTACTGATGTGTGGCCAGACTCAGAGACGATCGACTGAATTACAGGGAGAAGGTGGCAGGAGGGTCCCTTGGTAACAGCCCAAGCAGTGGCTTGATGAGCAGCCTCTGACTTGGACAGGTCTCCTCTGTGATGGTGCCTCCATCTCTCTCAGGTCTCTGCTTGTCTTGAGCAACTATTATCTCTTGGTTCTTTTTCTCTTTGGCTACTTGACCTCTGGTGCATTGCTTTTCCCTGTTCCTCAGTGTGTGAGTGTGCCTAGATCCCTGACACCAACCTGTGAATTATTCAGCTAGCTCTTTCCCGTCTTCACAGACACTCTCCATGTCTTCTGTTGCTGCTTGTCATCCCAGACCTCACAGGGTCCTACTAGGGGAAGGCATATTCTAGAAAACAAATATATACATCAGGTAAGCTAGTTTTATTTCTGCAAGATCTCACTGAATTCAGTTACACAATTACTCAATCTGACTGGAGGGGAGGGGAGGGGGGCATGAGTTAGAAATAAATCAATCAAACCACTTGGATTAAACTGACTGGTCATTTCAGCCCAAATGCTTGATCCCTTTGCACTGGATAGACACAGCCTTAGAGAGCTCCTGGAACACTGTTCCCATAGCAACCACGCAAAGAGGAACGGCAATAAGAAACAGTGCACGTGAGATTTATTTTATCTTCTTTTGCCCGACTTCCTTCAGGCCCATCTCATAGTCCCTTAGGTGCTGGTCATCTGGGCATGCTCTTTTATTTTTTTCCAGGCAGTTTCTCCCAGGAAAGAATTCTGCTTAAAATGCCCTTTCTTCCCTTCCTCTGACTGACAGATTGAGACTGTCATTTGCAATTGCGAACTTCAGTCCTTTGTGTCTCGACTGAAATCCTGACTCACACTGTCCCCGTCCTTCTCCCTGAACTTTACTAGTTTCCTTTGCTGTAGGATTAGGGAGTTTATTGCAAAAGGGATCAAGATTTTAGCTTCAGGAACCATTGGAGATGATTTCTCTCCGTTAGGAAGCACATCATTTGGACACAGTGGTTCCTGTAGCTCTGAGAACCTCAGAGGAAAATCCAGCCTCAGGCTACCATCCTTATCCCCCCCCCCCTTTTTTTTTCTTAAATAACTAACAAGTAGGTGATTTAGAACATTCCTTGTTTTGGCAATTTACAGACTGATGTTTAACTCAGCCTCCTCTATTGATCTATGTCTTGACTCAAATTGTCCCTCTTTTGAACCTCAAAAATATCTTTATTAGAACTACATTGTGCCTCCTTCTTTAAATAATAAACACATAACATAGCAGGGCGGGCTGTCTCACCCTAACCTATTTCATTATGTGTGAAAGGCGTTATTTCCTCTCCTGTTTGAAATCACTCTGCCTAAGAATTGCCTCCAATTCCTGTATCTAATACATGTGCAAAGAGCTTTTGCTTGAAGTGTCCTGTTCAATCTCATATCATCAAGCAGCTTCAGTCTTAATAAACCGTCTCTCCAGGATACATGTCAGATTTTCCCAGGTGACATTCAGAGTCTTTCACGAGTACATTCCAACATACCTTTGCAGTTTATGCCAAAATGAGAATATTGCAAAAATCTTCTGCTTTAGCCAAAATGGTTTGTTTACTGGACCCCCCAAATCACCTTACCATTTTCAGTTACATACATATCTTTTCTTTCACTGGAAAGGTCCTCTATCTTCCTCTATGCTATTTAAAATCTCCCCCACTTCCAACTTTCCACTTCAATTTCTATCTCCTTTTAAAGCCAATGTTGATCATAAAAGTGTATATATGTGCACACACACACACGCACACACACACAGTTATTATTAGGTGCTGCTGCTTGTTTGATGTTTGTTTTAGTGTGTAATTACTATGTAATAAACCACTGCAAAAATCAGTGTCTTAAAACTGTAAGCATTTGTTCTTATGCTTGAGGGTCTGGAGTCAACAATGGTTCATCTGATCTAGGCTGGGCACGGGTGGCAGCTCTGCTTCACAGCTCTGTCATCACATGCCAAGCCCAGATGACAAATTGGACTCAAGTCTACTCCATGCACCCAAAGGGCAGTGGTTACCTAGGTCATGCCCCAGGTCCCTGGATGCAAAAGAAGCAAGCCAGAAACACAGGTACTTTTAAGTCTTCTGTTCAAATCACTTTCACGAATATTCCATGGCCAAATCAAGTTAGATGACCAAGCCCATGATCAACAGGGTAGGGAAGTCCCCTCCACCCACAGCGGGAAGGAGAGGAGAGTATTTGCTGAGCAAGAATGCAAACTATCACAGTATTTTTTATAGGTTGCAATACCCCTTTCCCATGTAAACATGCTGGATCCACCCAAGTGGGTGATGGACTTCTGCTTGAAGGGCAGGACTGTATTTTGCTCACTGTGTGATGATCTTCACAGCACTTATCCTAATGACTGAAGCACAGCTGGACCCAAATTAATATTTGTTTATGTGTGGTTCTCACTGTATATTTTTAATGGACTTCATTTTTAGAACAATTTTAGATTCACAGAAAAACTGAGCAGAAGGTATAGAGATTTCCCATATGCTCTCTCCCACAACACATGAATAGCCTCCCCTACTATCAACATACCCCAGCAGAGTGGTACATTTGTTACAATTAATGAACCTACACTGGCACCTTATCATTAGTCAAAGTCCATAGTTTGCAAAAGGATTCACACTTGGTGGTGTACAGTCTATGGACTTGGACAAAGTTATAATTTAAAAATTATAATAAATGTATAATTTAAATTTGTAAATTGCCATTATAGTGTTATACAGAGTATTTTCACTGCCCTAAAAATATGTGCTCTGATTGTTCATCCCTCCATCTTCCCTAATCCCTGGCAACCACTAATTTTTTTTAACTACCTCCATAGCTTTGCCTTTTCCAGAATGTCATGTAGTTGGAATCATACAACATGCAGCTTTTTCAGATTGACATCTTTCACTTAGTAATATGCATTTAAGCTTCCTCCATGTTTTTTTTCATGGCTTGATATAGCATTTCTTTTTAATAGCTAAATAGTATTCCATTACCTGGATGTACCACAGTTTATCCATTCATCTACTAAAGGACATTTTGATTGCTTTCCAAGTTTTGCTTTTATTATGAATAAAGCTGATATAAACAACTGTGTGCAGGTTTTTGTGTGGACATAAGTTTTCAGTTCTTTTGGGTAAATACGAAGCAGTGCAGTTGCTGGATCATATGGTAATAATATGTTTAATTTAGTAAGAAACTGCTAAACTGTTTTCCAGGGCAGCTGTACCATTTTGCATTCCCACCAGCAATAAATGAGAGTTTCTGTTGCTCCACATCCTTACCAGCATTTGGTGTTGTCAACGTTCTGGATTTTGGTCATTCTAATAAGTGTGTAGTCATCTCTCATTGTTATTTTAATTTGCATTTCTCTGATGACACATGATACAGTGTCTTTTGATATACTTATTTGTTATTCACTGCATATTTTCATCCTTACCACATACTAAGAGATAGCCCAGAAATAAATCTGAAAACTGTGACAGTTCTTCCAAGGTAGTCTGAATTAGAGTAGATCCAAGAGGTTCTTTAAGTTTGGAGTAGGCAATCAGTGACAATTTCCTAATTCCCAGGCATTTTAAGTGAGGACTGAGTACCTGTACTGTGGTTAATCAAGATGGACAAGTGATGATATCTTTATTTTGATGGTATCTTTATTTTACCAAATGGTACATTACTGGGTCCACTTGGAAAACAGAAGCAATGAAAGATCAGACCTTGATCAAAAATTTCCCTGGGAATCATTTAAATCTATTCAGGGGCAACAATATCTCTCTTTTCTTTTTTCTTTCTGTCTACTCTATGACAAAAACTCAAAGTGTCTCCTTGAGAGAATTCTTGAGTGGCTCCATGGAAACTTTCAATGCCTTTGAAGGACCCTGACCCACTCAGGGCTTCCTCTTGCAGTTGCATTGTTGATCCCCAGGTAAAATCCTTCCCAAGATGACTTTTGTTAACATTGAGAAAGTAGTGGGGGCTACAGAGGAATTTATGGCTGAGAGGAGTCATAAAAAGATTATGAGTTGATGGTAGGTAGACCTGAGTTTGAACCACAGCTCTGCCATTTTCTGTCTCTGTAAAGTTTGAAAAATTACTTAACCATTCTAAGCTTCAATTTTTTATTGAAAAAGTGGGACATTATCTTTAGTAGTTGATACCACTATAATTGATAATATTCATTGATTATTTACAAACTACTTGGAGGGGAGACTACAGAGATCAAATGTCCTCACTCTGACAGACTTGCCTCGAGAAGCAAGAGTCAGAGATGGACAGTTTCACTCTAGAAAACACCTTTAATGTCCTCTTCCTACTTATTCTGGTCAAATATTTTTCCTTCATTGTGCTCCTTAAGGTAAAAAGACATCCGTTTTAACTGAGAAAAAGGTATACTGGTGAAAAAAACAAACAATTCTTTCCTGAACTTCCTATTACAAACTTAACTAAGTCTTAACTAAAAAAGAGTCTTTTTTTCCCCGGCCCCAAACATGGCCTTCCTGAGCAACTCAGGTGCCCACAGAAATCACTTGGAAATAGCCTAGAAGCTTGTTTAATGTCACTGCCTAATCACTTTGCTAAATGTCACTGACTCAGAGCATGCATTCTTATCCTAACTGTCTCCTCTGCTCATCTTGTCTCTCAGGTAGGAGCCCCTCAGTGCATCTAACAAGGAGAACAAAACCTCCTCCTGCTTGGTTTCACTCCTTTTTTAGGATTCTGGAAGACACTCTGTATAGGGGTTACTCATACAAATGACCAGGTAGTGTTTTCTGTTGCAATAAGGAATTTTATAATTTATGATGATTGAGATTCCCTTTAATGCATGTAATTAGGGTTTTATGTATCTTTATGGCTTTTCCAAACTCCTGAAATTTTGGCAAGGCACTCTGCCACACTGACCCCCTGCCCCAGACCTCTTTAGATACACAAGGGCATAAACAGAACTTTTCAGGTTTCTCTGAACATTTCTTTGGCATACACAAGCCCTTAGTTCTTCCTTCCAACTTCAGTCCTTATCCCAGACTTTTATTCTACGCTTACTTTCTCCAACTTGCTGATAAATAGAAAATAGTAGCACATTTAAAACATATTTTTAAAAACCCCACAAAAATAACGTCATTATTTGCAGTCTTAACATAAATGAATAGTGCAGAGGAAGAGTTCCTCGTCCAGTGGTAAGGAAGGACGTGTTAGAATATTATTATAACGAATATAAATGCCTTTGGGATGGTGAGCAGACACCGATGGAGAAACTGAGGAAAGCTTTTGAGAAGAGGAACTACTTACCTGACTTGATGTGCAAGTGATGGACAGAGCTATTAACTCACTGTGGGGAGAAGGTGAAAGACGCAGTTCTGGGGAAGGATCCTTTTAAATGGACTGTAGACTCTCAGCACAGAGACACTGGTCTTACGTTCAAGACATATAATAGAAGATCTGTAATAGGCAATGTGACAGTAGATTTGGGCATCCCTGGAAGATAGTGGTTGCAGTAATAGGTCAAAGTTTTCCCAGGAAAAGTATACAAGGTGCTAGAGAATGAGCATAAAGGCCAGGTGGATCGTGGAGGAAGGAATATGGTACACAGGAGGTCCTCAACAAATATCTGTTGGTTAAAGATTAGCAGTAGCATTTTCCTACACCAGGAATAGCCAATAAGAAAATGCAATAACCAATTAGAAAATGTCATAAAAAATACATACCACCTCGGGGAAGGAGATCAAGATGATGGAGTAAGAGGATGTGGAGCTAACTTCCCCCCCAACAAACACATATCAAAAATACATCTACACGTGGAACAATTCTCATGGAAAATGGCTCCTATACAACAAATGACTGGAAGGACTCCTATACAAACCAACGCTGTAAGAAAGATACATACATATTGGGTAGGTTGGGAAGAAGAGTTTTGGGTCAGGACCTGTGCCCCTGGGAGGGGACTAAGAGGAAAAGGATCACATGGAGAAGCACTCGCCTTGGGGAGTGAATGGGCTGAGCCAGGCTGGACGTCCCAGTTCTGGGGTCGCAAGTGTAGTAGGCAAGCCATCTTGGCTTCTTAAACTTCTGGGACAGACACAAAGGCTGGAGAAACCTCGACTTCACTTCTGAGGAGTGCACAGGAGCTAACTTGCCCTCAGACAGGGTGGAGAGAGGTCTGCCTTAGTGACTTCAACCTCAGCACACTCCCCAGTCCAAATCAAGTGAAGGCCCCAGACCTGCTCACTCTATGCCACATCTTGGCACCAGATCTAAGATGGCCAGGACTTGGTAAAAGAGTCAATCTAGGGAACAAAGGGCACCTGGGGCTCTGGAGCACAGTCCAGGTGGGGCAGTGGTGGCCATGCTTGGTGCTTACTCGAACAGCACCCTGGGAAAAGCCTAGACTTCTGATGCAGCACAGCTGCCTGAACGCCCATGGCCGCCACACGGAGCTCCCCAGTCCCAGCCAAGCTAATGCTCTAGTCCTGTCTACGCCATGCCAAGGCCTAGCACTAGATCTGGGGCAGTCACTTGCTTCAGTGGGGCTTGTGCACTCACAAATGTCTGAGGTGCTACCTGTTCAGGCATCTGTGGCTCTGCTCAAATGCAGCCCATGGTTGTGTCATTTCCCATTTGTGACGGCCCCAGATCTAGTGCTAGGCCATGGCATCCAGAAAGAAGACGCAAATAGATTCAGAAATGAAAAAGGAGACATTAAAAATGATGCCACAGAAATTTAAAAAATGATCATACTACTTTGAACACTTAAGTAGTAACAAATCGGATAACATAGAAGAAATGGGTAACTTCTTAGAAACATGTAACCTACAAAGTGTAAATCATGAAGAAGCAGGACACTTGAACATATCAATAATGATTAAGCAGATTGAAACAATAATCAAAAACCACCCAATAAGGAAAAGCCCGGGACCAAAAGGCTTTATTAGTGAATTCTCCCAAATATTTAAAGAAGAATTAATTCCAATTCTTCTCAAACTTCCAAAAAATTAAAGAGAACAAAATACTTTCAAACTCTTTTCATGAGGCCAGTATTGCCATGATATCAAAGCCAGACATAGACACTAAAAAAAGAAACCTACAAGCCAATATTCCTGATGGATATAGATGCAAAAATCCTCAACCAAAAATTAACAAAATGAATTCAGCTGTGCATTAAAAGAAACATACATTATGACCAAATAAGATTGCTCCTTGAAATGCAAGGATGATTCAACATAACACAAATCAATAAATGTGGTGTACCACATTAACAGAATGAAGAATAAAAATTACATGATCATTTCAGCAGATGTGGAAAAAATTTTGACAAAATCCGACAAACTTTCGACACAGTACTAGAATTCCTAGCCAGAGCAATTAGGCAAGGAAAGAAATAAAGATATCAAAATCAGAAAGGAAGAAGTAAAATCATCTCTGTTTGCATATGACATGATGTTACATGTAGAAAACCATAAAGACGCTACCAAAATATTACTAAAACAAATACACTATTTAGCAAAGTTGGAGGATACAAAAGCAACATGTAAAATGTCAGTTGTATTTTTACGCACTAACAAAAAGCAATCTAAAAAGGAAATTAAGACAAGAATCACATTTAGAACAGCATCAAAAGGAATAAAATACTTACATATAAACTTAATGAAGGAGATAAAAGAATTGTACACTGGAAACTACAAACCACTGATGAAAGAAATTTTTAAAAAGATACAAATAAACGGAAAGACTTGATATTGTTAAAATCTCTATACCGCTCAAAGGGATCCACAGATTCAGTGCAATCCTAATCAAAATTCCAATGGTATTTTTTAAGCAAAAATAGAAAAAAAATCCTCAAATTCATATGAAACCAGAAAAGACACTGAAAAGCCAAAGCACTCTTTAGGAAGAAGAAGAACACTGGAGGCATCACACTTTTTGATTTCAAAATATATTGCAAAGCTACAGTAATCAAAACAGTATGATACTGGCATAGAGACAAAAACATAGACCAATGGAACTGCATAGAGAGATCAGAAATAAACCCACACATATATAATCACTGACCTTTGACAAGGGTGCCAAGAATGCATAGTGAGGAAGGATAGTCTTTTCAACAAAATGGTACTGAGAAAACTAGATATCCACACACAAAAAATGAAACTGGAACTTTATTTTACACCCAGCATGAAAACCAACTCAGAATTGGTTGAAGATTTAAACAGTCCTGGAACTGTAAACACCCTCGATGAAAACACAGAAGAAAAAACTTCCTGACATTGACCTTGCCCATGATTTCTTGTATGTAACAGCAAAAACACAGGTAACAAAAGCAAAAACAGACAAGCAGAACTACATCAAACTAAAAAGCTTCCACACAGCAAAGGAAACAATCAACAGAATGAAAAGGCAACCTATGCAATGGGAGGAAATGTTGGCAAATTATATATTTGACAAAGGCTTAATATCCAAAATATGTAAGGAATTTCTGCAATTCTTTGGAAAAACAATAACAAATGACTAAGATTAAATATGGGCAAAAGGCTTGAATAGACATTTCTCCAAAGAAGATACATGAATGACCAACAAGTATATGAAAATGTGCTCTATTTCACTAATCATCAGGGAAATGCAAATCAAAATCACAATGAGATAAAACTCCACACCTATTAGGTTGGCTTTTTTATTACTTTTTCTTTTAATTACTTTAAAAAAAAAACCAACAAAAACAACTGTTGGTGAGGATATGAAGAAAAAGAAACCCTTGTACACGGTTGGTGGGGATGTAAATTGGTATAGCCATTATGGAAAACAGTACAAAGTTTCCTTAAAAAATTAAAAATAGAACTACCATATAATCCAGCGGTTTCACTTCTGTGTATCCAAAATAATTGAAATCACTGTAACTAAAGATAATCAAAGTGTTTATCATTAGAGTATGGATAAGTCAACTGTAGTGTATGTACAGAATAGAATACTGTTAGGAAGTTAAGAGAAATAAAATAGATTTATAGATTCATACATAACAATATTGACATATATCAAAAATACCTTGAACAAAGGAAGAAAGAAACAAAA
Source organism: Camelus dromedarius (assembly GCF_036321535.1). Classification (NCBI taxonomy): domain Eukaryota; kingdom Metazoa; phylum Chordata; class Mammalia; order Artiodactyla; family Camelidae; genus Camelus; species Camelus dromedarius. The sequence goes on from NC_087469.1 coordinate 2,374,505, forward strand.
TTATATTTATAGGACAATAACATTTGTGTAAACTATACATGCAGACAGCAATGCTATGCATTTTAGGGTAGCGTACATGTACATAAAGACAGATAGAAGGTGAATTGCATGCCTGAGCATGTAAAAAGTATAGAATTGTGACGGTTACAAAGAGGGAATCCAACAAAAAAATTTTTAAAAAGTCCTTTCATAGACTATTGGTGACAGCTTTCTATGACTACAGAGGGTAAAAAAACTCAGTTCTAAGTACGAAGTCTAAAAACAAGAATCACCAGCTCTTATTAATGAAGTTTATAAGGATAATTTCTGTGAATTTGTTGGATAGAAATTGAGTGCATTAAACTGAGGAGAGAATGTGAGTTGACACTACTTTGCCTCATAGTTATTAGAAAGAATGTTATCAAAGAAGTTAGAGATGGGGGTAGCTACAGAACAAGAGTCTACAGAAGGTTATTTGTGTGAAATTCTTGAACGAACTGATGGATGGAGTGAAGGGGCTGTAAAGAGATGATGTAGTTGAGATGAAAGGACCAAGGGAGAAGCTGGTTCATAAAAAGAGGTTCCTGAAGAGGTAGAAAGCTATGGAAACCCAGAACAATGGATCCTAAGTGCTGTTCCACATGCTAAAGCTTGACTGTGCTCCTTAGACCGCCTGGCATATGCAGTGTATACATAGCCTCCCTGCACCTTTTTCACTGATATGGAATACTTTACCACAAAGAAATGGATCATCAGGGAGGTTGCTAAATTTTAGGTTCCTGACTCTTACCCTTGGGGATTTAGATTAAGCTGAGTGGATCTTAAGAATCTATATTTTTAACAAGGTCTCTGAGTGATCTCTATGCTCGTGAGATTTGATAAGCATTTGTTAAGACATAAGTGAAGAGAATAATTTTGGGCAGGAGTAAGAATGCTTATTATTATTTTTTTATTGAAGTATAGTCAATTACAACATGTCAATTTCTGATTTATAGCATAATGTTTTAGTCATCATATGCATATATTAGTTTTCATATTCTTTTCCTTGGTAGGTTACTAGAAGATATTGAATATAGTTCTCTGTGGTATACAAGAACACTTATTTTAAGACATAAAAAGATTTAAAGATGGGTGTTGATTCAGAGACATTTAATGGCTAAGCAAGGTTGATCTCTGGATGTGTCATCTGCTAAGAGGAGTGGGCAAAATGTGTGCTGCATTGAGAAACATGGCTCCAGAGCCCAGAAGGAATCTCCTGGGGTCCCAGCAATTGACATTGGTCTAAAAAGATCTCTCTCCCAGGAACGGGGAAGTTCTTATACCCAAAGAGTAAGGTGGCTACAACTTGAGGCCAAACAGTGCTAGAGAGGCTAGATCTTCTAGGGTCCCTCCAGGAGCCGAATGGAAGCACTCAGGATTAAGTAATGGCCCAGAGCTGACCACAGCTACAGAGCAGCAAGAGCTTTTCAGGAAACACTGCAAAGAGAGAGGCTGAGTCAGGGATTCCACTTCTCACTGAATGACCTGATGTGAGGGGAGCTGTGGGTTGGGTTGAGGGAGAGGCAAGGGTTGGGGGAGACTGGTAGGAAAGCTACCAGCTGAATGATAAACCACCTTTCTGTGTTTCCCTTCTGTGACTTTTCTGTGCTTTATCTCTGCTTGAATCCTCTTCTTTACATTGCCACCCATGCAATTCCATCTACTTGACAAGCTTACACTCATTCTTCAAGAATTATCTCAAGCATCACTTTCAAGAGTTGTCCTCTATAAGACTTTGCTGACTCCCAGGGCCAGGTTTATGCCTGCCATTGTAGTGTGTAACACATTGCCTTATTTATCCTAGTAGCTTAAAAGGCACATTTTAAGGCACATAGACTTTCAATAAATAGCCACAAATTAATTAATAAACTGATAAATTGAGCGATATTGGGAGCCAAGTATTTCTGTGAAACAGAGATGTCCTAGAGGAAGAAATACTGCAGGTAGGTGTGGTTGCTACACGGATAGTCTAGACAGGTCTACAGACGTGAATGTTCACTGCCATTGAGCCCGGGGGTCTAGAAGCGTGAAGGTCATGTAATTAGAAAGTGCGTAAAATGTTCCTAAAGTCTAGTGGGATAGATTTGCTTGTCCTGAATGAAATTGCTTAAGGAAACGGATTTTAACTCCTGTTTTTCATATATCAATAAAACACGAAGTCTTGGGTGGGAAATGGGGTGTTTTTACAGGTAGAAGCCAAGTGATCTGTGTTTACCTAAGCATCATCTTCTGGAACTTCCCATCTTGTCATTTAGCCTTATTCTCCCTGAATGTCTAGTGCACCTGTCTATATATCTATACAATTATAATTGACGTATATATGAAGGTAGCCTCTCACGTCCCATCGCTAGGATTATATGTTGCACCTACGAGTCCTCTCCCCCAGGGTATCCAGGTCGTTGTTTTTACACAAGAGATGTGAAATCACAGAATGTTAAAGAGCATATAGCACACAATTCTAGTTTTGCAAAAGGGAAAGCTGAACTTCAGAGACATACAAACTTGCTGTATATTACATATTCATTTAAACAATGAAAGAGTCATCAAATCATTCATTCAACAAATATTCCAGGTGCTTAATGTCCAAAAACATAAAGATATAAGACATAAAGATGAATAACATAATCCCTGACATCAAGAATTTCACAGTTTTCTTGGGAACAGAAATGTAAATAGCATATACTGCCAGTAGTGCATACTTTGGCTTGAATCTTTGGAGAACAGTTTGACAACATATAAGGTTTTTAAAAAATGGCTTTGTTTCTTCAGTTTTATTCCCAAGAACTAATTCAGTGGAAATAAACTTGGATGCAAGCAAAGATTTAATCATAAAATGTTCTCTTTTTTTGGTTTTAAATAATAGCATTGCCTATGAGAGTGTTGCTAGATTTCAGAATAAACCATGGTTTATGGTGCATGGAATTCTTTGCAGTCATTAAAACGTATGTTGAGGAAGAATATTAACATAAATCATGACATATTATTGAGAAGGCAAAAGATAGATACCCTTGCAGTTTATATTTCAGGAACGTATTTTTAAAAGTTCTGCATGTCTTTATTTATGCCTAGGAAAAAAATCAAAGTATTAACAATAGTCATCTCCAAATGGTAAATTACAGATACCATTCTTTTTTTTTTTTGTTCCTCTTAGCTGTATTTTTAATGTTTTCCAATGAATACATAGTCTCTTTAAAAGAAAAAAGAAAAAAACTACTTCTAAAGTAAATGAATTATCTGGATATCAAGATAGCACTTTGGTTCCTGAATATCTGGAACCCATGGAGCCAAGGGTGGGAAGGTCTGGCCTGGGGCTGATCCTGTGATCAGTGACCCATTGGACATGAGTGGCTGTTTTTCACTGAATTGTCAAATTGAGTGTTATATATAAATACTTTCAGTTTTTAAATTTCATGGAGGAAAGCCTAGAATAAATGTTTTTTTCTGAATTTTTGTGAGGAAGAAGCAAGTAACAATGAAATACATCAGAATCAAAGATGCTTTCAAAGCATTTCCAGAGCACAGCTCTGCTCATTCTCTTGTGCCAGCCAGAGCTGTCGACAGTCCTCCCCTTGAGCTCCTTCAGCCTCCAAGGACACCTCAAATTACCAACTATTTCCCTGTGTTCAGTACTGGTCCTGTGTTTTGATGGGCTCTTTCCTTTGAAAATTGGTGATTTAGGTGTACATGCTCTTTATTGGACAGAATAACAAGTCACCCAGAACATCCCAGTCTCTAGCTGCCCAGGGTAGCCAGTATTTACTGGTTATTAGATCTCACTAATCTCTCTTCTAAACTCAGTGCTTTCAATCTATTAGGGAGGAATCAATGTGACATCAAAAAGATGAACTGAGACAAATTCAATGGGAACGCTGCACCAAGGTCAGAGTGAAAACAATATTTACCTCTCAAAGACCTTCAGGCACTCAGACAGATTAAATTAGGACAGGAATGAGTACATGCGCTCTATTTATTTAGTTGGCAGAAAGTGCTTTATTTTATATGGATTGCATAGCTATCACTGAAAATGATCTATTTTTAAAGTGTCACACCTTGTCGGAGAATCTGGCTTCTTAAAGGACACAGTGTAGTCTACAGGGGCACAGAAAGAGGGAAGAGACAGAGAGTGAACATTTCTCGAACATCTCTGGGGATCTTATGTAACTTACCCCCTTTTCATTAGTCTCAATTCTGAGCTCTTTGGAGGTAGGGGGTTATCATGATTCCCATTTTACAGATGAACAAACTTAAGCTTGAGTTTCATAGAGTTTACAAAATAAATCCACAGTTGCATAGTTGTTTAAGAAGCAGTAACGTATTTCAGACTCAGGTTTATCAGACCCCAAAGTCTATGCCTTTTATAAAGCCTTCTACTATTTCTGAAGGGCCAGCAGAATGAATGCCATAGTGTCATGTTAAGTCAAAAAAGAGGCAGAGAGATTAAGTGACAGGAAAGGTAGACTTGGCATTTAGACATTGAAAATCTTCTAGGGAAGTTGTCACATATCTTCCTATCTTGATATCAGCAGATATCCCTGGGAGATGCAAGGGAGGAGGAGAGTATGATCAGGTTATGGCACCTTTGCAGGCAGAGTCTCGGTAGGACTGACCCTCAGCAAAGCCCAGGAGCAGTGGTCATTGTCTCTGGGCCTCGGACTTCAAGGTGGGGCAGAATGTGAAGGCTGTAGTGAGAATCCAGCGCCCAGGAGATGTAGCCTGGACCAGGCGTGCTCCACACCTTCACGGTGCCGCCTGCCCACTCCTAAGCTCCCCCTGCCTTTGTGACAATTGACTTGCAAATAAACAGATGTAAATTATATAAAGGCTTGGTAGAATATTTAAAACATTTTATTAGTACAGAAACAAATGATAGGAACTTTGGGCATTATTTAAAGCTGACTACATAGGTCACCTCTTGGGTGCTGGATCATTGAAAACACTGTAGCCATAATCTCAGCGAAGGGCAAGTTAACCCTTTGGGCTCTAGTGACTAAATGCTCCAGGCCAGCTTTGCTTTTCCTAATACTTGAACCTCCTGATTGTTGGGGCTCCAGAAACCAAGCCAAGTGTAGCCAGTGTGGGGCCAGGGGCCTGGAGCAAATGGGGGATATATCTGCATGGATTAATGGAAAGAGCAGGCTGTGCAGACAGACAGACTTGAGTTTGAATCCTGGCTTCGTCTCTGAGTAGTTGTGTGCTTTTGGACAAATTATTCACCCTCTCATTTTCTTCACATATAAAATGGAGACAATTCTCTATTCCACAGGTGTATGCCAAGGATTAAGTGAGCTTGTGTTTACTAATACTGTGTATTACAGTATTTGTTGAGTGACTACTTGCCCCCTTTCCCTTTTCTGCTGGTGTCTTCCTTGCCTTCAGCCCTTTCCCTAGTCTGGAGTGTGGGGTAAGGATGTATTAGAAAATGCTTTAGGAAAGACAGGCTTCCACTTTCTGCTCCTTGGGAGGTCGGCTTCTGCCTCCTGCTACTACTTCCTCTTTTGACGATTTTGATCCTCGCCATTACCTCCAAGAAAGATGAACCAGAGGATATGGAAGAAGCAAAACTCAAGCCCATCTGCTCCCTTCTTTGTATGCGCAGCTCCTGGGAGGAAGCTGAAAGCTGTTAATGGAAGTGATTATGTATGAGACTCTTATTTATGATATATCTATTCTAGACAGTACAGAACGAGATCGAACATCAGCCTTGCTGTCCAATGAAGTTGCTGTACTTGTCGGTGAATAATTTCAGGAACGCGGCAAAAGCTATAATCATGGTACACCTGGTTGTTGGGTCATTAGGAGCCACTGGCTCTGCCTCTCTTCCTCTCTCTCTCCCTTTTTTTATTGCAGATAAAGAGGGTTCCTGGCCTGTCGCTGTCAGAGGGACAATTTACTATGAGTCTGGGAAAGATGTTAGCTTTCTTAAGTTCTTCTTAGGTTTTGCTTCTAATAAACGAATTCCTAGATGGTGGTGGAGCACTCAATGACAGCTTGCTATTGTTAGCAAAGGATGACAGATGTGGAGATAATTTTGAATTGTGTTAATGTTCTGAGGAACAAATGAACTTCTGTTGACAAAACACCTGATTTAAATAATGGGTTAAGCTCTATTAAGTTTCATTGCTCCTGCTGGAAAACTCAAATCTAAGAGCAAGAGTTGTTCTTGTGAGATCTGATACCATCATAATCCCAAGAATTTTTTTTTTAATTCTTATTAAAGAATCAGTTTCTTTGGATTATCAAGTTACTAAGAATAAAAGTATCACACTTGAAAGATCTTTGTAAATCAGCATAATCATGCCAAATGTATCCTGTGATGCAAAAGTAGTATGATTTAAGATTGTCTTAAATCTATCTTAGAATAGCTGTCTCTCTCTCTTTTTTTTTTTTTTTTTTTGACATTTGGCTTCTTGATGTTAATGACCACAAATTTATTTGAAAGACAATACACCTGCGTTTCCAATACCATGGATGAAATGGCTTCCTGTTCTCATTAGTCCATCAGACCTGAGCGGCTTTGTGCTCTACCCCTTATTCATTGTCTCCTCTTCCCGAATTACCGTACTGATATTCTCTGCAACTCCCAAATAAACTACTGGCATTCAAGCCCTTGCCTCAGGGTCTACTTCTGGAGGAACCCAAACTAAGAAGAGGTCCAAGGAAGAACACTCTAATGAAAGGATTCTGGAACTTGCCAACCGAATCACAAAAAGGGCTCCCTTACTGGTGGCAGCAAGAGAGGTGATGGTAATGATGATAACTCCTGGCACGCTGAGCAGCTGTGAAGAGCCTCACCCAGGGTTGAACTGGAGTGGGATATAAGCTGTAATATCTCGGCATTTTGGGGGTGTCATGGCAATGGTAATTTGAAGACTATGGAGTTGGTTGCTGTTAATTGTCATAGAGGCACTGAAGGGAAAAAAGCGGCAGCCTCAGTTCAGCAACCATCAAATTATTCTCAGTGTGAATCGCAGAAAACCTCTAATACAGCATCTAAAGGGACCAGAGGACAGATCCAGCTGAAAGTCAGGAGCAGACCTGAGTGTGAAAGGGGCAGAATTTTGCAACGACTCAATTCTTAGCCCTGGCAAGTCTCTTATGCTAAAACTGGGGCCTTGATCGGGAGGGAGTGTGGCTCTGAGACTGAGATGGGGCTCTCTGGGGCTGATGTACTTGAAAACCTTGAATTTGCAGATTCTCTTGAACCCCTGGGCCTACAGAGTGGTTTACTCCCCACTGTTACAGGATAGCAGGTTTTCTCATTGCCTAGAAGTCATTAGAGGCAGACTCCTTATGAGATGATACGTCTTCCTCAAGGTTTACCTCTGTCCCTCTCACAGATTCTAAAACAATAACCAGGTTCAAAACTCAGCTTGGATTCCTGAGAAAATACTTTCCCTGCACTAGGAACAAGAGGATCATCTCAAAACAGTTTTAAGACTTGGCTAACGTGTCCCGGCAGAATCAGGAAAACAAATCTGAAAGTGGACTTTGCGGGTATCAGACCAGCAGTAAGGACTATGAGGCTGGATACTGAGGATTTTTGAAATGGGGGCATTCTCCCATGATGCCAGCTTTAAGGCACTGGGAAGACTCCTGTGGTTGGTTCTAACATGCTTCTGGGATAGCTCCTTGAAGCTTGGAAAGTGAAGGCCTGCAGCAGCAAATGAGATGCTGTTGGTATATAGATACCCAGGTCCCTTGCTCCCCAGGTAGGGGGATTCTGGATGGGTGTTGAACACTCTTTCTCAGTTTTCCTTTAGGATTAAACAGCAAGAAGCTGAAAGAAATAGATTCCTGGGGGGTGGGGTGAAGAAATATTCACCAGTGACACCTGAGAGAAGGGCTGAATGTAAATGGATTAAGGAGGAGGGTTTTTTTTATCCCAAGTCAACCTCGACGCTTGTCAGGCCCCAGGAGTGTAAAGGCGTCTTGAGATGGAACCAGTCTAAATAAAAAGTTCCTACCCCTTTACCATTTGTCCCTCCCTTTATTTGACTCCAGAGATAAAGCAAACTGTCTAGCAATCTAGGGATGGATGGTGAGGAATAAAGAGAAGAAATACAAACCAGAGGAATAAAGAAGCCAAATATTACTACTGTTTATGGCTCTAGGTTTTCATTTAAAAATAAGCCCACACTGTGAGGAAAAAGAAAATATATAATTAGTTTTTTTTTTAATTTTTGTAAGTCTTGGACTAGATATTCTAATTACTGAATTGACATTGTGTTCTGATTTAAAAGAATGTAGGAGTGTCTTTTAACCAAAAGTGATCCCCAAAGTCATAATGTCTACCAATTTTTCATTCAGCAGCAGAGAAAGTATTTCTGGACAATATCTAAAGGTCCAGCAAAACAAACAAAAAAACCCCCAAAGTTTCATTTGATTACATAAAATGTATCTCTTCAACATGCCCTTTCTTTTATTTCATTGCTGTCTTTGTCTGCCCCATGCATGCTGTTATAGTAACAAAAATACAGTTGATAGCAACTAATGCAGAGAAAAGGTAACTTGGAATACAGGAAGAAATCTCTGCTGCCTTATATGTTTCTTTCCTAGTCAGTCATGCTTTGGGGTTGATAACTTCTAGGCAATTTTATTTTAAAACTGTGTTCACATTGCTTCATTTGTTTTCTTTTTCAAGCATAAAATGATATACAGACAATGAAAATAATAGTATAAGAGATAAAAGGTTGAAAACTATAGGGCCATTTGGCTTTCTTTCCTGATTCTCAAAATAAATACAGTAATATTGCTTCATAAGGAAAAGAGAAACAGGAGGAATTGAAATGGTCACCCACAATGTGAAATAAGTCACTTAGTATCATGTGTTCTATTAGAATCCTTCAGAGCACTGAGGACTATGTGACCTTCAACCGAGCTGTGACCCAAACCAAGTGTTTCTCTCTTGCTGTAAGCTTCAATGTTATAGAAAACAAAATCCAAAGCTGTACGCAAAAATCCAGCAAGGACCTCCTCTTTCTTTGCATGAGATTTTATTTACCATGGAAAGTAACAATTTTTGTTGGCACTATTTGTTCTCATCCAAACTCTCTTGATTGATCCATGGGAACTTTTTTCTTAATTTGTTATAGATTGATTTATTAGAGAATTCCTCATTCCACATCACAGTCTTTCTTGGTCAAATTAGTAACTCAGAGAAAACAGTAATTGAAATTGTCATAAAATATGGGTTGTGCTCAAGATGCCCATCCCCTCCTTCGGACCGTTGTTTCTTAACTGTACAGAGAGAAGTTGCATGTCTGGACCAGCGGTTCTCAGCCAGGGGGGTTTTGCATCGTCACCCCTGTGACATTTGGTAGGATCTAGAGATATTTTTGATTGTCAGGACTGAGGAGGGGCACTACTGACATCTAATGGGAAGACACCTGGGACACTGCTAAACATGTGTGTTAGTTTCCTCTTGCTGCACAGCAGTCTAAACAACACTCATATATTATCTCACAGATCCGTAGGTCAGAAGTCTGGAGTGATTGGGAGGGAGAGCAACTTCTCTTCTTAGAGTCTCAGAGGGTTGAAATCAAAGTGTTGGCTAAGCTGGGCTCTTCTGTGGAATCTCTGGGGAAGAATCAGTTTCTAAGATTATTCAGGTTGTTGGCAGAATTCAGTTCCTTGCAGTGGTAAGACTGACGTCCCCATTTCCTTGCTGGTGTCAGATGTTCTTAGGTCCTAAAAGGCATCCATGTTAGTTTGCTCATGTCCCCTGCCACCTTCTAAGTCAGCAACAGCATGTTGAATCCTCCGTGTGCTTTGAATCTCTGACTTCCACTTCTGCTACCAGCCAGAGAAAACTCTTTTCTTTTATAAGTCTCACCTGACTGGGTCAGGTCTATCTGAATATTCTTCATAGTTCAAGGTCAACTATGTGGCAGTTAAATTACATCTCCAAAAATGTCTTCATAGCAGTACTTAGATTAGCATTTGACTGAATAATCAGGGGGTTTTAATCATGAGGGACCATCTTCAGAATTCTGCTTTCCACAGCAGCCTATAATGCATAAGACAGCCTCTCACAACAAAGAATTATCTGGCCCCAAATGCAAATGCTGCCAAGAATGAGAAACTCTGGTTTAGCTGTATCTTTTTTGTGCATGGTGGAACTATTTTGTTTATCTTTGTCATGAAAGACAGATTCACAGCACTTGAAAGAAACATATGCCAGTGGGTTTCTGATCATGATTCAGAACTCTCATTTTCCAGGAGCTGTTGGTCATAAAGATCTTAAGAATTACTTGACATCTGTTGGTCCATCTATATTTACCCATCAACCTCTTAGCTTCACTTCTGTCAGTCTACTTAGCTTACAGTCCTCTGTTCTTTGATACATGTGATATTTCACTTAAAAATATGAGAAAAAAAGAGAAATATTAACTTTTTTTGCCTTTGGCAAGATAACCAAAATGTGATCATGTATGTGACTAGAATGCAAGTTCCTGATTACAGAGCCTTTTCTTTGGTCACTGATGTACTGAGCACCTAGCACAATTTGAGACACATGGTAGGCAGACAATGAATATTCATTGAATGAATGAGTTTCCCAGTCAAGGACAATGTAGCAAGAAGAATCTTGACTTTTTGCACAAATATCCAGATTTAAATGGGTCTGAGACTTGATTGGAGAAGGTTTTCATTTGAGGTATAAAGGGATGAAGCACATGTTTATGCGGCTTGAGCTTAGAAATGCCCTCATGGGTATATAAAGGTGTGTAGGCTTTTCACCTTTCTTAAAATTAGAAAAGCCATCTGGTTTACACTTCCACTCTAGGAAGAAATCTCCTATATGACACCCCTGATGGGTCCAGTTGGTGTTTGAGCCTTTCCAGATGGTGTCACAGGAGTTGGACATTTTGGAATAGAAACCTTCAAAATTTTTTTGCCTGAACACTCCCTAAAATAATTTTGGAAAATCATAGACCCCTTTGCACATTTTAACTTGACATCTCAAACTTTAAAATCATAATAGTTGCAAAGAATATAATTTCTGGCATATTCCATAAAGTACATCGTATACATATTTTAAATATATTTTGTCAAGACATCAGATTGATAGATTTAGTTCATTCGGTTTGTATGATGTGCCTTCCATATTCTCTGTCAGGCAAATGAAGTTCAAATTGTCAACCCAAATAGAAAAATCAGGCTTACTCTCTGTGAGAAAAAAAAAATCATTTTTCAATTTAAATAAACTGGAATTTATTTAAATATTTCAACTTAAACTTGTACCCTTGTGACAACCATTTCAGTTCTAAATTCTAAGATAAATCGATATATAGATAGACATAGAGCCTCAAAATGAATCTGTCACCTGGATGAATAAAGCGCTGTTCCAGCAATATTTCTTATAGATGATCTTTCTGCTTTGCTGTCACTCCTTGGGAGTTATACATCCTCCAGGTCTTGCTGTGTTGGTTCCCCAAAGGTGTTTATACCCTGAGTAATGCATGATAATAAGACTGGGGGCTGGAGAACTTAGGTTTTTCTTTTGCAAAGTAGGAGAAGTGTAAGGAGAGGTGACAAAGGATAAATTTTAACCTGAGATAGATACATTTTGGGAAAAAGTATATATTTAGGTTGAGGATTTGGGAAATGATTCCTTTAAAACTAAACATACCCATATTTCCACTGGAAAAAATCCTAGTGTGCTCCCAGGGATGTGGGTCCCCAGTTTGAAGGCTGCTAGTTTAGATGATAACCTACTGCACAACTAGAAAAGTCTTTTCAATAATGAAAAGGTGAACTGAAATATACTTCCTACCAAATATCTGTTCCACTATATCTCAGTTCTCTCGTGACTATCCAGAGCCAGATAAATTCATCTTCTATTGATGATGTTCTAAACACTTGAAGATCCTATGATGCATTTCCCACGTCTCCTCATCTTTAGGGTTAATATTCCCAGTTCCTTGAATTGCTCATTATTTATCATTGTTTGCAGTCGCTTCACCCTTATAGTTAACTTCCTATAAGAAATACTCAAACTTATAAAAATTTCCCCAAATTTTAATGTCCAAAATTGTGTAATGCTTCTATTGCCAGAGTTAAATAATAATACTAGTAATATCTTTACAACCTAAAGAGTTACCATTTACTGAAAGCTTACTATATACTCAGTGCTTAAAGTAAACACTGCAATGAAGATACTGTTCTCATTTCGCAAATGAAAAGAATAAATCAGAAAAAATAAAAACCTATATAACTTGAAGAAGGTCAAGAGCTTCATTTAGTACCTTGTTTATGAATTAGTTGCTGACTGGGCCAGTAGTTGATTTCACAACATGACAACATATCTCTGTAGGCATGCAGGGACCCAGAGTGGTCGCGATGTGTGATTCAGAGCAGGATCCACTGAACATCCTCTAGAAAAGTTCCTGTAAATCTAAAACAAGCCTCGTATGTGTCACGCTGCACTGTGGTCTGGAATGACCTGCCTAGGTGATCGAGAGCAGTGAAAGTGTTTTCAGAGTGGACTCTGCCCATCCCAAGGGGCTGTGCGGAGCATTCTGTGGGCTGCTGCTGAGGAGAAGGGCGGACCCCGTGGTGAGGCATCCCATCTCCCCTCCTCTGTTTTGATCAACAGCTCTGCTTTCCTTCAGTTTTACTCGCTTAAACTTCCTCAACTGAAGGTAGATAGAGATAAAGATAAAACTGTAATAGAGATAGAGACAGAGATATGTGTGTGGGGGATGTGTATGTGTGTGTGTGTTCATATGTGCGTGAAGGAGAAAAAGAGAGAGACCACCAATCATGAAAAGAATACTAACTTTGAAATCAGTCTGCTTGGGTTTGATCCCAGTACTATACTTACTAGTAAGTGACTTGGGTGTGGTCTTTAGCTACTCTGAGCTTTAGTTTCCTCACCTGACATATGGCAGGTACTCAAAGATTTTCATTGAGCAAATAAGTGAATGAATTAATAAATACATAATTTTGTATTTTGGAAAAAAAAAAAACCTTGCAGGGTTACATTGAGACTTAATGCTATTATAGGGAGTGTTTAGTACAGCCTGGTACATAGTAGGTGTTTCGCAAATCATCATCATCATAATAGAATTTCTTATTTTGTTGTTTTGTTATTGATTCAGTCCTTTTTTGGATTGAAGTGCTAGGTGCTTGTGTGGCACTTTTCTCTAAGCTAGATGGAAATTCCCCATCAGATTTGAGAGCAATGTTATATGTTGCTGAATACTTGGAATGTGCTAGAGTCCAAAGGGGCTTTCCCATCACAAGACAAGATTATGGGAATCTCAAGCCTTCTTGGTCCTCCAGTCTTGGAAGCATGGCCTGAGAAGTTTGGTGGCAAAAACAGTGGCAACCTGCTGTCTGGAAGAAGTCTTGCTATTGTGCCAAAATCATATAGCAGTTCAGTGAGATCAACTCCTGCAGTCCACAAGGTGTGCCTGTTTGCTGCTGGTGGTATTCTTGGGGCTTGACCCATACCACCCAGTGACATCCATGTCTATCTATCTATCTAGCACATTTATTCTCTGGGTAAAAACAAATTATGAACCCACAGATTATTCTTCTTGAAAGAGAAAGGAAAAAAAATGTGTGCTGGGCTTTGACCTGAAAGTTGGTGCCTTTAACCTACATAAATCACTTCCAGTTAAATACCATTGTCTTGTGTATCACATTCATCGGCTATAGACTGTAAATTTCCTAAGGCAAGACTTTGTTTTTTCAAGAGTTGTGTAAAATGGTGCAGATACTTTTAGCACTCCTAGTATAACAGATGGTTATCATTTATAACAAAAGAATAAAATGGGAGCCTAATCACATGTCCTAGAAGCTCAGTGTGCAAAAGGAATCCCATAACATACGTATTATATTCCCTTTACAACATATTTTAAAGGTGTGTACATTGCTCACTGGGAAAACCTGATAACTCACTCTTCTAAGTCTAGAAAACAGATAGACCAGTGAGAGTTAATTCTAATTATGTAAAGATTCTTTGCTTTACAAGACAGTTTTTTTCTAAAGAGACTCTTTAAATAGCCAGATCTCTTTTTGGAGTATTCAAAATTGGATTTGCTTTACAAAATGTTGATTAGACTTAACTTTTCAGGGGCAAAGAAAATGTGCAAAAATGGGCATTGTATGTCAAGCGTCATTGGTGTAGTCTCACTTACTGATCATGGTGAAAACAAAGCTCACCATTCTATACCTTGAGCCTACCAAAGTCAGACTGCCCAAATGTGGCAGGTGGCTTTTGCAGGGCAATAGGTACCCTCATGCCAGGCAGGAGAGCTAAGCCAGCACTGGGGTCACTGGCCATCACTAACTGTGTAACTCTGGCAATCTGTGCTCCCAAGAAACCATGCATTATTCAGCGTGTACTGCACTATTAGCTTAAGTAGAGATAATTTTTGTTTTAATTGAAACAATTACGAAGAAAAAGCTGATACTTTTATTTGAATAAATCAAAACAGAATTTCTGGGGAAAATGTATTTCTTTCTCTCTATATAAGACATGGGCAAGGATAGAGAAAGAAGTTGAAGTAGGACTAGATAGGAACACAGACTCAAAAGAATGGACACACAGATTACAGACAAACAGCCTTTTACCCCCTCCTCCACCCCATGTCAAATCCTCTTCCTTACAAAACCTTCGGCTTGCAAATGCAAGCAGATAGGTGGGCATCAGGCATTCCTCCTCTCTCTAAATTCCGACCCATAACAGGAAGACAGTGTGTCTGCAGGATTCAATTTAGCAAGTGAGGATTGTACAGACACTGTGTTGAACTTAAACGAGAAGGGAAGAAGGAAACGCACATTTCATAAGAAACCTGAATGCCTTCAAAGATCATACAAGTCTTCGAAATTGCTGTTCCAGGCTGGCTTCTCCAGTAGAAAAATGAGAATACTTTGCTTTGAAATTGGCTACGGTAACCAAATGCGCTATTCTAAAGGGTTCTGAACCAATAGTTGGTTAGCTTCTGCCCAGATTTCGGTGGGCTGATGAGAATCTTTCAGAAAGTTCTGTGCATTGTGCTGAAAGGCTATTGATTCTGCACAAAGGCACCAAGCACTTTAACAAGTATTAGGGTCAATGAAGGGGTATTTTGTAAGAGGCACAACGCTCGGAATTTTCATAGGGCAGTTCATCTCTGCACTCCTCTGAGTGATTTTCCTCTTCCTACCTTCTAAGCCTTTTGTGTGCTTTGTGTGCTCAAAAGGGTCTAGATTGTCAGAATAGAAGGGGCCTTTATACACTGAATGATTCTTGGGCCTGGGGATGTGTACGCGTGAGACGAGACGAGGATCGTGAGTCGGATGGAGTGAAAATAAGTTGGAGACTCCGATGGAGGGGAAAGAGTTCATTTGGATTGTTTGATGTTAAATATACGTTCAGGTTTGTATTTCAGGTCCCCCACGGCTGTGTTCAGAAATCTCTCTCTCATGCACGCACTTTCTGTTCAGAGCCAGGCCGGCACAGGCAGGATTGGAGAGGGAGGAGATCCTCGTCAGCAGAGGGAGGAAGCCCATTGTGTGCCCCGAGGGCAGGTGGATCTCTAGAGCGTGAAAATGTGTTCTTGGGACCACGTGGGAATGGGCTGAGGGTGAGGAATCCGGCAGCCAGAGAACTGAAGCTTCAGCCCTTCCTAGGCATAGGAGTGCGGAAGGTGGGCTGCTCACAGGGTAGAGGCTACGCCCCTCAGGCCCCTGCAGGGGAACAGCAGGGGGCGGGGAACCTGTGTGGCGGAGGCTCGCTCCACCAGGACGAGGAGTTGGGGTATGAGGGTGGGGTGGGGGCCTGAGGGGTGGCTTGGAGCCCTGTCGGTGGCTGCCTGACGTCACCGGCCTCTCTGGCAATAGGCTGCGAGCTGAGCTTCCCGAAGCAGCGGCGGCGGCGGCGGCGGCGGCGGCAGCGCGGCTTGGTCTCTGGCCCCTTCACTCCGCGCCTTCTGCAGCCGCCACTGCAGCCGCGCGGCGGGGGCTCCCTCCCTGCAGCCAGTTGGCGGCCCCAGGTAAGGGACGCGGTGCGGCGAAAGCTCCGGGCGCCCGGGTGAGCGGGCGCGAGTGGGTAGGGCAGCCCCGGCGGCCTGCGCAGGCACCCCCGGCCGTAGCCTCGGCCCCCGCCCCTGCCCCGGCCGGGGCTCGCGCGCCGCCTCGCTGCTCCGCAGTGCAACAGTTTGCAGCCGCCTCTCGAGAGCGGCAAGGGGGCTCCGCTGCGCGCTGCAGGTCTGCCTGGCTCTGGTCCCCCGGAAGAGCCTCGAGGCCCTCGAGCTGGTTCTGGGAAGGCCCGAGAGAAGGTCCGTTCCCCAAACTTTGCGGGTGGGAACCCTCCCCCTTTCATTTCCAGCCCCCTTAGAAGAAGCAGAATATTGCCATGTGGGGGGCACAGGGGGATGGGGAGAAGGGGGCGTTTGCAGGGATGTGCTTTAGCCGAGAAAGGTGCTTCAGCTGGTTTTTTTTTTTTTTCTCTCTGTCTGGGGGGGAGGTACCGGGGAAGAAGGCTGGAGAAAGAATGGAGCGCAATCGTGCGCGTCAGCCGCGGCCGCGGACAGAGGCGGAGTGGGATGTGGCGCCAGGGTTACCCCCATGGGAATGGGACCTAAGGGATCTGACGCGGTCCAGGGAGGGAGAATCTGGGGGAGGAGGGAAAAGAAGGGAGGACTGCGTACCCGGAGGGGGCTCGGAGGCTCGGGGTGGGTGCTGGGAAGGGTAGGATCCAGGCAAAGACATCCATTGAGAGGGCGAAGGAAACAGGAGAGTCGGTACTCTGAGAAGCAGGGACCGCGTTCCGAGGTGGCTGCGTGTCTGTTGCAATTAGAAAGTTGTGGAGGGCGCAGGGAGGCTGCTTATCTGCTGAGTAATCGGCTTCTCCGCGGCCGGCGCAGACCCCTTCCCGGCAAGTGGGCAAGTGGCGCGAGCGCGGAACTGGAGGCATTGGTGCGCGGCCAGGGGCGGGCGGGCTGGGGTCCGCGGGCTGCGGAGAAGACGGGCAGCGCCCAGCTGAGGCAATGTGCCCAGAGGGCCGCTTTGCAGTGGCGGTGATCATTCCGGTTCTCCGCGCTCCCCTGGTCAGCGGCCGGGATCCTAACTAAGCCTGTTCTCTTTGCAGCCTGGTGCCTTGGCCGAGGAAAAGGGCGCGCAGACACGCGTTCGAGGCGGGGCTGGAGAGGATCTCCTGGGCACCGCTCGCTCCCTGGCCAGCTTGCTTGCCCGCAGTTGCTCCCTCGCTCCTTCGCTCGCGCGCGCATCCCCTCCTCCCGCACCGGGGAGTAGTTTTGGGTGGCGTGGGCTCCGTCCTCTTCTTGGCTGGTGAGAACCTTGTGCCCAAGAGAGGAAGTCTGGTGGGCCCGGCCCCTCCCAGCCCAGCGCCGATGAGTGCCAGGGCGCCCAAGGAGCTGAGGCTGGCGCTGCCGCCGTGTCTCCTCAACCGGACCTTTGCTTCCCCCAACGCCAGCGGTAGCGGCAACGCGAGCGCCCGTGGCCCCGGCGCAGGCGGCGGCGGCGGCGGGGGCGGCACCTGCATCACTCAGGTGGGACAGCATCTCTTCCAGTCCTTTTCCTCCACGCTGGTGCTGATTGTCCTGGTCACCCTCATCTTCTGCCTCATCGTGCTGTCCCTCTCCACCTTCCACATCCATAAGCGTAGGATGAAGAAGCGAAAGATGCAAAGGGCTCAGGAGGAATATGAGCGGGATCACTGCAGCGGCAACCGCGGCGGCAGGGGGCTGCTCCAGCCCGCGGGCGGCCAGGCCCCGACCCACGCAAAAGAAACCCGGCTGGAGAGGCAGGCCCGGGACTCTGCCTCCTGCGCCCCTCCCGACGCTTCCTCCTCCTCGTCCGCTGGCCTGCCGTGCCGGGGGCCCTGTGCTCCTTCGCCTCCACCACCGGCCCCCAGTCCGCAAGGAGCACACGCAGCCTCCTCCTGTTTGGACACAGCTGGCGAGGGCCTTTTGCAAACGGTGGTACTGTCCTGATTGTCTAGCCCCTCTTCTTCCCTTCCTCATTTCCAGCATCTTTGCCGTCCTTGCTTTCTTTCCTCCGGCCTTCCTCTTCCACTTTCCTGTGGCCTCTCTTCCTCCTCCTCCTTTCCTTATTTTTCCTCCCTCTACTCTGTTTCTCCTCCGCCGAGGCACTGTGCGGTATTTGTAAATATTGGGCGAGGAAAGTCTCGGAAGAAGAAATAACGCTGACAACAATACTTTATTATTAATATTTATAGTAATTATTATAATACTAATAACACAATCCAAGCGCATGACAAATCACATAATTTCTCATTGTCAACGAAGAATGCGTCTTCCCCCTCCATCCTGAGCCCCCCACATTGAGGAGGAGAAACCGCACAAGCTACCAAACACATTAAAGTCATTGACTCAGAGCAAAGGGAGTGGAAGGGGCCCGGTGTGTTGTACATAGCTGTCAAGTTAAGGTTCAGTTAGCTTTGTTACCCTCCACCCCCAACGCTTTCACTTTTCCTTTAGCTTCCCTCCTTCCCCCATTACCACTTTCAGCCGGGCTCAGTCAATAGTATATTATAAAGAAAACGTATTCACTAAGCACCAGGACTACAGAGGCCACAGAGATAGCCCCAGAAAAACGTTTATGACAGGTACCACTCTCCAGTCAACCCTCTTCTCACCTTTAAGTCAACCGTTCTCTTTCCTAGGACCAGGCATTTTAATTTACTTTTAAAGTGTCCCTCGCTGGCCGAGCATAAATATATTAGAGATCTTTAAATGAGTTATAAAAAGGAAAAGAAATAATCTACTGTTTTAGTTCCCTGCCCCATCCCCACCTGTACACCTTTGACTCGTGGCGTTTTCAGGATTCACGAAGGATCCGGGAGCTGTCCAGCCAGGTCTGGTGCTGAGATTGTCTCACAGAACTGGTTACTTTCTTTGGTTGTGCAGGCGGAGGAGGGGCTGTTTTGGATACTGACTATTCTAGCTTTTTGTTGGTTTCCTCTTTTTCTACGATCGGGTTTGAGTGTACTATTGGTTTTCTTATTATTAATCATTGCGTAAGTTACCATTTTTGTAAAAAGAAAAAAGTATTAGGTGATGTGCAGTACTGAAAGTGCAGTATCTAACCAACCAGAATGTTTATGTTTAATTTTTAGAACAAGTGCATCTTTGTTATATATTTATTATATTGGTACCAAATACAGAAGCGAACTATAGTTCTGTACTACATCCTTCAAACTGTATATTCCTGTTCTTAATTTCAAGCTGTTGATATAATGGTTACCACTGGATGAAGATTTCAGTGGTGCAGGCCTGGCTTCTGCTGTTTCCAGAAGTGTTCTTTTGTACCTTACTCTGTTGTAGACTGTTATAAAAAGATGACACATATGTTTTCTTATTTCTTTTGCGAATAACAGAAACAACCACAACAGAAAACAAACAATGGATGTGCAGGAATGCCATCTATTAAAACATGGTTAATATTTAAACAGTGCCTGTAGTCCTCCCTGCATGCAGTTACCACCTGGAGGCAGTGGTGTGTGTGCTTGCTTGTACTGTATGTGTTTGAGGGTGAGACTGGTGGGGATGTTGGGCAATTTGGATGACAGGACATGCAAATTTCAAGAGAAGTTAAACCCAACTGCTTGTAGGATAAAAATGTTTGCAGCTTGTTTAGTTAGAAATCTGTGTCTGTATCTGAGATTCAGCAAAAGAAGGGCTCTCTTTCTCTTTCTCAGTCTGGCTTACCTAACTTCACTGAATGCATGAAGGAAAAGTAAGAAAAAAGAAAGTGAGAGAAAAAGATCAATGTTTTTGTTCTCTCTCCTAATGCTAGACAAGGCCAGCTGTGTCAGAAATGGTGTCCACCTATGGTTCTTTACCACTTTGTTTCCCTTGGGTTGATGATAGAAGGGGCCAGAAGCATATTATAATCTCAATCATATGCATTGGCATCCTTTCTTGGGAACAGATTTGGAAGATGTATGAATAAGAACGTTCTACAAAAAGCTCAACCAAAAGAGTCCTTAGTCACCTGCAAGGTGTAAGGCAACGATGCCCCTAAGTGCATCCCTCTCCCCAGGAACTAGTAGTTCCAGATTCTCTGTCTTGGTTCTAGGCATATATGCTCTTATCCAGAGAAAATATTACCTCTGAGGTTTTAGGTCGTCTATTAAATTGCCCAAACTCAGTCTGCATCTTTTATAACAATAATTTAATAAGATAAATTTTAACCACCCATTAGATGCTCAAGTCCTTCCTGAAGCACAGAGGGTCATCATTTAAGCATTCCATGTTTTAATACAAAAGGAAGACCAGGTGTAATCTTTGGGTATAATATATTAAACAATGAACCAGATTCTCTCCAGTGCCTTAGTCACTTCCTAGTAATAGATAAAAGAGTGCATTAACTCCCTCAGGCCACTAGGGAGTCCTTTAGTGCATCAGAGCTCTACACTGTACATCAGAATGACTAAGGCACTGTAAAGAAGAAAGTCCATTAATTTCTGTAGCTCACTCTCATCTAGCTGTAGTTCTTTAATACGTTATTACAGAATGACTTAAGGGACTGGAAATTTGAATAGAATTAGGGAGTCAGAAGGGAGCTTCCTCATTTCCAATGAGCTCCACTAAGTGCATAGATATCACTTTATCCCCCTTATTTGGTGCACTTTTTACAGTGAATAATTTCCCATTTTATTAAAGCAATAAGATGTTCTGTTGTGAGCAGTGCTGGATGATGACTCCATTTCCTTGGTGCTGAAGCTACTCATACATTTTTGCCTTATGAATCATAGTGCATTCAAGGCATGCAATAATAATCCCCTTTCAAGGAGCAGCCTTTACACTCTAGGGGGGTAATTATGAAATTGTCCTGTATAATTTTTCCCCAAAGGAATAGAGAAAACAAGAGATTAAAAAACTCTGTATATTGTTTTAAAAGATCTTGATACTTCTAAACATGGGTACAGATCCGTAATATGCTCTTACTGTGCACCTTTAAATATGTATGCCTTTCTCCATTAATTGACTATGGTTTAATATTTTTAATAGTGCTTTGTGTAAAGATGATGTAGCTTGTGAGTCAAATTTTGTGCTGAGTTAATAAGCTCAGAACTCTAAGCTTCTGGTGGTATCACTTGAGATTTTTTATGAGATAGGGAATTACATGAAATTCTAGTAATGCCAGTCCCCACACCAAATTACCGCAATAAGCACATATCCAAGCAAATTGCACAGACCCTGTTTAAAGCCTTGCTTCTTACAGAGCTCAATTGGTAGTCTCAGGAGTTTGGGATGTGACCAACAGGGCATTTTTGGATTTCATTTTATATGAAACAAAAGGCAATCTGGAAATAGATAAATTTATTTTAAGGATTTTATTCACTGATGTCCCGTCAAACTAATTGCTTCAAATCCCTATAGCTACAGCTCAACTTCTACACTTGCATTCAGTATTCATAAGGTGGCATGCTTGATTCTTATTGTTTGTAAAAATAAGAAAATTGGAGAGAGAATACCATTATGTCAACTGTATGGGACTCTGAATCTTCAAGATGTAGATGGATATAATCTTCTTTAGAATTTATATACACCCATAGATATGTATTTATATATGCATACATTTTGTACAAATTTACAATGGACTTTTTGTATTCTCTTTTCTGTCATTACAAGAATGAGATGGAAACCAAATAGATGTTCCATCCTCTTATCCAGAGAGGATACTGAGAAGTCAGGTATATGCATGCACTTATTTCCCTGGAGTTAAATCTGAATGACTTTCTCTTTACTTCATGAAAGGGGAGAGTCGTGTTTGGCTCGGGGGAATTGGTAATTAGATAGCTTCCTTTCCTAGTTAGTGACTTAAATGTAGCAATGATAATGATATTTATGGCCATGTCTATGTGGTCTGAATATATAGATGGAAAGCAAAAGTACCTAGAAGAGATTTAGGGTCATCTAGACCACAAAACTGGACTATGCTCGATCTTAAATATTCAACCTATACGTGGTGTGGAGATATAGCTTATATCTGCAAACTAAAGGTAAAGTGAAAATATGACCATTTTCTGTTTAATTTGTTAAGTTGTTTTTGGAAACTATGGATAAATTAGCTTTAAACAAAAAACTTTGGCATCTGACTTTTCCACTGTTTCTATCTATATCAGTTGAATTAATTAGATAAAGATTGAAATTCCATTTCCATTGTGCAGACACTCTTTAAAGCTTTTCTGTGGGTGACAGTTGAGCAATTGCTAGCTGATGTTGTGTGGAAGTTATAGATATTATGTGGAAGTTATAGGTTAAATCAGTACCAGAAACTTAATTTGGTCAGGCTTCTCAGGTCCATTCCCGTGTGAATCTGGACTTTGAGTCTAAATCTGAAAAGCCGCTTATCTGGGCCATCCTTGTTTGGAACTAGTGATTGTGGCTCATAGATGTTTTAGTTCACATTATAATAAATTGATCTATTTATAGAGGGGTATTTAATCATTGAATTGAACATAAGTCTTAATTCTGATTCAGTTTTGATTTATTTGATAACTTTTGAGAAACAGCTTTGATTACTTGAAATTAATACTTATTAACGTCACCAACCTCATAATACAGTTGGTGCCATTTAGGAACGCTTAGCTAAGAATAAGAGTTTAATTAGCTTTAACTGGGGACAATGTCTTATCAAGGTGGGTCTACCTGTTTGAGACAGGTGCATGCAATTTCATTGGGTCGTTTCTATAGAGAGATTAACAGTAACAATAATGATGACAAGAATAGCAACAGAAAAAAAACTGATTTTGGACCTTGAGTATATCCATTAGACAGAATAAAATAGATACTAGAATTCATGGAAAATTTGTTTTGTTTTTCTATCAATAAAAGAGTTTTCTTGTTAATTGGCTATTTCCTTATTAATTTAACTTCTGAAATAGCAGGATTACAAAATTACTCATTCTGTTGCCTTCAGATGCTCAGAGAAATTTTTTTTCAGCTCCATCACTCGTCTGATCTTCCTCACAGACCAACTGCATGTGAGAAATGGGAAGTGTATACACGTTAGGATAACCCGATAACCTTGAGTTCAGTGCAGTAACTCAGCAATCCTTCTAAGCAGATGCTCAGGCTCTTTCATGCATATGCTAGTCTCTCAGACTTCCTCTTTCCCTGCCTGCACATCTCTAACAGAGACAGGTATGTGGGGAAAGGAGACGGCTGACACAGTTTTGTGGCAGTTGTGGGAAAGGAAAGACTCAAATTCATATGAATCCCTATGGATCCTGGCTGAACTCTGCTGAAAACCTACTGTTAGGACTGTCCTCTAGTCTGAGGCACCATTGCCTTATCCAGCTTTTGTGCTGACATTCGCCACTGCTGTGTTAGACCCCAGGACTTCACCCCCAGTCTCAAAGTCATCATCCACAGGGATCTATACATTCTGCCCCTGCCATCCCTGGATCCAGCAGTGCTCTCACGCTGTGTCCCCTTCTTGTACATACAGGAGCTTCTGGAGGTCCTGCATGGCATGGACCTACTGCTGAAAGGCATGGATTCTAGCTCAGGATCTCCTCTGTGCCTCCCACTACCACCTCAGCTCTACCAGCCTTGCTCCATGTCACAGGGTGCCACGAAGAGGGCTTTCTTCTGAGGTCTTATAGCTCCACTCGCATGCCTTCCAAGGGAAGAGGTTGCCATTTGATCCTAGTCCTCGGGCTTCTTCAAAGCTGTTTAGTTATATATGAAGCACTACCTCCTCCTTTTTGACTTCTGTGTGTGGAGAAGAGAGTCATGAAATCCTTAACAGCTGCCTACTTCACTTTTCTTTTCTGTCTCTTTTTTTTTTTCAAAATTGCCCTAGACAGCAAGAAACAGATTCTCCTCTTCATTCCCCCACTTTCCTCAACCTGAGACTCCTCCTACTACAGCTAGCATCCCACTTCCGCAAGGATCTTGTCTTCTCTTTCCTGACCTCAGCCTAACGACTAACTGCAAGTGTAGGAGTATAGGATGTAGGAGAGAGAGAGAAATAAGCTTATTGATAAGGGATTCTAAATTGGGATATATTTGAAACATATAATACTACCATAGTAAACCTTTGTCTCCCTGCAAAAGACATTCACTCATGATTAAGGTCTCACCCTCCCTTTTTCCAAGAAGGTGAGAGCTTTATCATTAGCCTCCATTTATTTCTCTATTAAGTTCTACCCAGTCCCCTCAAATTTGGCTAGGAAATCCAGGTACCAATTGACTCTTTTACTTTAAATTACTCTTTGGTCTCCAAGAAGACACACCCTCTTCCCAGTACTGGCCCATGACTTCACCCTGCCCCATCCTCTAGGAGATACAGGCTGTGTTTTGGAAACGTTCCCTTTAGGCTCGGATAGCCTAGAGGATGTTGATTACTGGAGTGGAAATGAGTAGCTAATTCTACCTAAAGGCAGCAAGGAGCATGGGTTGGTGCCACAACCCAGTCTCCAGCCACGGTCCCCCTTACTCCTAGGATGCAAATATTCTTTGACCTCAGCTGTTTGGCTCAAGAGAGTGATGGGTCTTCACTTAGCCAGCTCTCACAAAACTGACAATGAGTCTACTTGCTGACTCCTTCATATTCCTAAATGGACTCAATTAATTAAATACTAGCTTGTAATTCTCTTTCTGGTTAGTTGTTGAAGTCTGTCTCTTCCATAAACATATCTCCAAATATGTCCCAGCCTTGAATTGATGCTGTGGTATTGGGTTTCCCTCTCTGAAAAGCTGACTCTATTTTTCGAAACTCCAAGAAGGAGATTTAGTGAGTACCTTTATTAACCCCTCTTTCCTTCCTTATGCTGACCATCCTCTCTCTGCATCTGCAAATCCTCTCCCTCCCTTGATCATGGACCTGACACAGGATTTTTAATTTTAGCCTTGAGGTTTATCATGACACAAAAATCTGCTTCACACATATTCTCAAAAACCCTGGGGGAAAAAAAAAACCCTCAACTGCACTGAGCAGGCAAAAGTACTCACTTTTCACATACAGATGTGCAAAGCAAATGTGGCTACTCTGTTTTCCTATAATCCATCCTGTCCTTCTCATAAGGGGCCAGCTTGCAAGGTCGGCCTTTTAAGAAAATCTTCAAACTCTCGAATTTTCTCTTTTCTATCTGCTCGTCTCCAAGGTGATATCTAGGAATGATGTACATTATCTCCTGGTGACAGAAGAGGAAGGTTCTTCAGACCTCGGCAGTGTTAAAGAGACCCTTGCTAGTTTGGGCTGCAGAGTGGCTGGCCCAGTGGACTTCCTGGGAAGCAAGGTCCAGCCAGTACCCACCACTGTAGCTGATGATCCTGGACATTTTATGTTGTCTCAAAATTTGAGTCTGCAGGGTTTTTTTTCCCCTTTGTTCCAAATGCAAGATTTTCCTGATTTGCTGCATTCTAAGCAATTCTGGATCCCCTCATCTGGAACAAATGAGAGTGTACATTAGTTCATTCCGCTCAGGCAACGGGAAGTAAGGCTTCTAGTTGCCTGTTGTCACTACCACTGTCCCAGTGCCGCTGGCTTCCTACAGGAGAAAGGAGAATACGGTAGCTCTCCCTAGTAGTGGTTCTCCCAAGTCTAGTCAGCGAGATTTTCCAAAGCCTCTACTAGCCTCAGACTCTGATTCTGTTGGAATGTTTTTCATGTGACCCCTCTCCATTGCTATTTGTCCCTGAATCATGTGATTTAAGGAGCAAGAGCCTTGGAACCTACCATCCTCAATCAATATTTCACTCTCTTCTTCCCTCCAAATTACCCGGGGCTAAAAGGGATAGACTTTTTTTTTTTTTTTTTTTTTTTAATATGATCCCTGAAGGATTTCCTCTGGTACAGCCAAGCAAAGAGTGATAGACTTGGGGCTTTTTGCCTTCTAAATGCCATGTCCTATACCCTGACTCCAACCCCACAGGTAAGTATTAAAATGGAGGCTGGAATTTGGACGAATGATTGGCTTGCTGATAAATAGGCCCGCTTGAGAAGTAATTCTGGAATATTTTATTAGCTACACTTGTTTACACATAGGCGGCTCCTTTTGAGTTGAATGGCAGGAATTCGGCGATGTCAGAAAGACCCCTCCCCCCCCCCCCACTTGCCAGTGTGTGAAGGACCCAAGGTAAGAGTTTGGTTCCAGTGGTTTATGTTGTAGCCTGTCAGGCCCCCTTGACAGAGATTATAAGTGTCACTAGTATTTTGTGCCTCAGTATGGATCAGACTTTTCTAAAGATTCTGCGGTAGAACAGAGAGGAGGACGTGAAGGTCCCTGTGTTCCGAAGGGGCAGACATCATCAGAGGACAAAAAAGGAGAAGCTGAAGACACGCTTCCTCTGGTGGGCTGGACCCCGTGCCCTGTCACAGGGTGTCCTGTGGGGAGATGCACGAAGGATCATGATTTTGCCCTGCATGTGAGAATGTGGCCATGCTGTGACAGGTTTGCTTGCAGGATCTTCTCAGCTTAGTCCCATTCTTAGACTTATAGTAGCTTCAGTCCTTTGTCAGTTATACTGCCTTGATTCTGACAGCTGCCAAGCAGCCTGCAGGCCCCACTGTTTGGTCACTTACCCATAGCTGATCCTGGCTTGGCCACTGAACAACTTTTAAAAAATGTGATTAATGAGATGACCCCTTTGAATCTTTCATCTCCGACATCTGAGAGCTCATTCAATCAACAGATATTCAGGGCAAGCCAGCTATATGCCACACATCATTTTTTGGTGCCAGAAATGGAGCAGTGAACAATAGAGGCAAAATGTCCTGCCCTCACAAGGATTTCATTCTAATGGAAAGAAACATTAAAACAAAAGACAAAAGTAAATTGTAGAGTACGGTGTAGGGAGAAAAGTGCTGTGGAGACAATGATGCAGGGAAGGGGGATAAGGAGTGTGCCAGAAGGGAGTGCTCGGTGGCCAGAGATGGGGTGGCCAGAGAAGGTTTCACTGAGAAAATGATATCTGAGCAAAGACTTAAAGAGGTCATGCAAATATATGTATAAGTTAACTGATTGAAAGTCGTTTGTCTACAAAGATTTGTAAAAACCATTCAAACCAAGTCCCTAATTTTGTAAATGAGTAAATAAGATTTTTGGTAGAAAAAAGGCTTACTGAGCAGTGTGTCAAGCTGACACCCCCAAGGAAAAAGAGGGGAAAATCTTAACCTTGAGGAGCTCATAGTCTAATAAATTAATCAATTTCAATTCAGCTCAATGGCAGTAATAAATATACGTTAAAAAGTGCTTCAGGAGCACAAAGTAAGTGGCAGCAAAGTCTGCATGGGAGGGTTTGAAAAGGTTTCCCAACGGAGGTAACACTTTGGTTGGGTTTTAAAGGATGAGTAGGAGTTTACTAAGAGAAGGGAAAACATTTTATGGAAAAAAGAAAAGTGCATTTGAAAGCACAGAGGTTAAGAGTGCCATGCATATTTGGGGAAAGTTATAAGGGTCATACTGGGAGTGCCATAAAAGAAAGCCTGAAAAGTAAAAGTAAGCCTTTAAGGACCGTGCAAGAGTAGCTTCTGAAGACACGTTTTTCTGTTGTGAGTGGGGAGTCAGTGAGGAGTTTTGACTACAGAGCAGTGTCGGTGTGTAAATTGATGCAATGGGGGTTGCAGAACTGGATGTAAAGACACCAGACAGAAAGCAAGTGGTGAGGATCTGAACCAGTGGGGACGGAGACGAACAACGAGGGGATATTCAAGAGAATGTTAAGTTATTGAATTGATGGGGTTGATGATTAACAGAGTTGTGGTGTGAGGGAGAGGAAGCAAAAAGAAGAGGAAAAGGCAGGGAGTAGATTTATACTTTCTGCTTTGTGGATTCGTTCAGCCTCTGCTTGAGGGCTGCTTAGGGGTCATGACTCGGGGACAAAATTAATCATTAACAACTGGGAGTTCAGATTCAGGCTTGGACTTTGCTAGATCAGCCCGAGTGGGTTTATTCCCAGGCCATGCTCAGACTGGTGAAGCCTAGCTCTATGCAACAGCCTGCAGTATGGCATATGAGCTTCAAGAAACAGCACTGTCACTATCATGTAATTCCTTGATGACTAGTTGTCGTCTGTCAGGTTGAGGAAGTCTGCCATATGTCTGGGAGTATGTCTGTGATCTGACATTAGCTTCTAGGCCATTCGTCGTAATTCTGAGACATGCCTGCAGAGAATTGATGATATACAGGATCTGCTATAAAACCCTGCTTGGCTCTCTTGGAATGGAGAAATGATCAGATATGACACCATTAACAGCAATAAGCATTGATAAACTGCTGAGAAGGGATCCCAGGGTATTGGTAAAATTGTTGAAGAACCAATACAACCAGGATTATGGGAGAAAGGCCTGAGTTCCAATTTTGGCTCTGCCACTTGGTAGCCATGAGACAAAATCCTTAACTTTCCATGCTTCAGTTTTATGAAAGTCTGTTGCATGAATTAAATAAGAAAGTGTGTGTGAAGGTCCACCAACAGCGGGCAAGGACTGTATGGTAGTTCCTATTTTTGCTTCCTGTCTGGGGACTGGGCAGCAAAGGGAGGAGGTGGTTTTCTGATAGACGACTAGGAGCAGGCTTATGCCTTTTGTGCTCTGAAGACACCTTCTAACCTCTGGCAACATAGTAGTTATTCAACAAAAATGTTATTGAATAAATAAGTGAATGAACAAATGGAAATTTTATAAACACATTCCTGACAAAGGACTTGGATACCAGAATCTCATCAAGAGCAGAAAAGCAAAAAGCAGCAGGATCTGTGACAGTCACCAATTTCACTTGACTTCTGGATGGCAATAAGAGTGGCATCTTGGAATCTTTGGAATTTTCCCATTACCTATATCTCCAAAAAAATGTTTTGCAGATACAATACTCCACCACCACACTATGTGGTTGTCTGAATAGCCCAGCAAAACTTACTTTTAGGACCTGAGATTTACCACTTTTCATGGCTGGTACAGGAGCAGTGAGTCAACCATAAGAGCTGAAGCCAGATGAATACTTGCTGAATGAAGGAAGAGGATCAGGTAAGCAATCAGTTCACTGGCATTTTCTCGGTGTCTATCAAGTCTTCTGCACTGGAGGAGATGCTAAAGAAGAAGGTAGGGCCCAAATCTTCTCAAAGAAATTGTGACTCAGGAGAGACAAGACTCTCAGAATGCAATAATACAAAATAAACCAAGTTGAAGTGGCAATTAGGAATAAATAATAAGCCAGGTTGAATGAACACAGACTAGCCACAGACTGTATAATCGTCTTTCACTGTCCATCCCAGGAAGGAGCCATAGGATTCCCTTCACGTGTAGATGGAGAAATCTGGGTCTGACAAGAGGATTTGGAGTTGAGGCAATGAGAGGCTTAGGCTCTGTCTAGAAAGCATGCTGCCATCCCTTAGTGGTCATGAAAACTATAGACCCTTCCCAGAATTGCCAGAACCATCACTCCTCCTTTGAATCCTTCTCCCTGCCCCAGGATGCTCTTATATTTGCCAAACTGCCCACTGTTTCACTTTGTGCCTTACTTCCTCTTGAAGATGAAGACTCATAAAAGGCCTTAAAAAAGGTGTAGCTTCCCAATCTACCCCCATCATGTGATTTAATATAAAAATAACACAAAATTATAAAATAAATCAGCAACTCCATTAGTAAAGTTCTGGTTTTTCCCGTGACAACTATTTTAATGCTTTGTTAAAATAACAGTTTTTATTTCTTTCAGGCTCAGTCTGCCTGATGCAAAATCTAGTCAGCACCAAGCAGACTGAGTGATGTAACTTGGTAGCCTAGCATGACCTCTACAAGGGTCAGCATCTCTGGTCCTGACTGAAAGGCTGTCTGTGGAAAGCTCACCAGCCAACCTTCTAAGCCTGCTGGGCCCTTTGACTTCACAGTGACGTGGTTTTTCCCATGCAGGGAGAAAACACTGGGGCCTCAGAGTCTTGTCAGGCCTGGCTGACACTGATTTCTACACTGTCCCTCAGGTCTGAGGGTCACCTTGGCGAACTGGAACATGAGAGAGGGTATACTCACTCCTGTATCTTCTAATCAGAAAGCTCTTTGCCTCTTTGGATGCCAGCATGTCCTCAGGAGCTGGTGCAGGGCCACGAGTCATCCCTGACTTAGGCTCCCTCTGGGTCACTCTCCCTTTGGGCCTGCATGCCAACCCAGCCCTCATTCCCTTTCCTGGAATGCAGAATTTTAAAAAAATGTCAGGGGCGAAATCTCCAGGAAGATCCTGTTTCAACCCCACAGAGCATCAGTGCCTTCCGTTCATTTTCCTTGTAGAAATGCTCATCGACAGCCCTTCAAGGCAGAAAACCTTCAGCACCACTTATGAAGCATCCTATCCAGGCTCAAAGTGGGTGCCTGTGTTTGCACCTGTTTTGTATTCAACCAAGATATCTCCTTCAAGGGTAAGCTCTCAAGGGTAATTATTCTTGTTCTACAGATTAAAAAACTGAAGCTCAGGGAGACCAAGTCATTTCTCCCACGATCACCACACAGTAACTGATCAGGTCTGGATTTGAATCAATATTTGCCCCTAACTCCAAAGGGCATATGTTCATTAATCATTTACTGTGCTGGTGGAACAGAGAAGCTATTTCTCCATGCACTAACACGTGGCGTTGGAATCAAGTAGGATGACCCAGCTTTTTGATCTCTGTTCTTTTTTGTTGGCATGAAAGACACAAAAGAACTCATGGCCCTCAGACTTGCTGTAAGAGTCAGTAGATCTGGCAGGTCTCTCCTTCCAAAGACAAGTAAATAGAATTATGAAGATCGAGCTGGCAAAGTCATTGCTTCTGAAACAAACTCAAAAGCCACAGCCACCCACCAAGTTGCCTAAAACAAAGCTACAGCACCGAGGGGTACAAGGCAGCTCCAAATGCAGTGAAATAAAATGCTCCCCATATAGCTGTTGGTACAGTGCATGTAATAATCATCAATCACTTCTTTAGGACTGAAGAAGGTCATTAGAAGTACTAATACTGTCATTATTCTCCAAGGAGCTGGATAAAAAGGGAAAAGTTCAAATTAGGCCCAGGTGGAGGGAAGACTGAGAAAAGGGGCTTCTACAAGGAAAGTGGGGCCATAGCTCTCAACAGTTTAAAGTGGAGATTTGAGTTTATTCAGTTTTTTTTTTTAAATGATGTGAATAGAATGATTGGAAATGTTTCGCTATCATTTATTCAATAATAATGGGCTGCATAAATGATGCTAAGAGTTTTACTTTTATTATCTTATTCATGCTTCACAAAACTCTGTGAAGTGAGGATTGTCCTCACTCATAGTTGACTGATGAGGAAACCAGGGTTCAGAGAAGGCAAGTGACTTGTCTGTGGCCACACAGTAAGGTCAGAGCCTATCTGGCCGCAGAAGCCTGTGCTGCCCCTCTGTTCTGGCAGATTCGTCCTGTTCCCGTAACGTCTCTGCATTCCTACCCAGTTTCTTTGCTGACAGCTGGCTATGCCTGGTCCAAAATGAGAATTTTTCCGCTGCTCCATGAATGCTGACTCTAATCGACCTCTCTTGCCTCTATTTTGAAAACGGCCTGTAGCAAAGGGTCCAGAATCCCTCCCAGCTTATTTAGCCCACCCGTCCCTACTTTCTGATTGAGAAAAAGCTGGTGAGGTGCAGATGGCCCATTTTTGCATTGTGGTAGGATAGGGTCTAGAGTCAGACTACCTGGGTTTGAACCCTGCCCCCCATGGCTTGTGGATGTGACTTTGTGCAGGATGATAAATCTCTCTATTCCTCAGTCTTCTAATTCGCAAAACTGACATGAGGAAGAAAGAGTGAAAGGGTTGCAGTAAGGGTGGAATGAGTTAATATGCTCAGTGAATTTGTACATGCTCAGAACTGGGACTAGCACAAAGCGCATGCTCAGTGGGTGACGCTGCTGTTACAGATTGGCGATTAGACACATCAGGGCCGGTTGTATGTTAACCTGTAACCTTACATATCACAATCCACAAAAAGTGAAACCAACAGTAACTTTCAGACAAAACAAGGAGAGACTCCGTGGCCAAGAAGGTGGACTCTGAACCAGACCACCGGTCTTCAAATCTTGGCTTGTCCCTCACTAGCTGTGTGACCTTGGGTGATTCGCTCAACGTTTTTATGCTTCAATTTTCCCACTGAAATATAGTAATGATAAGATGATTTACCTCATGGGAATACAATAATGGTTAAAAACGAGTGCTTAGAAAATGCCTGGCACAGAGTAAGAACATCTAAGTGTTTGCTGGTAAACAACAACTTAAGGGACCAACTTAAGACGATGCTGCTGAGGCCCTTTCTTGAAAGTGTGGGATTCCTAACCATCTCTTCTGTGTCTGTGACCACCGCAGTTTTGCCAGGTGTTAACGTCGGACTAGTTAGCAAATTCTGGGAATGTGTCAACGTCAATAAACACCAAATTCCAGTAACCTTAGACTAAAGGCCTCAGTGGCTTATGTGATCCACACACCAAAATGAACATTGATACATCATGAGAACTCAAAAAAATAATACTTGCCTTTTTGGATCAGTTCTCCGATCATTAAGAAAAGCTGCCCATAGATTATACTTGGGGAAATTCAGGCCTCAAGCTGTGAGAGCTTCTTCTAACAGTGTGAAAATCCCCTTTCATACCATGGAAAATGTGGGAGGAGGGCAGTAGCAAGTACAGCCACCAGCTGATGGACACCTGCACTGCCCCTGGTCACCCACAGAGAGCATCCCTCCACAATTTCTAACCCTAGTTAAATGTCCAGTTGATCAGAGTATGTGGGTGAGACCTCTACAGGATACAGGAAGAAGCAGCTTGTGGAGGAAAGACCACACATAGACTCTGGGATTAGTCAAGCCTGTATTAAATTCCTGCTCCCTCCCTCACCAGCCATGGGACCTGGAAGAATTTACTTCATATTTCAACCTTAAAATGAAGATAGTGATACCTACTTATGAAAGAACTTTGATTTTTTAGTAACAGAATTCTTATCATGCATCTAAAACAGCAATGAATCTAGGTTGTCGCTAGGTGTCAACAACATCGGGGTCATTCCTTGTGCACTTGCTGAGGATGTGGGCATTTAGGATGCGGTGTTCATTTTATCTCCACGAGGTTCTATGAGATACATTCTATTACCTCTTTTTTCTATAGATGAGGAAACTCAGGGTTGGCGGGGTTGCCTAACCTGCCCAAAGTCACATGGTCAGGATTGTGAGAGCCACATTTGATCCTAGTTTTGTCTGAGTCTAAACTCGTGCCCTTTACCAACATTCATGCATCCTTCTCCTCTCCATCCTTTATGTGTCACTGCGGTTCCTTCAAGCCTTCAAAGGTGACTACCCACCCTTACAGCGAATACATGGACGACAGGATTAGTTGTCCCTAAACTTAGCCCAGGATACTTGTTTACAGGCAGGACTTTAGCAAAGGTCAAGAGCAGAGCCAGGCAGCAATCTGATTGATCCTGTCGGATGCAGTTTATATTTAGAAGATACATTTGATACATTCTTGTTTCAGAATCTTGTAGTTCTGAAATAACCTGCTCCAGAAAAGGCAGGATAAGACCTACTATTGCACAATTGGTTTGAAGATATCACACTGGCTAATCTGACGAAACTCTACTGCATGATCGTCAGTGATGTCTTCATTTATTTTTTTCCTTGAATGAGGCTCCCAAACACCTTCTAAGAGCACCTCCTTGACTTCAGTATTGCTTCTTCTATTAGCAAATCCAAGGAAAGCTAACAGGCTTCCAAATTTAGAAACTACAATGCAGTGTTGCTTTTACAGTTTTACAGAAGCAGCTCATTCAAGCATTTTCCTGCTACATAATAAGTGGAGATTTAGGGGGAAACATGTTCCTTTGGCTTAACACATTGCTCCTGGTCTTAGGACTCATTCCTTAGAAGTAGAGCTTGATGTGGTCATTCCTGTGGGAGGACTCTCAGGTAAAACCTGGAAGGGAGCAAGAAAAACAGGATAAGGCAGAGAAAGCAGCTAAGCAAAGGTGTGGATTCAGCTGAATCTAGACTCAGCTTAATCTCTAGTCCCAGGGAGTTTTGGGGTGTGAATGGCTCTATAGTTTATCCCCTCCCGAGGCAAAGGGGCAGCACCTTCTAACACAACTGTTAGCCTCTTCATCTTCTTTAGGTCTGTTGGGCTACACGGATTTATGAAAAATTTAGATATCCCTAACCAGACTTAGTTTCAAGCGACATCCTATAGCTAAGAGTGTCTCTAATCCCTCGGGGTCCTTTCTAACAACACTAAAATTCTATTGGAAGATATTAATCTAAAAGCATGCAAGATGTTTTTCAAATATGACTTTTTTTTTAACATTTTAAAATCAGTTTCCCAATGATACTACCAAGCTCTTCATAGTTTCTTAATCTTGCAAATAATTCTGTATCAAAAACTGAGATCCAGTCTGCCTAGCATTGTTATCTATCCTATCCAAATGCAGAAAAATCATGATTCTAGTGTGAAATTTAAGGCTGTTTCCCCCCCAAGTATTTGGCATTTAAGTTTCTGGAATGAAATCGTTTGCTCCTCTTTCCTTCTCACAATAGTCTTCCTACGGAAATGGATTCTGTTATGTTTGACAGACATTCACTATTTTTAGCTTTTTGCTGAGGGACATTAGCCTACCATGAAGAGGGTACCTTAACATGATGTATAAATCAATGGCATAGTTATTGATGAGATAATAATGGGATATCAGCCTTGAGTAACCTGACGACCACCTAATATGGAAGTGAACATCAGGAGAGCCATGAAAGCTTATGTCTGCTTCTTATTTTGAGGAAAAATATAAAAGGCAACATGTTAAGGCTGCAGCTTCAAAGAGTTTAAATGGCATCACTTTTCCTTTGAGGTAAAACATTTCTCTTTTAAAATCATCTTTAAGTAGCAGGACACTGTATCATAGACTGGTTATTCATTGTGAAATCTGCGCTTTTTAGTGCAGTGAGTGGCTTGCTTGATGCCAGGTGATCATCTGCTCACGTGCTGATTCAAACATATTTATTTAGTGCCTCCCTTTCACGGAGCTCTGTTTGAACACTAAGGAAACAAAAACGAAAGACACTTCTTCTTTTGCAGCAGATAGTCGAGCCAGGTAGAGAAATGAGTTGATAACTCCAATTACAAGTAGAGGTAGTCAGTCCCAGAGGCATCCAACATTTCCTTTAGAGTCAGGCAAGGATTGCAGGGGAGAAAGTGTTGTTGTGCATTTCCAAAAAGGTGGGAGCATAATGTATGGATGGAAGGCATTTTGAGAGCCCTGAAGTTTCACAAAGCCAGAGTCTATGTCTGTTCATTTTTCTATCCCATCCTTTAGCACAGCACTCGTACTCTATAGATTATCTATAAATACATGTTAAAGGAAGGAAAAGCATGGGATGAAATAGATGTTCACTACAGTGTCAAATGAATTTATATTTGTGTGTGTGTGTGTGTGTGTGTGTGTGTGTGTGTGTCTAAAGCTACTGATGCCAATGGAATCTCTAAACCCACCTCAGCCTTAGAGCTGTTTTCTCAATGGCAGAACTGACTAATGCTTCTTACACAGTTGCTTGCCTAAGAAATGGATTGAAGAGTGATTTCTAACTATTCTGCTGGAAAAAATTGACCATCATTGTCATTTTTCAGATGAGTAAATAAGGCTTCCACTCTTGCTTCCCCTATTGTACATTATTCATACAACAGAGTAAGGTTTTGAAAGAATAAGATAAGATTCAGATAAAATGTAGAAACTAATTAAATTTCTCATTCATCAAACACCTATTGAGATTCCATTAAGTGAAAAGTTTCAGAGATAGGAAAATGAAAAGACAGCCTCTATCCTCAAGGTGTTTACAGTGTTTGAGGGAGAGAAATCCCGAAACAGACATTTACAATGTGCTGCAGGCATTATCATTAAGGGATGTATAAGATGCTATGAGACAACAGAGGAGGGAAAATGATTAGACTGTGTGAGTTAGAACTGGTTATCAGGGAAGATTTTTTTAGAGAAAGTTATATATTGGCTGAATATTACAAGTAAGGACTAGGTTAGGTAGGTGGTAATGGAGAAAAAGCTGTAACAAAGTTTTCATGGGATTCAATTCAACTAAAAATGTATCTTGAGCACCTACTATGCTGCACTCAAGGTGACTGGGCTTTTGTGGAGTTAAAAAAAAATGCACCACCTCCAGGAAGATAAACTAAAAGATAAAGCCTTTGTCTAGTAGAATAATATCCTATAATTTTCTTTGAGCCTTGGACCAGGGCACAAACCTGCCTAGTCATCTTGGCAATCACTTCAACCTTGATTTGCCATATTAATGGAGCACATTTTTGTAGCGCGCAAACTGCGTGGCCTTACGCAGGAGCCCTGACGGTTTTGGGAATCCAGAATACAAGGTTGAAACAGACCAGTGCCTGACTCATCCTGGTTGAGGGAGACATACACAGACATCATCACAGTGACTCTAACACAAGGCAGAGAGGCAGTAAGTGTTCTAATTGAGGCACATACACAGATCTATAAATATCTCTAAAACAATAGGAATTCAAACAGGCATATCTGTCCCTGCAGCAGCATGACACTGTGAGGAGGCTGCCACAGGGTTTTTACAGCCCAGAGACAAATACAGACATCTGACCATGGAGGGGAACCATCTGTGAAAATATGAGTGGTTCCAATACATATAAATACTCAGACAATATTTTAATTAGAGTTTTATGGCTCTAGAAGTACAAAGCTAAAAATACATCTCTGGGGAAAGAATAAAGGCATCATTACATACTGTAGTAAGTTTTGGCTAGAGCTGTGAACAACTAATTCAAGCAAGGTCAAAATTAATTATGAGGGTTAGGAATTATTTTTGAAAGGAAATGATGCTTCGCACATTACATAGTGAGTTTACAGTGAACATTAACCCTCAGAGAAAGTAAAGTTCACAGATAGAAATATGTAAAGAAAAAAGATGTGTAAACAAGATATCTAAAATATATTTTTCAAGAGAAATAAGAATTTCATAGTATTTGTGGGTAATATCAAAAGTAATCCTATTCGTTCCTATAGTATGATACATGGCCCCTCAATGTGACACAAAATGCTGAAATGAGTAAGTTATGGATTTCTCCAGGGAGGCATATCTTTGGTTCCAAGATTGACCTGGCAGGTAGAAAACACGAGACCATCACTGTTTTCTCAACAATCAAAATAATCTAGATAAGCTACAAAATCATATTTTCTTTTCAATTCACCAAAGAGCTAAGAATATGGTGCAAAGGATCCCAAATAAAATGGCAAATCTTTCATAAAAGAGAGTTGGCCAATGGCTGCTCTCAACTCAGATGGAGCAGTGGAAGGTGGAATTTTTCATAGACAGGAAATTGGAGAGACAAACCAAAGTGTTAAGTAACTTAAGTGCATAAGCAGGCGTAATAGATTAGAATTCCAAGGTGCCCTTGGCACAGAGTGAATCTGAACTACTCTCCAATCCTTTCTCTTGGGAATTTACCAGGGGCAGAGGATAGGAAACTAAAGGATGAAGACAGGACAGGAGAACTAAGAGAGAGGGCCTTCTGAAGCACAGGGCATTTGCCCCAAATGAAAGCCACTCTCCATAAGAGAGGGAAAAGGCATGAGAATTGAGAAAAAGCCATCTGAGATCCTCTAGGAATTCACTTAAAGAGGCTTGGAGAAGGGCAGAGAGAAACCCCTTTGAGTCATTGAGCACCTTCATCAAATGCAAGGTATCTCTACTCCAAAGACTGGGGTCAGAGAGATTCTCAAGGTACAGAAGGCTGATGGTGCTACCAGAGAGCAAAAAGAATTCCCTGGTTACTTAATGCTAGCTATAATGCAGAAAGGGAGATATTTTATAGTTAAGAAAGCTGGTGGTTCAACTTTAAATCATGAGAACCTTGGAAATCTGCCAGTGCTCAGATCTTAAGCCATGCTAAAAGGAAATCCCTGGAGAATTGAGTAAATAAAACCAAAGGAGAACTCAGTAAAACTAAGCAGCTAATCTAGAAGCCTGACACAACAAAGAATATGTCCTTTTCTGGAAGTGAATATTATTTACTTCAGTGTCTACTTTTTTTATATATAAAAGATCTTGCATGAAATAAATAATTACAGAACATATTGAAGCCAAAAAAATATGACTGGTGGGTAACAAAAGAAATAATCCATTCAAACAGACCCAGAGCTTATGCAGAAGTTGATGTCAGACAGAAAAATTAAAACAACTGTAGTTATTTTACAAGTGCTAAAATACTGTAGAATAGGTGGACAAAATGTGTGAACAAAAGGGAAATTTTGGTAAAGACATGGAAACTATGAAGAACGAATCAAGTGGAAGTACTAGAAATGAAAAAATAAAATGAATTAATAAAAAGTTTATTAAATGGGCAGGGTGGATACTGCAAAGGAAAAAATGAGTGAAAATAAAACAGGTAAAAAAGTAAAGTGAAATATAAACAGAAAAAAGTGAAAAAGAAACAGAACAAAGTGACCAAGTCTTGTGGAATAATTTTGAAAAGTCATACACGTATGTAACTGGAGTCCCTGAAAATGAAAGCAGCAAATTGTTTGAAGAAATAATGGCCAACAATTTTACTGCATATATCAAGCCAAGAATTCAAGACTAGTATCTCAAAAAGTATAAATGGAAAGAAAACTACAGATAGGCACCCTATGAACAACTATGTTTTTAAAGTTCAATTAGTTAAAAATTCAGAGAAAACAAAGCATCCTGCACATGAAGGGACAATAAATTACAGATGACTTTTCACTGTAAACAATGGAAATCAGAAAGCAATGGAATTACATCTTCAAGAAGTTGAGAATATGAAATACTGCCAAGCTAAAATTTTATTTCTAGAAAAATCATTTAAAATGAATGTGATTCAAATTACTGGCAGTAAAGACAGACTTTTAAATAAATGGTTCTGAGACAACTGGATAGCAATTTGCAAAAAAAGTTAAAATTTGATGCACATCTCACAGCATACACAAGACTAAATTACAAGTATTGTAAGAAAGTAGAAATGAATTGTAACTTAACCTTGGTGTAGGGAAATGTGTGTGCAGTTTAGGATACTTACATATATTTCAAAGCTTTGTTTTCTGAGAGGGCCTAGGAGTAATGAGAATACCTTAGAGGCCAGGTGTTGAAAAATACCATTTTCCAACAAAAGAAACCAGAGCTCCTTGGAGAAGAGGTTGATTCTAGGACTGAAATGTGGAAAATACTAGATAAGCCTGAAACACCTTGTGATGTCAGACTATAAGAAAGTGATGTAAAGTGTATGGAGAGAAACTGAATCGCTCATACGTTGCTGGTAAAAGTGTAAAATTGTACAGTCATTCTGGAAAACAGTCCAACAGTTTCTTATATAAAAGTAAGTACGCAATTATCATAAGATCCAGAAATAGCTCTCTGAACATTTATTCAAGAGAAATAAAAATTTATATTCACACAAAAATCTGTACCTGAATGTTCATAGCAACTTTGTTAATAACAGCCCAAAACTGGAAACAACCTGAATGTTCTTCAGTGGGTGAATAGTTGAAAACCTGTTGTACATCCACAACATGGCATATTGCTCAGTAACAAAAAAGAAAGAATTATTGGTAAACCCAAAAACTTAGCTTAATCTCCAGGGAATAACGCTGAGTGAAAAAAAGCCATTCCCAAAAGGTTATATACTCTTTGAGTCCATTTATATAACATTTTTTTTTAATGACAAAGTTTTAGAGATGAAAAAGTGAATTATCCTTTGCCAAGGGTTAGAAACTGTAATGCGGAGGGTGATGAGGGGTAGATGGGGCTTTATAAAAGGGAAACACAAGGGATTCTAATGGTGTTGAAACTGTTTTATATCTTGAATATGGTGGTGAATATATAAAAGTGATAAAATTGCATAGAAATAAATATATACACACAAAAATAAGTACAAGTTAAATTGGGGAAATATGAAAAGTATTGGTAAATTGTATCAATGTCAGTATCCTAATTGTGATATTTCACTAGAGTTTTGCAAGCTCACCCACTGGGGAGAGCTGTGTAAAAAGTACACGAGAGCTTTCTATTATTTTTTACAACTGCATGTAAATCTACAATTATCTCCAAATTAAACTTTTAATTAAAGAAAAAGGATGGCTTAATGACAAAATAATGCAAATGCCAAACAGAAGTAGCTCCAAATGCCCAATGCTGGAACAATTTGAACAACAAAATAAATAAGAGTATTAGATTACAAACCATGTAATGAAATAACTACCCATGAGACTAAACCGATTCAAAGTAATGAATAATACACACATGGAAGAGAGGGGATAACTCTTCTGTACAGAGGAGATCTGAATACAAGTGTAGAAGAAATTGAGACATAGAATAATCATTAGGCAAATACTTCAATTATGCTAAAACTGGTGAGCAAAAATTTGAGGAGAACCGGCTATTTATAGAGTCTCAAAGTATCTCTCCCTGTCTACTCTGTCTACTCCCCTAATCTGACACACTTAAAAAGACTGTGAGTAGAGTTAATGCAGCAGGTCTGTTTTCCTCAGTTCATGCTTATATTTGTTGCCATAATAATGTCACTTAGTCGAGTTCTGACTATTGGAATGATCACAAAATTACTTGGTAATGATGTTTTTCTATATGCCTGAAACAGCGGGTGAAGATAAATCAGGTTGTTGGCATGTTTAAAGTAAAAGTGAAGATTTATGACATATACCCGGTACTGTATTTTAGGTCTGGTCATACGACAGAGATGTGCCTATGTGACTGGCTCCCTTTAAGAAATTTGGATTCAAAACTCAAGCTGGCTTTTCTGGGCCAGGACATCCCACACATACTGCTGTAGTTCACAACTAGGAAGAAAGACATGTCTGTGCATCTTTTTCCTGCAAAGGGCTGACAGAGCCTGTGTTTGATTTTTCTAGTAAATGCTTATGTATAAAGTACAATTGTGTAACACATAATCTTTGAGTGTAACCTTATATAGAGTCCTGTGTGTCCCCCCAGAGAATCACCAAAATAGTGAGCTCTAGGCAGGGATCCTTGAGGTAGGGACACAGTATTGCATCTATTGTATTCTTGACAAAAATGTATAAATCCAGTCTATTCACAAGAAAACACCAGACAAACCTAAATTATGAAATGTTCTACAAAGTAACTGACTAGTACTCATAAAGCTTTCAAGGTCGTGCAAGGCAAGGAAAGAATGAGGAATTGTCACTTACTGGAGGAGACTAAGAATTTCCACAAATTGAGGGCAATGTGAAATCCTGGATTGAATATTGGACAGGAAAAATGACATTAGTGGGGAAACATAACATTTGAAAATATCTAGAGTCTAGTTTATAATATGATGTAATACAGCATAGTTAAGAGTACTGTATGGATGGTAATTGCCTGGCTTTCTTGTGTTAACATCAGGGGAAGCTGAGTGAAATTGTATATGTGAACTTAGCCTTGTTGTTATAACTGTTCTGTAAATATACAATTATTCCAAAATGAAAATGAAACAAAGATGTTTTCAGACAGACAAAAACTGAGAAAATTCATTTTAGCAAACCTGTGTTACAAGAAACACTGTCAAGAAAAATGTTCTTATGTCTGAAAGGAAATGATAGCAGATGAAAGTGATGATCTGCCTGATGGAATTAATAACATCACAAAGGGTAAATATAAAATTCTTTTTTAAAAAAATATATTTTAAAAGCCTAGTGACCATTTAAAACCAAAACAATATATTATGGGTTTATAGCATATGTAGAAGACAAGAGCCTAAAAGAAATGGGGAGTAAATCAAAGTATAAAGTGAGTTTCTTACACTCTTCTTGAGTAGTAAACTGTTATTTGAAGGTAGACTGATTATTGAAAGATGCATATTGAAATATCTACAGCAACCATTAAAAATGTAATGCAAAAAAATGAGATTAAAAATACATTAAAAAATGTAATGTATTGAAAGAAGACAGGAAAGGAGAAGTAGGAACAGAACACAAATAGGTCAAATGAAGACTAAACAGGAGGATAGGAGGCTTAAGTCTGGCCATATCAGTATTCACATTAAGTATAACTGTGCTAACACTTTAAAGGGAACAGATTATCAGGCGGAATAAAATAATATTTTTGCTTTATAAGGAAAATGTTTCACATATAAAGAAACAGGTTGAAAATTAAAATGTGAAAGAAGTTATATTATGCAAATGCTAACCACAAAGAAGCTGGTATGGCCACATGAGTGTCAAATAAGTAGACTTTTTTCCAGTTTTATTGAGATATAGTTGACTTACAGCACTAAGTACATAATGATTTGACTTACACACATCATGAAATGATGACCACAGTAGGCTTAGTGAACATCCATCATATTGTATAGATACAACATTAAAGAAATAGAAATGAATGCATTTTTTTCTTTGTGAGGAGAACTCTTAGGGTTTACTCTTAACAATGTTCATCTGTAACATACAGCTGAGTTAATTGTCTTTATCACGGTGTGCTTCCTGAGTACTTTTTTAATCTTGCAGTTGGGAGTTTGTACCTTTTGACTACCTTCATCTAATTCCCCCTCTCTCCACCTTCCACCTCTGGTAGCCACAGATCTGATATCTTATTCTATGAGTTTGTTTTTTTTGTTTTTAAACTATAACTGACCTACAACACTGTGTTCATTTCTTGGTGCAAAACAGTGATTCAATATTTTCAAATGATCATTTGAATATTTGCTTCAATATCTCAAAATGATCATCGTGATTAGTCTAGTCATCATCTGTCACCATACAAAGATATTACAGGGTTATTGACTCTATTCCCTGAACGGCACATCCTGTGCCCTAGACTTTTACTTTGTAACTGGAAATGTGTACGTCTTAATCTCCCTCCCCTATTTCTCTCCTCCTCCAAACGCCCCCACATTTGGCCACCACCTGTTGTTACTTGTAAGTGACTCTGTTTCTGTTTGGCTATTTTTGTTCATTTGGTTTTTATTTAGATTCCACATATAAATGAAGTCATACAGTTTTTTGTCTTTCTCTCTCTCTCTTACTTCACTTAGCGTACGTCCTCCAGATTCATCCATGTTGTTGAAAAGGACAAGATTTCATTCTTTTTATAGCTGAGTGGTATTTAATTGAATATATACACTACATCTTTATTTATTCGTCTATTGATGATGAGTGTTTAGGTTCCCTCCATATGTTGGCTACTGTAAATAATGCTGCAATGAACATAGGAGTGCATACACCTTTTCCAATTAGTGTTTTCATTTTCTTTGGATAAGTAGTCAGATGTCAAATAGTGGACAATATGGTAGTTCTAGTTTTAATTTTTTGAGGAACCTCCATATTGCTATTCATAGTTGCAGCACCAATTTACATTCCTACCAACAATGCACAAGGATTCCCTTTCCTACATATTTTTTTTTTTTTTACCAACTCTCGTTATTTGATTTCTTTTTGAAAAAAAGCCATTTGACAGGTGTAAGGTGATATCTCATTGTGGTTTTGATTTGCATTTCATGATGATTAGTGATGTTGAGTGTCTTTTATATGCCTGTTGGCCATCTATATATCTTTTTTGGAAAAATGTCTGTCAGGTCCTCTGCCCATTTTTCAATTGTTATGTTTGGATTCTTCTCTTTTGCATGTGTGTGTCTATTATAGATTTTTGGGTTTGTCATTATCATGAGGTTTATATATATCAATCTCTCTATTATATGATTATTTTAATTTGCTGATCTTTTAAGTTCAAACACATTTTAACAACCCTGCATTTTATTCCCCCTCCACGTTTACTGTTTGTGATATCATTTTTTACAGTCTTTTGATTTTTGTGTACCTTAACTACTTATTGTGGATATAGATGATTTTACTGTCTTTGTCTTGTATCATTCCTGCTAGCTTTATAAGTGGTTGATCTACTTATTTTACTATATATTTGCCTTCAACACTGAGATTTTCTTCTTTTGCAATTTTCGTATTTCTAGCTGTTGCCTTTTCTTTTCCAGTTAGAGAATTCCCTTTAACATTTGTGTGTGTGTGTGTGTGTGTCTGTGAAGCTCACTTTGTGGTGCTGAACTCTTTTACCTTTTGTTTTTCTATAAAACCTTGATCTCTCCTTCAAATTTGAATGAAAGTCCTTTTGGGCAGAGTATTGTTGGTTGTAGCTTTTTCCATTTTATCACTTTAAATATA
The DNA here is from genome assembly GCF_036321535.1 of Camelus dromedarius. Lineage (NCBI taxonomy): Eukaryota > Metazoa > Chordata > Mammalia > Artiodactyla > Camelidae > Camelus > Camelus dromedarius. Next base: position 2,418,646 of record NC_087469.1, read on the forward strand.
TTGTGCCACTCCCTTCTGGTCAGCAGAATTTCTGCCGAAGAGTCAGGTGATAGCGTTACTAGAGTTCCCTTATACATAACTTGCTGCTGTTTTCCTTGTTGCTTTTAGTATTCTCTATCTTTAATTTTTTCCATTTTAATTACAATGTGTCTTGGTGTGGTCCTCTTGGGGGCTGATCCTTTTGGGGACTCTCTATGTTTCTTGGGCCACAGCATCTGTTTCCTTTTCTAAGTTAGGGAAATTTGGTCTCTGCCCCTTTCTCTCTTTCTTCTCCTTCTGGGATGCATATAATGCGTCTAACTTATCAATTTATTCATCCATTCTTCTCCCAAGTTCTTTGAATACCTTCGTGGTAATTATCTTAAACTCTTCATTGGGTAGATTGCTTATCTCCATTACACTTAGTTCTTCTTCAGAGGTTTTATCCTGTTCTTTCATTTGGAACATATTTCTCTGTTTCCTTATTTTACCTAAGTGGCTGTTTTGATTTCTATGTATTTAGTGGGTTTCCCAATCTTGGAGAAGTGGCTTTTATAGGAATTGTCCTGTGGGCCCACCAGAGCTGTATGCTTTAGAAGTATCCTCTATGTGGACTGCATGGGGCCGCCTTCTGTGGCGGGCTGGCTACGGTAGACATGCTGGTAGATGGCTGGTTGCCTAGCCCTGCCTGTGTAGAGGGTGCCAGTTGCTGGTTGGCAGGGCCTAGTCCTGTCATGGCTGGCTGCTTGGCTGGGGGCGCCCTTGTGCTGGTGTGAAGGTGGGCAGGACCAGGCCATGAGGAGAATGGCTGTGGGGTCCCAGGCCCCAGGGCTAGTACTGGCCCACTGGAGGAAGCAGGTCCCAGGGTGGCTGTCTGCTGGCTGGAGGTCTCAGAGCTGGTGTTGGCCTGCTGGGGTCAGGGTCAGGGTCATGGCTGGGGGTCCTGGGGCTGGTGCTGTCCTGCTGATGACTGAGGCTGATTCTGCTTTTGTGTGACTGTGGGGCTTGAGGTGTCCTGGGCTGGTGTTTGTCTACTGTTGCATGGAGCCTGAGCCCAAGGCATCCTGATGTGGTGCCAGCCTGCAAGTGTGTGGATTGGGTCTTGTCACAGCTGGCTGCTGGTTATAGTGGTCCAGGGGCTGGTATTGGCCCACTGGTTGGTGGGGCCAGGGCACAGAGAATCCCAGTAGTGGTGTTTACCAACCAGTGAGTAGGGCCAAGTCCTGGTGCTAGCACTGGTCCACTAATGAGGGGAGCTGGCTGTGGCGTCAGGGACCTGGTGCTAGTGTTGGTCTGCTGGTGGGTGGTGCTGGGGTCCAGGGGCACCTAGAGCTAAACGGTCCTTGGGTCTCTGGCTACCACACCCTGGAGATCCCAGTTTTCTTGTTGGCCCATAAGAGTCCTGGTACTGGTGCCTGCTGGTGACTGCATTAGGTCATGACACAGCTGGCGGCAGGGCTTCCGTGTTCACAGGACTGGTGACCTCACTGTTGGGTGAGGCTGGTCCTGGGCTAGTGCTGGCCCACTGGTGGGTAGGGCTGGATCCTGAGCCCTCCGGTGTCTGGAGCTGGGTTCTAGCATAACTGGGGGTTTAGCTAGCCAGGTAGCTGCCTTGCCTGGGATGTCCCAGAATTGGTGCCAACCAGCTAGAGGGTAGGGCCTGGCCCTTTCACTAATAAGTTAGTGGGAGGATTCCAACATGGCACTTGCTAGCACCGGCGTCCTAATGGTGGGATGAGCTCCCAAACATGGCTGTTGCAAGCATCTATGTCCCCAGGGTGAGTTTCCATTGTCTCCTGCCACTCTAGGAGACCCCTGGAGATCAGCAAGTGAGTCTGACCCAGCTTCCTTTCAAATTACTGCTTCTGCCCTGGGTCTTGGAGTGTATGCGCCCTTTAAGAGTGGAGTCTCTAATTCACACAGCTCTCTGGCTCTCCCTAAGGGCCTTCAAAGACAAACATTCTCGCGGCTCATCCTCCTGGCGTGTACCTTGGACCCCCTGCTGCTTAAGGAGAACTTTCACAATTTGTAATTATTCTTCTGTTTGTGGTTTGCCCAAACAGAGGTATGCGTCTTGACTATACCATGCCTCCTACTTGTTTCATTTTGGTTCCTTCTATGTATCTTTAGCTGTAGAAGATCTTTTTTGCTAGACTTCAAATCACTCTCATGAGTAGTTGCTGTGCAAATAGTTGTAATTTTGGTGTGTCTTTTGGATGAAGGGAGCTCAGGATTGTTCTACTCTGCCACTTGGCCACTCCTTGAATGTCAAAGAAGTAGACTTTGAGACAAAGCATATTATTAGATATAAAGAGGGTTATTTCATGATAATACAAGGATCAACTTATCTACAAGATGAAGCAATCCTAAATGTAATACAGCTAATACTAGAGCTTTATAAATCAGGTAGAAAAAAAAGAACAGAATTTTAGGGAAAAAGATCTACATTCATTTTTAGAAATTTTATTTTCTTTCTTTAACTGATACAAGATACAGACAAAAACATAAGTCAAGTTATAGAAGAACTGAAAACTTGACATAGAAAACTACACTCAAATTCAGAATACACATTCATTGTTTTCAAGTGTAAACCATGTGCTGAGCCTTAAAGTATATTTCAATAAATGCCAAAAAATTGAATCAAACAGTGTGTATTCTATGACACTGTGGGATTAAATGAGAAATTAATAACAATAGGTTATCTTTGAAATCCCCAAATATTTGAAAATTAATACCACACTTCTAAATAATGAGATCATCATGACATATGGGAAGTCACGATTCCAAGACACTCATGAAAGTGTTTGGTTGTATAGAGATTAGAACGTTAGTCCTTCAATTGCTTACTCTGGGAGAAGTCAGACATCATAACAAAGGGACATTTTAGGCACCAAAAAGAGAAACCCATGTGTTAAATATTGGGGTGTATCACAGGTTCTCACAGTGAAGAGCCAAGAAAGATTTCACTGTGGCACATCATGGCACTGACAGGAGGAGGAATAGAGTTATCATTGTAAAAATATCAGGGGATTTCTTCAAAACAAAGGCTGAATGTTGAGAGTAGAAAGCTTTACCAGACTATTATCTCAGCTAGGGTAAGGAGATTTACCTGCTTCCAGGTTCCTATAGGCTTCCTGTCTCACCTTGGTGGGAGAGTAGAATTATGCCATTGGAGAAACATTTGTGGAGGTCACAGCTCAGAGACACAGGACCACAAAAAATTAGATTAAATCACACTCCCAACCCCTACCTTCTATCACCACACTAACTGGTTTCCAGTATAATAACGGGCTTAAAGCCAAAAGAGTTTCAAGATGTAACCTCCTTCTGTGGAAGAGCACCAAGGAAAGTCCCAAATCAAGAGGGGAGGTGAAAACAAGGACACCAGAGGAATTTCAAGGCTCTGGCACCTGCAGTTAGAGCAAACGTTAAACACAGTCCAACTCTTAGCTAGATTAGCAGAAATCTTCATGCAAGAGACCTATTTATCCCAGTTCTTATTATCCAATACAGTAAGTCTGGTTTTCAACAAAAATTACAAATATGTCTAAGGCAAATAAAAAAACAGTATTGAAAGACAAAGTAAGCATGAAAATCAGAATCAGATATGACACAGCCATTGGATTACCAGACAAAGAATTTAGAATAGCTACAATTAATATGTTAAGAGTTCTAGTGGAAAAAGTAGACAACAACCAAGAACAGGTGAGTAATGTAAGCAGAGAGGTGGAAACGCTAAGGATGGATCAAAAGGAAATGCCAGAAATCAAAAACAGTTTAACAGGAATAAAGGATTCCTTTAACAGGCTTACTGGTAGACTCAACACAGGCAAGGAAAGAATCAATGAGCTCCAAGGTAATTCAACAGAAACTTTCCAAACGTAAATGCAACAAGGGAAAAAGTAAAAGAAGAAGGATTAAGAAATGAACAGAACATCTGGAAGCTGTGGGAAAACTGTGAAAAATTTACAGACTTTTTGGAAATACCAGAAGGAGGCTAAAGAAAACAGAGAAAAAAAACATATTTGAAGTAATAATGGTCAATAACTTCCCAAAATTGATGACAGACAACTTTAAAGATCCAGGAAACTCAGAGAATCCAAGGAAGGGTAAATACAAAAAAAAAAAAAAAAAAAAAAAAATCCACACCTAGGAATATTATTTTTAAGCTCTGTAAAACAAAAGACAGATAAGATATTGATAAAATCCAAAGGTGAGAAAGTATGGACATTATCTACAAAGGAACAAAAATAATAATTGGAGCAGGGTTTCCATCAAAAGCTGTGCAATCAAGGAGACAGTAAAGTAAAATATTTAAAGTGTTAAAAGGAAAAAAAAAAAACCCTACTAACCTAGAATTCTACATTTAGCAAAATTGTCTTTCAAAAATGAATTTATCATCATCAAAACTGCCCTGAAAAAGATGTTAAAATAATTGTTCAAGGACATGGAAAATTATATAGATCAGAACTTGTGACATAGTGCTGGAAAAGAAATATATCTTTTATTTTTCTTATTATTAGTTGATCTAAAAGATAGCAGTTTGTTTAAAGTATTAATAGTAAAATATATTGGTTGATTATGGCATTTTGATGTGAGCTGAATTTCAGCAACGCCATGAGGAATGGGAGTACTGGGAAATACTCTGCTATAAGATACTTGTACGTGAAATAGTAAAGTGTTTTTTAAGTGTGGACTTACATTAATTAAAAATGAATATTGGAAACTCTAGAGAAACTTCTACAATTTTTAAAGAAATATAACATATGACAAAGGAGATAAACTCATAAAATGCTGAATTAAAATCAGAAAAAATGGGGGGAAAACATATAATGCCACAAATGGAAAACATAATTACGGTAAATATCAATCTAACTATATATCATTTTAAATCAGAATGGTCTAAAAATAGCAATTAAAAGACAGATTGTCAAAGTACATAAAATAAAATAAAACTGTTTTATCTACCAGAAATCCCGTTTAATTACAAAAACTTAGTTGAAAGTCAAGAGATTTTTTAAAAAGATGTACCATGCTAATACGAAGCAAAAGAAAGTTGGCTTAAGAATCACAGAACAAACTAGTGGTTACCAGAGGGCTGGGGGAGTGGGAGGTACAGACTGTTGGCCTTAAGAAAGGCGACAAGGATGCATTGTAGAACATGAGAAATATAGCCAATATTTTGTAATAACTGTAAAAGGAATGTAAACTTTAAAAAATTGTGTAATTAAAAAAATATAAATACACACACAAAAGGAAGCTGGCTTAGCTATATTAATTTAAACGAAGCAGACTTCAGAACAAAAATAGCTATCAAGATTAAGGAGGCCATTGTACAATATTAAAAGGTCAATTCTCCAAGAGGAAATAACAATCTTAACTGTATATGTACCTAACAGCATTGCGTCAAAGTTCATGAGGCAAAAATTGCTAGAACTGAAAGGAGAAATAGACAGATTCACTGTCATAGTTGTAGATATTGATATCTCTTTTTCAGTAATTGATGGATGAAGCGGACAGAAAATCAATAAGAACATAGTTTGTTTGATCAGCACTATCAATCAACTTGATCTAATTGACATTTATAGAATACTCCTCTCCATAATAGAATATAGTTTTACCTCAAGGTTACGTGGAACATTGGCCAAGATAGAACATACTCTTGGGGAAAAACAAACAAACAAACAAATAAACAAAACTTAAATGTAAAAGAACAGAAATCATACAAACTATGTTCTCAGATCACAGGAATTAAATGAGAAATCAAAAACAGAGAGACAGCTGGACAATCTCCATATAATATATGGAAGTTAAACAATACTCTTGAATAACTTGGGCCAAATAAAAATTCTCAAGAGAAATTTTAAAATATCTTGAACTAAATGAAATGAAATGGGTTGTTACAGCCCAGACAGGGGCTGGATCTGCTCCCCTGTGGTTGGAATAGATGCTTCCACATCCATTTTTGAGCTGAGGTGTGAGGCAGGTGGGATTGGAGTGCTTTGAATGGAAGAGGAGCCGCTGAGTCTTCCTCTGCAGGGGAAGTGCTCTCTGTGGTGTCATCTGTCACTTGTTATGCAGGCTTACAAAGTACACTTTGTTTCTGCCTCTGCTGCAGGAATTTTGGCAACCCACCCTGGCGTCCCCCAGGTTCTGCACCCACAGAGCCACCAGTGCAGATCTGCTGGCGTCAGGCACTAGGACCACCATAGTGCACATGCAGTCACACAACTGGATCTACCATGAGTCACAGTGTCAGCCCAGACTGCAGCCCTGTGTCTGTGTAAGGTGTACAGGCCTGCTGTTAATGCCAGACCTGCCCGCACTGTGTGCCAGAACTCTACAAGGTTGTCTCAGAGGTGCAGGTCCATGAAAGCACCAGCGGAGTAAATCTGCCACCACTGCCTGGGGCTAGAATAATATCTCAGTCCTACCTGTGAAGGAATGGATTTGGGTTTCAGCCTTGCCTCCACCTGGGAGCCGTGCACGAACAATCATGCCCCTTTGGAGCAAGACAAGAAAATGGCTGAGTCTGAACCCTGACTCTCTTCTCACGAGAACGTGCTTGAGAATGGTGGTGCTTAGTAATGGAGCTGAGCAATGTCCTCTGGGTTAGTGAAGATGGCTATGGCCTGGCTGCCTTGCAGCCCTCCTCCCACGGGCACTGGCAGTAGTGCTCTCTATGGGGAGACCCAGGCTGATTTGCACGCTCTCCTAGCCTCAGCCTGCCCTGCACTCAAGCCCCGTTAGGCTGCTTCTGCAGAGTCAGCCCTTATCCTCTCCCTAGGCTCATCTGTGGAAGCCATGGCTCCTGCTGCCTGTCCCAGCACACCCCTGCTGGATCACAGTCTACAGGGACCCTCTATGCTGGTTTCTCTCATCTGTGACTGCCAAGAGACTGCTGCTTTCTCCTCCAAGCCTCTGACGCTCCCTTTCTGTCTCTGCTGACTACACCATTGGAGAAGAGGCTTCCCCGGGTAAGGGTGATTTCCCCCCTTTGCCATTCTCTCCCTGGGGGCAGGTCCTGCACTGATTTCCTTTGTCTTTCTTTTCCCCCTACCTGGTTTTGTGAGGATTCTCCTTGTATTTCCTACATAAGAGATATTCTGCCTAAGTACAGTAGGTATTCTGTGTGATTTGTTCCATATATAGATGCAGTTTTTGGTGTATTAATGGGACAGAGTGGGCTATGCATCCTTCTTTACCACCATCTTGTTAATCTCCTCCATAGATGGAATCAACATTTCTTTTAGATAGTATCTGCTCAGTGACATCCTCAATCTAGGACAAGACGTGTTGAAAGTTGATGACCTTTGTGGCAGAAGGAAACAGAGCTCTGGCGATCAAAACACAAATAACTATATTCTCCTGCAAAGGAACAACAGATGTCACCTGTTCTGGCAACTCATTGGCTGGGAAGAGTCACATGACTCCTCTCAAGAACAAGGGAGCCAGCGAATTCAGTTTTGCTGTGTCTGAAACAGAGAACTGGTTATAATGAGAAAGCATACACACAGCTTAGGGTCACCAGGTAACTTAGGTTAACTCCTCTTCTCACATGCAAAATATATTCACCCTCTCCCCTAAGGAAAATGACCCAGAAGTCTCCTCCAGCTACAGCATTCAGTCATCCAGCCCCTTGTTCCATACGTAGACCATAGTGGAACAAGAATAGGATAATTGTAATAAACACCTCCATTTGAAAATGGGAACAATGGAAACACAAAGCAGATTGTAAACTGTGGCAATTCTGATACCCTATGGGGCAGGCTCTTTGGTGAGGAAGGATATTCCTTAATGAAACTCCAATTCTGCTCCCAAGAGGAGACCCCTTGTCTGTTTCCTGCACGAATCATGTCTCTACATTCTAAGATATCAGTCATTTTCCATTATGCGCTTCAGTCAGATTTAAAGTGGGAGTTGGGGCTACCCTCTCCTTGAGGGCTGAGTAGATTTCTTAGCCTGCTTTTTCCCCTAGAAATTTGAGAGCCCATGGGTTATTTTCATTCTTGAGCAAGCACAATCTCTTTTAGTCTAGATCAATAATTTTTTGGCAAAGAAATACTTAAGGTTTCTGATAAATATTTGATTCTACTCCATTCTACTTGTCAATAACCATATTCAAAATTACTTTCAAGACCCATTCTCATGTCTGGTGTATTTATTTTCCTACTTACTCCATGCCTTCACTTCTTCCCATTTAGATGAAGGTGTTTTCAGCCTATTAGGCTTTGGTGAAAAAGCCACACTGTCTTTTATTTTTTCCCCTGGGTCACTTTATCCAATTGAAAGGATTTACTGGTGCTACCTTAATCCATTCAAAGGTTTTAAAAAAAGTCAGCATAAAACTCATACCCTTGACTTGATTCTTATTAGTAATTTCAACTTTAAACTTCTGTTACTCAAAGCATTTTTCAATTTTATTATTTAAGGTTGAGAAACAAATGTCTTCTCTATACTTAAAAGTTTTAGAAACTGCCAGTCACTCTATTTTCTTTCATTCTTTCTTGAAATCTAGTCAGTTATTTTCCCTGCTCTATTCTTTTTTCTGATACCTTGCTGAACACAGCTACTGGCATACAAGTATGATAATGCATACTAATATCATTGTTTTTCAACCTCTTCCCTGCTGCTAAAATTTAATTGACTGCATATTGACCTTCCAAGTTATTGTGGACATCAGTTCTACCAAATGTTTTGCCAATGGATAAGATGGGAGTCACTTTGAAAGTCTCGGTGGCTTAGAATAACAGGTATATCCATCACAATTTTGCTGGGAGCTTTTCTTGGTGTCATTTTGCTCTAAAGACATAATGATGGAGAAGCCATGATCTTGAAATCTGTCACTAAAGAGTAAAAATATGACCTGGGAAGTTTCAAGGAAGCAATTCTGTAATTCAATCCCAAATGGACACATGTCACTTCTGCTCAGAACTCATTGACCAGAAATAGCCACATGACATCATGTAGTCATCAAAGGGCCATGAAATTCAGATTCCCCTGTGCCTGGAAGGAGGAAAGAACCTAGATTAATACGCAGAGTAATGACTGCTAGTCAATCACTAGGGATAGAGCCTGAGCAGAGGAGGGGCGTACCCTGCTCTCATCCACCTCTTAGTGGATGGGAGGTAAGGAAACAATGCTCCTCCATCAACTGAATATGTTCAGCAGGCATTACCTTCTAATGCAGTCCCACATAGTTCCAGTCTTCTGACACCTACTTCTGCCTGGAAATGTAGGACCTGGAGATCATTAAATATGCAGAGACACAAAATGTTAGTGCTTGAGGGAGATTTAAATAACAAATACAGTCCAATTTCTAATTTTCTAGAGATAAGAAAACTTTATATATTAATGTAAACCGTTAATGGTTCATACTACTAACTACTTATTGAATATTTCTATGTTAAGCAGTTTATATTTATTTTCTCATTTAATCTTTCAAACCAACATATGAGGAGGTTTCATTATTATGGTTAGCCACCATATATTGAAAAGCAAATAGGGAGGCCCCACATCTTGCCTAAGCTAGCACAGACAGCAAGCCCTAGGTCTTGGACTCAAATGCAGATCCACCTGGGTCCAATATTCTTGTTGTCAAAGATTGTAGGATACCTCCTCCTGTGTCCACTATTTCATTTATCATTATTAGATTTTCACTCTCAGCATCTTCTATTTTAATACAATAATATATTATCAAAATCCATCTTCCCTCTTGATACAAAAAGAAATATCTCTGAATGATGTGACAAACAGAGAAATACCTTTCGTTGAGCTGATGCCAGTAAAGACTGACTCTCCAGATCCCAAGATGTTTAATTATTGTGTCCAGATGCTGAGATGACAAGCTTTATTTACATGTCCCTCATTTGTTTCCATGCTTGGTTTGGTTCCTCTCTGCTCTGCAGCTGTCCTCGGGGGCATTTCTGCTTAATGGGAGAACAAGATCAGTAAGCAGGGCTGTTTTATTAGCCTCAACAAATGGCAGAATAACTGGCCTGATGGTCACATTTTTTTAGATCTGATATCAGGACTTTGGTGTTCTGTGTTTTATAACAGCCATTTCTCACAGAAAGTAGATTGAAAGATAAAAAGAGAGTTGCAGTAAAAATTTTGTAAACCCCTGGATCCAGCCATGCTTGAAGTCAAATAATTCTCCTATTCTTCCTGATAAGGTCTTTTTTTTTTTTCCCTCTTAAGGTAGTTCAAGTAGAGATACAATTAGCTTCATGTTGTTGATTTAATTCACTGCAATCAGGTCTGTGAGTTATATTTCTTATTCTTCATGACTAATAGCTTCTTCTACCCCAAATCCATATGGAAAAGTATTGCAAAGGGCACAAATTAATTCTCACCTCTAAGCTAAAAAGCCTATATTTGCATTAACTTAGCAATTTGATAAGTTACCTATCCTTCTACGAAAAGATCTTCACTTGAAAAATGTTTGTATACAATGTTGTACTTTGGTATCAGTGTTTATTTTAGGTCATTATAATAAAGAGCCTGTATTCGTTTCTGAAAACTGATATAACAAACTACCACAAACCCTATGGCTTAAAACCACACACATTTATTCTCTTACAGTTCTAGAGATCAGAATTCAGAAATCATATCGCGGGGCTAAAGTCAAGGTGCTGGCAGGGCAGGGTGGCTCTGGGGAGACTCTTTTTCCAACTTCTAGAGCTATGTTCCTTGCATTCCTTAGTTTATGGCTACGTCTTCCATCTTAAAAGCCGGCAGCAAAGACTTTCTGTTTTCTCCCCCTGCTTCTGTCACTTCTCTGTAGCAGCATCTCCTTCTGTCTACCTCTTATGAAGATGCTCTATTGCAATTAGGAAACACCCAGATAATCCTGGACAATATCCCTACATCAAGATCCTCAATTTAATATCTTTTGCCATATAAGACAGTAAACACAGCTTCCAGAGATTTCAGAAGTAAAGGTCTTTTGGGCCCATTATTTAGCCAACCCCAGTGCACCAGAGAAATTGTTTCTATATTTGTTGAAAACCCTAACTTGGGGATATTATCTCCTAATATATATTTCTGTCTATGAGGGATGCAATTTTTCATTTTATATTGGAAAAATATTTCTCTTAAGTAATAAGTAAACTTTTGATGTATATTATATAAATTGTTACAATTCCATTTTTTTTGTCCTGAATTCCAAGACGCTCATCGTCTAATTTGTTGCCTAGTGCTAGAAGCATACTGATTTTATGAGCAACATATTTACCTCCTCTTCCTCTGTGGCTTTAATTTTTAAATCATGATATTTTGTTAACCATAAATTATGTGTGGTGTGTGTGTATTAGTGTAAATCATTTCCAGGGTATCAAGAATGTGCATAAGATGTAAGTTGTTTATAGGCCAAAAGAGAAGGTACATGTGCAAACAAGGTAAAAGAAAACACGTATTGAATAGTGACATAAACAACATTCCTGGCAGAGTTGACACTGAGTTGTATTTTTAAGGTACGACATTTCAAAAGAGGAAGGGAAGGCAGGGATGTTCATGGATTCCAAATTGAAGTGAATGTCATTCATTATTTAATAAAGACTCTTTGAGCTGTTGGTATATGACAGGCATGATTCTGGGCACCAGGGATACCAGAATGAACAAGAGATAAAGCCCTAAATTTATATTCAAAAAAAGAGAAGGTCGATAATAAACTTAAACAGACAAATGTATAGTCAAGTCAACATCATAAAAAATTTGATGAGGAAAATTGTGACCCTACAGGAACATAGACGTGACCTATGTCACTAGATTAGTTGTTCTCAAGCAGAACTGATTTTTGTCCCCTAAGGGACATCTAGAAAATGTACAGAGACATCCTTGGCTGTCACAACTGGAGAGGTGCTGTCGCCATCTCTACATCCTACTCTGCACAGGACAGAATCCCACGGCAAAGGATAGACTGGCCCAAGATGTCAGTACTGCTGAGGCTGAGAAACTCTGGGTTAGAGGACAAGAGTGAAATCAGTAGGAATTGATGTCACTGAGGTTGGCAGAGGCTGGCTCATAAAAGCCTGTTGGCATTGGTAACCGTATGGATTTCATTCTATGTGTAATGGGAAGCCATTGGAAAGCTTCAATCAGGGAAGCCAAATTATCTGATTTGCATTTTAAATAATCACTTTAGCTGTTGTAGGGATCAGAAAGAAAAATAAAAAGGTTATTAAAATAATCCACGTGAGCTAATCATGATGAGCACAATGTTTTTAAAATAGTCTGCCAAATTCTTTGGTTCTCCTGCTTCCTGGAGGTGGAGCTTAATTTCCCTTCCCTTGAGTGTGGGACTTCTGAGTGTAAGCCACAAGTCTTAGTGGCTTGTGTTTAATGGATAGAATATGGTGGAAGTGACAGTGTGATTTCTGAGATTAGGTTGTAAAAGACATTGTGTCTTCCTCTTTACCCAGTCTCTGGGGGATACCAGATGACATATTACAAGAAGATATAAGCTCTAAGGGGAATTCCATGTGGGGAGGAACTGAGGCTTCCCCTGTCCAATTTCAAGCAAGGAAAAGAGGCTTCTCCTAAAAGCCATGTAGATAAGCCATTTTGGAAGCAAGCGCTCCAGCCCCAGTCAAGCCTTCAGATTACTGCAACCCTGGCTGACGTCTTGGCAGCAGTCACATGAGACCTTGGGCCAGAATCACCAAGCTAGATCCCTCCCAGACATCAGCTTTAAGGAGACTGTTTAACCAGCTACCTCAGTTGAGTACGATCACATCTCTGCAATGAATCTCTGTCTCTGACTCTCTCTCTTTCACACACACATACACACATGCACAGACACACACACAACCTGGTTAATTGTCTCTGACTGAATTCTGACCGTGGTGTTGGTGAGAAGTGGTTGGACTTGTAATCTAGTTTGAAGGTGGAATCAATGGTACTTTCTGGGGATTTTGATCTGAGGACTGAAAGAGAAGAGAAAGACGAATCAAGGACAACTCTCATGTTCTTGATCTAAACCACTAGATGAAATTAGCAAGACTAGGGGTAGGGGGAAGAGAAGTTGAATCAAAAGTCCTGCTTTAAATACTTCAAATTTGAGTTGCTGACTAGACCTCCGAGAGAGTATTAAGCAAGTAAATGGATACAACACATGTACCCCAGGGAAGAAGTCCAAGTTGGAGACAAGGAATTAGGAGTCATACATCTGTACCTAGTATTTAAAATAATGGAAGTGGATTCATGTTCCTGGGGAGACAGTGTAGATGGAGAATAGAGGAGAGATAAGAAAAGAACTCTGCAACATTTAGAAGCAGGTCTGAAATGGTACCAACAAGGGATATTCGAAGAGAACTATTGGTAAAATGAGGAAACTACAGTCTAAAAAGGCAAGTGACTTGCTTTAATCACACAAATAGTGGAGGGCCATAACTAAAAGTTCAAACTCTTGTAAGTACACATGACATTTAAATTTAACCAAAATAAAAGCAGAGGTTCATATGCTTCAGATAGTTTGGAGCAGTGAAGAGCAGGACTGATAGGTTTATCTTTACTTTCATTCTATAAATACTCATTTAATACCTCATTGTGCCCTTCCCTGTTCTTGGGTCTGTGAATACAGTGTTTTACAAGCCAGAAAAGCATGGGGTTGTCAAAGGAGGCAATTAACCAAGCAATTATAACAAAATGTGATAGGCCATGTGATACAGACCTGAAGGGTACTCTATAAGCATGTAGCAGAGTTAACTTCATCCAAGAGAAGCCTTCCCAGATGAAATCACTTTTAAGGGTGGACCTAAGGATAAGTAGGAGAAACTGATTTTAGCTTTTTTTTTTTCTAAGCAAAGCTGGGAAATTCGTGATTAGAGTCTTACCACTTGAGAATCTCCGTGTTCAGAGTGTTAGATAATCTAATTGGATTTTCATTAGCTTCTTCAATGTTCCTCCTTGCTATCCCCACCATCAGCATTATTATTATCTTAGCCATTGTGTTAGCATAGAATTTAGAAAGAACTTGCACCTTATTTCGAATAAGGTGGATTTTTTTTAACCTAAGCATACAGTGTCATGAGAATTCCAGCAGTGTTTGGATTCCATGAATGAACCTTGATGATAAACACTTTCCAAATAGCCCTACTGTAAGTGCATTATATAAAAATCTGGACTTGCTCAATAATCTGCTCGTCTCAAGTTACCCAATATATTGAGATCCTCTTTTTCCCCTTCTCCTATCTGCCTCAGCAGTACTTTAAATTGCTTATTAGAGCAGTTATGCATTCAGAATACTAATGAGGACTAGCATACTTACCTATTAAATTGCAATGACAATTTAGAAATTTGGTGTCATCTTTACTTTGGAGCTTGGTCTGCTAATAAAGAAAACACAGAGTCAAGGTGATTTTCAGATCATTTTAACAGGATAACTATTGCAAAAGGATAAGAATTTCTATCCTGGACTGCTTTCCATTTCAAAGTTGATTAGGACACTGTTCTGCAGGCAATAAAGATAGAAAATTTATAAGGGTACACAAGGCAGATTACGGTGTGACCTAGCTGTTGAATTTTTTATCTGTACTATAAACAAAGAAGGATGAGAAACATTTACTGTGCATTTCAAAGAACTATACGTGAAAAGCTACTGTGGAGTGGGAAGCCGGCACAATTAAATTTCAGTCTTGAAAATGTCACTGCATTTTAGACAATCCTGTATATGGTTTCTTGCTCTTAATTTTTAATTTTTTTTTTTTTACTAAAGTTTATAAAATCCCTACCTCATTAGGAGAACAAGCCACTGAAGAGTAGCAAGCAGGGCATTACAGCTCCCAATTATATTATAGGTTCTGGATTAAATGTCATGCCAGTAATTCAGTGCTGCAGTGATTAACATGAAGAGATGTTCTTATGTTTATAACCTGCTTATACTACAATACAAAACCCTGGTAACACTACCTAAGCCTGGGCAAGATGAATTATCACGATAGATGTTGGCATAAAGTTCAATTGGGAAATATAAAATAAACTGTCTAAAACTTCAGTGACCACATATTATTAACATAATTGTTCCGGAGATTTTGGCACATGTTTAGAAGATGGGGAGGAAGATCTGACAAGCTTCTGACAGAGATGTCAAGGGATCTTAGAAGATAGAATGCTTATCTCCTCTGATGTCAAACTCTTGACATCAACTGGGTCCACAATGTCCTCGTGTTAATATCAGGTCAGCAGCCAATAATCTCTTCTGATTCAGGTAATATCGATTATGTTTTAATTCTTGCCTTTCCTTACTGCTCACATAAGGGCTGTCCTATTTTCTAGGTATTGTTTTTTATTTCTTTATTTGTACATATGTGAATGTGTGTGTATGTATGAATTTGTGATGTGTATATATACACATATGCATATATACACATATATACACATATACATACACATATCACAATAAACTTTACCTCTTTCAATTATTTGACAAAGTATATTATTATTCAAGAAGGGGATATGTCATTAATACCTATGAGTCACTTTAACAGATGGGATCATTCTTTTTTCCAGCCTTAGAATTGACTTTTTTTAATGTCTGCAATGACATCTTAGTATAAGATAATACATGTTTGCCCACATTCAGAGATGTGAAAGAAATCACCTGTGATAAATGTTAATCACTGGGGACCTAACAAAGTTACTCAGGCTCCTTTGAGACTGTTGCTCAATTTCTGTTGCTGTAAATGAGAGACCTGAAGCCATAAGGAAGGCTATGATGCCTCTGCATAAGGCAGACTTTGTGAGCAGGTGGCTTACAGCGATGCTTTATTTTGACAACATGATGTTTTAACATTATTTGATTCGCCAATGTTTAAAAATTGAGAGTGTTCACAAACATATCTGACTTTCTCCTTCTTCTGAAGTATTGGAGGAGCTGGGAACACTTGATCAATATTCAGTAGTGTACTGATATTTAATATCCACCATTCTCGCCCTCAAAAAAAAAAAATCCTGGCCTGCAGCACTTGCTGATTTCTGGGGTGTAAATACTTCTACCCTGGCCGACATCAAGCTACCAAAGTAACATTACTCAAGTGAAGTTGAGGAAATGCATGCAGTTTTTTTTTTAAGTTATTGAGTTATAGTCAGTTTACAATGTTGTGTCAATTTCTGGTGTACAGCACAATTTTTCATGAATATACATATATTCATTCTCATATTCTTTTTCACTGTGAGCTACTACAAGATCTTGAATATATTTCCCTGTGCTATACAGTATAAACTTGTTTATCTATTCTCTATATACCAGTCAATATCTACAAATCTTGAACTCCCAGTCTATCCCTTCCCACCCCCCTCCCCTCTGGCAACCACAAGTTTTTACTCTGTCTGTGAATCTGTTTCTGTTTTATATTTAAGTTCATTTGTCTTCTTTTGTCTTTCTTTTCTTTTCTTTTCTTTTCTTTTCTTTTTTTTAGATTCCACATATGAGCGATCTCGTATGGTATTTTTCTTTCTCTTTCTGGCTTACTTCACTTAGAATGACATTCTCCAGGGACACTCATGTTGCTGCAAATAGCATTATGTTGACATTTTTATGGCTGAATAGTATTCCATTGTATAAATATATCACACCCCAATGTTCATAGCAGCACTATTTACAATAGCCAAGACATGGAAACAGCCTAAATGTCCATCAACAGATGACTGTATGCAATCTACTCTTGCAAACCAGTATGAGCCAGCTCACCACGTCTAAATGACTCCTCTACAGAATTGGCTGAAGTTACTAGTTGACCTCTTTCAGTGAGGCTCAATCTCTCTAGTTCTCAGATTCCCAACAGCATCTATATCATTTATTTAGGTGACTTGTTAATTCACATAGGGATTAAGTTTGTGACCTCTGGCATAAGTAATAACTATGTTGAGAAATATGGTCTGGGACCTTGGAAAATGACATAAGCTCAGTGTTATTTCAACAAGCACTGTGTGGTTAAGGCTTTGATTGAAAAGAGCTGGCCCAATGAGGAGAAGACGATAAATTAGCGACAGGGAGAGCAGACACAAATGCCTTGGGCCAGTGTTCATGCATTTGTAGTTCCAGTCTTTTTCTGGAGAATGTGGTCTTTGTAATGTTTGGTGGACAATGGTTAGAGCAGAGACAGTGGCACTTTTAGGATTACAATGTTAGGTCATTAGAAAACAGCTGGTTTGGGAGACAGCCTTCTAGACTGTCTGTGTAGGGCTGGTGACCTGAGGGAACATCTAGTGATCTGACCTTCATGGCTTCCCAGGTGCCTCCAGGGAGGGCTGGCCAGGTGGCTGCCTAATCCACAAGAGGGCTGACTTGCCTTACCCACTCTGACCCTCAGTGTACCCCATGTTCTGCTTTCAGGAACCAGGCCTGAGCCTGCCCAGAAATGCCACAGATGATTGTGAGGGCTGCACGCTGCATGGCTCTGGGGGGCAGGGGACACCTTTCCGTAGACTATGATTTGGATGACCCCTCCTTAGCCTTTCAGTACATTAGCCTGGGCAACCATGCCCATGTGGAAATAGATGAAGACCAACCAAATGAGAATAAGCAAATGCTATTTATTCAGATCTTGCTGTAACAAGGAGGTCAGCCACTGCCACTTGCATTTTGGCAGAGACCCAAAGACAAGTAGAAAAGTGGGACAGCTTTCCAGTAGGAAAAATGGGATGCTTCAGGTCTGCCCTGACTGAATGTTGTTTTCATGAGGAAGCCATAGGTGGGCTATGGGGCACATATTTGGCTTTCTCCGATTGGGCTTAAGTTGGAAGTGGGGATAAAAACTAGAGAAGCTGTCAGTTACTAATCAAGTCCTTATCATTTTGAAGTAATGGTTAATGGTGGAGGGTATAGCTCAGTGGTAAATCATGAGTTCAATCTTCAGTACCTCCACTAAAATAAACAAACAAATAGATAAATAACCTAATTACCACCACCCCCTCCTCAAAAAAAGAAGTTATTGTTCAGCTTCTTGGATTGTTATTAGAGACAGCAATCTGGCCTCCTGCAAGCCTGACTTATCCCAGGCTGGCTTGTAGTTAAGGGGGTTGGTTTTCTGGGTAGGTTGCTGTGGGTTGTGGGTCAGAGTTCTATTTGTGTGTATGGTGGTTTGGCCATTTTCTGTTTGCATATTCAGTCTCTCATTTGGTGGCCCTGAGTGCCCTTCTCATTGTCATACACTATTATTTCTGAGGGTATCTTCACGTTGAGCCTGTCAACATCAGGTCCTCCAACAGTTAAAATAAGTTTTGCAAAAGCATGTTTTAGGTGGCTTGATATTTTGATTTACAATAAGAAACATATGTTTGGGGCTCACCCACTGTTCCTAGCACATAGCTCTTAAGGCCCTTGGAATTTCCTGGGTGTTGAGAGCCATAAGGTATCTTTTGTTATGTTAGTAAGATGACTTTTAGAAAGCACCAAAGGATGGGGCTGGTTGCCAGGAACCAACTTTCAGTCCCACCCCTTAACCATCAGGGAGAGACGAGGACTCAGGATTAAGTCAATCACCAATAGCCAATGATTTAAACAACAGTGTGTAATGAAGCCTCCATAAAACCCCGAAAGGATAGGGTTTGGAGAGCTTCTGGGCTCGTGAACACATAGAGATGCAGGGAGAGTTGTACACTCGGAGAGCCTACACACCCCTGTCCACATACCTTGCACCATGCATCTCTTCCATCTGGCTATTCCTGAGTTACGTTCTTTTAAAGTCAATGGACAATTTGTTAAGTAAAATATTTCTGAGTTCTATGAGCTGCTCTAGCAAGTTAATTGAACCCAAGAAGGGGGTTGTTGGAGCCTCTGATTTGTAGCCTGTTGGTCAGAAGCACAGGTGACAACCTGAAACTTGTGATTGGCATCTGAACTGGGGAGAGAGCAGTCTAGTAGAACTGAAGCCTTGAGCTGTGGGATCTGATGCCATCTTCAGGTTGACCATGTAGAGTTGAGTTGAATGATAGGACACCCAGCAGGTGTCAGAGAATTGCTTGATGGTGTGAAAGAAAACCCACACACATGGTTATCAGGTACCAGAATCACAGTGCTGGGTTCGGGACACCGATCGGTGAAGATGGGGTAGAGTGATCCGTATCACTCTGCTGCCAAGGGAAGCAGGGATAAGCCAAGCAGAAGGTTTGGACTCCCTGACAGATCACGCCCCAGAAACCTGGCATTTTTTTAGTGTTGTCTCTGTTGTATTTTGAGGATTCCCACATTTTTAACTCAGACCTTTACTGGAGGGGCTTCCATCTAAAATGGTAACTGACCTTAGCTGCCCATCCTGAATTATCCAAACCAGGAACAGAGCTAAATACTTAATGTACTTCTACAGGTGTAAATGGGGAAGCCCAAGAGGCTGTTATAAAACATAAATAACTTACATGAAAACAAAACACAGCTATGGTTCTGCTAATTATTCTTTTCTGCAGATGACATGCCTTCATGAATCAATTTCTCCCTCTTTTGGACTTGATTATCTCTGCAATGAGAGGCTGTGCTCTTTGTGTTTTCTCGTTATGCATAAAGTAGATTAGGTGCCTCCAACATGTTGCTGGCTGGCTAAGTTGTGCAGCTTTTTAAAAGGAAGAGGTTGTACAAGATAAGGCAAAACAATAGGCTGTATTATTATGCACATAGCCAATGACGGTATATGCATGATACAAACGGTTCTCTTTTTAGAGAATGCTGTGACCCCTGATCAGTCTGTACTCAGTGTCCTCTGGTCAACAGACTCCCTTCCTAACGGTGACACTGCCGCTGAATTTCCTTATCAACTTGACAAATGGTATGTGAGGAGCTGAGCTTCCAAATTCCCTTGGTTTCATATTAAAGATGAGTTCTTGAAAATTTGAATTTCCTGGATTCTGCTTTTGCTTCTATTTCCATTTTGTTATCCTCACTTCCCTCAATACTCTGCTTTTTCTCAACCCTCAGGCATTGAAACTTACCATGATTTTCCACTTTCTTTCAAGACAATTCCAATTTTTAAAGATACAGTCTTTGCCAATTAGAATCCAAGAAAGAGAAGTAAATATTAAAAAAAAATCCTCTCTAGTTTTGCCTAATCCTAATATGCAATATGCAGAATTTCCCTTCCTTTTATCCTTTCTTTTTTTTTTTTTTTTTTTTCCACCTCTCTTTCTTTACTTCTGCTCCTTCTCTTTAGTGTGGATCCGTGCCCTTTGGCTGAGCTGTGTCTGGTTGTTGGTTAGCACTGATGGCAGTTCAGAGGGTGAGGATATACATTATTGACTATGTTTTGCACTGCATTCACACCATACGATATCCAGCTGTGTTTTCTGGTTTGACAAGGATGCCACCAGAAAACACTTACTTCCCCAGGTGATGTGGAATTTTTCAGCTTCAAACCATCCATGCTTGATCCCTACCAGAAAAAAAGTCAGCTCGTTTGGCATAATTTGTGGTGGTGTCTGTGCAAATACATTAATAGGTACAGAAAAGCACAAGTATTACTGCTTTGTTCTAAAGTTGTGACAATCCTGGAAATTATTGGCATTTTTCCCCCATCTAGTGTGTCATACAAGGTCAACAGCTGATAAGTGAGCAATGCTTTGGGTTAAAGTTTTTTTGTTTTTGTTTTTAATTTTTTTATTGAGTGATAGTCATTTTACAATGTTGTGTCAAATTCTAGTGTACAGCACAATTTTTCAGGCATACATGAACATATATATATTCATTGTCACATTTTTTTTTTCGCTATGAGCTACCACAAGATCTTGTATATATTTCCCTGTGCTATACAGTGTAATCTTGTTTATCTGTTCTACAGTTTTGAAATCCCATCTATCCCTTCCCACCCTCCACCCCCTTGGCAACCACAAGTTTGTATTCTATGTCTATGAGTCTGTTTCTGTTTTGTATTTATGTTGTTTTGTTTTTTTAGATTCCTCATATGAGTGATCTCATATGGTATTTTTCTTTCTCTTTCTGGCTTACTTCACTTAGAATGACATTCTCCAGGAACATCCATGTTGCTGCAGACGGTGTTATGTTGTCGGTTTCTATGGCTGAATAGTATTCCATTGCATAAATATACCACATATTCTTTATTCAGTCATCTGTTTGTGGGCATCTAGGCTGCTTCCATGTCTTGGCTATTGCAAATAGTGCTGCTATGAACATTGGGGTGCAGGTGTCATCCTGAAGTAGGGTTCCTCTTGGATATATGCCCAGGAGCGAGATTCCTTGGTCATATGGTAAGTCTATTCCTAGTCTTTTGAGGAATCTCCATACTGATTTCCACAGTGGCTTTCCTTGCTTCCCTCCCCAACTCTTAATGATTTAGATGTCGTCTTTTACAATTTTGTGTTTATTCTCTTTGTAATTCATAGCAGTTATCTCCTTTCCACAGTTATGAGTTTCTCATTTTTGTAGCATCCTGCTTCTTTTCTATTTAGAGTAGACCTGTCAGTATTTCTTTTAGCATGGGTTTAGTGTTGCTAAACTCTTGTAGTTTTTGCTTGTCTGTGAAATTCTTTATCTCTCTTTCTAGTCTAAAAATAGCCTTGATGGATAGAGTATTCTAAGCTGCATCTTTTTTTCATTCAGGACTTTGAATGTATCTTGCCACTCCCTTCTGGCCTGTAGTGTTTGTGTAGAGAAATCAGCTGAGAGCCTTATGGGGGTTCCCTTGTAACTCACTCTTTGTTTTTCTCTTGCTGCCATTAGCATCATTTCTTTATCCTTGACTCTGGCCATCTTGATTATAATATGTCTTGGTGTGGGTCTATTTGGGTCCTTCCTGTTTGGGACCCTCTGAGCCTCCTATACTTGGATATCTGATTCATTTAGGTTTGGGAAATTTTCAGTCATGATTTCTTCCAATACCTTTTCAATCCCCTTTGTTCTTTCTTCCCCTTCTGGAACCCCTATGATGCATAGATTGGCACGCTTTATATTATCCCATAGGTCCCTTATATTGTTTTCATTGTTTTTTATTTGTTTTTCTCTCAGCTGTTCTGATTGGGTGCCTTCTGTTTTCCTGTCTTCTAGGTCCCTTATTTGTTCCTCTGCATTATCTAGCCTGCTTTGTACAGCCTTTAGGTCAGCTCTCATCTCAGCAAATGAGTTTACTAATTCTACTTGGTTCTTTATAGCTTCTATTTCATTTTAGACATATTTTATATCTCTAAACACTATTTCTTTCAGTTCCTTCAGTACTTTGATCACTCCTTTTTTGAGATCTTGATCTAGTAGGCCATCAATGTCTATTTCCTTGATCGTGCTTTCAGGGGATTTCTCTTGATCTTTTAATTGGGAGTGGTTCCTCTGCTTCTTCATATTGCTCATATCTCTCTGGCACTGTGGCTTAAGGAGTATCAGTTATCTAGTTCTCCTGGAGATGATGTGCTCTTAATGATTTTATTGTGTCTTCGCCCTGTTTCGTGAACTCAGCTTGCTGTTTCTAGAGGCCCTCTGTTGGTGCCGTCATCTGTGCTGCTCCCAGTGGCTGTCGGCTAGCAGATCGCGCCCCCTCCCAACACTGGGTCAGGTGCTGAGCTCTTACCCGGTGGGCGGGCGGGTCAATCCTCCTCCCGATGCCACAGTCAGATGCTGGGCTCAGGCAAGGCGGGTGGGTTGATCGTGCCCCCTCCAAGCACCATGGTCAGGTGCTGCATTCCTGCCAGGAAAGCAGGTTGCCGACCGCCTTCTCCTGGTGTGGGTTAAGGTTTAAATGGTCAAATGTCTATGCTAACTTTCTTTAGAAAGACAAAAAATTTTAAAGCCCCTCCCTTTCCCCTTTTGGAAATATACTCCCCTTAGAGCACATGTCTCAAAAGTGAGCAGAAGGTACTTTTGTAAGAAGAAAAAGTCACTCTTTCCTCCTGGCAAACATTTCTCCTGCCAGGGTGGCCCATGACTCAGTGAAGGCTGTGCTTCTGGCCACACCTGCCCCTATGGCTGGGGGGCATTAATAGACGGTGTCAGTCAATTTCCTTTACCACCCAGTGCCTGGTCACCTGCTGCTTTCAACAATGACTGCTGTATCCATCAGGGTTCCACCAGAGAAACAGAGCCAGTGGAGATAGATAGATGAAGACAGATAAACAGACAGATTGATATATTATATAAATAGAGAGAGAGGTTTTTTGCAAGGATTGTCTTACATGATAGGGAGGACTGGCTGGAGAATTTCAGCATCCGTAGGGCAGGCTGTCAGGAAGGGCAGGCTGGAATTCTCGGTCTGCAACTGCCATCCACAGGCAGAATTTATTCTTCTTCAGAGAAGCCTCAGTTCTGCTTTTAAAGCCTTTCAATTGCTTGTACCAGGTCTACCCAGATTATCTGGGGTAATTTTTTTTATTTGAAGTACACTGATTATAGATTTAAATCACATCTACAAGGGCCTTCACAGCAACATCCAGTGTCGGGTGACTAGGGACTGTAGCTTAACCGCGTGGACAAGTGAAACTGTCACAACTGCTGAAGAGTCACCACTGCCCCTCCTCCTATGACAAGAGCCAACCAGGGAAAGAGGGTGGGATTGCAGGAGCAGCCCACTGCCGATGCATAACCCCCATGGGGTTACAAACAGCCTGCCCTCCCTCTTGCCTCAAGATGGAGGGGACCTGTGGTGCAGTCCATGCTCCAGAGTCCCCACCATGAGTCAGACCTGAGCTAGACTTTATCTGAGTCCACATCCAGGCTTCTTCCCCTGCACTGCTCTACTTCCCCCACCAGTTCATAGGTTTTCCATGAGGAACATGCCCTCAGTAAATCACCAGCACCAGAATCCCTGCCTCAGCCTCTGCTTCTAGGGCTCCTGACCCCTGACAGTGCTTTGTGCAGTGAACACACCGTTCAACCGTATCAGCTGTCTTGTGAATGGGCCTCCCTCATTTTCCTTTGTACAGCCTTCCACCTCTTTCCCCTCACCTTGTTCTTCCAGAAATGCTTTCTTTATCAGATTGAGTCTATCAGTACAATACTTTTAAGCTGGCAAAACTCACATGTGTGTTCATACAGTTATTTACAGTTCCATTGGAGGAAGATTATAATAATTTTTCACTCCTACTTTTATTTTATTTTCTGTTATTGTTCTTTATCCCCCCACCCCTGCTCTGCTCCGTTCCTTTTTTCCTTTCTCCCGTTCCCTTTCCTGTTTCTGTTTCTAATGCCTGGAGTCTGCCAGTGGCAGCCTGTGGGCATTGTTCAGCTCAGCCCAACCAGGAGCCCACAAGGGTAAGAAGCCCCCTAACTTTTGTTCTTTCATATAATCTATTACCAACTGTCTGTCAGGCTTGTCATCACAAGAGATAGCCTACCATAGACAGAAGAGCTGAGGTCCTGGATTCTTCTATGGTGTTTGACTTTTTATTTCTGCTCATTTTAGGTTATCTATTCCAAATCTCCTCGATCTCCCCTGCCATCGATGTACCACTGCCTAGCTCCCTGCGTTATGTCATTCCAGGGCCAGTGGCTGCCACATTTCACCCCCTCCCAGCCCTGTCCTTGACTGTGACATCTGAAGCCTTCAGGGGGGCAATTCCTGCTACTGCTTGTCCTTTTAGGGGCTGAGACAGCAAGTACCTGTTTCTTCCCAGATTCCAGAAACATAAATCTTAAAGATGAGCCCTGACTGGATGGAAATCTTATTGGGATCAGGGGCCTCAGTTTGCTTAGGCTCAAATCCCTTGAACACTAAAGAGCATTAGTGACACCCATGTCCTCTGTCTCCATCCCTGGGTCATTGCAAGTGGACCCGCCCCACCTCCAGCAGGTCGTCTGTCGTCTAGTGTTTCAACCAGCTCAGCTGGTCCTGGTGGGGATGCTTCCTACTACTGTTTTGTGGTGTGCCTTCTAAACAGTCTTCTCCAATTTGACCAACCTTTGGACCTCTTCACTTTGGTGTGCTGCCTCTCCAGAGATGCCATCTGTTTGTGGGCCTCGAAAATCCAGGAATGTGTCCTCATCTACATCTCTTCCTTGCTATCAGAAATAGTTTAAGAATTTTTTGAGTTTTCTACATCGATTTTCAGAGCTTTGTTCTCTTTCTCGAGGCAAGCCAATGAATACACTAATTGTCCACATCCCACTCCCATGGCTCCTCTGTGGACCTCATCACCACCTCAAGCATCCCTCCTTTGAAAGCCCAAACTCGGCTTTATTTTCTGACTGTGGCCCCCTGACTTTCATCTAGCACACTCACACTGCCTGGTGTTTGGTTATTTTCCCTTTACTTCCATGCTCACAGGTGTCTTGACCCATGTGTTTCCTCCTTGTCAATCAGGGAGCCATGTCCGTGCACCTGCTTTCTCTTCCCCCACCTCTGCTTGGAGTCCTCAACCAATCACCTGTTACTCTCTGGCTAACACTCCCAAAACACATCTTCCATCTGTTGAGTGAAGATGGAGAAAAGCCTCCTAAGTGGGAATTGATATGCATACTTTCTTGCACTGACACCCTCAATGTCTTCTATAATTAATGTTGTGTGTCCTTGGACAGCCCTCTTGCCTGTTTCAATCAATAACTCTTTCAAAATCAGAAATGTTTGCTGTTAATTTAAAATAAGTTATAATTGGAACTGGGATGTTCTATGAAATTATGGCAAGTATTTTCTAAATAGCCACAGAGATAACAAAAACTATAAGACATGGATTCTCTCAACTTCCTGCTGTCCCCTCATTTATTTATATATTAATCTAGACATTATTTGCAATGTCATATATTATACATATACACAGGTATTGTATATGTATTATACATACATTATTACATATATATGGTATATAGGACTTTATATCTAATATACAATATAGTGTGTTATTATATATTATATTTTATAACATAATAGAATATGATATAAATTTAGATATTATATATTAAATTTATAAATTTACATACATCCTAAATTACCATCACCTCATGTGTCAGAAACCATGCTTGTGTTCACCAAATCTTTTTTCATTTTTCTCTTCCTGGGCACATAGGAAGACAACATTATTTAGGGTGGCCTCATGACTAGATCTGGCCAAGGACCTATGGTAGAGGTGATGTACGTCATTCTAAGGCCAAAACATAGAAGAGCAAAAAGATGTGAGTTCTCTGCATTCTCTTTCTCTGTGTGGCTCCCTGGCTGCTGCTGGTGGTTGAAATGATGCTGTGGATGATCTAGATGTCATAGCTGCAAGATGCCTAGAGAGTGCAGATCCCTGTGTCTGTCACTGTGTAGGAGGGAACTGCCCCAGAGAGCCACTGGACCTGCAGTGGGTTTTCATAGGCAAGAATTGAAACTTTCTATATTATGCCCCTGAAATTGCGGGGTTCATCTGTTAATAGCTTGAAATATATATATAGGGAAAGAGATGTTGTTTCTTTCTAAGGGTGTTGCTGACCGTCTGTTACATGGCAGACCCTTTAAGCAATGGTCTGAAACTACCATGCATTTGGATCCTTCCAGGCTCATTCTTGTGTTGTTCTTTCAGTTTAGAAAGTCTTGAGATAGACTTGCAATCACTCTTAGGTCAAGTTCCAGTTCTATTTTTAGTGGTATAACCTTAATGAGATTACTTGGATGCTTGGATAATAAAACCTAGCCAGAATGTTGGGGGTTTTTTTAGGATTAAATAAATGAGTGTACACAGAAACTCTTGGTGCAATCCCCAGTTCCAAAGGGAAAATGTTAGCAGGGGCTCATCAATGATTGCCTGCCCTTTTCTATCTTTTTCCTCTTATTAAAATGCTAGACATCTTTCAAGGCTCACCTCATGTATGACTTCTTTTTTTCTTTAAATAGTTTCCTTCTTTTCTTTGCAGTTGCTCAGCACAATGTGTGTTCTTTGCTTAGCCTTATTTCATTCTGCTTAGTATGAGAGTTATTTGTTCACACATCTTATTACTTTCTCTTAGATTTTAAACTTTTCAAGGGCAGAGAGACCTGTCTCTTTTATCTTTGTATTTTCTCTTTCCTCCTCACAGCACCCAGCGTGCATCGCAAGTAGGAGGTGCTCAACGATGTTTACGGAATGAGATGATACCCTAACGGGTTTTGCAAATAAAATGGACCCGTCTTTCTTCAGAACCCCAAAGACATTTTGGTGAGGAGGGCAAAGGAAAATAGGCAGAGTGTACCAGGTGCATGTTTTCTAAATAATTAGCAAGGTTAAAATGAGAGGTTCGTGTTGTCTCGAAACTACAAGGAATACTTGCAATTAGCTATGTTTTGTGAGGAAGTCATTCCTCATGGATTTTGCACAGCTTTGTGGATAACAAAGACATGCCACAAAGATATTTGACATTTTTTCTTTACAGAACTCATTCCACACACAGCTCTGGACTCAGAGCTTAACTTAGCTTGTATAATGCCTGTCAGAAAAGGAAGAAGGCTGCAACTTCAAAGTCTTAGAAGGCACTGAAAGAAAGAATGAGACATACAAAGGCATTTTGGCTTTCACTGTCTTTTCACAGCATTGACCACAAAGTTTAACAGTCACTGCAGTGGAAAAGATCGAGATTTTTAGGAGAAAACAGAAGCAGAGTGAGTGTGTGTTTTTAAGTGTTTGCTGTTGTTCTTTTCAAATTAGTAATAGGTGTTACTGGAATAGTTCATGGAATTATGGTTAGAATAATTTTTAAAATTCATAATGTAAAACACATTATGGTTCATTACTTCAAAGAAATATTATAAGACATTTGCAAAATCATATTTTTACAGATTATTAACTGAGAAAAGGGTAAGAAAGAACAGGTTATCAAACTGGAGCAGCTCAATTAAATGTCTCAAAAGGCACATAAATGCATACACATAGAGAAAGCCCGGCGAGAAACACATCAAAATGTTAATAATATGTGTTCTTTTAAGCTTTTGGCTAACAATATTATGGGTAATTTTGATTTTTTTATGTTTACTTTTCTGTATCTCACTTTAAATTCCTGTAGGATTTCCTCTTAACTGTCCCATTATGTCTGCTGTAATAACAGAAGACAGAACTTAATTTGACTTACTATAATAGCAATATTTAGGTACTTATCATGGGTTAGGTATGACTCTTAAGCATTTTTCATAAATTATCTTATTTCATCTTTATAACAATTCTGCTATTGATACAAGAAAATGGGGCGTGAGAGGATGGCCACGTCCCAGGTCTCAGTTGAGTCCCTGGGACACGCCCCACCAAGCAATGGTCCTTGGCTTCGCACAGGAAAGAATTTGAGAGCAAGCCACAGCTGAGCAGAAGTAGATTTATTCAGAGAGATGCAGACGCACACTCCACAGAGTGAGTGTGGGCCATCTCAGAAGGCCAGAGAGGCCACAAGTCATGGGGGTGGGTATTTAGTTTAAAGTAAAAGTAGATACACATTCTATAGACAGAGTGTGGGCCATCTCAAAAGGCAAGAGACAAGGCCACAAGGTTCTGGGTTGCAACTTCACATGCAAACAAGTGGGAATATTATTCCAACTTCTCTGGGGAAAGGGTGAGGATTCCTAGAAATTGGCCCATCACCCACTTTTGACCTTTTATGGTCAGCCTTGAAACTCTCAAGGTACCTGTGGGAGTGCCATTTATCATGCTAATTCATTACAATGATCGTGTAATGAAGCTCAATGTCTACTGGAAGTCAAATCTCCCGCCATCTTGAGCCCCAAGGTCTACTGGGAGTTGAATTTTCTGCCATCTTGGAGATAATTGCTGTGTCATTCTTTTAATGGTTGTGTCCTGCCTCGCTTCCTGTCTCACAATTATTTGTATTTATTTGCCAGATGCGGGAATCAGGCATGAACAGGTGAAGGAAAATGCTCGTGGCAATCCAGGTAGTAAGCAGCAGAGCTCAGACTTCACATCCTCTAACTCACTCCACAGCTGAGTTCACAAAATTAAACTCAAGGTAACCCCTAGGAGGCGGGGAGGGGAGGGGGCATCTGCAGTGACATGTGCTTATATTATTCTAGGGAAAAAATATTCCCAGCTAAGCCTATTGAGAGCGGCAAGGAAGACCAGCGACTGATCTTGGAATGGAGGAAAGGGTGTCTCTGAATTAACAGGGCAATAGGATTAGCTGAAAAAGCCAGTCCAAACTACAGATTATTTTCATTTAGAACAAAGTCCAGATTTTTGAGGGCTCAAGTGACAGTGACAGAATTTGAAAATCTTTTAGTTTTTGACAGGAGAGTGGCAGTCAACCTTCTTTTTTAATAAGCAAAATATAATTAATTTGCAATGTGTTTTACAGTAAAGGGTAATGTCTTTCATACACACACACACACACACACACATATATATCTTCCAAATCAACAAGAATTAAAAAAAAATCAATAAAAAATTGAAAAGTACAAGAAAGCCAATTCACAAAGGAACATGTATGAGCAGATTTTATTTTATGCTGTAAAATGAACAGAGGAGCAGCATTTACCAAGTACTCACTATCTGCTAGGCACTGTGCCAGAGTTTTCACTCGCACTGGCTGATCTAACCCTTAAAGCTCCTTTCAGAACGTCTTTGTTACTTATTAGGTAACTGAACCTCAGAAAAGTGAATGAATTAGCTTCTGCATGGTCACATGTTAGAAGCTATGGGACTCCACTGAGTCCACATAGGGAGCTCTGTCCACTGCATCGTGTGCATAGGTTCTGGGTCACCTAAGGTCAAGATATTGGAACAAATGCATGTCTATAAGAGAGATGTTCTTAGCTAACTTAGTACTTCTTTTTTGACTCCTTTGCCACCTATGAAAAGAGTTCCAGTCAGATTCTCAGAAGACCTCTTCGGTTCTACCAGCTCTTCACTGTCTAGATCAGGATCTGCTTGATACATTCATGGCCCCCTGCCTGCAGGTCTGAAGCTCTGGATTTAATTTTTCCTCCTCGTTAGCCTTCATTGGAATTGTGTTCAGCAAATTTCAGTGCCCCAACTGCTGCCTGTTTTTATAAATAAATTTTTATTGGACTGCAGTCATACTCATTTGTTTATGTCTATCTGTGGTTTCTTGCTTTTGTGCTGCAATGGCAGAGTTGAATAGTGGCCACAGAGACTAGTCTCTAAGTCCTGAAATATTTACTATCTGGCCCTTTACCAAAAAAGCTAATCATAATAGATTTTGTTGTGCTGTCTACCTGGGCGCCATGTTGCTGATCCTCCTGAATGCTTTTTCAGTTCAGTACTATCTTTGTTCTTGCTCATCAG
Source organism: Camelus dromedarius (assembly GCF_036321535.1). Taxonomy (NCBI): domain Eukaryota; kingdom Metazoa; phylum Chordata; class Mammalia; order Artiodactyla; family Camelidae; genus Camelus; species Camelus dromedarius. Next base: position 2,448,742 of record NC_087469.1, read on the forward strand.
CATTAAGGCAGTCCTGTCCACTCCCTGCCCCACCCCATACTCTGCCTTCAACATGAGTCGAGGAAAACACAGAAGGATAGCTCTAGCCTTGGAGCAATCCACAATTATAAGAAAGCAAGGAAAACAGAGCTGCCAAAAAACAGGGCTTCAGAGCCTCCTAGAAATCAACAGACAGATTTAAAAAAAAAAAAAAAAGGCACCTAATGGTGGCTAGAGTTGCAAAAAAAATTGAGAAAAATGAAAAATGAGAAGTCTACTGAATTTGGTCATTACCAGGTCATTGGTGATCTTTGAAACTGTAGTATCAGTTGAGTGACAGGGGTGGAAACCAAACTTCCAGCAGTGAAGAAGATAATAATTTGGATTTCCAGAATGGACTTTGCATTACTGGCTGAGGAGGTTAGCACTTCCTGCCTGACTAATTTCTCATGGACAATTTTGTGCATCTGTTTCCTAATTTAACTTCTCTGCACATTTAGGAGAGCTAGTTATTCTCATCATTTGTAATCAAGCAGCTGTTGCATTTGGAGGCTCTCCTAATAGCCACATCGACATGCTTGCGTATTATCTCTAATTGACTATTTGGTTTTGCTTAATTTTTTTTTTATCCTTTTTTTGAAGCTGTGGAGATATAACTCTTGCCCTGGTCTGTGCTCCTTGAATCCCTGATACCAAAAGTTGCAGAATGTTAATGAGGTCACGTCTTTGCTGGCAGACAGAGAGATCAATGACATCCCATTAATGGGATGTCCTCAAAATTTATACCATTGTTAGAGAGCGGATGGCTCCCAGCTGAACTCTTACATCTTTCTTAAATGGGTAACCAAAGGTATTTTTCAACCCTGCATAAATTTTTGTCGTCAGACTTGGATATTCAGTAAATTCAACAGAAATTCAAGCCATTTCAGTCATGAACTTCTTCAGACTTTCACGTCTCTCACCTCAAAGGGAAGTGTTCCTCCTCCTTCCCAAGTGTGCTTTTCATCCCAGTTCCTGTCACCTCCTCCAGGCACCCATCCATCATTGATCCCATCTTCCTGATATGTGTAACTTCTTCTCTTCCGACACTGCTTCTCTTCAATCTACAAGCTTTTTTAAGCTTTTCCTTTCCTAAGAAAAATTTAAGCTTTTCCTTTCCTAAGAAAAATTTCCTACTTGGCCCTCCTTACTCTCAAGGTATTGCACTCCACACCACACGCCTCTTTTACTGTAAAATTTTTGAAAGAGAACACTGCTCCCTGTTTTTCCCTCACCATTTTTCTCTCCTCCACCCAATTGGTTTAGAGCCCACTTTGGTGTTTGAAATACTCTGGAAAGGTCATTAATGGTCTCTCAACTGCCAGTCTACTTAATGACCTCTTCTTGGTCTCCTCCTACTTGGCCTCTCGAGCCTTCTGACCCCTTTCCTGACACTCTATATTATGTCCTGGGGCTGAAATGCTGTCTGGCTCTTCTCCCTCTCTCATCAATTGCTTTTGAGTCATTTCCATAAAATTCTGTTTCTCTGTCCACTCCTTAGTACTGAGGTTCCTCAGGTTTCTGTTCTAAGCCTTCTATTCTTCCTAATTTCATAAATTCTTTCTGGAATCCTTTATCCTCATGAATGAATTCACCTATCTTCAAATGCTCAGACAACTCCCAGATTTTTCTCTGTAGTCTTTCCCTTTCTCCTGAGTGCTGGACCTGAGTGCTTCTGCAGTGATGGAAATGGTTTTCTGCCCTGTGTGATACAGCAAACTCTAGCCACATGCGGTTATTGAGCTCTTGAAAAACTGCTAGTGTGATGAATTAAATTTTGGGTTTTATTTAAGTTTAATTTCAATTTCAACTTCAATAGCCACATGGGGCTAGTGAGTGCTGTATTTGAAAGCACAACTAAATACCCTCTGATTTAAATCTATTAGAGATCTCCTTTTAACTTTTCCCCTCAATATAACCTGAACCAAGGTCACCACCTAGCCCCTTAAATATCTCTTCTCATGCTCCTCGTTGCATTAATAGCACCATCATCCTAACCCAAATAGCAAATCTCAGAGTCATATTTGATTTTTTCCATTTCCTCACACTGACAGGCAGTTGTTTCTGTTCCCCAAATATCTGTCAAATCCGATCTCTCCTTTTTACTACTAGTGACCCTGCTTTCCTTTCAGCATTTATTATTGATGACTTGCAGCACATTATCCCATCACTTTACACGCAGACAGGTACACACACAAGCACCCATGCACATGCTTGATACTTGCCATTTTAAATGCTATGACACGTCCATCCTTTTTATGAGGGGATCTCTATGGTATCCAGGGAGATAATGCTAGTTCTGAATTTGAAAAGAAATAGAGGTCAAAGCAAGGAAACTTGGAATTCCTTCGACTTTTCCATTCTCTGGGCAATGTTTGCCATCCCCACACACCGCTACTTCTCATGCCACCTGTGACTCAAACCCGTGTTGTAATGGCAGCTGCTAATCCTTCACTCCTCCTCTCCTGCTAGTGATTTGAGGAGCAGCTATGATGTGCACTTAGACTGACTGATGAATACATGGCCAGAAGCCCTGTTGAGTTTGGCCTTCCAGCTCTAATGAAACCATAAAACTGACCCTAAAAAAGAATCGTCTTAGACTTGCCAGTGTCAGCAGAGCCCCTCATGGCATTTTACTCACAGGGAACCAGTCTCTGGTGTTCTTCCCAAACCCGAGATCCACTGTGGAATTCAAGAAGTCCACTCAGCACACAAACAGGGTGCTCAGAGAAACCTTGAGAATCCACCGAGGTGATGTTCGTGTCTCATCTTCAGTTGATGTCTCTGTTTGTTTAACTGCTTGCCTTTTAGTGAAAGGTCAGGAATATCCCCTTGTTTAAGTGATGGGGGCTGAGACTGTTTCCTTAGCTTTCAGCATACTCATGAAGAGAAAGTCAAACCTCATGGTGCAGAGGACAAAGTCCAGTGCGTAGCTTGTGGCCATCTGGACAGGAGGCGGAAAAGGAGAGTGCCCTCTTAAGTTAAAGATGCTCTGTGGACCGCAAAACGGATACTCTCCTCTCTTGCCTGAATAATTTTAATCACTAATTAGTCTTCTTACCTCTGGCCTTTTCTTCTACACTCTATCTACACACTGTCTTAGTTGTTCTAATGAAATATAATCCTTTTCTAGTTTTCTCTGTTTAATAGATGATGTCCTAAATTTTTAAATAGCACAGAAGAGCCTTAATAATCTGGCTGTAAATGATGGTCACAATGCGTGCTTTCCTTCTCACCTACCCAAGGCCATGGAGTTCCAGGCATTTGCCAAAAGTCAAGGTCGATTCCCTTCTCTTGACCAGGCCTATATGAACAGTAAGAAGGAGATTCCAGGAGCCCAGAGGAACTTAGACATCAGTCAGAGTGCTTCATTTCACACTGAGTCACTATGTCAAATAATACTGCTCAACAAATATTGAGATAATGTCGGGTTTCAGCTCTTTCCTTGTGAGAAGTATCCTTTTAATTTTTCATTTGTCACATGTTGGAGCTTCCTGGACCTTCCTTCTCTTCATTCCGCCAGAAGTTCTGTCTCAAGCCGGATGTGTGCTTCTGTGGAGGGAAGTATGCAGGCACATGCCACAGCACGAGTGGATCTTGAAAACATAAATGCTAACTGAAAAGAGCTAGACACAAAGGTCATATATATTGTATGAAATACCCAGGATAGGAAAAGCCATAGAGACAGAAAGTAGGTTAGTGGTTTTCAGTGGGTCGGGGGGAAGGAAAAGTGGAGAGTGACGGCTACTGGGTGTGAGTTTCTTTTAGAGGGGAAAAAAATGTTCTGGAATATGATGGCAAATTCTATACCGGTGGTGATTGTACAACCTTGTGCATATATTTAAAAAAAAAAACACTGAATATACATGAAAAGGATGAATTTTGTGGTATGTTAATTACACCTCAAAAAAAAAAAAAAAAAGAAGCTACATATGCAACTACCATATTCTAATAGCCGAGACTGAGAACACGGTAGTGGTTCTTCCGTGGGTGAATATTTAATCCATCCACTGTGGTATTTTCACACTATGGAATGTTACTAGTGAAAAAAATGGGACAAACTATTAATGAAATCAACCACCTGGTGAAATGTCAGAAAATTATACCTACTGAAAAAAAGAGAGCCAATCTCCAAAGCTTACATACTGTATAATTCCTCTATATAACGCTATTGCAATGACAAAATTATAGAAATGGGAAATAGATTAGTGATTTGTTAATCATTAAGATTAAGAATAGGGAAGGGAGGAGTGGGAGGGAAGTGAGTATTGTGATATATGGGCAGCGAGTAGGATTGTGGTGATGGAAACATTCTGCATCTTGATTACATTAACATCATTATCCTGGTTATTTCTATTATCCTATAGTTTTGCAGGATGTTACCATCAGGGGAAACTAGGTAAGGAGTACATGAGATCTCTCTGTATTATTGGCTACAATTGCAGGAAAATCTACAATTAACCTACAAGAAAAAGTTTAATTAAAAAAATAAATGAAACAGCCTCTGAGATTGACCCCTGGAGGTATTTGCCAGTTAAAACTCAATGGAAGAACTAGAACACTCTAAGATATAACCAGGGCACTTTATATGTAGAAATAACTCAGGCTGAAAGAAAATGTCAATGAGATTGCATATTTGCTGAGCAGGGGCCATCTGGGAATATGAGATGAGGAGAAGCCAGTCAAAGGGATCGCTCAGTTGTAAAGGTGTATTTTGCTAGAAAGTTTAGCGAATAAGAACATTTCAAAACTCCGGGGATGATCATCTGACTTCGGAAAAGGGAATTTAGTGGGCAGTTTTATGTGTCAACCTGGCACAACTACAGTTCTCACTGACTCAACTAAGCACAAATCTAGGTGTTACTGTGAAGGCACTTTGTAGAAGTGATTAATGTTCATTAGCAGTTGCCTCTAAGTAGGGAGATTAGCCTGAATAATCTGGGTGGGCCTGATCTGAGCAGTGAAAGGCCTTAAAGAGCAGAACTGACCCTTCCTTGAAGAAGAGTTTCAGCTCATGTCCCAGAGTTCCAGGCTGCCCTTCCCGATGGGCTGCCCTGCAGATTTTGGATTTTCCTAGCTAGCCCCTAAATTGCACAGGCAAATTCCATTAAATTTATCTCTTAATACACATTTTATACGTATATTGTGTGCAATATATCTCTTATGCATAATATACGCCCCCTGCCCCCAACACACATCTCTGGTGGATCCCTGACTGATAGAAGGGTTTTGCGTTTAAAAGTGACAACAGAAACTCTTTTCTTATCTAGTAAACTCCAGACATTTTTGAACACAACTCTACAGACTCAAATTTTATTATGTTTTAGCTTTAAATTATTACTGGTACCCTGTGAATTACCATAAAACACCAACTCCTAGAGTCTATTAGAAAATGATAGAGTTGAATTTAAAAGGACTCCCCCAAAATTTAAAGACCAAATGGGAGTGAGATGTCTGAGCTTCAGTTTAATGAGGCATTATCAGGCCAAGAGACAAAGGCTGTCTTCACTGTCAAAAACAATCTCTTTGTCTCTTTCTTTCTCTTATTCGTCAAACTTCCATGGAAACCTGGCTAAGTATCGGCTTGGGGCTGGATACTGAGATTACAGACACAAGTGAACGGAGTCCTGTTTTCTTCAAGTAGCTGCTCATGACCCCTCATGAAAGAAACAAACATAATATAATTAACGAGCATAAAGAATACCTTGCCCTAAGGAAAGAGGTTAGTTTCCATTATTTTTCAAGATTCATTTGGGGGCAGGGGGAGCATTCATAACATAGTGTTTGTTCATGGTTTTAAGGAATCTTTGAACCGTATAAACTGCATGCCCAACAGCACAGTTGACACCAAAGGATAAACTGTGTCAAATTCTTTGAGTTGTTAACATTCTTTACTCATGAACTATGCATTCCCTGCTGATCACATTAGGGAGTTTATTTTACTAAAGTGAAATTTCTGAAATTACTCCCTACTGACACCTGCTCTGTCCTCTCTCTCTGACCACAGTTTCTCACACAGGGCAGTGCTAAGTCCATATTTCGATGGCAATGTGGTGGGCCTTGTGACACGCAACCTCTCTTTAGATTTTGATTTTACTTCTATTTTAGCAGCAAAAACACTTATTTGCTGTTCAAAAATAACTCTGTGCTTTTGTTAACGAGTTTGTTGTGTGATTTTAAACCAGCAGAAGAGGTTTTTTTTTTTTCTTTGCCAGGTTTGTTAATAACAAAGTAAAGACACTATAGCTTTTAGTAGAAGTCATGACTTTTCTTGTTTAGAGTCTTCTGAGACCAATTCAGCATGGTGCTCACAAGCATGGCTTTGGGGACAGTATGGGAGATGTTTGCCACTTCTGTGAAACAGATAATATAAGTATTTGAGGATTAAGTGAAGTGACCATGTAAGGTGCTGAGACATACACTTCGAATGCAGTAGGTAATCTGTGAAACTTAGCTATGGTTATATTATCCCAGCTGCATTGTAGAAGTGCCCATCGTGGTTGTGTTATGGGAGTCATGTAAGGCTAACAAGTAGATGGAGTTTGTAGGAAGTCAAGTAACTCATCATTACTAACACATATCTTAACTGTGTAAACTTATCTAACATTAAAAAAGATAAATTGCACTTATGTTTAAAGCATTCACTTTCTCATGGTCTGCTTTCCTTCCCACGCACGTTTGTATAATCTGCACAGGCACAGCTGGCTCTCCACTGCACAAAGAAGTGCTCTCAAAGAAGCCAAGGAAAGTCCTCAAGCTCAAAGTCTCAAACGTGAAAGAGCTTGAACTGAAACTCTAGTTCTTTTGAGTTTGCATTTTCCATCATGTCTCATTTATTTTGGGTAAATCAAAAATTCATGTCATTTGATAATGAAGAATTTGAGTTTAACAAAGACACCCCCATTTTTTTTTTTTTTTTTTTTAGTGACTTCATTTCTAATATGCCTCACCACCAAAAAGTGGAGACATCTAGTCTGTGTCTCTCAGGATGTGCTCTGGTCAAACCTGCCCGCAATGAACTCCATTTTCGGTACAAGCATCTCAGTCCGTCATCTCTCATAATTCTGTTCACTGCTCACATCTTCATAAAGCCCTCCTTGATCACCCTCATCTGAGCATCTCCTGTTCTTTGTCTGTCCAACTCTCTGGGCATTTATCCTGTGCTCCCTTTTATTGTAATTTGCTGTTCATGCTCATGCTTGCCTCTTCAGTTTGACAGTTAATGCCCTATCGTAGGCACCATGGCCTCACACAGTGCCTGCCTCAAACAGGTGCATAGTTGATGATGGTGATGATGATGGTGGGGATGATAGTGATATTACTGTAATATCTCCAGTTAAGCTCATTGGTATTCTCCCCATGCCTGTGACCCCAGAAAAAAACAATCCATTGGCCATTGATCATTCACCTGTTCACTTGTCTTCATTCATTTGACTCTCAGAATATTTTCTGAGAGTCTACTATACACTAGGCCCTATCCAGGTACTAGTGTTATAAAAACAAGGAAGGTCTGAACTCTGGAACTTACCTTCTAATGGAAGAGACAAACTTACAAACAAATATGTACGATGACATACTTGAGGTGCTACAATATGAATATTATTCAGCTGGCAAAAAAGAGGGAAGGATCCCTACTTTCTTTATGAGGGGAAGGTTGGGTTCAAGAAGAACTTCAGAGAAGAGGTAGGGTTTGAACCAAATCTTGAAACATGAGTAAGTGGAACAAATGTACTTACATCCGCTTTTTTCTGCTATTGGCAGCAAATATGTCCCAAGGCAGGACAAGACCACTAGTTCAAAGTGCCTGGAGCTAAAACAGAACTGGAGATTTTGACCTTCAATGACTGGAGGGGGAGGTAATGACACGATCTAATTTAGGGAAACAAATTACCTATTATTTGGAGAAGTTACTGTGAAATGACCTGAAATTGTGTTAAGATCATTGTGGCCTGCTCTTACAGAAAAGGGGCCTCATCTCTGTCACTGTGTGGGATTCTAACGAGCTCATAAAAAAAAAGAAAAAAAAATGACTTGCTCTGCATTTGAGACTTTCAGAAAAATGGTATGTAGCTATGTCTTATTGTATACTAGTAAGAAAAAAACCTCTACATAACTAATAGTTTATTCAATACATTTGTCGAGTACCTACTTTGTGCCAGGTACCATGACAGGAGCTGGGGGCTACAGCAATGAGCAAAACAGACACAAATCATTACCCTCCTGAAGCTAGAAGTCTAGTGGGAGGAAATTGGCAGTAAGCAAATGAATGAGTAAATTATACAGTACATGCGAAAGGAAACATGCTGCGGAGAAAAATAAAACACAGAAGAGAGGTGGGGGTCCTGGGGGGTGAGAAGCTGCAATTTTAAATAGGCTGATTAGAAAAGACCTCACTCAGAAGAGGGCAATCAGGCCAAAATGTGAAAGAGACAAGGGCTCAAGAAACGTAAATATGTGGGAGAAGAGAGTTCCAGGCTGAGTAAACAGCATGTACAAATGCTCTGAGGTGGGAATGAGCTTGGACTAGTTAAACATCAAAGAGGTCAGCGTGGCTGAAATGGAGTAAATGCAGGGAAGAATATGAGGTTAGTTAGGTAACTGGGGACAGACTGCGTAGAGCTTTCACATTTTTATAAGTATGTTGGCTTTAACTCTGAGTGACATGGCGAACCATTGAAATTTTAAAATGTGATCTGTCTAACCTTTCAATGGGATAACCCAGGCTTCCGTATTGAATATATTCTCTGGGTGGGGGGGGGGCAAAGGTGCAATTAGAGAGAGCATTTAGATGTTTTTTCAGTAATCCAAGTGAGAAACGATGTGGCTTGGTCCAGACGGTAGCAATGGTAGATAGTAATGAGAAGACGTCAGAATCTGAATGGAGTTTGAAGAAAAAGCCAACAGCGTATGCTGATGGATGACATTTTTGGTAGGAGAGAAAGAAAAAAGTAAAAGATGACACCATGATTTTGACCTGATCTGTTTGCCATTAACTGAGACAGGGAAGATTATGGAAGAAGCAAGTTCTGAGTTAAGATCAGGTTTTGGATATGTTATAATTGAGATATTTATTGGACATTCAAGTAGAATGAATATATGAGGCTAGAAGTTATGGGAGAAATCCATACTGCAGACAAAAATTTTTGAGTCATCAGCATGTAGATGGTACCCAAAGTCACGAGACTTAGATCACCAATGAAACAAATCTAAACAGAAAAGGGAGTCCTAGGATCCCACGATATTTGGAGGCTGTGAATATGAGAAGGAGCCAGCAAAGGAGTCTAGGAAAGAGTGGCCAGTGAGGTAGGAAAACCAGGACTGTGTGGCATGCTGGAAGCCGAGTAGAAGAGGCTGCAGAAGGAGTGATCAGCTGCATCTCACACTGCAATAGATTAAGATGAATGAGTAATGAGAATTCATCATTGCATTCAGTACCGTAGTAATCACTGGTGACTTGATAGGAACCATTTTCAGTATAAAATGATAGGAAAGAAAGCCTGACTAGATTGGTTTTCAGAGAGAATGAGGGCAGAGAAATTGGATATAGTACATATACACAACCCTTTTAATGAGTTTTCTTTAAAGTAATCAGGGAAGTGGAGCTGAAGTTAGAGAGTATAGTACTGGGGGGGGGGTTGTCTGTTTATTTGTAAGAAGATAAAAATATTATATCCCCACAGCATTACCTTTATTGGATGAATAAAAACTATCTGCCCAGTGTAGAGATGTGGGTACCTATACCATTGTGCTACTCTGTAAGAGATTAAGTTTTGTAAGAGACTGGATTCTTTCAGAGGAAATTTTTCCTTAATCTAACCAACATATCAATCAAAATAGTCTGACTTAAACCAAATTGTAAAATCATGAGCCCCCAAAATTGGCAAAGTCGAGATTCAACAGTAGTATTCCTGGGTGAGGAACACGTTCTCTTACAAAAACATTGCCAGTTTAATAATAAATTTCGTATAATAATTTGGTGTTCAAATGACGAAATTTTGATCATTTAAGACTTCACATTTAATATATGAAGTCTGCTTTAAAAAAATCACAAGATATAGACATAAAAGCAACCTTGAAGATGACTTAACTTAATGTGCACGTTCTATCTATTGGTAACTTCAACTCCGAAGATTAAAATGACATAGCTGAGACCACAAAACCAGTTAAACAGGGCCAAGACTAGACACGAGTTATGATGGCCCTTTCTGCTATGCGTCAGGCCCATTTCAACCTGGGAGAACACCCCGCCCATGCCTAAGAGAAGTGGTGTCTTTATCAGTTTATATGGCAGCGTTCCATGAAGAAGAAACCTTATAAGGAAAAGCTGCTAACTTCGCTGGTAAATGCTGAAGTCGACATTGTGTATTGCTTTCCCCTTCAGTCTGCCGCTGAAGGAAAGAATGAATGCCCAACAAGACTGTTTCATTCAGTGTGTACTCATAGAGCATCTCTGCATGCCAAACATCACAGAGGCATCTAAGAGGAATGTAATGCGTTCTATGCTTCCCCAGGGCTTATGTTATTCGTAGAGAGGAGAAGGAGTGAAAACTGACAATTTATGGGCCAGTGCCTTCGTGTACAATCCCTGCTTAAATCCCTACTCGCCATAGCTCTGTGAAGTAGGGATGTCATTCCTTTTTTACAGATTAGGAAACTGGGGTTAATTAAGTTGCTTAAAAAATCAGAGCTATAGAGTACAGACCTTGCTGAATACAGGGGACATATTCCATACATCCCCAGTGGGGAACTGTAATCTATCCTATTTATGAGGTAGAGGAGGGGGACTTTGTCATCAGGGAAACTACATTTTGTGGGACTAAAAATTAAAGGTAAGAGGGAAAAAATTCTCCAAGAACACAAGAGGACCTTTCATTTGTCTTAACCCAGAACTCAAAGAAACAATATGCTGTCCTCTTGGGTCTGGGTAGGCTGGGGGAGGGGAGGAGAGTAGGGTGTGGGAGGTTCCCACAGTTGGTTAAAGTTGGGTTGCTCCAATCCAGGAAACCAAACTAACTTCCATGATGTCACAACACTAGATGTGCATTTTTTTTTTAAAGTTAATGATGAATTTTAACTAAGCAGCCTAGAATTTGGTGACCAGTAATCTCGCTGTATCTTTGGAAAAGTTGTATTTTAAAAACTGGAGAAAAATGGATTCAAATAATATCAAATATAGTGGTGGAAAACATGCACACAGGAGGCAGAGTACCTAGATTTTGGTCCTAACTCTGCCACTTTGGGAGTAGTGGAAAGTCACGTAAGTAGGACTCTCTGAGTTCTACTTTTCTCATCTTTAAAATGAATGTAATGATAAGCAGCATTTCACATGGTTCTTGAGAAGAACAAATGGGATAATGCATATAAAAGTGCTTCAAAAACTCTAAAATGCCAATACGACCTCAATTCACCATTCTTATGAGTTTTCTTAAATTTCTAAGTGCAGTATAAAATAGCTTGAACACAACAGGGTTATCCTGGGGTTTTTAGTTACTTCCCTTGGTTTTGAGAATCTTTGGTGTTGAGTGACCTACAGTCACAAGGCCCAGTTATGTTGCTTGGGTCACTTCAAAGGATCCCTGAGTCTCAGACATTCTAGGGCCCTTGGAGTAAACAATAAATCTTGGGATTCTTCAAACTAAAAGCAAATTCCCAGATACTACCCAGTGCCAGACCTAGCAGTGGGCATTGGGTCATGTAGGCTTTGGAAAATGTGGTAGTATTTTGGAAGAGCTCCGAGTCTGCATCAAGACAACACTGAAAATGAAAGTGTGGCCATTCTTAATGAAAATGTGCTTCTACATCCATCAATGTGTTATGCCTAGAACACAGGGTCACTGTGTTTGAGTACCACAGGTGACTCCTTGAAAACTTGGAATTTTTAATGTGCTGGATAAGCAAGAAATGTCCTTTGGAACCCATATGAAGGAAATGATCAGTACGAACATCCTTAATATGTTGAGATTTGCATGGAATTCTAATTCACTTGCTTATTTTGCACATGAATCTCATTTGAAATCTACAGAATAGAAGACCAAAGTTTATTGTACTAGGAATGTGAGAAGATTTAATTAGAATTGTGGCTCCTTTCTTCTTTAAACTAGTCATGATTTCAGTAGATGAAAGGCAAATTGTTCTGATTTAATGGGTTGAAGTTACTGCAGAGGGATTTGACAGTCGGAGTTCTTAGCTTCTTGTAATTGAAATAGATTTGCACTAAATATATGCTGTTAACAATTTAAATAAAATGACTTTCGTCAGCTGAGAACAATTTTCATGGGACAAAGTTAAGCCTACACCTTCCTGACTTTGTGGGCAAAGGATTTGATTAAAATTGACCAGCTAAGTGTGACTGTGACTGCCCTTAGAGCTACGGAACATTCTAATGGAAAACCCATTTGCTGGAGGTTATCTGCTGGTGAGCAGTGGCTCATTGGAGTTAACTGTGTGGTTTTGGTTGAAGAGTTGCTCCCTGTGTGTGAAAAACAGATCAGGGAAGCAGAAATAACCTTCATGGGCTAAAGATGACCAAATGAGATTGTGGTGACCTTGTTCAGGAATTGCTTGGTCACAAGTAACAGAAACCCAGCTCAAAGTTACTTTCATGTAAATAAGGCACTAATTGCTAAGAAACAGGGCGCCTTTCAGAGCAGGGAGGATAACCAGCCTCACAGGTGGCTAGAAGCAGAGACTGGCCAGGAGCCCAAGCAGCCTGACTGCTTGTCTCCCCGTCAGTCCTTAGAGTCATATGGCCTTTTATCTTTGCTTCTCTCTGCTCATCTGCTTTGTTTTTCTCTCTCTGAAGACCAGCTTTCTCCGGTCACCTCCACACAGGCCAACACAGCCACCCCAGATCAAAGGCAGTGGAGTCAACTCCTAGACTCTTCTGTGTTCTGATTACACTTTTTGGAGTTTGAGGCCCACTTAATTCCCTTTGTTGCTGAGTGTAGTCTGACCTTAAGGATCCCTAGAATTCTGTTACATATATTTTTATTGAAGTGCATTCAGTTTACAATGTTGTGTCAATTTCTTGTGTACAGCACAATGCCTTAGTCATACATGAACATACATATATTTGTTTTCATATGCTTTTTCACTATAAGTTACTACAAGATTTTGAATATAGTTCCTTGTGCTATACAGTATAAACTTGTTGTTTATTTATTTTATATGTATTAGTATCTGCAAATCTTGAAGTCCCAGTTTATCCCTTCCACCCCTTTCCTCTCTGCCCCTGGTAACCATAAGTTTCTTTTCTAAATCTGTAAGCCTGTTCCTGTTTTGTAAATAAGTTTGTCTGTCTTTTTTTTTTTTTTTTAAAGATTCCACATATAAATGATACCGTATGGTAAGGATCCCTAGAACTCTGAATGAGTCTCAGGACTCCAGGGAGCAGGAGCACTGAGGACTGGATCATGAGCTATTGGCATGGCCTGGTTGGGTGGGTAGAATCCTGGGGGAAATTGAGAGCTTGGCAGGTATTCTTGGCTTCCTCCTTTGTCTCCATCTGGATGCTATTACCCTATTTGGGGGTATCTGCTGCCCTCAGACTGCCCAAAGCTTTCTTCTCTGATCCCCACCTTCTTTCTTTGTCAGCAATAGAACTTTCTCCAGATGCCTTTCAATTATCCCCATTGCTATTTGTACTGCTACCATTTTCCCAGCCGTCGTCTGAGTGACTCCATCTAGCAAACATGGAACCCTTCACAGTCATCAAAGTGTGCTTGTTTTCAAAAGGACTTTAAGGAGTGACTCAAATGATGAGAATGTCAGATATGAGGCAGGAGGCATTCGAGGTCAGGAGGGTCTTACTGTATAGGGTAAATCAGAAAAGATCTGTGTTTGAATCTCAGCTCCATTGCTTTGGGTTGTGAGAAGCGGGACATTTGCTTGGCATCTCTGTTCCTGCATTTTTAATTGTCTCGTTTCTCCTTACCCCAGAGAGTGCCATATTAAATGAGATAAGGTACGCAAGTATGTAAAGTACCCAAATGTCACACGATTTCAGTGAAACATAATTCCCCAATTCCCCACCCTCATCCCATGCCCCTCACTTGAATCTCATCACAAGAATGATTGCCTTAGAGTAAGACCAATAGACTGTGGGCACCTTTAGAAATACCTCTGGATCCTCTCTCTTTTATACACAAATTGGAGACAGGATATCACACTCTTCCAATAAAAGGCATTCTTGGTTACAACTTCCAAGACAACAAAGGGACCCAAGGCAAAGAGGCACTTTGGGTCTAAGGTGTTTATGGACATCATAGACCAAGGAAAGCACAGAGACATGTTTCTAATGGTGTCGCCTTTTAACCCTGGAAGCATCTTTTTTTTTTTTTAAGCTTATTAATTTATACATAATCATGCCTCCAAACATGGCCATAATCATGAAGATAATGATCTTATTAACAACTGCTACGTTCTCGCCACTGGCTCTGTATTTACCATATCAAGTGTTTCACGCATCAACTCACACAAAACTGTCCCCCATTTTACAGATAAGGAAACTGAGACTCAGGCAGGTTCAGTAACTGGCCTAAGGTATAATTGTGTAGAAAGAGACAAGGATTCAAACTCCAAAAATGATGCTTTTAACCACTTACAGTATGTTGTGCTGTGCTGCACAGCTTCCGTGAGGCTTTCATCATCCCTGTCCCCTATCACAGTGACGACAAGCCTACCGGGAGGTTCCCCTAAGCCCCAGCCCTGCTGGGTTCCTTGGAGGATCTGCAGCTCCACAACTGAGACCCAAGCCTCATCCATCTCACTGATACAGGACCGTGCTATTCAAAGTGTGGCAGTAGGACCAGGAGCGTCACCTGGGAGCTTGTTAGAAACACAGAATCTCATCTCAGACATACTGAGAAAGATCTGGCATTTTAAAAAAGCTTCCCAGGAGATTTTTATGCATGTTAAAGTTTGGGAAACACTGATCCGGAGTGTGAACCACAGTGGATCCAGATTATCTCAACTGTGTGGGTATTTTTCAGTGTGTTAATCTCCTTTCTGCATCAGCCACGACATGTTTGATTTCTGTGAGCAGTCTCCACTGTGGAGCTTATCACATTCCTCCAAGCTTTATTCAATAGTGGTTTCTTCACTGACTTAGAGTCAGGGAATTGGGGGACCAGGAAATGATTTAGCTTTGGAGGAGTCCCCCCCCCAAATAGAAAGCCCTGTTCAGGTCCTCCACTCTGGAGGTCAGGCCTTCTGACTGGTGAAGTCTCTGAAGCTCGAAGGATGAGAAATGTTTTTCTTCATTTGCTAGACCTGAGCCTTCTCCCTTCTTTCTTTCTACCTTGGATTTGCATACACATGAGTGCGTGTACAACTGTCCATCTCTGCAGTGAGATTCATTGAAGATGTCAGCTCCTCTGTGCTGGAGAATCCCCTTCTGATTTGAAGCTGAGAAAACATTTCTGTCTTGCTTTTAAAAGCAAAGAGAATCAGAGAAGGGGAATTCTTTCCTTTAAGGTAGTAACAGAGGGGCTCTGGATCTTTAACTCCAGCAAAACAGATTTCAAGTACTTCTTTCGTATAATGCTCTTAAATTGCATTGAGGTTAGTAAAAATAGGTCAAGCCATCCCCAGGGCTAGTCAATCAATGGCAATAGATCACTTTTAATGTTTTTAGAAGTTCTGTGATTTAGAGATGGTGTCAATGGTCAGCAGACCAGGGGATCTTCCCAGACCCCACTCCATCGAAGCCCTGATCAGAGGCCACAGAAAGGACTTTGGGCTGGAATGCAGGCCCACAATGACCCAGGAGCATGAAGGTCAGTTCCAGGAGCAGGGCTGCTGAGAGTGGTGCCCTCATGGATCAGATGGAGAAGGCTAGAAACCCTAAAGACGGGGAATTCTGCATGATTTGACTTGCCTCTCGGTGCTTCACGGGAATCGTTAAAGCATGGTTCTTGGGAGTGGAATATCCTCTGAAAAAGAGATAAGATATGGATTTGGGAGAGGACTTTGTCATCATGCATGCTAAGAATCATTTCTTCCCTTGGTTATAAAACTAATCTCTGCTCATTATAGAGAATTTGGAAAATTCGGAAAGGTCTATAGAAGGAATGAAAGTTGCCTGTAACCCTCTTGGCCAGAATAATTATTTATATTGGGTTGTATTTCCTTTCAGATACACACATTTGTTCCACTTAATATCATTCATGTCCATTGGTAAATATTGTCAAAAACCATGATTTTAATGATCGCCCCATATAAATGTGCTGAGTCTTACTTATGTAGAACTATTAAATTGATCATTTTGGTGATTTCTAATTTCTATCTATTGAAAATATTTCTGTTATGCCTACTCTTTAACAAAAATCTGTGACTCTCGGTGGTGATGTCCTTAGGATAAACTCTCAGAAGTGGGATTACAGACTGAAAGGTGTGATTATCTTTAAGGTTTCTGATATATATATTGCTTGATCTGCCTTCTGGAAACATGGCTTCCAATTTGCAACTCCAACTGCTGAGTTTGTCAGTACCCACAGCAGCCTTATTAGACAAAGCAGTCAGTATGCCTTCAGTTATAAGTGATAATATAATAATAATAATAATAATAATAATAATAATAATAATAATAATAATAATAATAATAATAAACTAGTTCAAAGTGGCTTAAACAGAAAGGAGGCTGACAGCTTCACTCTTTTGTCCCTCAGGTCGTTTCATCCTCAGTCTGGTTTCCTTGCACTTACAAGACGGCTGCTTCTTTTATAACTAGAGGAGAAAGTCCCACATCTATTGATGAAAGCTGTTCTGATTGGCCAGGTTAGGCTGGGAACATCAGACGATGGGACTGAGGGGGGGGGGTCCTGTTGCCCTGATGGGCACTAAGACTCAGGGAGCAGCCCAGGAACACAGTGAGGGTCAGTTCCCCTTGCCATTTTGTTGTGCACGACAACAAAGGCATGTAATGGGTGTTGCCAAGGCAACCATTAGGTCCTTTGCATACTGTTAAATATTGTCCATTTTAAAACTTTACTAACATAATAGGCAAAAATGGCATTCCATAGCTGTTTTACTTTGCATTTCTTTGATTACTATTGAGGGCTAATATATTTTTTATTTTGACATTTGTATATTTGCACTTTTCTATATATATATGTTTTTATTGAAGTATAGTCAGTTTACAATGTTGTGTCAATCTCTGGTGTACAGCGTAATGCTTCAGTCATACAAATACATACACATATTCATTATCATATTCTTTTTCATTATAGGTTGCTACATGATATCAAATATAGTTCTCTGTGCAATACAGAAGAAAATTGTTGTTTGTCTGTTTTATATGCAGTAGTTAGTATCTGCAAATCCCAAACTTTCGATTTGTCCCTTCCCACCCTCTTCCCCGCCTGGTAGCCATAAGTTTGGTTTCTATGACTGTGAGTCTGTTTCTGTTTTGAAAATAAGTTTATGTGTGTCTTTTTTTTAAATTCCACATACAAGTAATATCATATGGTATTTTGCTTTCTCTTTCTGGCTTACTTCACTTAGAATGACAATCTCCAGGTCCACCCATGTTGATGCAAATGGCATTATTTTATTCTTTTTCATGGCTGAGTAGTATTCCATCGTATAAATCTACCACAGCTTCTTTACCCAGTCATCTGTGGATGGACATTTAGGTTGCGTCCACGTCTTGGCTATTGTAAATAGTGTTGCTATGAACATTGGGGTGCATGTATCTTTTTGATTTAGAGTTCCCTGTGGATCTATGCACAGGAGTGGGATTGCTGGATCATATGGTAAGTCTACTTTCAGGTTTTTTTTGAGGAATCTCCATACTGTTTTCCATAATGGCTTCACCAAACTACATTCCTACCAACAGTGTAGGAAGGTTCCCTTTTCTCCACACTTGAGAGTTAATATATTTAAAAAAAAATTTATTGGCAATTTCTCTGTCTTCTTTAGACAGCTGCTTCTTCAGGTCCTTTTCCCAATGAAATCTGTTCTCTCACATTTTGTAAAATCATATTTAGAAGCTTGAACATGCAGAACAGAGGCTGTCATCCTGGTTGTACATTAAACTCATCTGGGTAATTTCAAGAAAATATGACATCATAACCCCACCTCCAAAGATTCTGATTTAATTCATATGGAGTATGTTAAAAAATCTACCCTGGAGATTTTAAGTTGCCTCCAGGGTTAAGACAGGCTAACCTTTTGAAATACCCTTCCTCAAATCTATCTATTTCTCTTTTACTTCGAACTTAAACTTAGCTTCTTTTATGGCTTACTTTGGAGTCCTACAAGGTATCATAAGCAGCTGTACTGAAGGGCAGCACTTAGTCAAACACTGGAAAAAACAGATCGAGATGAATATTCATGACCACTTAGTGCCCATAAGTCAAGCAATCAGCAGCTTCTCCAGCAGGGTCACTGCAGCCGTGCTTAGACTCACTGGAATCATTATTGGTACCTTCCTTTCAGATTAAAGGGAAAAGGTAAAGACATCCCTAAGAAACCCAATCCAGGAACAGCATATTTGTAAACAGGGAGCTAAACAGGAGCCTGTTCCTGTTGAAAATCAGAAACATATTTACTCCTACCTTGGGTGTCTGCGGTGTTGCAGCTGTACCACAGAAAGAAATGTGGCTATGCTTGGTTTATTCCCACTCCTAAAGAGCCCCAGGAAATGTGAGCAGACATTTCTCCTAACAAATGACGGTGCTTCTATTAAGCCACTACTCTTTATGCATCTGCCTTCTCCATGTTTGGGGAATAGCAGGGTACTTGTTATTCCCAGGATGTGTTAAGTCAATGAAATCAAATGAGAAACTTTGTTCCTACCAACATTGCACTGACAAATTGGTTGGATTTTTTTTTTTTTTCAAATCAGAAACACCTCACTGCTTCAAATCATCAATCAGGAGAAATTGCTTCATAAATGTTCCTTTTCTTGGCCATAACTAAGATGTGCTTCCTCCTTCAATGTTCAGGAGGGCTATTAAGGCTTTTGAAAATGAGGAGGCAAGCTAGCATTCCATCCCAATGGTTCCTACTATTGCCTCTAAGTGTTTATTAGATAAATCATCATGAATATTTTGTGTATCCATCATTAACTGATCATCTTTATCTCTGTCTTCTTGTTGATTTATCCATAAGCTGTTTGTTAATGGCTTATTTATCAAATTATAAAAAATATTTAGCATTTTAAACAAACACATAAACACCATCTGTACAAAAATAGTTGCAACTATTACTAGGCAGAAATAACCAGCACTAAGTCATGGCAGACTTGCCGGCATTTGACAAGCACTTTTGTTGTCCTCAGTAAAAATAACAAGGCAACTATGTTTTAAGGGAAAGCAAGCAAAGAATGGGACATTAAGAAAGTCCTCCCTTGTCTAAGACAGCATCGTGTACTTTATACATTTTAACTCAAACTCGTATACCTGCTTGTCCAAAAAATATAATGGAAATGCCTAAAGGATTTTATTATTCTAGCAGCCTAATTTTACCTACCAAGCCCAAAGCAGTATTCATTTCACAAAAGGAAGTCTTTTTTTCGCCTCCTTGAAAATTAATAATACAAAATGCAGATTTTTGAAAAATATAATCAGTCCCCAAGGAGGATGTTCCCATCTTCACAATTTGCAAATCCAGCAAAGTGCAGCAAACTATGCAGTTTAGCAATGAGAGAAAAAGCCCAACCCTCAAAGAGGTAACACAGTATTACTTGCAGTCTGAGAGTTCATATGTCCAAGCACTGGGGAAGGTGTGGCTGAAACGTTTCCTGTCTGGTAGACAAGAAGAAAAGGCAGGCAGTGGTCCAGGTGATGTTCAACACAGCATTTTCTTGAAGTGGAAGGTAAGAATAAACAAAGTTCTAGAATGGAGCAGTACAACTCTGACCCAAAATACACTGGGTGGGGGGGCAGGCTATTTCTGGAGGCACTTCTGCTCCTACCATGTCTTCCTAAATGGATGCTTCCCCTCCTCTGACATGCCCCCTGTCCTCTTTGAGGGTTTAAGAGTATCGGAGAAAAGGCAATGACTTAGGAATCAAAAAGGACATGGCACAAATCTCCATCACAAACACACCATGTGGCTTTCAGCAGGTTGTGGCCCTTTTAGACTCATTTGCCTCAATAGCAAAATAAGCATAAATTGAAGCAAGGGCTCAAACAACATAAAGGAAGGAAGGAAAGTGAGAAAGGAGGGGAGACAGGGAAGAGAGAGAAGGAGATGGTGAGAGACAAGGGAGGGAGAGAAGAAGAGGAAATGAGGGGAGAGAGGGAAGAGGCTGGGAGAAGGGGAGGAAGCCATGTTATCATCAGGACCAAGTGAAATAGTTTTACAACCAGCTTTAGCTCCGTATCTGTCTGTCTGTTCCCTTCTCCTTCAGCCTCTCTCAGTCTCCACATCCTTCACCCTCGTCCCAGGGCACTGACAACACTCAGTCGAAACCCTTGGTGTGGAAAGGACTTCTCAGCTCCAGGACTGCTGGTGGGCATGGCCAGGTAACTCATTCACAGCACAGAGATAAGTGGCATCGCTCTGTTTGAATCAGGTTAACTTTACCGGTGTCTGTCTTCATTGTCAGGAAGGTTGTACCTCAAAATGTTGTTAGTGAAGTCTGCTAGTGACCCGTATGTTGTAGCTGGGATTTTATTTGATCCTCCTTTCGCAACAAAAGCTTCTTTTTAAATGACCAATATTGTGCTCTACTAAAGAAGAGAAGTAAAACATAGAACAAAAAAAGACCTTGAGGTTTTCCTGGGAGGGGTGGGCAGTGGGGAAAATAGAGACAAGAAGAGATAATAACTAGCATTTATTGAGCACCTACTAAATGCCATTCAGTGTGTTGAATGTTTTATGTATTTTAGCTCATTCAATCATTTTAACAACTTCACAAGGAGGTATGAGGCACAGAGAGGCAACAGAGGCACAGAAAGATGAAGAAGTGTCCTCAACTGGACCTTGAGCTAGCAAATGTGGAGCTGGAATTGAAATCCAGACACTCTGATTCCAGAATTCGTGAGCTCAGTTTTTATGCTGAGAGTGAGCTTGGGCTTAGCGTGGGACAGACAAGGTGCTGTTATATAAAGGCTGAGTGACATTGACTATGACACTTAAACTTTGTGAATCCATGTTTCTTCATTTGTTAAAAGGAGATGCAAACAGCAGGTTGCATCAGAGGTCTGGCTGAATGTTAAATGGGATAATATATGTAAAAAACCCTTGGCATGAGACTTAATACAGAGTAACCTTACAGCAAATGCTAGCTATGAAGAGCTTCTTTTTATTATGGAGGTAACAGAAATAGCAATGCTACTTTGTTTTAATTTGCTGATTTTTGTACGTTCATCAGAACATAGGCACAATTGGCATTGGTGTGCATTTTTATATTTCTTTTTAAAGATTCATTCTTACTTTGGGGAAAAAAGTGAATTCTATTCTGAAAATTTCTCATGCATTAGGATGAAATGGTTTCTGCTGTTACGAGAGACTCCTGACAAGGATTTAAAAAAATCATCCTGGAGAGAAGTGGACTGTGCACAATAATAAATTGCTACCCTATTATCCTGTTTTCTTAAGCCTATCTAATCCTTGTTGTTTTGTCTAGGTCATTAAGAAACTGTATCTGAAGGGCTCAAAGGAAAGCAATGTTCTGGAAAAAAATTAGAGTTCAAAATTCATATCCTAAGATTCTTTTTTGCTCACAGATTCGAGGCAAATTCATACTTTGGTTCCCCGTGTTGGATATACTTGAATATACACAGGCAACCCTTGAGTTTTCTTTGAAAAGAGATAAACTGCAGAATAATAGCCCCATGAGGAGGCAACCCTGAGACGATGCCAAATCCCTCAAATTGAGTTTCATAACTGTG
Source organism: Camelus dromedarius (assembly GCF_036321535.1). Taxonomy (NCBI): domain Eukaryota; kingdom Metazoa; phylum Chordata; class Mammalia; order Artiodactyla; family Camelidae; genus Camelus; species Camelus dromedarius. The sequence continues at coordinate 2,470,602 of NC_087469.1, forward strand.
CGCTATTTATTGGCTTTGAGCTAGCAGGTTGAGTAAAATGAGGAAAACTATTCGAGCACCTTTTCTTCCTTTTAATAATGTGTTGAAAAGCGTTCCCAGTTCTCCTGAATACCCCCAGTCATCATGCCTGAGTAATATTTCAGTGCTGCAAGTTGAACTATTTCCTCAGGTGTTTCTGATCAATGTATATTGTTTTCACACCAACTAATTCTAGAGAGCGCTCAGTAATTTCCATCTTTATCAAAAAGCCCTGTGGGCGGGAAAAACTGAGACTTCCACGTAGAGAGAGCAGTGGTGAAAGGGAGTGGCAAGCAGGGGCACGGAGGCTCTTGGGAACAGCGGCTTCGGAATGGGCTTTAGGGGAAAACGTGGTTCCTCGAATTGCTCCCCGCCTCCCAGTCTCCTTAAAGGGCCCATGACCCAGAGGAAGGGAGCAAACTGCCTTTTTTCTTTCACACCATGTGGAAGCTAAACAGAATCTTTCTTCAAAAGAATTGTTATGATTTCAAGAACGCTCTGCTTCGTGTTATAGTATTTAAAACAAACAAAAAGGAGGAGGAGAGGAGGAAAAGATGATGATACAGGATCTCTTTCCCACTTGCCAACAAAGTCAACACTCTTAAGGTATTTTTAATACTAAACAAAACCAGAAGATGGTGATTGAAAATAAAAAGGAGTGAGAGTGCATATGAGAGAGAAGGTGAGAGAGGAGAGGGAAAGAAAGAGAGAGACAGAGACAGAGAGGAAGAAAGTAGAGATACGGAGGGAAGGGGACAGAGAGAGACTGGCCAAAAGGACAATCACAGCTGAAACCCTTTCCTATCCTGTGTGATGGATGCTTTTAAAGGCTATTGTGTCTCACACATGAAGTAAGTCTCCCAAAGTCCATCCCACTGTGATCCCAGCCATGACATAGTCTTGGGCCTGTCCAGGGACTAGCTACATGCACTTTAACATACTGCCAAGAAAATCAGGGTGACAGATTCTTTGCGTGTCATTTCTGGAGTAGAAGCTGATTGTAAGAAGCAAATTTGAGTCACTGGTTATTTTACTTGCAAACAAAGCTCATGCATGGTAGTCCATGAAGCAAACTTGGTGGTGCTGAGAAGGAAAGTCATCTCTTGTGTTTATGAGACATTCCTGATGGTGAGACACAGCTTGGGAAAAGATATTTGGATCCTGAGCTCCTCTAGAGGAAAAAGAGAGACAGAGAGAAAGAGAGAGAGAGAAAGAAGACATGGAGACACTCCTCACCCAAGAGACATAGGGCTTGAAGGATTCTCGGATACGAATCTGGAAACATCAATTTAAAGTTGAGAAAACTACAGTCTGAATCAGAAATGACTTGTCCAAGGGCGATGTTTATTGGCTGGTATAAATAGTAAAAACCTTGGTTTCTCAATCAGACCAGTTCTTTTTAAAATCACTCTCTACTTCTTCTTAAGGAGTCAGCAGATCTGGGGCCCAATGCATTCTTCTCCCCAAGTCTTTAATGCCTACCAGTGTTAAGACCGTGGGGATGTTCTGCCCCCACTGCTGAGTCTCCCCAAGGCATCCACATCCACATACACACACAGAGATGCCTCATTTGTTCAGTTCTTTTCTGTTTAATATTTAGTCTGTAAATTGACATTTGAAGCAAAATTACCATAACAGACATCTAGGAACCTGTGACTAGAACCTTCAAAATACTTCATCTCTAGCCTTTCGAATCGTAACAGCCACAATGTCTCCTTTTTAATTAACCATCCTTGAAATCCCAGCTCCTCCCTATTAGGATGTGAACTGATAATTTCTTCCTGTCTCCAACCTTTGAATCTGCAGCCCCGTAACCAGCACCTTATCAACTACCTCACTATGTCAAGTCAGTCATCTCTGTTTTATTGTGTCCAGCTTCTATACCTGCTTGTGGTACAGACTCTCACCCGCCCCCTTCACCAGAAGAGAGGAAAAGCTGCTTGCAACTCCTGACCCTCAGATTCAGAAATCGTATCAGCTTGTTCCCCCTTGCCTGCCTAGAGGATTTTATTCTTTGCTTTTTCTGACTAGTGAGGTATCTCTCACAGGTGCAGATTTCACAGTCAGAAAATAAATATGCTCCCTGTCCTCAGAGAGCTTGAAGCTCAGGGGAGAAGACAAATCCTTGCCACTCAAATTGTGGTTGTGCAGGGCTGGCAGATTTCGGTATCACCTGAGGTCTTGTTAGAAATGCAGGATTTCAGATGCCATCTCAGACCTACTGAATCATGAATCTGCACCTTAGTGAGCCTCCCGGGTGATTCAAACTCGTGTTAAAGTTTTGGGAGAACTGAAATCAACACTAGATAGGTAAGTATAATGCAAGGTAACTTTGACCGTTATCGGGACAGTGAAAGGTATTTGTTACAGGAACACACAGATGGGCACCTAACTCTGATTTGAGGGTCAGGAAGGGCTATCAAAGCTGAAACCGGAAGGACACATTTGCATGTATGTGTGTGTTAGGGAGGGGTGGTTAGTGAGTATGGGGTTACCAGTCAGAATAGGTCAGGTTCTGCTGTAGTAAGAAACATCCCCAAAGTCTCAGCGGCTTGAAAATATTGCAGATTTCTTTCCCACTTGTTTGTTTACTGTAGATCAGACCCAGAGACCCAACTAAAGAAAGACTTCAACTGTGCTTCCGTGTTCACTGAGACAGAAGCAAAGAAGATGTAATGACTTGTACACTGGCTCTTCAGCTGTCAGCCCAGAAGTGGTGCAAGTCAATGATAAGGTGGCAAAGAAATGTGACCCTACTGTGCCCGGATAGATAAAGAGAAAAAACAGTATTAGTAAACAACCCTTATGATTGCACTCAGGGAAAGAGCAATTAAGGAAAGGTTCCAGGGAAAGAGAATGGCGTGTGCAAAGTCCGAGACAAGACACGGGAGGAGGCTCTGATAGGAGCTCAGGATAACTAGAGCATGGGGTTCAAGAGGAGAAACTGTGAATGATAAATCTTGAGAGCTAAGCCAGAGGACATCACTCAGAGTATCATCAGCTGTATTAAATAACTTAGAATTTTATCCTGAAAGCAGTGAGAGACCACTGATGTATTTAAAGGTTTGCAGCAAGGCAACCAGATCAGCATTTGAAATGATCACTCTGGGAAATAATCTGGAAGGAAGCAGGAATAAATCTTTTATTCATTCACTGAATACAATACTATGTGTCAGGCACTGTGCTCAGTTGATGAAAACAATGAAAACTGATAAGTTCCCTGACTTTGGAATTTTGACACTTAGTGGACGCACAGAGAGCAGTTAGAAGGCTGTTGTAATAACCAGGCACCCCCTGGACTAAGGTATTAAGGTGTTGGAGAAGTGGACGTATTTTTTTAAAAGTTAGTAAGTGTGGGTGGTGAAGGAGGGGGTGACTCCATAAAAAAGGATTCTTTCTCTGATTTAGACCACTGGGTGGATGGTGATGTCATTTCCTGAGACGGGGAACACTGCTAAAGGAGCAGATGTGGGCAAGGAGGAGATTGGATGAGTTCCATTCTGGCCCAGTGTTTGAGCTTGTAACTGGGTTCTTGTTTTCTGTTTGCTTTTTGTGAGTTGGGTTTGACCATTTTATTTCAGTATATGGTACATGCTTTTTGGCTAACCTCTTGGATTTGGTGACTGGACATTTGAGATGTTCTCTAGCTTGGACTCTCACACTCTCCAGACTTTGCCATTGGTAGCCCCATTTTCACCTCCTCTCACAAGTTTCTGTCAAGGGGAAGATGGAGAAGTTTGTAAGGAAGAGATCATTCGGATAAGTTCACCTAGTGTTCATTCAGTTTAGGGGCTCTTATGCACTGAATGTTTATGTACCTTAAAATTTATATGTTGAAATCCTACCCCCCCCAATGTGATGTCATCAGGACGTGGAGCCTTTGGGGGGTGATTAGGTCATGAGGATGAAGCCCTTACAAGTGGGATTAGGGCCCTTAAAGAGCCCTGGAGTGTTCCCTTGCTCCTTCTGCCACGCGAGGACACAGCAGGAAGACAGACGCCTGTGAACTAGGAAGCGGGCCCCCATCAGATACTGAATTTGCTGATGCCTTTGACCTCGGGCTTCCCAGCCTCCAGAGTTGTGAGAAATGAATTCCTGTTGTTTGTAAGCGACCGGGTCTCTGGTGCTTTTGTTACAGCAGCCTGACCCAAGACAGAGGTCTGTGTGTCATCTCTCCGTCTTATTCGTGGGTGTTTATATTCCGTTGCAGAGTATTAAAGGGCAAGAACCACATCAACATTTTAATGGTTTTGTACATCAAAGTGCTGGTGGGGATGAAGGGGCAATGGGAACTTTTCTTCAGTGCTCTCAGGAATGTAAATCACCCGCAGATGCTCTGACATGGTTAATCCACTCCTAGGTACACACTCCGGAAAAACTTATACACATACGCTCAGGACCTATGAAGAGGAAAATATGTACTGCAGAAGTGTAATAATTATGATTGGAAAAACCCAAACGTCCAGGAAAAGTAGAGTGTATAAATAAATGGTGTCTATTCACAAACAGTACGCCTACAGTTAAGAACATGGCTGAATCACAGCTTTGGGCCACATTCTAGACAATTCTTACAAACAGAAATAACAATTGAAAGAAGTAAAACCAGAAAGAATACGCAGTATGGTTTTATTTAGGTAAGGTTTAAAATAGGCAAAGCTGCCATATTGTTTAGGGAAACATACATACGTAGCTGGTAAGCCATCAGGAAAGTCAGGACAGTCCTTACCTTTGGAAGAAGGATTGGAGTTGGGACGAGGAAGGGGCACTCGGTCTGGGAGTTTCTGCACATCTGGCAGTGCTCTGTTTCTTGAAGAAGTTAACTGTAAAGCAGTGTTTGTATGTTTAGAATATATTCAAGTGGAGGCAAATTTCTGAGGCAAGAGTTTGATCGGGAGAACAGTCAGAGGACAGAATACCAGCTTCAGATTTCAGCTGGATGACAGCCTCTTATCATTTTCAATGCTGAACAAAATTTGCAGCAATTAATAGGTAGCACACACATTTGAAAATAGAAATTAAAGAGCTGGATGTCAACTTCTAAAAGACACTACTTAGTAATGTTGCTACAGCAAGAAGCCCACTAAAATACAGGTAATTGCCACTTGTAGTTTAATTAATCTGTTTTCTCAAGGATGTAGTTTGGAGTTTAAGTATGCATATTGGGGAGTGATTAACCTTCAGGAGTCACGTAGAGGACACCAAGTAGCTTATTTCAGCATCTCACGTCTTGAAATGCCACTAAGATGAATTAAATTCCAATTTCTGCTCATGGGTTAGAGCAAATTGCTCATTATGGTCAGGCGGATGGAGACCTGGCGACAAGGGGGAGGATGCTGGGGTTGGAAGTGACTGCCTGCAAGGGGGTTTGTGACAGTGACAGGGCAGGAAGGTTAAAGAGCAAAGCCCCCCCCCCAAAGCTGGCAGCCCCCCTCCTCTTCCCTGAGCTTGGCTTTCCCACCCCGAGGCAAGCCTGCTAATTCAGCTCAGGCTGGCTTGAAAGACTGATCTATTATGCTGCACACCAGAAATTGACAAAAAATAAAAATAAAAAGGCTTGGAGATCAGCGCCGGATTCCCATTCGCCCTACCTCTGCCCCATGCGCTTGACCTTACATGCCTTCAGAGCTGCAGGAGGATTCAGCAAGACAACTGGAATTCGTTTCCTAAAGTGCCATCCCTTCAGAAAATACTCTTCTCCCCTCTGGCAGCAAAGTGATGAGGTAATGGTTCTGAGAGGAGGCAAGACGTGTCTCTGTGGCCAACGGTGGGGACTCTGGAATCGGAAGCTCCACGGGTTGGCTGTGCAACTTTGGGCAAGTCACCTCCTCTCTCTCTGCCTCAGTCTTCCCCATCAGCCTAATGGGAAGACCACTAACACCCGCTTTTAACGATTGCTGGAGGAACAGGCGAGACAGTAGACGCAAAGCAGCGTTCTCGGCAGAAGGCCCAGGCTCAGTCTCAGGAAGCCTCATTATTCTCTATTCCCACATGACCCTCTTCAGCGGCCCAGGACAGCTAACTCTCCAGTGAGAAAGGGCTATGGTAAGTGCGGAGGAGTGTTTGGGGGACTGTGATGAGAAGACTGAAGGCATCTGGGGAGGTGTCATGGAGGACGCTCCTCCCTCATGGCCTTTCTCGAAGCTGCTCAGACCAGTGCTCCTCTTGGTGGATCTGTTTCTGAGTGGCTCTGCTCTCAGCATGCTGGCTGGTGCATTTTATCTTTTCCTCCCCATTTAGGAAAGGAGATAGCTTCCTGACAGTGCTTCTAGGGGAACTGTCACTTACACACGGATGCATTCATTCCCTCATTCAGTTGTTCAACACACATTTGTTGGACACCTGCCTTCTGGGTCACACATGAGATGAGGAGGTGAGAAACTCCCGAGAAAGCTCAGGGTTTCCTGAAATAGGGAGATATTTGGACAGAGCTCAGCTAAATGATGAAGGCTGTTAGCAAGTCCAACAAACAAAACAAACCAAAAAGTCACTGACCCTTTTCTCTGTATAGCCTTTTCCTCCTTCCTTCTTAAAAAAAAATCCGCCTCTTCTCGCAGCTGCTGGAAAAGAGATGGCACATCAGCATTCTACAGACAAAAGCTACGGCTTACACTCAAGTTGTTGATCATCGAGCAGCAACTCCTTTCGGAATTCTTCAGTCAAGTAACTCTTTTACTAATGCTGAGTTCCCTTCCTTTATCTTTATGCTGAAAGAAAAATATGTCAACATTAAGGAAATATTTGTGAAGTTTGAGTTCGATCCAGTTCCAGGACTTAAATCCAGTGTTAGGAGGTATTGATTTCTGGACAAGACTCTCTCTAAGGTTATCATGATGAATTCCCTAATCCTATTACATGTTTGACAGTATTTTTGGTTGTTTGGCTTTATTTTTGTCTTAAGGCTAAGATCTTTTCTAGTTAGTCTGAGTTAGAAAGTGATTCCTTTCTGGCTTACTCAGGGAGCTTTGTGTTAGAAGCTTGGCAAAAATGGTAGACACCGGAATAGCGCCTAATGAAGCAGAGTGAACAAAGTTCCATTTCTCCTTTGACCATGGAGTCGCTCCCCTAAAGGTGTGATGACTCAGACCAAATCAGACGCGGAACGCACCTTAAAGAGTGTTATTCTGGCAAGAGCAGCAACTCATAAGCCTGAGGACAAAAGTTCTTTGCAAACAACGTCATCCTAGAAGAAGCAGGGAATTCACAGAGAGAATGATAAATACAATGCACACTGCAGACTTGGAGTCTGTTCTTGCCTCGCCTCCCTTGCTGACTTCCAAGTGGATTGCCCAGTGGACAGTCTGTGCAAGTAACCGCTAGACACAGACTGGCTTCAAGTCAGTTCGGCCTTTCCTGATGACTGAGTTGCCTACAGGTGTAATGAACCCCTTGGTCCTTGTCCTCATGTCTCTCAGATGATCACATTAGGAGTCCTTTAACTTCCATCTGCAGGCCTAGCTTTTCTCCAAGCTCTAGAATAAATTACTTTCACGAATTTTAGGAAATACAAGGATTTCCTCGGTTCTGTGTCATTGGTCTTGCTCTAGCCCTACTCTGACCTTGTTCTGCAGGCCTAGTTAATGTGTTCTCACTTTATTCTTAATGCCCAGACATTTGTGTTAGACACAGATTCTGGTAAATGGGTCTCTACCTTAGTTTAGTATCTTGATCCATATAGGTTCCTTCAGGACTAGACTTCACCATTGCATTGGACAATCTTCCTGAGGACCAGAATCTGCATTCTGAATGCTAATTTCCACATGAGGTACTTGAAATCCAAAGCCAGACCCCCTGCATGCAGGCTTTGCTTGTCTCAGGGACACCTAATTGCAATCCTTGGCTGGTACTATTAATATATCTCCGTAATACACACTATGTGTTGATTCAGACCCCTTGGCTCAGTCTTCCTTAACGCTCTACCTGTCCATTTTTCCCCCTAATTCCCTAATTCTAGTACCACTTCTCATGATCTGAAATCTGTTAATTCGAAAAAAAAAAAATTTGTTGAGTGCCCAGAGTAGGCGCTTTGGACACAGTGGTGTGCAGGTTGGAAGACATCAGCGTCACAGTGCTTCTCACCTAGCGGGCCGTGAAGGCAAGGAGCTGGCAATTACAGCAGTGTGACAGTGCTGCACTAGGGGAGGTGTTGGTGTGCTGAGTGCTATGGGGGCATTTGGGGAAAAACTGACATGAACTTTGGATGTGACAAGAGACGTCCTGAAGGAAGTGACATTTAAACCGACTCCAGAAGATTAAGCCAGACAAGGACAAAAGGTGAGAGAATGGGTAAAGAGAGATTATATCAGTTATATCAAGCAGAAGAACTAGACTGAAGGCCAGGGCATGTGAGAAAGAGAACATGACGTATTTGAAGAGTTGAAATCAAGAGAGAAGCTGGTTGGGGCCCGGATCATACAGGTAAGAAGTCTGATCTCTACCTAATAGCAATGGGAAAGCCTTGAACATTTTGAGATAAGGAAGTGGCACGCCACACAGGGTTGTAGACTCCCATCCTGTTCCCCGATCTGGTCATTCTGCTTGCAACCAAAATCAGGAGGCTGACAGACAGTTATGTAAATTCCTGTTGAAGATTTTTTCAAAATAGACCAAGAAAGCTTAATTCATGTCATACAGATATGTTCTCATCTTGATAGTTGATGTGGATGGTTCCACTAAGAGTAACTCTCCCTCATTTGATGACCACGGGCAACTTCGGGCGCTGATAACTTTGCTCTTCTTTGCAATGACTGAGAGGTGTATTTTGAAATAATCCACAAAAGGCATCTTAATGTGGGAAACAAAGCCAAACTATTCTCCAGATACCATCCTCAGAAGGAAAACACTGAAGTCTAATTAAAAGGTAGCTTAGGTTATATTTCACAAGGCTTTACAATAAGCATTTCCAAGAGCTAAAGAAAAAAGAAACTCGTTAATAATCTATGTCCATACCCTTCCAGTCAGTCTTTTGCTTATTTTTAAATATTGAAGGAGAGCAAGTGAATTCAGGCATACATTTTTAAATGCACAATATAAACCAATTTTATTTTTTATTTTAAAATTTTCTACTCAATTTCTTTAAACTAAAAAAAAAAAAAAATGCTGTTTACCCATTTTTCCCCCTTCCCGCCCCCACCTCCTGCAACCACCAACCTGTTTTCTGTATCTATGAGCTTGGTTTTTATTTTTATATTTGTTTTTGTTTTTAGATTCCACATATAAGTGAGATCATATGGTATTTGTCTTTCTCTGTCTGACTTATTTCACTTAGCATAATGCCCCTGAGGTCCATTCATGATGCCACAAACGGCAAAATTTCATTTATTTTATGACTGAGTAACATTCCATTATATATCTATACCACATCTTCTCTATCCATTCATCCATTGATGGACATAGGTTGTTTCCAAATCTTGACTATTGTAAATAATGCTGCAGTGAACATAGGGGTGCATGTATCTTTTCAAATTAGTGTTTTGGTTTCTTTTGGATAAATACCCAGAAGTGGAATTGCTGGATCATATGGTAGTTCTATTTTTAATTCTTTGAGGAAACTCCACACTGTTTTCCATAGTGTTTCCACCAATTTACATGCCTACTCACGGTGATTAAGTGTCCCCTTTCTCCACATCCTTACCAACACTTGTTATTTCTTGTTTTCTGATAATAGTCATTCTGACAGGTATGAGGTGATATCTCACTGTGGTTTTGCTTTAGTTCTCTGGTGATTAGTGATAGACCTTTCCATGTGCCAATTGACACCTGCACATCTTCTTTGGAAAAATATCTGTTTAAATCTTCTGCCCATTTTTTAATTGAATTGTTTGTTTTTTGCTATTGAGTTGTATAAGTTCTTTATGTATTTTGTAACTAACCTCTTATTGGATATATGACTTGCAAATATTTTTCCCATTTGGTAAATGCCTTTTCATTTTGTTCACAGTTTCTTTTGTTATGGAGAAGATTTTAGTTTGATGTAGTCCTACTTGTTTATTTTTGCTTTTGTTGCTTTTGCTTTTAGTGTCAGCTTCAAAAAATGACCTCTAAGACCTATTTAAGGAGCTTACTACCTATGTTTTAATCTAGAAATTTTATGGTTTCAGGTTTTACATTCAAGTCTTTCACTCATTTTGAGTTCGTTTTTGAGTGTGATCTAAAATAGTGGTCTTGTCCCATGCTTTTGCGTGTGGCTGCCCAATTCTCCAAACACTGTTTATTGAAGACACTGTTCTTTCCCCATTGTATATCCTTGGATCCTTTGTTGTAAATTAATTGACCATATATGCATGGGTTTATTTCAGGGGTCTCTATTCTGTTCTATTAATCTATGTGTCTGTTTTTATGCCAATGCTATACTTTTAAAATTACTATAGCTTTATTTTATCTTTTTAGGTTTATTTATTTATTTGTTTATTTTTTAATGGAGACACTGGGGATTGAACCCAGGACCTTGTGCATGCTAAGCACATGCTCCAGCACTGAGCTATACCCTCCCCTTCTTAAATTACTATAGCTTTATCATATAGTTTGAAATCAAGAAGCATGATGCTTCCAGCTTTGTTCTTTCTCAAGATTACTCTGGTATTAATTAATTTTTAATAAGTATTTCTTAAAAGCTATTAACCCCTAGGTAGCTTGTGAGACTGGAAGAAGTATTCTCTCTCTCCTGGAGAAAAAGCAACCAAAACATTAGAACCAACTCTTAGTAAGAAAGAGTTAATATTATGGGTCAATAAGATGCTGCAGTCTGCAGTATTGTTAACTACAGTCTTTTTTCTTTTTCTGTTCTTTGCTTGTAGCTACAGTGGATGAACCAAACATAAACTGCTTCTTTCTTCTTAAATGAAAATAAGGAATGTGTTTTCTAATCTAGGTCTTTGTCCTAACTTTAATCCTTACCCTCCTTCATCACACACACACACACACACACACGTGTAATCAACCAGATGCTAGACAGGTGACAACTCTGCTTCTTCGTTGTTTTTTAAATAAAGAGAAATTTCAACAAATTTCATTTCTCTTTAAAACTTTTAAAAATGATTCAAGAAGTATAAAATACATGATACTGAAGAAATTATGCTATTCAAGAAATATAGAACATATTTTTTTCAATTCTATATCACAGAAAATTAAGGAAGAAAAGAAGAGAATAAGGAGAGGAAAATACATATGCACATGTGTGTATATACCCATATGTATACCTATATGCACTTATCTATATCAGATATCTCTAGCTACATAGATACCAGATACAGAGAGATACTGTGTGGGGAAAGAGAATCCATGACAGGACACCACAAAGGGAGGTCCACAGAGGCAACTATACAGTGAAAAGAGAAGTAGAAACATACTGAGGGAGAGACAGCAGCCTGCAGGCTTTAACAGACCTTCCTACTCACCTGGCCTGAGAGCATTAGAACAGGTGAGCCCCTCCTATCACATCGTTCAATGCCCTCTCCTATTCACCTGGACAGAGAGCATTAGAACAGGTGAACGCCTCCTATCATCATCTTTCAACACCACCAATGAACTCTCCATCATTTAGAAATCATCCTTTTTCTGGGAAAAAGTAATTCATTTGCACACACAATATATACATCTTGATGAGTTTGGACATATGCATGCACCCATGATACCATCACCACAATCAAGGTACTAAACATATTCTTTGCGTTCTGTATGTGTGTGTGTGTGTTAAGAATACTTAATATGAGATCTGCCCTCTTAACACAGCTTGAAGTACACAATACCATGTTATTAACCATTGATGTTATGTGGCACACAGCTGTCTAGAACTTACTCATCCACATAACTGCATCTTTAATACTCATCGGACAACTCCCCATTTCTCCCTCCTTCCAGTCTCTGGCAACCACCATTCTTTCTCTGCTTCTATGAATTTGACTATCTTCACTATGTCATAAAAGTGGAATTTGGCAGTATTTGTCCCCTGGGACTAGCTTATTTCACTTGGAATAATGTTCTCTAGGTCCATCCATTTGCTGGAAAGAGCAGAATTTCCTTCTTCTTTAAACCTGAATAGGATTCCACGGTATGTACCTACCACACCAAAAATAATCGTGTCACCTCTCAAGCTTGCACTTGTTCAAACGGTACTTGTGTTACATGAGCACTGAAATTAATTTGAGGCTGAGATCAGCTCTAGAAGCCATAGGTTCTCCCAGACCTGTTGTCTTGGGCTCCAGGGCATGCAGTAGTTCCTCTTCACCCTTGGATGTGGCTGCTGTCTTGGTTATTGTTCTGATAACCACCACCCACATTTTCTAGGCAGGTGCCCTCTCTCAGGGGCTGGGTTTAAGACCCATATGAACAATCTGTCCTCTTCAAGCTGGTGCCTCTTTAGAATCCTGTGTATTGTTATTGCCTCTCTGGCTGCAGACAAATGTAACAAAGAGATATGGTGTCCTCAGCACTCACCATAGCACCGGGTCTCTGGCAGGCACCAAGCAAATATTTCAGGAATAATAATAAATTAGATTCTGTACTTTTTGTTCCCACTAAAAAAACAAACAAATCAAGCAGTACACAAAAATCCCTGTTATTTACATTTCAGATCCTATTAGTTTTTTATGTTTTCAGTCAAAGCTCCCTCTTATGTTGATTAGTTCTTGAGATCAGCTTGGATTTGAGGTATTTGTTAGTCACAGATATCTTTAAAGGCCCTGTTTGATTATTCAGAAATACAGTTGCACTTTGCTCTCCAAATATTTTGATCTCATTTCCACTTTAAAACGGAAATGCTTGGTCATCCTGCCTTAAAAAGCAAAAAAAGTTCATTTGATAACCCAAATCTGGGTGTACTTTAGAAAATGATTTTTTTCATAGGAACTTGCAAATATATGCCCTGACCCATTTTAATGAATGTGAGATACTGGAAGGTAAACGGATGCATCTTTATCTCAGGACTCTTGCCATAACCCCAAATGTATTACCAGCCATCATCAGTTCCATTGACAAGCTTCAGTGCAACTCTTTTCGGCGAGGGATTTTATTTAAGTCTTTCTCTTTTTTCCCTCTGAAAGCTTTTCTAATATAAGATTTAAGATTGAGGTGAAGCAAGAGCCTTCACTCCTTTTTTTTTTTTTTTTTTTAATTCCCAACCATGAGCATCCACACAGGAGATTAAGAAATGAACTAGAAGAAGCCAGACTGCAGGCTTTCCATTCTTCTCACTTTCCCTGCTTTTCTCTGTTTTTCCTTCACCCCCATTCAACTCTCAAGGTGAAATGAGGCTATGAGAAAGGCGGGTAGATCATTCCTGGGTGAAGGGAAGTCAAGTGACAGCAGAACCCAGAAGACAATGATGTAGCGTTCTATTTTTGCTACCCTTAAATTGCTTTTCAGGATTTCTGTGTTATAAGAATCGATGGATTTTTAGAAAATATACTTGCTTATGTAATCTAATCCTCGTTCCAACCCCGAAAGCCAGATGTAGGGCAAACAACTATGGAGCTCTTTTTCTTCTTCAGCCTCAGATCATAAAATAACAACATTTGGCCTCAGAATTCTCAAAAGGGTGGGGAAAAGCACTAACGTCTTTCCTTCTGTCTCTCAGTGATTTTTCTCAATGGGAAATGGGTGCTCTGACCAATTTGATATGACTAGAGCCTGGCGTGCAATGGTCTGGGTTTTTTCCATTGTATTGAGATTTTGTGTGTACAGTTTTGCACAAAAGTGGCCTCAGAACCTTGGGCTTTTAACTTCTCTCCAACTTGCTCCTTGGACTCTGTGTCCTCAGTAACCAAGAGGTTGCCCTGGTTCTCTGCGCTATAGGCCCACTTAGGGTCTGCGCAGCTGGCTTAAGTCTCACCTCAGATGTTCATAAAATCAGGATTTTTAGTCAGTTCAAACCTCAAAAGAAAAAGGATTTTGTTATCTCTATGTTCAGATGTGGAAAGTGTTCCAGAGTTGATAACAACTTGTCCAAAGTCATATAATTAGTGAATGGAAGAATGAGAGTTTGAACTCAGATGTACCTGGCTTGAAGCACACACTTTTTTTTTTTTTTTTTTTTTTTTTTTTTTGTCCCACAGCACACTCTCTGCAGCCTCTGGGCCAACACTGTGGCTGGGAAGCGCCAGAATGCACTCTTCTGATTTTAGAGGACAACCTGTTTTTGCACCTGGGGGTGGAGATTGGAGAGAAAGCAGCGGCCAGGATACCCAAGTCCTATTTCTCCCTTACCTCGATTCCCAACTCTGGAGAAGTGTAAGGTTTCACTCATGCTCAGGAGGCTTGTCACATAAATACTCCAGAAATCTCAAAGAAATTAGCATTGTGAGGACCTTCCTAAACCACACTGATAGTCCATCCAAATGTACTAGGTCCTGCCCAATACTTCCTCTATAATTGGCTACATAAATGAGAAAATCCAAACCGTCCATGGCTTTACATAAAGAAAGCAGATCTCACTTTTTTTTTTTTAAGACAAAAGGCATGGAGTTTAGATAGTTTAGGACAGGTGTGATCATTCCATGGCATGGTCTTCAGGACCCAAGGACTTTCCATCTTTCTTCTCTGCCATCCTTCCCATGCCTCTTAGATTGGCTACTGGAGCTCCGGCCATCAACTCCATTTCATAAACAGGCATTTTTCTTTCTCTGTCTAACTTTGTTTACATAGCATAATGCCCTCAAGATTTATCCTTGCAAATGGCAGGATTTCATTCTTTTTCATGGCTGAATAGCATTCTCCTAGTATTTTGATGGTCTTCTTTTCTGGAATGTTTTTTGTTTCCTTTCCCCCAGATCACCTTCTCAATTATTTTCTCCAGGTTAACCTGTTAACTCCCCAGGATAACCTGCTAATCAGAATTTCCGTGGATCATGAGAGAAGCCTGAGGTCAGCAGCTTGTGACCATCCCCCTTTCCCATCTCTCCCACATCCTGCCAGGCTTCCTGGGAGAGAAGTCAGCCTATGTCTTAGAAGACTTTTCAGAAAGGGTTTTTCTCCCCTTGCTGCTGTGATTGCCAACAATTCCCTTTACCTTCTGGCTTAGATCAGTGAGAAGAACAAGTTCCTGCAGGTTAATAGTGCTTCTATTATTTCCCTACACTTTAGTATGAATGAAGGTCTGAAAGAAGAATTCAGAAAAGGAAGGGGAAACAACAGAGCATCGTGAAATTTGCTGTAGGCCTTCTCTAGCTGGATCCCACCCTCAGTTGCAGCCACCAAACCCAGGGGACTGAGCCTGGGGGCACCTGGGCCTGGAATCCCACCAGGATTTCTCCTAGATCACAAGGGCAGTTTCTACTCTTGTGCCATCAATTTCTGCCAAGGCAGCTAGTCAACACCCACTGGGGCCTGGCTTGGCTGTTTGGTCCCTGACCACTAGACCCCACTGCCTCCCCATCCAGGGACACAGGGACCTCTGACCCCACACCAGGATCTGGACACTTCTGACTGCAGTTTGAACAATCTATTGTAGCCTGGAGGATTTGTAGCTTGTGGAGGATACAGTAGCTAAGGTCATGCATAAGGAATGCATCTGCCAGTCTACGGCTCCTTTGTAGGTAATTTAAGGTCACTTGTTTAAACAGCATCTCCCTCTTTATGAATGGGACAGAGTCAATCTGTTGCTATTTTTTTACCTTAATGTCTTGTTCAGAATCAGTGTAACCTGTTGTAGATATTACTTCCAGTCCATTTTATGTAGACCTTTTTTCCAAGTCCCTTCATGAGGCAGCTTACTGAAACCAGCAACCAGAATAGCTTAGCTCTCAAAGCAAATATCGCTCCATTATGGAAGGACCTGGCACCAGAGACCAGGCTAGGAATTAAGGTGGTTAGGTTTCTTATTCAGGCTATAATGGTCCAAATCAAATCATTGCACCACCGAGTTTCAATTTCTTCCTAAATTAGGAAAATGGTACCTCCCTCTTTCTTCCAGGGGCTGATGGAGAGCAGTTGACAAATGTCCCCAAGGCACTGGAGTCAAGTAGTTGCTTTTTCTAGCAGCATCTCTTTCTTAGTAAAAATTCTCAGAGGCTCAGTGTGGCTCAGGTAAAAATTGCCTTTCATCTATTTCTTCCTTGCTTTCTAGATAATCCACGGCTAAAATTAGCAATGCTTAGTTCAGTAAAAAATATTGTTACAGTGGCAACCATGGATACAGTGTATGAGCAGCTTCCCCTTCAGGGAGCTGCTTTTTGTGGGGTATGCTTTCTTGCTGATTAAATGAAACAACTCGCTGCTTTTGAAGCTGGGGTTTGAAATTAGTTAAGAGTAGAGGTTTGTTCAAAAGAAGTGTCCTCCTCATTTATTTTTTCTTTCTTTCCATCAGGGAAAGAAAAAAGTATGTCAAATTGTCAGATTTTGCTTTTGAATAGAGTATAGAAAGATTAATCTGTTGACCCACCATCCTACATTTGAGGTGTCTTTTCAGTAGAAATAGTGGATAATGACGTTAGTGTTAATTAATGCCTTCCTCAATACATCATTTTATAATTTTCAAAAAGGCTTTCCTGTGCAACGCCACTGACGTCTTATGATAAGTCCAGAAGGTAGAGGAAGCTAAGGAAATTCCTGATCAGATGAGGAAACAGGCTAAAGCATTCTTGCCCACTTGGCTAGAAACTGGAGGAGAAGGGATGGAAGTTCACATCTCTCACCTCTGATTCCATTGCTCTTTTGTACTCCCTGGCCTGTCTCCTTGTGCCTGGGGTACCGAATCCAAGTGGCCAAGGCCAGGCTTGTATCCAGTTAAGTCTACATTTGGTAAATGCTCAGTTTCACCCTGGTCAGTCTTCTTGACTTACCAGGTTGTCCCCTACTTCAGAGAGCAAGCCTTCCTTGATGTTGCCGGGGAAGGAGCCTACATCTGAATGCCACTTTCTGATCTATCTGCCCTCCCTTCAGGGGACCCTTACTCTGAGTCCTTATTTTCCTCCAGTTTCCACTGTCTTAAATCATCTGTTCTCACCCCTTTCTTTCTGTTCTCTGCTCTTCTGACAAAGCTATCTAAGAAGTTTCTTCTTCTAAGTGTGTTTATAGACCCTAATGAATTAATGGATCCCAGGACAGGGCATTTGCTTTTTAACAGACTCGAATTTAAGTAAGTTTGGCCAACCCGGACAAGGTCAGGAGCCAGACTTCAAAGTCTTCCCCTAGAGCCACAGTGGAGATTGAAGGGAGATGATTTTAGGGAGAATGAGTGTAATAAACTATTCCTGTGGAGAGTTTTTCTTCTTTGCCTTTTGGTAGGACATCACTATAAATGGTAGAATGGTCACTATAAATGAACACATAGGTTTCTACTCCTCTCTGTTCCGTGTCCTCCCCTGTCCTAAATGCTTCAGTAGTTTCCCAAGAAGCTCTGGGCCAGAATGGGCTCCTGATCACTGCAGTCACTGAAGTCCAGTGAAGCCGGCTTTCTCCCCTCCTTCTGGTGCCTGACCAGAGAGTCGTCCTTGAATCTGTGCGCTCACAAGCCACATGCCACGCTACGAGGTGGGGACAGGGATGAACTCATCACAGGGTGGTTTTCTTGGCCCCTGTCACATTGAGTTTTGTTTCTACATTATATGAGACAAATTTTTCAAAATGTTGAGTATTTTGCTGAGCTTTCAAGATTGGCGTCATTATCAGGTGCTCGTGGGGAAAGCCTCTGCCCTCCGTAGGGCTGGAGGACAGCTGGACAGTTCTCTCAGGTATAGTGATTCCTTCAAAGCCACACGAGAAGGCGTGTCAGACTGGCAATGATGCACAGCCCTCACTGTCAGATTCACCATGAAGAAAAACAGCCACACACGGACTTGTATTTCTGTGTCAGAAATTGTTTATTCTGAGTATATGAGCTTAGTGGCTTCCTCTTCCAAGAAGCCTTCCAGGGATCACTTCCACCCTCCACTCTGCTCTCCTCAGGGGTCCCATGGTATCCTGTGCTCATTTCCAAGGTCTTAGAGGGCTGTACAGTGTTTATGTTTATTCTTATTCTTAGTTTCCTCCTGAGGAAAATAACTGTTTATCCCTAGAACTCCAACATCTACTAATGTATCTGTTAAATGAGTTTAAACTAAAAGTTGCATGAAAATATAGATGACAAATAGATCACATCTTACATATTAATTCTCATCAGCTGAAACTGACTGGCTAGAAACAGTGCGGGGGTTGAGTACTAATGCCTGACATGGGCACAGATGAGGTACTGGTGCCTTTTAGTCTAGTATTGGATGCATGTCGAATTAAAGAATTAAAGAATGCCAGAAAGAGAAAGAAAAATAACATATGCTATCTCTCCTATGTGGAATCTAAAAAAGAAAGAAAGAAAAAAAAAGGACACTATGAACTTATCTACAAAAAAGAAACAGACTTCCAGCCATAGTAAACAGTCTTATGGTTACCGGGGAAATTGGGTAGGAATGGATACACTTAGGTGTTTGAGATTTACAAATGTTAGCCACTATATATAAAAACAGATTTAAAAAAAAGTCTCTGCTGAATAGTGAACTATGTTCAATATCTAGTAACAACCTTTAATGAAAAAACTATAAAAATGAATATATGTATGTTCATGACTGGGACACTGTGCTCTACACGGGAAATTGACACATTGTAACTGACAGTACTTCAATTAAAAACAACAACAACAAAAAAAGAATGCCTGGCACATCAAGGATGCTTGCATGCTGTGACTTTTTCATATCTGCCTTCATTTTTTAAATGTTATTTTTCAAAAGCCTGGATTCAAAAGGCCAGTCTTCTTAGCTTTCCACTTTTTTTTCTCTGTCCTTAATGGAGTGGTTCTTAGGTTTCTATAACCAGAGTCATGTAGGCTGAATTCTTCAGAATAAGAGCACATTCAGGCAATACAATTTTTGAAAATTCTTGCCTCTTCAGTTGAAGTATTATGAAACGGGATAAAATATGAAGAAAACATTGTGAAATGTTTCACATTTCAGATACAATGAATTCCATATCCTGAGAAAAAAATTACAAATGTTATGAAGCTTTTATTTTTAATAATGTGACAGCCCAAGCTTCCACATCTGTAAATATTTTAGATTCTTATAGTACCCTATATCTGCTGTCTCCATAATAAAATAAAACAAAGATTAAAATACATGAATAAATAATAAGCATTAATATTTAAGTACATATAATATATGTGTATTGCTGTGAACATCAAAACACATACATGTTGCTATTATTGCTAAATAAATGATTGCCCACATATTTGGTTATATGTTACCACATATCTGGTAGACACCTGCCAAAAACTGTTATTGTATGAACACCTAACACTTCTTTCAAATGAAAAGTGTACATAATTGACTTATGTATCTAACCCAGAACATAACTAATTTTCTCATTTTAAAAAATCATTACTGATTAGACTAATAAGGAATAAATTGTAATTATAGCATTTAATCTAAATTAAACATTTTTAATATGAAAATAACATGGAAGATTGAAGTTCTGAGGTAAAAACAGCCTGGTTCTCATGGTCAGCAGTCTGAACCTGTGTGAGAAAATAAGTAGATAAATTTACAGTTATTTCTCAATGTTCGCCTTCTTCCTAACCTTGAAGACACATCAGGATTGGTCAAATTTAATATTTATAAATTTTCTTGTCTGTGGTTGGGACAGCTGGTGATGTCCCAATACGTCCACTTCCCACTTTTTTAGTAACAGAACCTCAGGGCTTTGCTGGGCGTTTGCATTTCCTGCTCCCACTGCAGCTAAGTGTGGCCAAGTGACCAAGTCCTGACTGATAGATGAGGATGAGGAGCGATGTTTGCAACCACCAGTTGTGTCTTCCACTTCTTTTTCGCTCTTTCCACTAGCTGGGATAAAGCCTTGAAGGCAGGAGCTAGAGAAGTCAACTTAGACCAAAGATAGAAGCTCTTGGTTGAAGACAGAAAATCTCTGATCGAATCCGGAGTCCCTGACACTGCAGAGCTTCCGTGTCAGTCCTGACCTGCCTGAGCACGGACCATGAGAGAGACAGAAGCTCTCTTGTTCAAGCCATCAGTATTTGGCTTTATCCTGTCTTAATTCTTACAGTGGCTTCTTTTTGTCATTTAGGCTCTTCCTAATGAGAACACTAAATTCATGATGTGTTTGCACTGCAGTAAGATTGGCTTCAGCAGACTATGCTGGAGGAACAGAGTTGATGTTCCCCAAATCACAAAGACCAAGAACACATGACACAGGGGGTTAGGTGTAGTCTCTTGTTTCTCCTCTCGTACGTTGGGATAAAGTGGTCGAGACCAAGGGCTTTGTTGTAAGACACAGATTGGGTTTGAGTCCTGAGTGTGCCTTGGAATCTATCTTTTTTGGGGCTGACATTCCTGACTGTGGCAGAGGTGAATAGTATATTAGGGTTCTCTAGAGAAACAGAACAAATGCGATACACAGAGATGAGGAGATTTATTATTGGAATTGGCTCATGTTGTAATGGAGGATGAGAAGTCCCACAGCCTGCTGTGGACAAGCTAGAGAACCAGAAAAGCCAGTAATGTGATTCAGTCTGAATCCGAAAGTCTGAGGACAAGGGGAGCTGACAGTGTAATTTCTCAGCCCAAGGCCAAACTGAGAACCAGGAGCTCCTACGTTCATGTCTGAGGACAGGAGAAGGTAGAAATCTCAGCTCCCAGAAGACAGAATGCACCCTTCCTTCACCTTTTTGTTCCATTCAGGCCCCCAGTGGGTTGGATGATACCTGCCCACACTGGTGAGGGCAGATTTCTTTACTCAGTCTACTGAAACCAATGCTAATCTCTCCCAGAAACACCCTCACAGACACACAGAGAAATAATGCTGTACCAGCTCTCTCAGCATCCCTTAGCCCAGGAAAGTGGACACAAAATAACCATCACATCCTGTCAGCTCAACACCTATACATATCTCTAATGCATATTGGAATATTAAACCATGCTTAGTACCCAAATAAAATTTGACTTTGCAGTGGCTAAGTCATTCATCCATTTAGCAACAATTTACTGAGCGCCTCTTAGGTGCAAATGCTGTTTTGGTGCTGGTATACCATGGCGAACAAGACCTTGGCATAGTCCTTATCCTCAGGGAACTTACTTCTTCTAGCACTAAACAACTAAATAGTAAATTATAATTCAGCTTGATAATGACTCAAATTCAAGAGGTACGCAACATAGACTTGCATGTATAAACACAGAGAAGAAACAGAGAGTGCAAGGTCATTGGCAATAGCTGAGATTGAAGAGTACCTGGGGTCATGTTGCAGAAGCCCTGCTAGCTCCATCCGGTGCGCTGGGACTTATTCTGAGGGCAGCAGAGAGCCATTCAAATGTCTGAACTAGAAGAATACTGTGAAATTTCTTTTGTCTACAGGTCATTCTGAGAATGTTGTGGAAAAGGATTGGAATAAGGGAAGACTAGAGATGGGGAGTCCAGCTAGGAGGCCAGAGGCATCTGCTTGTAGATAACTCCTATTTTGTGCTCTCAGCCGTGGAAGAGTGTGCAGATGTCACCCACCACTGGAAGGATGTATAATATTATCCGATCAGGAACACACATAGAGTCAAGACGCAATGCAAAATGTTGCCTTCCTTTGCATACACGGTTCATTTCTGCCTCTGCTGGGGACAGGAATTCTTTTCCCTTCTAGTTTCCTCCTCTCCTGCCATGTTCCCACGAGATAACGTGGGAGATGCAAGTGGTTTACCCAGGGCAGGAGGAGTGAGATGGCCAGTGAACTCAGAAGAGAGGACTCAGGTGCCACGTCCTGAGGAGACACTGAAGGAACAACCCAGAGTTTCAGGCATAAGGTCAAGAATGGGAAGTAAGAGGTCCCTGTGTAGAGGCCAGGCTCTGCTCAGGTGGGAGGGATAATGACGCTTGCCGTGCTAGCAGGATATAGGGCAAACTCCTAGGGAGCAGCTAGGTGGGGCTGCCAGCTGAATACAGCTACTCAGGCCAGACAATCCAGCCAGGAGAGAGGCTTCAATCATTGGGTGAAAGCTGAGAAGCATAACAAAGACAAGGCTTGGATAGAAGGTGAGCCCACCTGAGCTCTATGGTGAGCCAAAGGTGTATCTGCACACAGGGCCAGGATTTTTCTCATGACTGGTTTTAAATCTGCTCCAGTGCACAGAGACTCTGGCTGTCAAGGAACTGGACATCTCAGGCTAAACTCAGAGATGCCTCCTCCCCATAGGCTTCTTTTACCAGCACGGTTTCTCTCGGTCTCCTTCTCACCTTCATAGGCATCTCTGCCCCAGTTCTGTCCACACCTGACACACACACACTCATTCAATTGTTTTTTCTTTTCATGGGTTTGATTTCTACTAGACCTGTGAGGATTCTTCTGATTCCTCTGGCTGTCAGCTCTTACATTAGAATGAGTTAAGAGAGAGCAAGAGAGGGGGAAAAAAAGAAATTTCGGAATGATATGGGCATCAGGGGAGTGAGGTAACCTGGGTAGGGCTATGAATTTCACATACATTGGACTGGACTTCTGTACCACAGGAATACAGTCAAGTATTAACACACTTGCAGGATTAGAAGCTACAGGGGAAATTGTTGAAAACTGTTGTGCTTAGATATTTGAGCACTGAATATGAGCAACCAACGGACGGGTTTCTCTGTTTCTTCTGTCTGACTCTGGAAACATACAAGTGAGGTTAGGGATACTGGCCTGGCAGCTCAAAACTTTGACAGAACTGAATCTGTCTGGTCTGCTGAATAACAAGTAGCACTTGCCCAGTGTTTTCTTAAAACGTGACAGACACATATCTATGCCTTTTTTGTTTCAACAACAGATTTTATTGTTCACTAAATGCTGGATTGAGCGTCCTGCATATGCAGGCTTGCTGGTGCAAGTCAGTGAGTGAATGAGAGTGGATTCTTCCTCCCAACAGCATGACCAGTGCAGACCTGAGCAAGCACTTCCTTTCAAATGGATTCTCACCATCACTGTGCGTGTGGCTTTCTCTCCAGCCCACAGGCCCAATGCTCACATACAACACCCACTTCCCTGACACCCATACGTACGACATTCCTCTGAGGCAAGTTCAACTGTTTTCGCACCTCTGTTTACCCCCATAGTGCCCAGCACCTTGCAATAGAACACATCCCTAAATTGTATTTTCCAGAGATGGCCACACCAACATATTCCGTCCCACATGTTCCGCTTACAATGTGACGCTGACCCTCTTTCCACTGAGAAGTAGGGTCTGGTTCTCTCCCCTTGATTCTGAGTGGGTCTGTCACTCCAAACAAAGTGACACTATGTAAAACGGCGGTATGGCTTCCACCTGGTCATCTTCGCATGCTAGCACTTGAAACTTGACCACCATGTTGTGAGGAAGCCTAGACTACACGGAGAAGACAAAAGTAGGTGTTCCAACTGACAGGCCCAGATGAGGAGCTGAGGCCCCAGTTATGAGCCTACATCAACCTCCAGACATGTAAATTAATCAGCCTTTAATTGATTTAACCCCTGCATCCCACTCCTGAACCACTCTAGTGGTTAATTCTTATAAAGCAGACTTCCTTGCTAAACCCTGCTCAAATTGCAGATTCAAGAGACTGAGAGTCCAGAGTTTTTTTCAGTCTAAATTTCCAGAATATTCTTTCATACCATGCTGTATTTTAGTCAAACTAAATTTATGCTTCCTCTTTATGTTTGGTCTTAGATTCCAGGTCTCTATGTTCTTGATCATCCTGTTTCTTTGTCCTGCGTGCCCTTGCTCCCATCTGTGCTCTCCCAATTCTTGCTCATTTTCAAGACATGTCATGAAGAATTTCCTGATTCCTCCACTATGGATGAACTTCTCTTCCCAATATTATCATCATCTACCTTATGTTAAAGTTACTTGTTTATAGATGTTTCTCCACTTCTAGACGGTCCCATTTGTCTTTACATCCATTTATACAAAAGCATTTATGGAATGTCTACTACTCGGCATACAATGTGCAAGACACAAGGTAAAGAACAGCAAACAAAGGAGGGCGTGATCCTCCCCTGACAGAACTTTCAGTCTAGTGAGGGAAACACAATAAACAAATAATCAAATATTTGGCTGTCATTCTCTTCTAAGCGTTTTAAGTCAGGCAGTCATATCCAGGACCTAACGTGATACCCTGTTTTCTTTGCAGTCTTGGAAGGCAACCTGGAATAACTAGAGATCTGGGTCTGAATCCTGTCTCACTTCTTACCTGTGAATGTAAAGCAAGGACTTTATGCTTTACTTGTTTTATTGATCGAATGGAGATACTTTTATTTGCTTCATGGTATTTTTGTTATTATTAATGAGAAGACTAATATGAGCTCCATCCCTGTGCTGGGCACACAATTAATTTATATATCCCTTTGTTCCTGGCTTCTCTTGCTCAGGATGGAACTCAGCCTTTGGCTGGCACTCAACTAATGAGGATGGCCAATGGGATTAGACACTCAGACCACATCCTTCTTTTGTACAAGAAACTCCTTTCCTGGTTGAGTGACACCCAATTTTTTTCAGGCAACTTCTGCCAGTGCCATTGAGAGAGAAAAGAAGGAAGACCTTGATGTTTGCACATGGTTGACTCCTACTCATTTTTCAAAATTCAGCCAAAATGGTATTTCTTCAAGGAATTTGTAACCATCACCCACTCTAGTCTCCACCAGACTGGGCTGGTTTCCCCTTTTTAAGACTACACAGCACCTTACATTTTTCCTTTACAATACTTGTCACAAATGGAGTTGATTAACTTTTTAAAAAAATATCTATTACTCTTGTTAGATTGTAAGCTCAGTGAAGGCAGGGACCAGGTCTATGGTGTTGCCATGATCACCAGTAAAGTCTTTGCTGCATAGAAAGTACTACACAAATGTTTATAAAACTGATGAATTAGGAAAAATTTGCAGTTATTGCTGGAAACCCAAGAAAGGAATAAACTCAACAATTGTCAATAATTTTTCTTTATCCAATAGCCCCCATCACCACTCTCAGAGACCATTCTCCTAGAGCATTTTTGTGATCAATTCTCAGAAAATCCTGAGGTCAAAAGGTGGGATCTTCCTTCAGTGGGCCCAAGAAAAGAATGATAAATTTTATTTTGCCAGCTAACTAGTTTCTCTGAATAATGCTTCTTTGTTTCCTGTGAGGACCTATAGAAGGTATAAGAAGTGAACATCTTAAAGTTTGATGGTTCAGTCAAACCAGGAAGCTGCTTCCAGCTGAGTCTGTAATAGCAAACCAAAAAGGTAGCTGACAATTTGAGAGAGTTATGGCTGGGCTAACTATAATTCTTTAGACAGTCATGTTGTGGTACCATCAGACTTCCAGAGATGTAAGACCCTAGGACTTTTTGATGCTGAGAAGCTCACAGAATTTTAATTTAAAAAAACTGATAATAAATATACCACAACTTCTTTATCCAGTCACCTGTCAATGGGCATTTAGGTCATTTCCTTGCAGAGAGGAGCCAATGTTTGTAGCACTGTCTGATGAGGAGAATGAGAGTGGGATCAAGAAAATAATACATTTTTGTCTTGTCTTTCTGCATTGGTAAAAATGCCAATAGGATATTGAATAGATGGCATGAGAGGGAGCAGCTTTATTTTGTTCCTAATTTTTAAAAAATGTTCAACATTTTATCATTAATTGTGAAGTTTCCTAAGGTTGTTTTAAAGACATTTTTATCAGACAAAAGGATTTCCTTTTAATCCTAGTGTGCTATGTTTTTAAATCATAAATGAATGCAAAATATTTTCAAATATATTTATGCATGTAAAAAAAAAAAACTAGTAAAGCTGTCCTGCCCTGCCATGAGCAGGTAACAGGCCTTTCACCCCCGTATATTCTAAAAGAGCCTTCTTTTCTCAAAATCAAAGAGTTGCAATAAAATATCTCTCCTCCTCAAATTATAAGCCCAGATATAACAAACAAAGAAATAAAAGTAAAACATGAATTCTTTTTGCAAATATTAGCACTAATTATTTCTCTAAGACTATGAGGCCAAAATCCCCATAGGGTCTAATTAAATAAACAGTTTGTTTCTTACCACCAAAATGCAGGATATGGTTCTAGATCTGGGTCCCAGCTCATAACTGGGCTTGCTGAATCTTCTCTGTGTAAGGTTGAGTTTAGTCAAAATCAACACATCTACTGACCTAAGACCCTTGTGATCAGAAGGATTTATCAGAAGATTAGACCATAATTTTGCATTCAGGTTATATAAATGCATAAAATCTCACATACCTTTTATATTTTAACCTGTTGAAAGTGGCACCTTACGTAGTTAGATAGGGCTGCTGGCATGAGAAAAGAGCATTAAAGAGAACTGGTACTTGCTATAGGCTGACTTTTATGCATCTGAACAATATGGTTCACAAATTGAATGAAGTCTAATCCCATTTTGTCATCTCTCACATTCTGTGTGTGCTAGATCCTGCGAAAATCCATTCAGCTCTGCTTCCTTTTTGTTCAAGATGTATAACTGCTATTAACGTGAAACAGGGAGGAAAAGCAAGACGAATGCATCTCATTTTCCCATGAAAATTTTCCTTAGAGGAGCAAGAGACTTTCTCTTCATCTAGCATACAGAAATCTTCTTTGCAAGTTACTATGAAGTTCCCTTACCTAATGAGATCTGAATATTGCACCGACCGATGTAAGCATTTCTTAGCTCTTAGGACTTACTCTGCAAATGAATGCTATTTTTAGTTCCAATAGTTCCTTCTTAGCGAAATAGCTCATATTGTTGATATTGGAAACACAAAGACAATATTCTCATCATAAACTCATTTAACAAGTGCTGTCCTAGGCATTGCAGGAATAGAAAATCTGATGAAGAGAGGACTTCTAATTACATCCAAGATAGGAGGATCATAAATACACTCTTGAATAAGCCAAAAATATAGACAATACAAGTCAAACAATGGTATGAAGACCCCAGACATCAGACAATGAAGGACAGTGATCTCTGAGATGCGAAACAAGTGAGGTAAGACCCACAGTTGCCTCATCTTAATGCCTTGAAGGAATTTCCAGGCTACGGCACCAGGAAGGGGAGATCAGGAGGAACCTGGAAATTTTCCTGAGCGAAGATGAAGCTGAAAGTCCAACAAGACCAAGGTGATTAGAATTCACTGGACAGTGTAACAAAGATCAGAAGACCCTGGAGATCTACAGAAGGTCCCCTTAAATATTCAGCAGAGTAATAATTTGTGCATACAGGTGAAAAACAGTCTGTGACTGGGGAAAGGACCACCCAAAAGGAATAGGAATAGCTGTGTCCAGTGCTCACATGTGGCTTGCTCTAGCGCCTGTAACTATAGCTACACTTGAAATCTTCATGACTCATGGGGCATGGTGTAGAGGCCCTGCCTCAGGAGTGAAAAACAATTAGTCCTGGTCTGAGAAACACTATGGCCCTAGCTAATAAAAGAAGACCCAAGAGGATCACATTATTTTAAGTAACTTAATCGTATTCCAGAACAAATCTCAAGAATATTTATAGGAATACAAAAATACCTAGCATGTAACAAGGTAAAATTCACAATGTTTGGTCACTAATAAAAATTAACAGGTACATAAAGAAGAAGGAAAATTATGCTCTCAATGAGAATAATCAACCCTGTGAGACTTCCCAGCAGTGACACAGCATTTAGGACTTAGTAGACAAAGACATTATTGAATAAATGCATTGCATATATTAAAAAATTTAAGTAAAGGAAAGGAAGATTGTAAAACCTAAATGAAACTTTTGTAGATGAAAACTACAATGTGGTAGAGTAAAAAATGCAGCTTAGACATTGCAGAAGAAAATATTAGTAAACTTGAAGATATAACAAGAGAAATTATCTGAAATAAAATACACTAGAAAAAAATTTCTATCAAACAAAGCATTGGTGACCTGTAGAACAACTTCAGCTGACCCAACACGGGGGTAATTGGAGTCCCAAAGAAGAGAAGAAAGGTGCGGGATAGAAAAAAAATTGAAAAATATGTAGAATAGCTAAAATTTTTTCCAAACTTTCTGAAAACTGTAAATCCACAGATCCAATAATTTCAAGAACAGGGAACAGGGAAAAAAAAAAAAAACAACAAAGCACAACATAATCAAAGCACAACATAATCAAACTTCTAATAAGTAATGATTAAAAAAATCTTAAAATCATCCAGAAGAAAAAAATTATGTACTAAGGAACAAAAATTAAGATGACAGCACATTTCTCACTGCAAACCATATAAACAAGAGGACAGTGGAGCAACATCTTTAAAGTACTAAGCAAAAAAAAAAAAAAAAAAAGAAAAAAAGAAACTGAACTGAAAATCCCAAAAGACAGAAAGAATGCTGTAATCAGCAAAAATATCACTCAGAAGTGAGAGTGAAATAAAGACCTTTTCAGACGTAAGAAAGTGGAAAAACTGCATCATTGACCAAACGATACTACAAGAAATGTTAAAGGAAGCCCTTCAGGTGCAAGGATAGTTATACCAAATGGAATTATAAACCTGTATAAAGAAATAAAGAGCACTGCAAATAATAACTACTAGGATAAATATACGTGTGTTATTTTGTTTATATACTTTTAAAAAATAATTGACTAAACAAAAATAACAATGACATAGCGTAGGATTTATAATAGGTACAAAACTGAAATGCCTCACATCAACAGCACATAGACTGTAAGAAAAGAATCAAAAGTGTAAATATTGTAAGGCTTTTATACTGTAATGAATGTGGTATATTGTCATTTGAACAAACTTTGATATATTAAAGATGTATACTGTAAAATTCCAGAAGCTAGAACACTAGTTTTCAGCCTCTACCAACTCAGCTCCCCAATTTGATGCACTGTCTCCACTTCTTTTTTTTTTTTGAACATTTTTTATTGATTTATAATCATTTTACAATGTTATATCAAATTCCAGTGTAGAGCACAATTTTTCAGTTATACACGAACATATATATATTCATTGTCACATTTTTTTCTCCGTGAGCTACCATAAGATCTTGTATATATTTCCCTGTGCTATACAGTATAATCTTGTTTATCTATTCTACAATTTTGAAATCCCAGTCTATCCCTTCCCACACCCCGCCCCCTTGGCAACCACAAGTTTGTATTCTATGTCTATGAGTCTATTTCTGTTTTGTATTTATGCTTTGTTTGTTTGGTTTTGTTTTTTGTTTTTTGGTTTTTTTTTTTAGCAAACACAAATGCAAATGCAAATGTCTCCACTTCTTACCTAAGAGTTAGGTCTAGTCTCAGGGCGTGATGCCAGCATCCCCCGTGGAGAGAACTATCCATGAAAATTCTCTTGGGAAGGCAATTTGCACCTCACAAGCGCACAGGTTCAACACAGGAAGTTTTCCTCCAGTATCAGAATAGATCCCACTCCCAGATGAGCACCCCAGGAAACCACTGGCTTGTGTTGGGGGCCAAGCTGCATGAAAAATATGGAACTCTGAAAACTAGACTGAAGGTAGCCCTGCGAGATGCATATACTGTGAAAGGCAGAGCAGGTGATCAGGGAAAGGACTGACAGGAGGAATCATCTACTATTTCTGTTAGGACTGTGTTTGCCTCAACTAACAACAGCAACAAAGCAAGACAAAAATACCCCCAATGGCTTAAGCAAACAGAGGCTGATTTGCTCCATGCAACGCAGGCTAGAGCTGGTTCTGTGGGGCTCAGCCATGCAACCAGAGACCCGGTCTCTAACTCTGCACTCCACTGTCCTCAGCACATTGGCCTTTGTCCTCATTCTTAGAGCCCCGTGGGCTCAGTTGTCATGTCCACACTCAAGCAGGAAAGGAGGAATAGCAAAAAGGCTAAGAGAAAAATATCTTTGCAAGGGAAGCTATGCGGGAAGCCCTCCCTAAGTGCTTTTATGGGGATCATATTGGCCAGAACATGGCCGTTCCCTGGCTGCCAGAGAAAATATGAAATCAAGTACTTTCTGTGATGATGTTGGTGCCTTGTGCTAAAAGAAGTAAAATGAAAACTGCCAAATGACTCTCTCTCTCTTTCTCAGTCTTTTTTTTCTGAGTGCATATAGCTGAAGTCAATTAAATAAACTGCACACATGACACGAGTCCACTCTAATTCATTTATGATATCTGAGAAAGGAGTTTGGAAGGGAATTAAAAATTATTGGGTACCTTAAATGTGCTAGGCATACTGGCGGGCCTTTTGTACATATACATATATATACACTTATATATACACACAAATAAATATATATACACACAAATACATATATATACACACATATACACACACATATATACACACATATACATATAGACATACATATATACACATTATATATACATTTTATATATGTTATCCTGCAAATATTCTCTATATATTATTCTTTATTGTCTTTTATCATACACACATATTTATATATATATATATGTTTATATATATAATATGTGTATTTTTCCTACAATACCCATGAGAAAAGTATCATAAATATATCATTGCAAAAAACATTAGATATCATTGTGTCCATGTTATAGATTGAAAAAAAATGGTGTTCTGACAATTTAAGGAAGTTGCCTATACCCTTTTGGTGATGAAACTAGAGTCAGGATTCAGACATAAGCCTGCCCATAACCCATGCTGTCTCACAACTAGAAGACAAAGCAAGCAAGAGACAATATACATGCAGTGTTTAGCAGCCTGCACACAACTTTCAGTTGATCATTACGGAGGCACTCAAGTCACTAGGACAATATATTCCACCAGAAAATTGTATCTCTTGTGCCCAGTAGTTCACACGCGAGATTTGAGTATCTTCCAAGTCCAGCTCTCACGTGACCGGGCTTGGTGACCTGTTGCCAAGGGCTACATTTTGGACTGCATTGACTAGCTCTTCTGGTATCCTGTTGGAACAGGCTGACCATAAAAGCATCTTCTTGCTCCTGTTTCCCTAATCCCAAGTGAACATGATTTTGTCATAGCTCCATGCCAGATCCAGCTTGGCACAAATCCCAGAGCCACCACGTGGCCACCCCAGCCCTCAAACTCTGTATTTTGCATCGTGAAAGCAGGATGTATTCTGAATTGGAAGAGGGAGCCTTGCATTGTTCCCCAGAGGAAGAGATGGTGGAGAGCACACAGATTTCACTGATATTATCAAAATATAGCTAGCAAATTTCATCACGAGGGAATTAAAGTGCATCTTAGATACTGTTTATTTAACACAGGCTCTGGGTTACTTCTCACCATGCTCCACAGTGGCATGCATAGAATAATAAGGTTATTATTATTGCAATTGCATAATATGCAATTATTTAAAGCTCTGTTATCTCTGGGCAAAATGAGACTTTGATTCATGAAAATACACAATAAGAAATGTCTTGAGTTTGTAAATGGATTGGATTCAGAATGGACATGTAAAGCAAGTCCAGACTACTCACACCTCTCCTCCTGTGAGAAAGTGGCCAGGGTGGCTGTCACAGTCATCTGAAAAGCTGAAGCTGTCATCCCATTATTATCTGATTACTGGTTTGCTGCCTCCGCTACCTGTAGGGAACAATTCTCACGGCAGCATCATATACTTTCTTCAGGTGAGAGGGAAAATGACAATCATCCTTCTTCTCGGTGGCTAATGCTTATGGGGACCAGTCTTTTGGGGAGACACAGAGAAACGAGCTATGGAAGGTAATTTCCTCTGTGATTTTCCACAGGACTGGAGAGTATCTGGCTCCGAGGCCAAATAGGACACCTTGCATTAGTGGTCATACACAGGAGGGGCAACAATTACAGGTGGCCACCAGAATCCCAAAGCTGCATTGAAAGGCTCTGAAATCAGGTGAACGAGCAGAAAATCATTAAGCAGGAGCTTTCCTATCAGGATCAGAAATATAGGCGAAGCTATGATTTTTTTTTCTTGATGTTGTGTGGGTATGCAATTTTATTCTGTGCTCCCCCAACTGAAGGAAAACAGAGGAAGCAAGAATTACTTATGAAGCCCCACCTTGGTGTTTCCCAAGGCACCTCGCATACTTCCCTCTGTCCTCATAAGAGATATGTATTATGATTTGCACTTTACAGAGAGGAAACTGAAGTCA
The DNA here is from genome assembly GCF_036321535.1 of Camelus dromedarius. NCBI lineage: Eukaryota > Metazoa > Chordata > Mammalia > Artiodactyla > Camelidae > Camelus > Camelus dromedarius. The sequence goes on from NC_087469.1 coordinate 2,502,633, forward strand.
TAAATGGTAAAGAAACTTGTGCATGGTCTCAAGATAATAAGTAGCAGAGATGAAATGCAAATGCAGAGCAGATGAGCTCCAGAGATCATTCTCCCTCCTCTGTATCCTGCTCACATTAGGAGAAACTAGACTCATTAACTTCCTCATTATAACCAATTGTAAGAGTTGGAACCAGCCAAGGTGGAACACAGTGACACTCTTGTGGCAGAATATGCGGTGATGCTCGTAATCTACATTTGGGACCACGTATTCTACAAGGGGCATGGATAAACTGGAGGTCATTTTGAAGAAAGGCGACCAGGATGGGGGGAAACCTGGATATTATGACACACGGAAATGTCAAAGAAAGGGGAGAAGTAGAGAGACTAGATCAAGGAACTTTAGGATCATCTTCAATGTTGGGAAGGGCTGACATAGGACAGAAAGATCACTCACATTCTGAGAATAAACAGATAACTCTTAGTAAAAGGAATATGTCAGCCCACCATAAGAAACAATCTGTTGTAATCTGATAACATCTCCAGACCTAAATAGGCCACACAGAGGTTTAACAATCCTGCCTCTAAGAGACTGAAAGAGAACTTCTATACTGTGCAAGGCATAGGATGAGATGAGCTCTATCACAGCTCCTGACATTATTCTTTGAGTCTGTGATTATAATTCTGTGTGAGCTAGGAGCAGTGCATGACTCTTGCTTTTGTTGTAGAAGTATTATTGGTATCAGCAGTCCTGGAGCAAAAAAAAAAAAAAAAAAAAAAAAAGAGCTGATGCAGAGAAATGAGCAGCAAAAGGAACTTGAGTTAAAGAACGATTTAGTGAAGAAGAAGGCGAGTCAGAAGTGGGATTTCCAAAGATGATGCCTTCTTACATTACCTATTCTTGAAAACTAAGAATCAACAGTATAGAAATGGATACTTCTAGAGCAAAAAGGGAAAAGGAAACGAAAAGGAGAATGGCAAGATTAGACATTGAGATTGTACAATTAAATTATAAAACTGGAATCAGTTAGCGTAGATTTTAGGGTTCCTTAAGCTTAGTGATTATGTCTCATCCTTCCATTTGTCCAGTCCAGCATCTACCATGTATTCTTTGCTCAGAGAAGATATATATACCCGTTGGATCTCTCAGAAAGGAAATAAAACGTAACAAAAGACAGAATTCTGACAAAACGGAGTGAAATTAGAGGAAATTAGTTGCATTATGCAAAAGATAACATTTTATTTTATTCACATCCTACCCTTTGTGGAAGTCAACAAATGGCTGCTGGAATATGGGCTGATTTTGTGCCTAGAAAAAAAATTTAAAAGATGTTATGGAACTTTTGACTGATACAGAGAAATGTGAAAGAGATGGCAGGAAACCAGCATATCTGAAACCAGCATATCTACTATCTGAAAGAAACAGCGTAGGGTAGAAATATGTTTTTTGTTAAACAAAACTCAATACTCTGGAAATGCTTTTCCCACAGACCACCTTGACTGGACTGAAGAATCAGGAAATTGCTTAAGTATATATTTCCATGCATTGCCCACGTGAGCGTACCATAGTGATCTAAGATGATTGGATGAAGGATAGATTTCTAAGCCAGGGGCAGCTGTCTACGTGCTGGCCAGAGGTCGATCAGATGGAATGAAGTTAGAGGTCTACCAGCAGAGACATTCTTTACTAGTGATTAGCTAATATAGATCAGCTTTAGAACTGTTGGGTTTAGCAAGTGAAAATAGAGTACTCCCAGTTAAATTTGAGTTTCAGATAGATAACATTTTTACTGTAAGTATGTCACAAATATTACATGGGTCATATTTATACAAACATGTAGTTGCTGTTTATCAGAAATTCAAATGTAACGGGGTGTCCTGAATTTCATCTGGCAACCCCAGTCAGATTGGAGCTCAAGTCAGAAAGTTTTACAATACTAGAGGAAAGAAAAGGAGATGTAATAGGAGAAGAGACAGAGATGAGAAAATGGATGGAATTCCTGAGTACCAAGCAATAGTCACCTGTTGCTGGAGGAATTAAAAAATGACCCAACCTCTAGAGCTGCTGCCACGTGGGAAGGATGCTCTGCTGCCCTGATGACACCCCGGCCCCTCGTGAAGTCTACCTGCTGAGTGATGCCCAGGTTTTCATTATGATTTTGTGCAGGAAACTCCCACTAACTGAGAGAACTGAGTGCATTTTTATCATTGAAAGTCTAGGAAAAGAACTGTCACACTGTTATTTATCTACTCAATATTAATTTCCCCTTTTTCCTTACTACTTTAAGGAAAGATCTAAACCAAGCACAGCAGTCTGGTTCCCTGTTTCACAGCCTCTCCCGGGGCATGTGGTGCCTCTCACCACCTTCTGCCTCACATAAGCATGGTGTGTCAAATGGCAGCAGCCTTCACATGACCGTGGTGCAGTGACCATAAACTATGAAAACTAACATGCTAAGTGACAGCATCACTGAGCAGCTGAAGCAGCACCAGCAACCACCTGCTAACAGTAACACATCTTGTTATATAAGAAAAAGAAACCCTTGTTTGCTTAAGCCACTGCAAATTTAGGATTTAGTTACTTGCAGCCATATCCAATCCTAACTGATAAATCAGCAAAAGGAATCATCTTAGAATCCACTGAACAACTGTACTTCAAGTTTCATAACAAATCATGACAAATACGTAGATAGGATGCCTCAAAATACACCAGGAATATTCCTGAAGCCATTAATCTTTTTTAGAATTGCACCTACACCTAATTCCTTCTCATTCCTCTCCTATTATCTGAATTCTGTCTTTTGTTAAATTGTATCTCCTTTCTGAGAGATTCTATTATTTTAGCCCACATTGACCTCTTTTCTATTCTGAAGGTATTTTAAGGCTTAAAGTTTGAAACTGTTGGTGGGGAGGGCATAGCTCAGTGGTAGAGTGCATGCTTGGCATGCACAATGTCCTGGGTTAAATCCCCAGTACCTCCATTAAAACATAAACAAATAAACTTAATTACCCCCCTCCCCCAACCCCACACAAAAAAGTTTGCAACTTTTGCTTTATACCTGGGAAATGCAACACTCTGTTGTTTTGTTGCTTGATTTTTGTGTTTGTGCAACATACCCCTTTATTGGATGGTAAACTACTGGAGGGCACACACTACACTCATATTTCTGTTTTTAGTGTCTAACAAAGCATTTTCTAGATATAAATAGTAAATAAGTACTTGTCTTGACAATGACAGCAATAACAATGTGATTAGAGAATGTTTGAGGGAATTTGGTAGGACCTCTGGCCATGCATTCTGGAGTAGGGGCCAAACTAGATGGGTCTGCCCAGGCAGCCAGAGCCAAGAGGGGCAGACATTGAGCAGGTGTGTGACTTTGGCAAGTCACTCAACATCTCTGAGCATCATCTTTTCTTCTGTAAAATCCAGTGTTGAGATGAAGATTAGCACATCCCCCAGTGCTTGTCACATAATAAGCATTAGAATCATTACAATTCAGCTTTAATCTCCTAATGCATATGCCAACCAAATTGTAAGATCTTTTTTTGGCCTTGAGAAAGGATAAAATTGCATATTTTCCTTGACAAAATGGATGCATGGATGCGGGAGAAGAGGACAGTACATTTAAAATGCACTTGACTAATAAACAGGAGATCTAGCTCCATTTCTAATTCAGTGGCTAACGGGCTGTGTGATCGCAGGCGGCTCTCTGAAACTCAGTTTTCTTTTCGTAAAATACAGATAATGAACTTGATTTGCCTGCCTCATAGAGTCATTACAAAAAAATCATGTGAAATAATGTATGAAAAATGTACCTTGAGAAACACACAGCATTATATTAACTTAAGGGTGGAGAGGGGAACCTACAGATTCTAGAATCAGCAGCAGAAGCAAATTTATTCATAGCCTGAAAAATCTTGTCTGAATTTCAAATTCACATTGAGTAATTTAGCAAAACTCCAGCACTTAAGAAAGTATTCAATGACAAAATGAGCTAGACTTTAATTAAATGGAACTGAGATGAAATTAAAACAGAAAACTCATTTCCCTTGAATAAAATGCAAATGCATTTAAATGCACAAAATGGTAGTACAAGTTCATTTCTTCAGGAACCTTGGTGAAAAACATGAGCCACATTTAGAAGTATCGTCCAGACTTCATACCTATTAGTGTTAGACTGTAAGAGAGAGGGGGCAATGATTCCACCTGATACGAATGTGGCATACTATGCGTGAACTCTCAGATCCAGGCTCTGCTTGAAGACGTGCAGACTCAGGATGGAAAAATAAAAAGTTTCCATCAGGACTAGTTATCACTTTATTTTTAATACTGCTCAGAATGAGACAATCATGCATTTTTGTTTATTTGGGGGTGGCATAAGGTGAGGAAGGATGTGCAAATAATAAAAATCATGCACACTAGATTTGTCTGGAAGGCACAGAATGGTAACTGTGCCAGACCTTTTTCCCACCTTGAGTCAGCAGGCCTTTTCTGAGGAGGGTCTTTACAGAGTGGGAAGTCTGTACCCAACTCCAGTGCATTTGACACTTCCCTTCTGAGATGATCATTCCACCTTCTGGATGGAACTCTCCCTCATTTTTCCCAGATGGAAGAAATTGCTTGCTCTTTTAAACTACTGGAGCAGATCTAATCTGTGCAAACCATCTGGGTGCTTTTCACTTCCTTGTAGTGAAGTATTTCTATGCCTGTCCTATGGCCCATATTAGATTGTGAACTCTTAAAAGATCTGCTAGATATGATTTTGCAACCCTGCTCCAAAGTTTTCCAGGCCAATGTCTTTAACAAAGGAAGTAAACAATAGGGACATTGGCTGATGGATTAGTTATGCCATCTGAGCCTCTTAGATTTGCTAGAACTCTAGCTAGTGGTTATCAATCTGAGGTTCACCGGTTCCTACAAGGGCTATGAGTGGTCTTTCTTAGTATTCATCAATCCTGTTTCTATCTGTCTACCATCTAGTGAGATGAATATCTACAGCTTTCATCAGAATCTCAAATAGAGTTAGGAATTATTGCATTCTACTCATTCCTTTTACAACAGACCTTCATCCAGTAGTCCATGACTTTGGCTGCACATTAGAGAGCTATTAAAAGATATGGGTACCACTTAAAGAATTATGGTATAATTGATCTGGGATGAATTTTAAGCATAAGTGCTTTTAAAAATTCCCTAGAAAATTCTGAAGTTCAAACAAGGTTGATCCTGCATCTCAGAACTGCTTTTAGTCATCAGATATTGGCGCTCTCACAGGCTAACCTGCTGCCCTGACCCCCCATTCTGTGGAAGTCCTGACCCTTCCTACCAGTAGCAATTGTCTAGGGCATGCCCTTAATTTGGTGCTTAATCAGGGACCTTTGTGCCTCAGACTCCAAAGCACTCCTTTAGGTTATTTAAAATTTCCATCACAATTCTCAATGCCCTCTTATCCTTTTGATTCCAGCAGGGAACACAACATACTTTCTTAATGTCAGCTGTGTACCTTGGGAAAGAAAATGCATTAACTGTAGTTCTCAGGGGAACATGTGTGTATATGGTCATGTGTAAGCACAAAATAACCTTGGAACAAATAGTGCTAGTCATAATTAGAATAGCACCTTTGGATAGCTGGTGTCAGAACCCAAGTGAGAACAGCCTTTTGTCCGTTAGGTTTGATTTCATGACTTACAAAGAGATTCAAAACTTGATTTCCTTCTCTTGTTTCCCCCACATCAAGGATTGTCAGCATTTGCAACAGAAACAGATTTCTGGGACATTGTCAGATATCTTCTGGGGATTTTTCGTGACTACAGTGTTTATCTCAATTTGCCATTTCCTATAATTAGGCAGCACATCACACATCTGATTCTTTGAGAGATGATTATTCACTATGTGGAGTATACAGACTCTGCTTCTCTGCCTCTCTGAGGCAACCTCTTTGGACGTTTCACTCTTTAGCAGCAATTCTGCCAAATTTTGAGATGTAGAAGAAACAAAAATGAAATTCAGATCTAAGCATCCTTCTTTCTCACATGTTTATTCAGATATGTGAAGAGGTCAGATTTCACAGCTCAAGTTTAATTTATAGTTGCCCGTGGATGTATAGCATTTTCACCCCACCCCAAAATATACCAAAATTTTTTAAAGGTGAGCTTACTTCATTTGTCTTTTTAAACATGTTTCCTCCTTTCACTGAAAGTGACAGGTGATTTTAACCTCTACTTTCACTGCCCCTGAACGACTCTTCCGAGACTAAATTTCACAACATCAAGTGACAGTCTGTATGTGACTGTGGTGAGCTGACCAACGTAAAAGAGGACCAGAGAGCAAAAGAAGGGAATTCCTGTGTCTCACATATAAGGAGGAGGAATTATACAAGCAGAGACTAAGGAGTATGTGGCTAAAAATGTGACCAAAAGTATGTCTGTGAATAGAGAAAATCATGGCATGAGGAGAAACTTCTGTACTTATAAGTCAGCTGGTAGTTCCAATGGAGCACCCAGAGGATGTAATGTGGAGAAACCAGCCTCAATGGGATGTGTCCTCATGAAGACACAGCAGGGCAGGAGCAAGTAGTAGCCGCCTTTATGCTCAGCGCAAACCAGCGTCATGGGGAGTGCAGGTCTGGCTCCATGACGACTGTGCAGATCCTGGAGGAGAAATGATTAATACTTAGAAAAATAAAGCTCATTTGTGAAGCAGGTTGGCCTTCCCATCAGTCTTTTTTTCCAGGAATGTTAATTTATATTGCTAAGGCTATAGGGGAATATTGTGGTATAGAAATTTAAGATACAGGTTTCAGAGTTAGACAGTCTAGGGTTCAAGTCCAAATTTTCCCACTTATTAGCTGTATAATTCTGATTTTTTTTTTACTTCTGTAAGTTTGGCATAAGTATTAAATCAATTAGCTATAATAATAATAATAATTATAATAATAATAATATAATAATAATTATATTATTATTATTATTATTATTATTATTACAACAGTCATCAAAAGTAACGTTTACTAAGCATTTAGTGTTGTCTTAGCCACCTGAGTCAATTGACCCAGCCCCTCACCTCTGCAAACAGTCTAGCAAAATAAAGTAAGTTTTCATGATGTGGAGATTTTGACTCAAATCTGAGCCCTGCTAATTGCCCCTTTATGACTTGGGGCAAGTTACCTTGCCATTTTAAAATCTCAATTTCTTCATTTTAAAAATGGAGGTACTAACACCTACCTAACAGTTCTGTAAGAATTAAATGATGGTGGGATAACATGCTACATGTTTAGTGAGATGTCTGCTGTGTAATGGGCTCACAAAATAATAACAACCTTTATTACCCTCAGCAAACCTTCCATCCACCAAGTGTCAAGTTTGATATGGAGAGTGGCAAGGCACATTTTGACCCAAGCATAAGCATTGAGTAAGTGCACAAATCAAAGTAAGATTGAATAGACGTGCATGGTCAGATAGAGGACTCAGAGCAAAACAGTGAATGATGAGACCAGCATTGAAATTGACACTTTAGACATGGAAGGGTCAAGAAACATTCAGTATTGGTGGGTGAGAGTATTTTAAACAATGTCTTACAATAAAAAAAAAAAAAAAAAAAAAAAAACACTGGAGAAGGCTGACTTCTAGAGGTTTCCAAAGACCTTCTGAAGAGCTGAGAATTAATCACCTTGTAAACTTACCTGTGATTGACTGGCATGTTCATGCGGTAGGGCTATTTGATAACATCTAGTACTGAAAGCCTGTGCAGAGGTCCAGTGGATGCAAGAGACTTATTTTGTTGCTGTTGTTTTAAATATATCCATCGTAAAATTAACAGGCTGGATCTATTAAGTTGGCCTTTTCATGATGGCGTGTATCTTGTTTATTAGTGCCTGTTACCTTCATGACAGTCAGCATCTCAAAACGGTATTGATTGAGAACTGAATTGAATTGACCAAGAAACACTGTATTTGTATTTGCTCTTTTCTTCTCAAGATTAATTTTTAAAATCAAACCTCCTTCTTGATGGGCTGAGAGTCTCTAACAAAAATGGTTAAATAAACAAACCATTGGGCTGAGAACAGACGTGTGGCCACAAGTCCAATAGCCCAATTTAACTCGCAACGGATGGATCACAGTCATGACACATGACATCCAACATCCCAGAAAGCAAAACTGCCTGCACTGTCTTGTCAATTACTGTAAAGGGTGGCGGTTTTCAAATATGTTAAACCAAGAGAAAGGAAGAAACGCCGTAACATATTATCGGTGCTTGTTTTCTGAGATCTGTTCTCTTTCTTTTGTCAACAGCTTATTTCTGTTGGACTGCATAAACACAGCGTGCTGTAATCAGCACCTGCCCTGTATGAACACGCTTTCAAGAACAAGCAGCAGCTATAACACTCGTCATTTAAATCTCCGATTTTTCTTCTATTGAATAACAACTTTTATTTGTAGCATTAGCACCGATTTCATTCCAACCTCTTTTCTCAAGATGGAGGTAGACTCGGCTCCTGGGTCTTTATACTGCTTTTCCAGCTAGGAATTACCTTCTAATAATGTAGGTGGGAGATTTCTTCCCAAGGGCAAAGCATGAACTCCCAACACTTGCCTACGTGGGGCTTAACTGAGTCCAGTGCTCCTGCTGAGTCAATTTTGGGAAAGGAATCCAGTTTCTCTGCATTCAAGAGATGTGCTTGGCGTGAGAGGGAAGATCATATCATTCAAGGACACTGGGGATATTATTTTGCAAACTTTAGTTAAGAGGTATGACAGAGGTAAGATAAAGGACCTTGGTTTATTTCTTAGAGAAACTGTCTAGAGGAAACATAGATTTGGAGAGTAGGAGGCACTTGCTCCCTTTTGGCTGTGTTGCTAGCCAAAAAAAAAAAAAAAAGAGAAGACCTTGGCAAAGTACTTTTCTAATTTCTCCCTTTCCATAGAAGCAATACTCAAGATTTCTCATTTATTGTCCTGAATATACTCAGGGTAGGAAAGCAAAACTATTAGAGTTTGTCCTGTTAAAGCATATTCGATTCTAGAAAAACACATTCCTGTCCTAATAAGGGTCGTAGTTAACTCTTAGGGGTTACGTTGAACATCCCAACAGGTGTGAAAAGTTGATGGTAGGACTGCATGGGTATAGATTTTGTGTTTATTCCAGAAATCATGCAGGTAATAATGATAGCTATCACTCAACAGTTTCATGCGTCAGTCTCAGACAAAGCAACCCACACATGCAACTTGTTTACTCCTTCCAGAAACATCACGAGAAAGATGGAGCCCCTTTTTTCCGGATGGGGAAACTTAGCAACTCAAGTGACTTGCGGAAGTTCCCACAGTGCAGAAAGTGGTAGAGAAACAAACTGAATCCCAGTCCATCGGACACCAGATTTGTACTCAAGCCCCACAATAATTTTATGTGTGAACTTGACTGGACTAAGAGATGTCCAGGTAGATGAGAAGAGCTGAATGATATAGCCTGGGACTGACTGGGGCAGCTCAGCCAGCTGGAACCGAGGGGTCTCTTATCTTCCCTGTGGGACCAATGAGGAAATAGATCAATAACTAGAATCCAAGAAAGCAAGCCCCACCCAGTGAGCAGCTTTTAAGCCTTCGCTCATGTCCAGCCCACTAAACATTTCTTTGGTCTAAGTAAGTCACACAGCCAAACCCAAAGTCAGGGTCAAGGCAATATACTGCATCTTTATAGTAGAAGCAATTGCAGAACCACTGGCAAAGATCATGGCTGCAGGGATGGTGAAGAATTGGCGCCATTAATGTAATGCAATCCACCATGAATATAAACGTGTCTTAAATGACATAAGCAAATTACCCATTTTTCCTATTACTGGGTGTAAAACTGATGTCCCAGGAGATGGGCCATATTTATTTTGTCAATCTCCTTATCTATAATATGTGGCTAATAATTTTATGTGTGAACTTGGAGAGTAGAGACATTGAGGGGAGCACATTGCTCAGCCCAGTGCTTAACACATAGTAATCACCTGACAAATGTTAACTGTTATCAATGTTGTCACTTCTGGGGTTAGGTTGAACTATATATATCCTCATAATACCTCCCTCAGCTTTTCGAAATTGGACTATCACTAACATACACCCTAGGAATTAGCCTTGGCTTTTGAAGCTAATCTAATTTGCTTCCCAGATTATACCACATTTATGCCTCCTCGCACATTATCACGTATGTCAGTCTGAGACGCTCCTCAAAGCGAGACTGTAGGAATTTTTATCCTTAATTCATGGAGGAAGGGGTGAATGTTACATCTTCTCCGGTTTTCTCCTCTAAGCCTGCCTTTTCAGAAACCTGCAAGTTCAGAGGCCCCAGCAGACGGATTCCCCCAGCACATTTCTCTGTCCGTCTTTGACGAATGGAGGCCACTTGCAAATAAATTCTTCCAGACCACATTAGCTTTATTAACTGGAAATAGAAAGTAATTTGGGCATAAATTCATTATAAATAGATCAATCTTCCCTCTGCTCCCTGCTGCAATTTCGTTACCCGGGATTGTAACACATTCACTACATTCAGCACCTAGGCCTTCAGTGGTTAGATTCTGTAAATCAATGCCTCATAATATAATTCAAACTAATCCCATAATTGAGTCTAATTAAGAATAGCTTAGCTTCAGACAATTATTACAGAATTGTTGAAGGCAGAGACTGAAGAGATTTGTTCATTTATCCCGGGTCCCCCTGCTGAGTCAAAGCTTCCCCGTAGCTTCTCTCTCTAGTGATCTATCTGGTCTTATGCCGAAGTCTTGTAAGAATTAGTCTGATTTTTTTCTTTGAGACCTCACTTAGAAATATAACAGGTTTCACTGGGTATTTTAGCATAATATTTATTTTCAACGGTGCTTGCCTCTCATTATTCTTCTAAGATATGTGTTTCAACTTGGGAACAATAAGGCAATCTAGTCTATAATGCATTCCCAAGAGAGGAAATGAAACCCTTAGGGAAAAAAATGTACAGTGGCTTAAAGTAAGATAATGTGTTGGTTTATTTCATCAAAAGCACAGCCAGATCCAAGTACACACACAGGACTTTATTTTTTCTTCTCTTGGCTGTTTTTCTCTGATCAGTTTCTGTTTCCAGCAGGGAAGGAGTGGCAAAGGTGGACCCTGACAGCTCCAGGCTTCCACAGGAGATCTAGTCTTCCCCAGTATCTGCATCAATCCCATATCGAAAGGATGCTGATTGGCTCTGGGTTATGTGCCTATCTTTGGTCAACCCTGTCCTGACTTGGATAGGGTATTCTGACTGGCTAGCCTAGGTCATAGGTCTACCATTATAGGAATGGTAAGATCCTTTGATTAACAGACCCACAGAACCATATGGAGATGGGGAAAAGGTTAGTTCTAGGAAGAAATGGATTTAGGGGCATAAAATAAAATACACAGGTTATTTTCTACTCACCTTAATCTTGTTCTATTTTGAGTGAATTACGACGTCTTCCATTTTATTTCCTCATGAGTTAAAAGGGTGCCCCACCTGCTATTCTCACTATCTGGGGAGCACAGTAGAGAATCTTCATCTGCTGACTTCTGAATCCACATTCGGGAGCCAAGAGAATAAACAGGCTCCCTGTGGAGGGAGCATCTGACATATCAAGCGTCCAAGGGAGCCTGATCTGATGACGACATGAAAGGGAGTTTGTTAGGGTGGGATGAAGGGGAAAGGGAACTGAAGAGATGACATATTTCTTCCAAGACTGAAAACCCACAGTCAAATAATTTTATTAGTACAAGAGAATAATGCCTTAGAACCAGCGGCAATACAAGATAACTATCATCATAAATTATAATTCCCTCAGGTGTTCTTTCTCCTGAGAGCTAAATTCTAATCAACAACCGGGTCTGACTGCTGTTGGCAGGTCTGATCTCGTGGGTAGGAAGTTGTCGGGTAGGGACAGTTTATGTTATTCATGGCAGCCTC